>NC_138189.1:41006210-41596543 GCF_964194105.1 Spermophilus citellus | reverse complement strand
GGGATATAGTTCAGTGGGAGAACCCTGGGCACAATCCCTAGTACTGAAGGAAAAAAAAAAAAAAGAAAGAAAAAAAGAAAGTAAACGACATATTCTTCCTTGACGGGTGTTTTTGCTGGGTAGAAAGTAGATGTATGTAGCTTCAGCAGCTGTCATAGACTGTGAGGCCACCTGGAAAATGTAAACCAGGCAGTAGGGTGCAACAAAGTAGAAGGTCCCTGATCCTGGAGGCCCCAACAAACACTAATTGCCTCTCTCTCCTTGAAAATGCAGTGAAATTAAAATTCTCTCTTATTAAGTCACTTATTTCGAATTTTTCCATTACTTGTAGCCAAACTAGCCTAAGTGATCGAGTCAAAAAGGGTTTTACTCATTCTAACTACAAATACAACCACCCTCACTCAGAAACAGGGCGGAAAGGCTGAAGACACACACAGCTGTGTGACATCCTGGTTAAGCCTACCAAAGCTGGATGTCTTCCTGCTGATGAGCTCATTTACAATTTCCCTGTGGGATTTGAAGTCCCTGTGTGTCTTTTACAACATTGAACTTGTACATGCTGCTGGTTCAACTGAATTGTCTTTGGAGAGTCAGGGACACTAAAAGAAAGCTGAAGGGGATAAGATGTCCAACAGTTTTCTCGGCCCTCTCTTTTCTCCTGGTCTCATGGTTTCATTCTTCATTCTAGTCTTACTCTGGCTTTTAATTCTATTCCCACAGACCTTCTCTCTTTGCAGCTCCAGAGCCTCAAGGTATTTGCAACATGGACGGTTAGTGCTTTAAAAATACACTCTCAGAAAGGGAAATTTGCCCCGTTGTTGTAAGGTACTAAAACAATCCTGCCAGGAAAGCATCCTTTGGAGGTTCGGCCAGCATCATCTCCTGCACAAGGCCAGGAGATGATGGCTTCTGCTCGGATGGGAGAATTCTGGGTTTATCTCCTCTCACTGGGCTAAGGTGGCTATGGCGGTGCATTGACCCTCTAGGTGCCAATCTCGGCCTTCCATCCAGCTGTCCCTGATCTTGACTTGTATATTTTTGTTGCTCCTAATTTGAGTGTGGATTCCCTCACAGACCTAACAAGAATTGAAACCACCTTTCCCCTCTGGCCTTTGTCCTCAGTATTTTTCCCCACTGAACTGTAGAAATTGACAAATATTTATTCAATACCTCCTGTGCCAGGAATTGTGCTAGACTCGGATTCTGTCATGGACAAACAGACAACTCCTACGTGGGGCTTAGCTTCTGGTGGGGGAGACAGACAGAAAACAATCCAGGTCCTGATTAAATGGCAGACATGACTAGTGCTCCATGGACACCTGGTACTGTGGCCATTATGAGAAGCCCAAGCTGGTCCTGTCCCTCCAGAAAAATTTTCCCTGAGAAGGAGGTGTTTAAAGCTTCTTGCAATTCCAAGGAAAGAAGTTACATTCAGATACTATTTTTAAATCATTCAAAAAGTATAAGAAGTATATGCTCAGTGGTGGCACATACCTGTAATCCCAGCAACTCAGGAGGTTGAGGCAGGAGGATGTCAAGTTCAAAGCCAGCCTCAGCAACTTAGTGAGGCCCTAAGCAACTGGTGAGACTGTCTCAAAATAAAAAATAAAAAGAGCTGAGAATGTGGCTCAGTGGTTAAGTTCAATCCCTCTTTAAATTTTTTTTTTAAAGTGTTTGTTTGGATGGGTACAAAGTTAGCAAAGCAGTCTCTGTCTCTTGGAAAGGACTGTTTTTAGTGTCCTGTAATGGTGACATTGAAGCACACAACAATTGAATGCATTTGACTAAGGAACTGTCCTTGTTCAGAGAGATAACCTGTTCCCCTAGGATTGGCTATCTCAAAATCTGAACATAACCAAGACTCCAAACTGAGGACATCTCCAAATCTGTCATCCTGGGGGTGGAGTTATCTTGGGGAGATAAGAGGACTTCGTGCTGTCGTCCAGCTCCCTGAGCTAATGTTTCACAGGCTCACAAAGACAAAGTGATTGTCTTTCATTAAGGTGTATTTTCAATTATCCACTGATTACTTACAGGCTATCTGGGTTTGCACAACAAAATAAGATACCTAAGGCCCTTTAATGATCCAACAAGACGGTCTAAGATTCTTGTTGTGTGTGTGTATCCTGTTAGTTATTTTATTGCTCCGTAAATGTACTTATGCGTTGACTTCACTGCTCACTGAAGGTTAGTGCCTGTCCTCCTTAGGGGTGGGGGCGGGGACGGACACAGGACCTAGTTGAGTTCTAGCGCTACCGGGCTGTAATTTTCCACCACTAGAGGGCGCAAGAGGCCAGCTCAGAATCGAAATCCACCCTGGGTGCGTCCACAGTTGGTGCCGGAAATTCAGCCAAGTGTTCCCAAATATTGTGGAGAGGAACTAGATCAGGGCCTCGCCTACCCCAAGCCTCCCCAGTCACCTCTGGAATCTGGCGGAGTTGCAGTCTAGCCTTCAACCAGCCAGAGGTTACCCTTGATGGTCCAACCTTGTTTGGAGTCATCCTCAGGGCACAAAGGTTTGCAGATAAGTGCTTGTGGGAGGTGGGGGGAGTGATGCAATTCCAACTGACCACGACCGGTTTCCATCCCTCCCGCTGCCTGCTCTGTGCTGGGTACCCGGGTGGTTTCAAATAAAGGAACAAATGCAGAGCTGTGAAAGCACGGAGTCGGGGAGCTTCCTGGGGTGGCTTCTGTCTGAGCCAAGCCTTGAAGAGTAAATAAGTAACTAAGGATGGAAAGCCAGAGGTAAGTTCCTTGAAGAGGGATCAGTATACACAAAGGCACGGAGGTGGAAGTGGGGAGAGAGACGTGTACTCACTCCATCCTGGCTGGGACTGGCAGTCCTTGCCCCTATGTGTGCTTTACAGCCAATGTGAAATCCAAGGAACTGCAGAAATATATCCCTGAACTTGAACTTCAGTTCAATTCAAACTAAAATGCTCAATAGCTTCTGGTGTGATGGTGCATCCCAGCTACTCAGAGGTTGAGGCAGAAGGATAACAAGTTCATGACCAGCCTGGAGCAACTTAACCAGACCCTGTCTCAAAAAAAAAAGGGGGGGTGGGGGATGTGGATGTGGCTCAGTGGTAGAGTATCCCTGGGTTCAATCCCCAATATCAAAATAGTAATGGTAATAATAATAATAAAAATAATAAATTAGTTAATTAAATGCTCAACATTGACTTCTATGACATCCAGTCAGTACCTCATAATATTAAGCCAGCATCAGTTGCTAGAATTTTCAAATAACGAAACAAAAATCTCAAGCTGGGTATGTAGCTTGATGGTATAGTGCCCCTAGGTTTGATTCCCCAGCACCACTGGGGGTGGGAAAAAATCTGAGCTGCTAGTAAAAAAAAAAAATGGCATAGTAAATTTTACTTTTATTACCACTAAAACAATATTGTCAGACTGTCCCACATTGTGAAAAGACTTAACTTTCAGCAATTCTCCCATGGAAATAGCATTCCAAAATGGACAAGGATTATAGAAAATATTTCTAACCATATAATTTTCTATGAAACCATGGAAAAAAACCTGATATTAATATTATTGTGGGTTAGCCCCTTTTTGTCCACTTGGGAACATAAAGATTGATTGAACCTAAATGATTTTTCCAACTAAAAGATTCATAGTCTTTCTGGTTAATTCATGTTGTTACAAATGCCAGTAGGGCCTGACAGACACATACATATAAATTAAAGAAAGATGCTGATAATTCAGATGTAATGCCTATTTTTATACTGGTCAAATTTAGCCATAACTGTGATGACTTTGAACTTTGCATTTAATCCTCTAACACTAACCCATAATCTCCTAAATAAATGTGGAATGCCATATTTTCATTTGGAAAAAAAAAAAAAGCCTGAAAGTATACTTAAGATATACTTCAATACTCCTTGAGATAAAAACACATCAGATTATCACACACATGCAAAGTAAGAAATACCTGAAATACACTGTCCTTGATTCCTATGGATCACCTAACTTTTTCAATGGTACAATTCAAATTAGATCTGACAATTCTATGAGACATAGCTTCTATTTCTCTAGATTAAAAAAACAACAACAACAATGAAGTGAGGCGCAGTGATGCATACCTGTAATCCCAGTGATTTGAGAGGCTGGCACAGGAGGATCACCAATTCGAGGCCAGCTTCTGCAACTAGAGGAGACCCTGTCTTCGGGGATGTAGCTCAGGAGGTACATGCCCTTGCATTCAATCCCCGGTACTGAAAGGGAGAAAAAATAATTGAATATCAAAAATTTATTTCATTGAACCTAATACCTAGCATACAAAATTAATCTATTGACAATAGAAATTAGACATCATATCTTTATTCTGCATATGGAATACATGAGTGGTCTGTTTCTGCGTGCTTAAGTTTTGCTCTTGCGTTCAAATGAGAGTGAATGTATTTCCAAATAAAAGACAATTTGAAACTACAGGCTCACACTTCAGAGAGTGGTTATCTTATCTGCCTGGCTCCTGTTTGCTTCCCCTAAAGCCACCAATAAAACATGAGAAAGTGGAATTGGAGACTCTAGATTTGCCCACCCCACCCCATCTGGAGGACAAAGGAAGGGCTTGTCTGATGGATTCTGCCTAGTACTGGGTCTTTCTGCAGAGTGTCACCAAGAACTCTAGCTAAAATGCCTGGGGCTGGGGTTGTGGCTAGTGCTAGGGTACTCTCCTGGCACGCTTGAGGTCCTAGGTTAGATCTCCAGCACCTCAAAAAAATAAATAAATAAAATAAAATGCACAGCTCTCTCCCTGACCAGTACAAGCTTCGTTCCATAGCTGGGTGACACATGGCTTTCCCTGGGTCACACATACCATCACACACACCATCCAGAGATTAAATGCCAACCAGGTCAACATATTTGCTAGAAGGTTGTATGAAAAATAAATATTTTAATTGTCCTCATACTTTCTGAATCCAGACCAATGGGAGTCCAGTGTTTCTATTCCATTTTATTCAATCCCTCAGTTCTGATGCCATTGTGCTCCTTCCCAAGCATTTCTGAAACTGCTAGTTTATCTGATGCTCCTCCCAGCCACTGACAGCCAGGGCAGCGACAGAGTGGGAAAGGTCTCTGACTTGCCAAAGCTACTGTGCATACTCAGGTAGGGAAGGAACAGGACCTTTCTGGCCTGGGGCAATGGCTGCCCCACAGTCGGCAAGGTGTTCTTGGATGCTGGAAACAGTCTGGACCCTGATGGGGACAGAGTTGCTAATCAGAGAGCTCAGAATTGACATGTGCTTTTTCTCCCCTAGGCTGGGCAAGCGACCCACAGGTAGTTCTGATGCCAAAGCTCAGTCCTTGTTCCTGATGCCGATCCAATAATGAAGACACAGTTTTGAGAAATAGGAAAAAGAAGGTCTATTGTTTTGCTAGCAAAGGAGAAACACTCCTGTCCCAAAGGCTGTGATTCTGCCCATCAGCGGGAACAAGGGGCTTTTATAGGGGTGACTCAAAGGCTACATTCCACGCGTTCTCTGTTTGAGTTGTAATTTGCTTGTTAACTTGGGAGATAGTCATTTCTGAGGTCTTCAGTGCCATCCCCAAAGTATGGATTTCTTTGTTTCTATGGTGGGTGTGTACTCAAGGACAGATAAATCTGCCTAAAATGGGGAAGAAAGGTGGTTTCCCCTGAGATGAGAGAGACGTGTACTCACTCCATCCTGGCTGGGACTGGCAGTCCTTGCCCCTATGTGTGCTTTACAGCCAATGTGAAATCCAAGGAACTGCAGAAATATATCCCTGAACTTGAACTTCAGTTCAATTCAAACTAAAATGCTCAATAGCTTCTGGTGTGATGGTGCATCCCAGCTACTCAGAGGTTGAGGCAGAAGGATAACAAGTTCATGACCAGCCTGGAGCAACTTAACCAGACCCTGTCTCAAAAAAAAAAAGGGGGGTGGGGGATGTGGATGTGGGAGAGATTAAAATTAATTTCAGTGGCTGGGCAGTAAGGGTCATTTTCAAAGCACAAAGTGGACCACTGTTAGAGTTCCAAGATCCTTGCCACAGCCTACAAAGGCTACCATGGAGGGTCCCGGACACCATCTCCAGGATTGTCCTGCCCTCTGAGGCTCCAGCACCCAGACCTCGACAACCTATTCTTTAGATCAGAATCTAGACAATTCAGAAAACACTTGTCAGTGGACAAAAAAATCACTGCAATTTAATTCAACCATCTTAAGTGGCTTTGTTTTTTGATGATAGAATGAGGCAACAACACTTCACTCGGTAAAATAGAATCAGAATGTTGAGTGCTCTGATGATCCAAGCAAAGGAAATTGGTTTTGTAGACAGAAGTGCTTGAAGAAAGAGAAAGACAAAAAGCAGGTTGGTGATGTCAAATTAAGGGTGATGTCCTTGTAAGGGGTGTGTGTGTGTGTGTGTGTGTGTGTGTGTGTGTGTGTGTGTAGTGGGGGGAACTATCAGAAAAAACTGATAAGTTATCCTCAGATTATTTCAGGTTAATTGTTTTGTGTAAAGATTATGGGGATCCCAGTTGAAACTGACTTGTTTGGGAAATTCAACTGTTATCACTCTCATTTTGATTTCTCAGAAGGTCACCTAAACAGCTTAGTTTCAGCTTGGCGAATTGGAACTTGAATGTGAATGAGTCCATTTTGGATTTTTTAACCGGGTCCTTTTTTTGGGGGGGGGGGCATTACAATTCTTATTACACATATAGAGCACAAATTTTCATATCTCTGGTTGTATATAAAGTATGTTCACACCAATTTATATCTTTATACATGTACTTTGCATAATATGTCCATCACATTCCACCATCATTGCTAACCCCCTGCCTCCTCCCTTCCCCTCCCACCCCTCTGCCCTATCTAGAGTTCATCTTTTCCTCCCATGCTTCCCCTCTCTAGCCCACTATGAATCAGTCACTTTATATCAGAGAAAATATTCAGCAGTTTGTTTTTTGGGATTGGCTAACTTCACTTAGCATTATCTTCTCCAACTCCATCCATTTACCTGCAAATGCCATGATTTTATTCTTTTTTATTGCTGAGTAATATGCCATTGTGTATAAATGCCACATTTTAAAATCCATTCATCTATTGAAGGGCATCTAGGTTGGTTCCACAGTTTAGCTATTGTGAATTGTGCTGCTATAAACATTGATGTGGCTGTGTCCCTGAAGTATGCTGTGTTTAAATCCTTTGAGTATAGACTGAGGAGTGGGACAGCTGGGTCAAATCATGGTTCCATTCCCAGCTTTCCAAGGAATCTCCATATTGCTTTCCATATTGGCTTTACCAATTTGCAGTCCCACCAGCAGTGTATGAGTGTGCCTTTTCCCCCACATCCTCACCAACACTTATTATTTTTTGTCTTCATAATAGCTGCCATTCTGACTGGAATAAGATGATATCTTAAAAAAATGTAAAAAAAAAAAAAGATGATATCTTAGAGTGGTTTTGAATTGCATTTCTCTAATTGCTAGAGATGATGAACATTTTTTCATGTATTTGTTGATTGATTGTATATCACTTCAAAGAAGTGTCTGTTCAGGTCCTTGGCCCATTAATTGATTGGGCTATTTGTTTTTTTGGTGCTTAGCTCTTTGAGTTCTTTATATACCCTAGAGATTAGTGCTCTTTCTGATATGTGGGGTTAAAAATTCATTCACAAGGGGCTGGGGATGTGGCTCAAGCGGTAATGCGCTCGCCTGACATGCATGGGGTGCTGGGTTCGATCCTCAGCACCACATACAAATAAAGATATTGTGTCCACTGAAAACTAAATAATAAATATTTAAAAATTCTCTCTTTCTTTCTTTCTCTCTCTTAAAAAAAATTTTTTGCTCCCAAAATATAGGCTCTCTGTTCACCTCACAGATTGTTTCTTTTGCTGAGAAGAAACATTTTTAGTTTGAATCCATCCCATTTATTGATTCCTAGTTTTAATTCTTGTGCTATAGAAGTCTTATTAAGGAAGTTGGGGCCTAATCCAGATGATGAAGATTAGGGCCTACTTTTTTTTTCTATTAGACACAGAGTCTCTGGTTTAATTCCAAGGTCCTTGATCCACTTTGAGTTGAGTTTTGTTTTATGGTGAGAGATAGGGGTTTAATTTCATTTATTGCATATGGATTTCCAGTTTTCCCAGCACCATTTGTTGAATGCATGTTCTTGGTGCCTTTGTCTAATATAAGATAATTGTAATTTTGTGGGTTAGTCTCTGTGTCCTCTATTCTGTACCATTGGTCTACCAATCCATTTTGGTGCCAATACCATGCTGTTTTTGTTACTATTGCTCAGTACTATAGTTTAAGGTCTGGTATAGTGATGCCACCTGCTTCACTCTTCCTGCTAAGGATTACTTTAGCTATTCTGGGTCTCTTATTTTTCCAGATGAATTTCATGATTGCTCTTTTTATTTCTATGAGGAATGTCATTTGAATTTTGATCAGAATTACATTAAATCTGTATAGTGCTTTTGGTAGTATGGTTATTTTGATAATATTAATTCTGCCTATCCAAGAACAAGGTAGGTAGATCTTTCCATCTTTTAAGGTCTTCTTTGATTTCTTTCTTTAGGGTTCTGTAGTTTTCATTGTATACATCTTTTACCTCTTTTGTTAAGTTGATTGCCAAGTTTGTTTGTTTGTTTGTTTTTTGAGATTTTTGTAATTGGGGTAGTTTTCCTCATTTCTTTCTCAGAAGATTTGTCACTTATGGGGCTGGGCATGTGGCTCAAGCGGTAGCGCGCTCACCTGGCATTCGTGTGGCCCAGGTTCGATCCTCAGCACCACATACAAACAAAGATGTTGTGTCCACCAAAAACTAAAAAATAAATAAAATATATAAAAAAAGATTTGTCACTTATATATAGCAATGCCTTTGATTTATGGGTGTTGACTTTATAACCTGCTACTTTGCTGAATTCATTTACTAGTTCTAGAAGTTTTCTGGTGGAGCTTTTTGGATCTTCTAGGTATAGAATCATATCGTCAGCAAATAAGGCTAATTTAAGTTCTTCTTTTCCTATACGTAGCCCTTTAATTTCTCTCGTCTGTCTAATTGCTCTGGCCAGTGTTTCAAGAACTATTTAACCTGGTATTTTCAAGAACTTAGTTCAAAACAATGGCCTCCCATAATTTTTATTCAACACATTCTTTTACTTCTCAATCTGTTGTATGTTCTCTGGTTGGTATTTTTGTTTCCTTTTCTTTTTTTCCTAGGAAAATTTTTTTCTTCTATTGCAACACTCTATGAACAGAATAATAAGAGGTGGGAATTTTCCACTTTGTGACCAAGACAAGACTACAAGCATCTCCTTACTGCTTTTGTGGTGTTATTTGATCTGAGCTAAGGAAATCAGGGAGGTGAAAGAGAGATTCTGGAATCCTGGGGGAAAAAATACCCTATCTGAGTATGACTATTTCCCCCTTTTATCCTGGGAGTTCATTTCAGGATTGGCAATGCTCCAGGTTTTCTGTCTGAGTCCTTTTGATTTTCTCCATTTCCCCTGGAACCAGCCAGCACCAACCCCATGGTGGGAAGCCTTGAGTCACAAGGAATTCATTGTCAAACAAATGTGATTCTCCACAAGTCCTTCACCTCTGGAGTAAGGATACCACCGTTCACTCAGTTGTCTAATACCCTAAAGCTAGAGGTTTTCTTTGTTCTTGTTCCTCCCTTCAGGCCGTTAATGACTTTTATTAATTTTACCTTCTAAGAGTATTTCAAATCTGTCCTCTACTCCCTCCCACTCCATGCCATCCACCTGTTCCCAAGAGACTCCTCTTACTTACTTCCAGTGACTTTTTTGTGTCTACCACTGCCTGTTAACCCACTCTGCACACAGCAGTCGGGTCACTCTTTTTTAAAATATAAGCTCTTATGTTATCAAAACATAATACATATATATAAAGAACACAAACCATAGTATATAACTCAAGTGATTTTACACGAAAGGACACACTCACGTGACCAGCACCCAGCTCCATATGTGGAAGGTGACCGGTATTCCAGAAGCTAATCACCTCACTTCTACATGATCCCCTCTTCCAAAGGTACTCACTCCCCTAACTTCCAACACAGTAAGTTTGGTTTTGCTTGTTTTATAACTTATATAAATAGACTCATCTTGTTGTTACACTTCTTTATCTGGCTCCTTTCACTCAACATTTGTTAATGAAATTCATCCACATTCCTGCTTAGAGTAGGAGATTGTTTATTCTCCTTTCTGGGGAGCATTTCATTGTATGATTTCACCCCAATTTATTTATCCATCCTATCGTTGATGGATATTTGAGTAGTTTCCATTTTATACCTATCACGAATAATGCTGCCATGAACACTCTCCTTTTGGTGAGCATATGAATGCATTTTTGTTAGGAATAGACTAGGGAGTGGAACTGCTGGGTCCTTCCTGGTATGCATCCTCTAGTAGATGTTGCCAATTTTTCAAACAGTTGCACCAGTTTTTGCTCTCACTAAGAAGTATGAACACTGCATTTGTTCTCAATCCTATCCAACCCATGATGTTTGTCTGTCTTTTTAATTTTATCCATTCTCATGGGCAGCCTGCTATTACATTAATTTAATCAATGTCACTTCCTGCTTAATAGCTTGCAATGGCTTTTCATTTGATTTTGTATTTGTGTGTCCCAGAAATTGAATCTAGAGCCTAGTGTATATTGAGTAAAAGCTCTAGCACAGAGCCACACCCCCAGCCATATCATTGAATTTAAAAGGGGCTCCATGCCTACCTCCCCCAAGTCATCTCCTCCCTCCCTCCCTCCCTCCCCCCCCCCCTCTCTCTCTCTCTCTCTCTCTCTCTCTCTCTTTCCCCAGTACCAGGGATTGAATAAAGGGGTGCTTAGCCAGTGAGCTACATCCTCAGCCCTTTTTATATCTTATTTAAGGTCTTGCTTAGCTGCTGAGGCTGGCTCTGAACTCAAGATCCTCCTGCCTCAGCCTCCCAAGCTGCTGGGATGACAATCATGTGCCACAGTTCCCAGCAACTCATACCACTCTCACTACAATAGTCTTTTCTTCTTAAAAATCTGCCAGGCTATTTCCCTCCTCTAAATCTGCACACTGCTTTCCCAATGCCTGAAAACTTTCTTCCTATCACCCTCCCCACCATCTTCATAAGCCTTCCTTCCAATGCTTCATATCTTAGACTTCAAGACCTTGGGTCCCTGTCCCCTTTCTTTCCTGTTCTTTCTTCTGCCACAAAACTACCACACAGCACTAATCACAGCTTGTACTTGCATCTCTATCTATCTGTGCTCTCTCTCCCTCCTCCCTCCCTCTCTCTTTTTCTCATTACACTGTAAAGTCCTTGAAGATAAGAAGCCTGCCTGCTTCGTGACTTGCTGCAGTACCTGTTCCTAGCAGATAGCGTTTGGCATATTCTGAGTATTCATCAAATGTCAGTTGGAACAATGACTGAATGAATCCTGTCTATTTCAGACAGTGAGTAAAATAACATTTACTATCATCTTTGAGTGGGGAATTTTGATACCACCTGAAGAAAGGAGTCTGCCTAGCTGTATGGAAACTGCATGGCTGGAGTGCACATGGAGAGGCCCTGAGAGATGGATCGAGCAATGCAAAAGGAGCCCAGAGCTTGCCTGTGAGGGAGGAGGCTCCAGAAAGTCCAGGAGTCGAGTTAATCCAGAGAGATTTCCTGTTAAAGGAGACTATGGCCTCGTCCCTGGGGGAAGATTTGGGAGTTACAGAAAATGAATTTTTGCAAATAATCCAATATCCCTCCACATCTCCAGAAAGCACCCTAATGTCTTCCAGGAAGTATGCCCCTTTTCTTAAACTGGTCTCTGGAGCTTCAATCCTTCCTAGAGAGCTGTTCAGGCCTTAGGGAGCAGCTGGCTCAGATCCTGAAGACAGTAACTTTAGTGCAAGAAAGAATAAGCTTCAAGTGTTCTAACGTTTCAATAACAATGGGGAGAGAATGTGATAACATAAAAAAGAATGATCCTGGGAAGATTTTCGAGAATACATTAATTATCATAAATTGGTGATTTTGTGCATTTCTTAAATATGTTCGGCCTCTCTGGTGCCAACTTGATTTCCCTCTATTGTCTATCCCATCAAACAGCATCCACCTGACAGCCACCACTGAGCATTTCCTACTGGACCAGGGAGGCTAAGCAGCCTCTGTGTGAGCGGAATAGAGAAGCACGAGCGAAGTATTCAAATGAGAAAAAGAGCAGGATTTACTGTCATTTTCATTTAAAATGCCATATTAACTTTCCAGATAATTGGAACGCATTCATCCTCTGCAGTGTATACGTTTAAGGGTTTACTTTGGCTCCAGTGATCCTGCTGATTTAGCCACAAAAGTATGTTTCACATCACAAGCTGCATGTTCAACATATCTTAGCCCCATATAAACGTGCATTTCTGCAGGGCATCTGGTATTTTAAATTAAAAGTGGTCATTTTATTGGAATAAAACATCTTAATTTCAGGGGAAAAGTTAATTGCACAGGTCCTATCAATAAACTTGAGGGTCTCCTGGCTGCTCAGGAGACAAAGATGTCCAGGCGAGGTCCCTGTCCTCAGAGAGCTTGCACATGACAGGCAAAGGACAGATAAAAGGTAATTGTGTAAAATGTGCTGAGCTACAGTTGAGTTTAACTAGAGTTGATGTGGGAACCCTAAGAAGGGGTGGAAATGGGGGTGCTAGGCAAACTCGTTTAGAAGTTGCTCTTCTTTATTTGACATTCTTTTTTCTAGCCTTTCAAAATTCAGCTCAGGGACATTCCTGGGAGTATTCCTGACCTCTTTTTTTTTTTTTTTTTTTAATTGGTTGTTCAAAACATTACAAAGCTCATGACATATCATCTTTCATACATTTGACTCAAGTGAATTATGAACTTGACTGGAATGTTTCTGTGGTGGTTTTGTTACCACTCTTCTGTGAATTATATTTGGGTCTGCTTGCTTGTTTGGGGGGGTACTAGAGATTGAACCCAGGTGTGCTTTAACCCTGAGCAACATCCCCATTCTCTTTCTTTTATTATTATTATTATTATTATTATTATTATTATTATTATTAGAGACAGGTCTTTCTAAGTTGGTGGGGGTCTAAGTTACCCACACTGGCCTCAAACTGGCCATCATCCTGCCTCAGCCTCCCGAGTTGCTGGAATGACAGATGTGCATTACTACACCTGGCTGAGAATTATATTTGCACTACCGCCATCTGACATCCTCAGGAGACAATGTAATGTTGTTGTCAGAAACATGGACTCCGGAGTCAGCGGGGTTGCTGTCTATCTGCTAACACTCTCCCTTCCTTCCCCTTGTCTTGGTTTCCCTGGGTAAAGGTCCAAGAGTTAGGTTGAGTAAAACAATTAGAACACTACTGTTGATGCCCAGTATGAGTCTTATTATTGCTCCATGATTGTCTGGTTTTTTTCACTTGGTTAAATAAACCTTTCAGCTGTGGGGGTGGGGGATTGACAGTCCAAATCACTAAACTGTTTATGGGACTTTCCAAGAAATCAAGATTAAAGAGATAACAACCTACAGACCAGTTCTATCAGCATGATAATGAAGTTCCCCCTTCCTTAATCCTTACACACAAAAAAAGTAATCTAATCTCTAATATTAGCAATCAGTTGTTTATCTATTGCCCAGGCTCCTCTTTCATAAGGAAAGAAACTGAAATAACAGATCCACCCCCCCACACACACACTTTTTTTTTTTTTTTTTTTTTTTTGGTACCAGAGATTGAACCCAGGGGCACTTAACCACTGAGCCACATCCTCCAGCCCTTTTTAATATTTTTATTTAGAAACAAAATCTTGATAAACTGTTTAGGGCCCTGCTAATTTGCTGAGGCTGGCCTTGAACTTGTGATCCTCTTGCCTCATCCTCCCTAACTGCTAGGATTACAGGAATAGGTCTCTGTGCCCAGCTCAGATCCACTTTTTTTTTTAATTTTAATATTTATTTTTTAGTTTTCGGCGGACACAACATCTTTGTTTGTATGTGGTACTGAGGATCGAACCCGGGCTGCACGCATGCCAGGCGAGTGCGCTACCGCTTGAGCCACAACCCCAGCCCCTCAGATCCACTTTTTGTTCTTGCTATTTTCTTCAACTCTTCCCTGTCTATAAAAGCAACCTCTCTGCTTGGCTCCTTGGGACACTTATTCTACTTTTATGGAATAAAATGTTGCCTGATCCTATAATCAAAAACAAAGCCAAATTAAGTTTTTTTGTTTGTTTGTGGTACTTGAGGTTGAACCCAGGGGTGCTTTACCACTCACCTATATCCCCTTTTTATTTTTTATTTTTGAAAATATTTTTAACAGGGTCTGATTAAGTTGTTCAGGCTGGCCTAGTACTGTTATGCTCGAATTCGGGACCCCCAAAAGACCACCAGAGACCAAGATCGATGTAAGCAGCAAAGACGAGTTTATTGCAAGCTAGCTTGGTCCTCCGCGCACACACACAGCAACTGGTGACGATGAGAGGCCCCGAGCCCAGGGTTTGCAGCAGTTTTATACACTCTTTGGGGAAGGCAGGGACTTCACATACATCATAGCATCTCTTAGCAAATCATCACACACCACGGGACAATCAAACAACAATTTGCCCAGTCTGGCTGGGCACAAGATCACGAGCCACTCACAGCTTTGGAGATTCAAACAGCAATTCTTTATTCCCGAACTCACACCGGCCTCTACACACACGTTCTGGGGAAATCCAAGTTCCAAAATCCGCCAAATTCCACACCTCCACTGGGCTCTGTCTCCCAAAAATACTCTCTGAACTCAGGCAGCAGGATACGCCCTATTCCCAGCAGGAATAACCTTAAACCTGGAACTGCCCTAAACCCAGATTGTCCTAAACCGGGAACGCCCTAAACCCAGATCCGCCCTGGTCCTTGAGCAAGGTCACCTTACTCAAGCATACATGCAATGTCACAGCGAATGTCCAAGGCAAGTCCATTTCCACGAGTCCTTCCTCTAAGCAACATGGGGTACGCTGGCAAGGAAATTTCGATGCGTCATTCCTACTTGGCAATGGCTCTCAGCAATGATTAGCACATTCACTGGCGGGAACAAGTTGGGTAGGGGTGATTGGTTACTACAAGAGGGGGATTCATTTGAACTGATTGGTTTAAGCCAAGAGGGGTGTTCCTGCTTAACTACATGGTTCCCCAACATGTTATCAACCACCAAAAACTATTGGGAGGGTCATCTGGCATCCCAGGTATTTCCCTGTCTCATGCTGATTGGTGGCTGCTAGGGGGTTGCTATGGGTCCTCACCTAGCCTGACTGAGTTAGGGACATCAGGCACAGCAGATCTCTCCTGTTATTTGTAGATAAACAACTTAACAGGGTGGGAATGTGCCTAGGAGTGCTCTGTGGGTCTTTCCAAGGACAAGGGTCACACCCCCTTCCTTGGACAGGCTTTGCTCTGAGGTAGAGGCTGGTTTCTCAGTATTTGAGATGCTCCTGCCTCGGCCTCCTGAGTAGTTAGCTGGAATTACAGGTGTGTGCAACCAAACCAGGCACCAATCGATATTTTAAAGTTAATTGTTGGAATGTTGACCTTTAACAACTTGACTTAAGTTCCACAGGAGCAGGTACTATCTTTTTCATTTTTTTCTATTCGTGGGCCCCAACCATTGTCTGCTCCTCCAGGGTCTAATGCAGTCCCTGAGCACTTCAAGTGCAAAAAATAATTTTTGCTGAGTTGATAAGTGTCTCCAAGGTGCCATGTGAACCAAATTTGAGTTCCTCATGGCATAACCAAAAGCTCAGTCCTTGTCCTTGATGCCAGTCCAATAACAAGGTCTCTCAAGAGAAGGTCTTGAGAAAAAGGAAAATGTCTTATTGCTTGGCTCCCAAAGGAGAAACCCAGGGGACTCCTGTCCCCGAGCCAGTGATTCTACCCATCATGGGGAGCAGGGGTTTTTTAAAGAGGAGATTCAGAGAAGTGAAATTACAGAGGAGAGATCAGAAAGGAGAAGATTAGGGAAAAGATGATCAGGGAAAAGATTAGAGAGGAGAAGGTCAGGAAAAATAAGGTTGGGGAAAAAAGCAACAAGGGATATAGTCAAAGCATCAAGTGAACCCCTGTTACAATGGAGGTCATTTAAGAATTATATAGACACATTGGATGCTTTAAATGGTTACTTAGATATACGCTGTTGCTAAATGATGATCCCTAAAACTCATCAAGCAACTACTAAATGCCAGACATTTAGCTGAATACACTATGCAAATTACTTTGCTTAAATCTTATTTAAACCAACAGGGTACTTTCATTCTCAGAGAGAAAATCTGAAAAAAAAAAATGCCTTATGCCCATTTTTCCTGGTTCTAAAAATAAAGCCTTGTCAATAAAATTAAATTTTATGTTATCTAAATACCAGACACTTAGGTTATATACTATTTCAAAGCCATTTCTTTCTGCAAAACTTGCTATAATTACTGCAGTATTATACTTCTCCCTGTTATAATTCCAAAATCACCATGTGCACAGAGGGGCGACTCCTTTGTATCTTCACAATGAGAGATTTCTGTGCCACTCTCGAGAGGGCACGTACACAAATGCACAGTCAGCTATGCTGTTAGAGTATATCGTACAGGTCAAACCATAATTAAAATAATTATTATTTATATAGCATTCTAAACGTATCCACTACTTGAGTCATAATCACAGTAGTTAGAGACAGAAAACAGCAATTAAATAATCCAGTCAACCCCAGCAAATGCATGACAGCCAAGATCCCAGCAGAGAAGATCTGGGAATGAATTTCAAGCAAAAATAACAGGCACATGGAAATCACTCTGATCTGGTTTCCACTCCCTTCATCTCCACGTGGCTCTCACTCATTCACTCATCATGCTTTCCACACTGCTTACCACGTGGCTGCCCTTTGCTGGGAATGAAGATCTAGAAGAATCAGAAGCAGTCCCTGCCTTCAGGGGGCTCTCGATTCTAAAGAGAGGCAGAGATGGAGCTGGGTCTGCTGGCGCATGCCCATCCTCATAGCAACTTGGAGGCTGAGGCAAGAGGATAATCCAGAGCTAGCCTCCACAACTTAGCAAGACCCTGTCTTGAACTAAAATCTAAAAATGACGAGGGATGTAGCTCAGTGGTAAAGTACCCCTGGACTTAATGCCCAGCATTCCAAACAAAAGACAAAGATGAACACACCCAGAGCCTCTCCCTAAGGGACATGTCATCAAATAAGATGCAAATTATGCGTTTATACAAATTACTCACTTAAGTATCACATGAAACAATAATAACAGGCATTGATGGAACTCTCACAATGTGTCAGACACGTTATATTATTTACATCCCTCCATCTCTAACCCTGTTATAGGTAACTAGGTAGAGGGTTTTTTGTTTGTTTGGGTTTGGTTTACCCATGTTGGGGATTGAACCCAGGGTCTTGTACAGCCAGACAAACACTTTACCACTGCACTAAATCCCCACCCAGACAGAAATCATTATTCCATTTTACAAAGGATGAAAATGAGGCTTACAGAGGTTAAGTGACCTAGTCTCAAACAGCGTCTGCCCTTCCAGCCTCCCCTCACCATGAATGTCACCTTGTGCTTTCAATGTCCAGGGGTGCAGCCAAGCTGCCTTGAAAGAACTAACCAAGGTTCACAGATCATTGGTGGCCCTGATCTGCAGTGCCATCCTGGCTGGGGGAGGGGCGCTGGATCCAGTCCTGGTTGAATCCTCCGCTCCCACTGCTCTGGACTCCGCCCACACACCCCTCTGTGGTTCTTGCTACAGAATGACCCCTGAGGCTGATGTCTGCATGGACCTAGGTGCTAGCAGCCTCACAGAAACTGCACCCATCCCCCAAAACCTTTTCCTCCTGCCTCCCACCCTCCAACCACCCTTTGAGTCTAACTTTGAGTCTACCCTCTGGAACAGTCATATGGCCTCTGACAGAGCATCTTCTAAGGGCCCACAGCTTCATAACACAACAGGTTTTATACTCCTACCCCCAGGAGAGGAATACCTTATATACATCAAGCAGGAATTACCCTCCCAAAGGCTTCACAATGGCCTCTCTGCTCTGGTTTGGATGTGTTTTTTTTTCAGTCAGAACTTAAATCAAGCCCAGTGCAGTGGCACACACCTGTAATCTCAGCAGTTTAGGAGGCTGAGACTGGAGGATCAGGAGTTCAAAGCCAGCCTCAGCAAATGCAAAAAAAAAAAAAAAAAAAAGTTCTCACTAAGCAACTCAGTGAGAACCTGACTCTAAATAAATTACAAAATGGGGCTGGGGATGTGGCCCAGTGGTTGAATGCCCCTAAATTCAATCCCCTGTACCCCTCCAAAAAAAAAAAAAAAAGAACTTAAGTCAAATCCAGGCACTGTGGTATACATCTGTAATCCTAGCCACTTAGGAGGCTGAGGTAGGAGGATTACAATTTCAAAGCTAACCTGGGCAATTTAGTGAAGTCCTTGTCTCAAAATAAAAATTTAAAAGGTCTGGGTTTGTAGTTCAGTGGTAGAGTGCTTGCTTAGCATGCTCATGGTTCTGGGTTGGATCTCCAATACCACAAAACAACAACAACAAAAAGCCGGGCACAGTGGTGCATGACTGTGATCTCAGAGACTCAGGAGGCTGAGGCGGCAGAGGGATTGCAAGTTCAAGGCCAGCCTCAGCAACTTCTTAAGTCTCTTAGCAACTTAGCAGGATCCGTCTCAAAAAAATAAAAAGGACTGGGGATGTGGCTCAGTGGTTAAGCACCCTTGTGTTCAATCCACAATACAAAAAAGAAAACAATGATCTTGGACTTCCAGCCTTCAGAATCATGAGCCAAAATAAACCTCTCTTTTTGATAAGTAACCCAGTCTCAGGTATTCTGATATAGCAAGAGAAAATAAACTGCTTTCTCTTTAGACACATGCACATTGTTTGCATGCACATGTGGGTGAGTGCTCACTTCCACCTTCAGAACAGAAACTCTGAAGCATCTCATGACATCAGAATTTAATTTAAACATCAGAATTGATTCTTTCTTTTTAAGACAGGACTTTACTATGTTCCACAGGCTGCCCTCGAATTTGTTATCCTCCTGCCTTGGCCTCCCAAGTAACTGGAATTATAAGCATGTACCACGATGATATCTGGCCAGGATGTTTTCAATTTATTTTAAAATTTTTGTATTGGTACACTATAATTGTAATTATATATGTGCATGTAGACATATAAATATTAGTGGGATTCATTTTTGTGTATTCGTACATTCACACAACATAATTTGGTTGGTTTCATTTGTCAGTGTCTGTTTTTTTCCCCAGAATGTTTTATTTTTATTGTTTGTTTGTTTGGGTACTAGGAATTGGACCCAGGGGTGTTTTGCCACTGAGCTATTTCACTGGTCCTTTTTGTTTTTTAAGACAGGATTCTTGCTAGGTTGCCCAGGCTGGCCTTGAACTTGCAGTCATCCTGCCCCAGCTCCCCAATTCCAGTTGGTAGAATTACAAGCAGGAACCACTTTGCTCCTCCAACAGTTTGCTTCATTAAGAGTCTTCCTTCTCCAGTGAACTTTCATGCTTCCCACCCCTCTGAGGAGCCAGTAAACAAAGTGAGGGGTCAAGACCTCCATGAGCCTGATGCCTGGGCAGGTGACGGGCGGGTGGGTCTGGCCTACGGTGCTGCCTTCAGACCTTCAGCGAGGCTCCAGAGTCATGACTTTAGGGAGCTAGTGAAGAAGACATAAAGAGGCTCCCCCAGTGTGTTTTTGCCTCCATTCTTGCATCTTCTCATTTATCCTGGACAGAGCCCTCAAGGTCTAGGCAGATCAGATAAAATCATCTTCATGTAACAGATAGGCAACCTGAAGTTCAGAGAAGTTAAATGATCTGCCCCAAGCCACACAGCCAGTAACAATATCAGGCTAAATGTAGATCTCCAATTCCCCAAAGATTGACACTTGTACCAGTTATGATTTAAAAAAAAATACTGGAAATTGTCGGATACAAAAACACATCAAAAAAATTGTGCACCATGATCAAGTAGGATTCATCCCTGGGATGCAAGGATGGTTCAATATGGTTCAATATACGGAAATCAATCAACGTTATTCACCACATCAATAGACTTAAAGATAAGAACCATATGATCATCTTGATAGACGCAGAAAAAGCATTCGACAAAGTACAGCATCCCTTTATGTTCAAAACATTAGAAAAACTAGGGATAACAGGAACTTACCTCAACATTGTAAAAGCTACCTGTGCTAAGCCTCAGGCTAGTATTATTCTGAATGGAGAAAAATTGAAGGCATTCCCTCTAAAATTTGGAACAAGACAGGGATGCCCTCTATCACCACTTCTATTCAATATAGTTCTCAAAACACTGGCCAGAGCAATTAGACAGACGAAAGAAATTAAAGGCATAAAAATAGGAAAAGAAGAACTTAAATTATCACTATTTGCGGATGACATGATTCTACACCTAGAAGACCCAAAAGGGTCTACAAAAAAACTATTAGAGCTAATAAATGAATTCAGCAAAGTGGCAGGATATAAAATCAACACGCACAAATCAAAGGCATTTCTGTATATCAGCAACAAAACTTCTGAAACGGAAATGAGGAAAAACACTCCATTCACAATATCCTCAAAAAAAAATAAATAAAATACTCGGGAATCATCCTAACAAAAGAGGTGAAAGATTTATACAATGAAAACTACAGAACCCTAAAGAGAGAAGTAGAAGAAGATCTTAGAAGATGGAAAAATATACCCTGTTCATGGATAGGCAGAACTAACATCATCAAAATGGCGATATTACCAAAAGTTCTCTATAGGTTTAATGCAATGCCAATCAAAATCCCAACGGCATTTCTTGTAGAAATAGATAAAGCAATCATGAAATTCATATGGAATAACAAAAGAGCCAGAATAGCAAAAGCAATTCTAAGCAGGAAGTGTGAATCAGGCAGTATAGCGATACCAGATTTCAAACTATATTACAGAGCAATAGTAACAAAAACAGCATGGTACTGGTACCAAAACAGGCAGGTGGACCAATGGTACAGAATAGAGGACACAGAGACTAATCCACAAAGCTACAACTATCTTATATTTGATAAAGGGGCTAAAAGCATGCAATGGAGGAAGGATAGCATCTTCAACAAATAGTGTTGGGAAAACTGGAAATCTATATGCAATAAAATGAAACTGAATCCCCCCCTCTCGCCATGCACAAAAATTAACTCAAAATGGATCAAGGAGCTTGATATCAAATCAGAGACACTGCATCTGATAGAAGAAAAAGTTGGCTCCGATCTACATATTGTGGGGTCGGGCTCCAAATTCCTTAATAGGACACCCATAGCCCAAGAGTTAATAACAAGAATCAACAAATGGGACTTACTTAAACTAAAAAGTTTTTTCTCAGCAAGAGAAACAATAAGAGAGGTAAATAGGGAGCCTACATCATGGGAACAAATTTTTACTCCTCACACTTCAGATAGAGCCCTAATATCCAGAGTATACAAAGAACTCAAAAAATTAGACAATAAGATAACAAATAACCCAATCAACAAATGGGCCAAGGACCTGAACAGACACTTCTCAGAGGAGGACATACAATCAATCAACAAGTACATGAAAAAATGCTCACCATCGCTAGCAGTCAGAGAAATGCAAATCAAAACCACCCTAAGATACCATCTCACTCCAGTAAGATTGGCAGCCACTATGAAGTCAAACAACAAGTGCTGGCGAGGATGTGGGGAAAAGGGTACTCTTGTACATTGCTGGTGGGACTGCAAATTGGTGCGGCCAATTTGGAAAGCAGTTTGGAGATTCCTGGGAAAGCTGGGAATGGAACCACCATTTGACCCAGCTATTGCCCTTCTCGGACTATTCCCTGAAGACCTTAAAAGAGCGTACTACAGGGATACTGCCACATCGATGTTCATAGCAGCACAATTCACAATAGCTAGACTGTGGAACCAACCCAGATGCCCTTCAATAGATGAATGGATAAAAAAAAATGTGGCATTTATACACCATGGAGTATTACGCAGCACTAAAAAATGACAAAATCATGGAATTTGCAGGGAAATGGATAGCACTAGAGAAGATTATGCTAAGTGAAGGTAGCCAATCCCTAAAAAACAAATGCCAAATGTCTTCTTTGATATAATGAGAGCAACTAAGAACTGAGCAGGGAGGAAGAGCAGGAGGAAAAGATTAACATTAAACAGAGACATGAGGTGGGAGGGAAAGGGAGAGAAAAGGGATATTGCATGGAAATGGAAGGAGACCCTCATTGTTATACAAAATTACATATAAGAGGTTATGAGGGGAATGGGAAAATAAACAAGGAGAGAAATGAATTACAGTAGATGGTGTAGAGAGAGAAGATGGGAAGGGAGGGGAGGGGGGATAGTTGAGGATAGGAAAGGTAGCAGAATACAACAGTCACTAATATGGCATTATGTAAAAATGTGGATGTGTAACCGATGTGATTCTGCAATCTGTATTTGGGGTAAAAATGGGAGTTCATAACCCATTTGAATCTAATGTATGAAATATGATGTGTCAAGAGCTTTGCAATGTTTTGAACAACCAATTTAAAAAAAAAGAAAAAAAATACTGGAAATTGAGCTCAGCAGTGCTCTTGCACTTAGTTATGTACCCAGACCTTTTTTTTTTTTTTTAATTTTTTTCTTTTGAGTCAGAGTCTCACTAAATTGCCAAGACTGGCCTTGAACGTGGGATCCTTGGGATCCTTCTACCTCAGGCTCCTGATTTGCTGGAATTTCAAGTGTGCACCGCCATACTTGGTAATAGGCTGTATCTTTTTTTTTCCATATATTTTTATTGGTACATTATAATTGTACATAATGATGGCATTTGTTGTTACATATTTGTATATGCACACATGTGGAGAGCAGTGATTTGAATCATGGTCTGACTCTCTCATGGCTACATTTGGGCTGGGAACTGCCTGTGCAAAGATGCAGGTCAAGAAGGCCCAGTTGCTATGGTGACACTGGCCAGAGGAAACCTAGTGCAAAGGCCAGAGTTGAGACCTTGAGCTCAGCCACCAACTCCCAGAAATAGAGAATTCTGGGCCTAACTAGATGACCCTAATGTTTTGCCAGTCCTGTGTCCTTCAGATTGCCTGCTTTGCTGAAACTTTCCCTTTTGATGAAACCTATAAAATAAACATGCTGAGCTGGCTCTGGGTCAGTCAAGCTCCATTAGAGTTTGGCTGCCCACGTGGCCCCAACTTTTTCTCTCTGTGTGTGTCTGTTTGTCTTTTCTTTATCACCTGATACCCCTCGTCTGGTATCTCCTTAATTAACGGCCACGCTGAGAGCAGAGATAAGAGGTCCACAGCCCAAGCAGGCATTAGGTTTAAGTTTAACTTTTAAATTTACATAAAAATTGAGCTAAGAGTTCATAGTTTCCAAATACACCCCACCAATACCAATCTTGCTCTGCCATTAACAATAAGCATTTAGTGTGGTATATGTATACAACTGATAAATCTATACTAATATATTGTTATTAATAAAATTCATAGTTTATATCAGGATTCACCCAACCCAATAGCTCATTTCTTTTTATCACTGAGTAATATTCCATTTTACAGATATACCACAGTCTACCCATTTATCTATCAAAGAATATCTTGGTTGTTTCCAGTTTGGACATTTATAAATAAAGCTGCTATAAATGTTTATGTAAAGAGTTTTGTTTTGTTTGTTTGGTTTGGTTTGGTTTTGGTTTTGGTACCAGGGATTGACCCCAGCGGCATTTAACCACTGAGCCACATCCCCAGCCTTTTTATATTTTATTTAGAGACAGGGTCTACTGAGTTGCTTAGGGCCTCACTAAGTTGCTAAGGCTGGCCTTGAACTCACAATCCTCCTGCCTCAACCTCCCAAGCCTCTGGGATTACAGGTGTGCACCACCACACCTGTAATGTGTATTTGAGTTGACATAGGTTTTCAGCAAAATTGCTGGATCCTACAATAAGATTAAGTTTAGCTTTGTAAGAAAGTGCCAAACTGTCCACTGTCATTCTGCATGCTCACCAGCAATAAATGGGAGTTACTGGATTTGGGATTCTGTCATTGTAACAGGTGTACAGTGCTGGCTCAATGTTTTTGTTGACAATGCCTAAGGGCACACAATGTGGAGCACCTTTTCATATGCTTATTCCATCTGCACATCTTTGGTGAAATGTCTGCTCAGATTTTTTTTTTTTTAGTTGTTGATGGACTTTTAAAAAAAAATTTTTTATTTTATATGTGGTGCTGAGAATCGAACCCAGTGCCCCACACATAGCAAGTGCTCTACTACTGAGCCACAACACCACAAAACAATTGGATTGTTTTTGTTTGATTGTTGAGTGTAAGTGTTCTTTGCATGTTTGGGATTTAAAAGTCTTTATCAAATATATGTTTTGCAAATAATTTTTTCAGGTCTTGTCATTTCATTCTCTTAAGAATCATTGGGTTAGTCAGCTTTCCACTAATGTGACAAAATACCTGAAGTTAACAAGTTAAAAGGAGGAAAGGTATGTGTCCACACATGGTTTCAGTCTATGGTCTCTTGGCAACATTGCATTTGGGCCTTCAGTGACACAAAACGAATCGGCAGGAGCACATGCAGAAGAAGCTGCTCACCTGGTGGTCAGGAAGCAAAGAAAAAGAGAAAGAGAGAGAGAGAGAGAGAATTTTTAATATTTATTTTTCAGTTTTCGGCGGACACAACATCTTTGTTTGTATGTGGTGCTGAGGATCGAACCCGGGCCGCACGCATGCCAGGCGAGCGCTACCGCTTGAGCCACATCCCCAGCCCTTTTTTTTTAAAGAGAGTGAGAGAGGAGAGAGAGTGAGAGAGAGAGAGAGAGAATTTTTAAGAGAGAGAGAATTTTAAATATTTATTTTTTAGTTCTCGGCGGACACAACATCTTTGTTGGTATGTGGTGCTGAGGATCGAACCCGGGCCGCACGCATGCCAGGCGAGCGCGCTACCGCATGAGCCACATCCCCAGCCCAGTAAACATTTTTTGGGGGGTGGGAGTCTCATTAAAAATTAGAATAAATAGCCAGGAACAGTGGCTCACAACTGT
The DNA here is from genome assembly GCF_964194105.1 of Spermophilus citellus. NCBI lineage: Eukaryota > Metazoa > Chordata > Mammalia > Rodentia > Sciuridae > Spermophilus > Spermophilus citellus. The sequence continues at coordinate 41,571,428 of NC_138189.1, read as the reverse complement.
AGCCACAGCAACTCCGGAGGCTGATGCAGGAGAATTGCAAGTTGGAGGCCAGCCTGGGCAACCTAGCAAGATCCTGTCTCAAAAAATAAAAAAGGGCTGGAGATGTAAGTAGTGAGCCCCGGGGTTCAGTCCCCTATAACACACACACACACACACACACACACACACACACACACAATTAATTTTTTTTTTTAAATTGAGGCAGGGCACAGTGGCTCACACCTGTAATGCTAGCAGTTCAGGAGGCTGAGGCAGGAGGATTGTGAGTTTAAAGCCAGCCTCAGCAAAAGTGAGGCATTAAGCAACTCAGTGAGACTAGGGCTGGGGATGTGGCTCAGTGGTCAAGTGCCCCTGAATTCAATCCCAGTGCCCTCCCCCCAAAAAAATTTAGAATAAAATGAGGTAATGCATATGTTAATTAGTTTGATTTAGTCATTTCAAATTTTAAAACTGTTTTGCATCATAAATATAATTTTTTTTGGTACTAGGGAGTGAACCCTGGGTGTTTAACCACTGAGTCACTCCCCCAACCTTCTTATTTTTATTTTGTGACAGGTTCTCACTAAGCTGCTTAGGGCCCAACTAAGTTGGTGAGACTGGCATTGAACTTGTGATCCTCCTGTCTCAGCCTCCGGAGCTGCTGGGATTACAGGCATGCACCATCGCGTCTAGCAATATATATATAATTTTTGTCAATTAAAATTTTAAAAAATCAGAATAACTAAGCTAAAAAAACAGGAGGAAAAAAATACATTTGAATGAGGCTGCAGTAGGAAAAATACCATCCGAAATAAATGTTTGCAAATAAAGGCTGGTGTATTTTTTTCCCCTCTACTTTTATAACCATTGAGTTTCTTTGCTTCAAAATAAGCCTGTGTGTTTAATAAGATCCTCTGGGAGCCTGTCTGCAAAAGAGTATTAAATTCTTGAAGGTTGTTATAAATTTTATTTCTTGGCCACATTAACATAAATCCAGCCTTGAAACCCCCTCCCCCCCATCCCTAAGGAACTTTACAATGTCAATTAGTCATCCACATCAATGATTTCACCATCTCCAACACACAGCCAGTCTGCCCGTCATCTTGGGAGGGGAGGAACAGGGAAAATCGGAGGAAGGACCTAGGCATGGACAGAACCAGCTGAAAGCCTTCCAGGAACATTTGAAACACTTTTTACACTTGTGACAGCGACAGGAGCTTTCTTAATGAGCTCACGCAGCCAAAATCCCCGTTCATATATATGTTGGAAGGAAAATAGCTTCACAACCAGCAGCTCTGAGGAGGGGATGGAGAAATGATTCCAGACCCAGAATGCTGAGTTGGCTCCCGAACACCCTGTGCTCAGACCACCCGGGAGCGGGGGCCAGGCCTCACCCGGCCCCTGGAGAATTCTCAGGGCCACCTGTCAAGGTGGTTTGTCAGCCACAGATAAACACCAGGAGGGTGAAGGAGAACACCATCTAAAGCCTTCCAGCAGAGCACAGATGAAGAATAATATTTTCCACATGGCTTCACTAAACTGTTCATAAAAAAAAAAAAGCACTTGTAACTTTATGGAAAATTCCAAGTTAACTGTACTTTTTAAAAACATTTTTTAGTAAATGTTTTTTTCTGGGAAATTCACATTTAAAGAACTGGTCTTCCAGACTCCTACAGAGAGGGCATTCATCTGACACCTTTGCAAATCAAAATGGCTGATCTAGAAATACCTTCTAGATAAACAGCCAAGAGAGACCCTTGCTTTCTGTGCTGGGGAGGCTCACTTTCCTCCCACAGCGCCCTGGGCCTAGGAAAACCCAATCATCTCCAGAAACCTGTCTTGATCCCTGTGGTCTGGGCCCGTGGAGGAAATTCTGCCCTTTGTTTTGCTTTGCTTTGTCTTTCAGATTGGGATGATCACTTCTGCTCCTTATCTCTCCTCTTCCCTGGGGATTTTGTTTATAGGATCCCAGAACACAGGGACTGCAGAATCTCCCCACAGATGACAGAAGGCAAGCCTTGCAGGGTAGCCTCACCCTGGCTGCAAAATACAGAGTCAAATGCCTAAGTGACTCAGGCTCATGGGCTGGAACAGGGCTGAAAGGAGACAGCCTCATTCCGTGATCCAGAAACAGGGCTGCAGTTTTTCTTGAATGTGGACCTGCCCACTTTCTCCTGTTCAGGAGTTCTGTGTTTTGTAAGGGGCTTCTCGTGGGCTCTGTCAGCCTGGGACTCTGTCCCTTTCATTCTCAGGCTGTAACCTCTGCTTCTCTCCTTTCATCCTGACATTCTGGGAAGTCAAGGTCAGAGCAGCCTTACCTGTCCCCAAACATTATTATTTTGGCAGTGGAATGAATGTCTGCTGAAGGTGATCTGGAGGTGTTGCCTAGGCACCCACAAATTCAAGAACACAGTTGTGACTTTTCAAAGTGCAAGTTGGCTCCTTTTGTTTTTTTTTTTTTAATTTTAAATTACATTTTAAAATGTCTTGTGTCAAGTATGAAAAAGTCTGGACTGTAGTGCTCCTCGAAGTATTTTATTTTTTTTTGAAAAAAGTGCCCCATACTTGAGAATCTGTCAGCTCATCTTCCCCAAGACACATCCCTGTCATGTTTCTCCCATCAATCAGGCTAATACCCTGATGTCCAAGTTTTCCTTCCTGAAGGTTGATAGGGAGATGGGCAGGATTTATCTATACCAATAGAATTTAAATTATTTTAAAACAAGTAGTTGGAAAACAAAGTGATACTGATAACCATCAAATGTCCTGAGATAAGAGAAGTCCTTATTTTCTAGAAAAAGGAAGGTTTTATGGTTGCTAAAACTCTGTCCTTGTGAGGAAAAAATATTTGCTATGTGAAATTCAAGTTCTAAATACAGCTTAAATTAAGCTCTTCATTATTACCTCAGAAATTTGGTGTTATTTCTACACCTTACTAGGTTAGGAACATTCTGGTAAGGGGTACTACACCATTTTGGCTAAATGTATGGGTTTGGAGTCAGAAAATCTGGCTTGTAATTCCTACTCTCCCTAGCTAGGTGATTGTAGTCAACTTAATTGCTCTGAACCTCAATTACCTCCACTGTATAAAGGGACTAGAGAGTAATAGTTCCCATAACAAGATTGTTGCAAGGATAAAAAAGATAGTTCCTGCAGAGCACTTCCCATAGCACTATCAATTATTATCAAGATCACAAAATAGTTAGGAATGGGGGCCCATGCCTGTGATCCTAGTGACTTGTGAGACTGACGCAGGAGGATTCCAAGTTCAAAGCCAGCCTCAGCAACTTAGTGAGACCCTGTCTCAAAATAAAAAAATAAAAAGAACTGGGGGTGTAGCTCAGTAGTAGAACACCCTAGTTCCATCCCCAGTATCAAAAAATAATTTTTAAAAAGTACAGTTATTAGTTTGTTCAAAACAAACTATTTGTATTTGACAAATATCCTAAAGGTTGGATATTTGATTGATGGGGAATAACTTATGGAGTGAATAAGAGAATGAAATCAGTTTAAAAGGGCTGGGGATGTGGCTCAAGCGGTAGCGCGCTCGCCTGGCATGCGTGCGGCCCGGGTTCGATCCTCAGCACCACATACAAACAAAGATGTTGTGTCTGCCAAAAACTAAAAGAATAAATATTAAAAAATTCTCTCTCTCTCTTTAAAAAAAAAAAAATCAGTTTAAAAGTTCTGGGTCCTCCCAATTTCTCTATTAGCAGTTTTCAAACTGTAGCTCTCTGAACAATGCTTAAGTGGCTAGAAAGAGTTAATAAAGATTTCCAAGAATCTTTCTTTATTATCTAAGAAAAGCTTAGGTGCTAGAAGATTCTGACTCATTTATCCCTGATACAAAGGCTGAAGCAACAATCAGCCCACATTTCCCTTTGATAAATGGCATAAATTTTATTTTAAGTGCATTAAACTAAAATTTAGACTACACTTAAAAGCATTTATAAAAAATCACATGCAATGAAAATTAATTCAATTTTTAACTTGTAACCTTATAGTTAGCAACAGCCTCTCTATTTACATCATCTTCCTAACTTTCTTGTCAGCAATTCCCTCCACTGTGACAAATAAGGCACAAAAATAGAAATATGTCAGAGAGATTTGAAGTTTTTACTTCTTTGCTTTCCTGATTTTATTGCCTTGTAAGAGACTTATTTAAATAATGGGTTTTAAATATTTTTTTAAAAAGGGCATCTGTGTACACTTCTTTGTTTTACAACCTAGAACTATATTTTAAGAAATTTATTTTATGCAAAGCATTTATTTTTCTTTTAAATTCTCTCCAATACTTCATGTGTATCTGAGCATACATTTTTTTAAGAAAGAAAGATTTGTGTTTATTTTCAGTTAAGCACCCCCCAAAAAAAGGTGCTTTTCAGATTTCATTTCTTTCTTGGTACTGGGAATTCAACTCAGGGGCACTTTATCACTGAGCCACATCCCCAGACTATGTCACCCTGCTCCTGACTTGTTTTTTGAGACAAAGTCTCACTAAACTGCCCAGGCTGGCTGTGAACATGGAATCCTCCTGCCTCAGCCTCCTGAGTCAATGGGATGACATGCATGCACTACCATGCCAGCTATTCAAAGTATCCTTTAAAGGGAAAGATAAAATTTAGGCCAAGGCTATAGGAAAACCACATTCCATCCTCATGGAAGTCACTAAGAGTTTGGATGACCAAGCCAGGAGAATGGCATGATCAAGCCTGGGATGTGGCTCAGTGAAAGACTGCTTTCCTAGCATGTGCCCTGTCCTGGGCTTGATCTCCTGCACCCCACCATTCCCACCTTCAGCAGTCCCACTGATGATTTTTTTTTACCTGCCCTCCCCACTGGGGAATTAAACCCAGGGGAATTCTGCAACTGAGCTACATCTCCAGTCCTATTTATTTTGTATTTTGAGACAAGGTCTCACTAAGTTGCTGAGGCTGACCTCCAATTTGCAATCTTCCTGCTTTAGCCTTCTGAGTGGCTGGGATTACAGGCATACACCAGCATACCTGGAAATTTTCTTACTTTTTGATGATGCAAAAGTGATACACATTCAGTGGAGACCATACTCTAAATTTTAAATTTGGGCCTTTTCCTGGGCTACTAATATGTACAGGATTCTCTCAAGATTCAGGGCAGCGAGCCATAGCTCCCTGTCAGCCAGCTGATCGTGAGAGGGAAAATGAGCACTTTTCCGTGTTCTGTGTGGCTAAGCTGGGATGATCAGTAAACTAGGTATAGTGAGTGCCTTTTTCACTTACAGTGATTAACACAGGGATTTATTGATCACCTCGGTGAAAACTCCAGAGGCAAAGTTAACTTCAGGCAAGGCTATATCCAGCAGCTCATTGTTTCCAATGACCCATTTATTTTTTCTCTATATCTTTTTTTTTTTTTCTGCTTTCTATGGTTTGGCTCTACACTTAGGCTGTATTTTGTGGCCCACTTGCAACCAAGCATCTCCTTCTGGAAAAAGACTCCCTTAATCCCAGATCTCACAGCATGCAAGGGTACAGCCCAGCTTCCCAGTAACAGAAGCTCCCCAAGCATCTCCTTGTGTCTGATTGGCTCTGAATGTGTTGTTCATCTCTCCAGAACCAATCCAGGAGGCCAGGGGACATTAGCCAATCAGAGCCCATCCTAAAACTTTTTTGTAAAGTTATTTCTACCCAGACCACATGACCAGGAATAAGGGAAAATAGTTTTGAAATAAGGATAGAGAAAAAAGTGAAAAATGGATGGCAGGAAAGAAACTAATAAATGATCATCGCAAATGTAAAACATAAGCTTTCGTTGCTTTACTCTTTGAAACTCAGCTTCAATAGCCATAAGGTCAATCTATTATTAACAGGGTTAATACAACTCAATTAGTTCAGTTACAGTAAAACTATTTTAATTAAGATTAACTGACCAGGAAACAAGTAGAATTACTTTATAAATTAATTGGTTGAAATTTTAAAAGAACATATACCATGCAGAGCCAGATGTTGAACAAGAATTCCCTCATAGAAAGGTTAAGTTTTGACAAAAAGATTAGCCGCCTCCTCCTCCTCCTCCTCCTCCTCCTCCTCCTCCTCCTCCTCCTCCTCCTCCCCCTCCTGTACTGGGGTTTGAATCCAGGGATACTTTACCACTGAGCTACATCCCTAGCCCTTTTATTTTATTTCCTTGTACCAGGGATTGAACCCAGGGGCTGTCAACCACTGAGCCACATCCCCAGCCCTTTTTATATTTTTATTTGCAGACAGGGTCTTGCTGAGTTGCTTAGGGCCTCACTAAACTAGTAAGGCTGGCTTTGAACTCACAGTCCTCCTGTCTCAGTCTCCAGAGCCGCTGGGATTACAGGCATGCACCACCATGGCCTGCAGCATCATTTTAAATTATAGTCACAAATATCCAGAAATTAGTAAAACAATAGAAAAAATAGATTCTCCTATTCAGTAAATTAACCATGTTCTGATGTCATCTCAGTTTGTTTTTCATTCATGTATTTACAGTCTCTGACCTCATATCAAGATCTGTAAATCCCAGCATCTTCTGTTTTGAACTCTCTCTCTGCACCTGTGCCAAAAGCTCAAGAACAGCAGCCAGAAGTTCCCATATCCTTTAGCAATTTGCATCACCCACTCCAGCCATTTAGACATGCAGAAATCAAAGCCCTCTCTCTGGAGGCAAAAAGGCCATGGCCTGTGCACCCTGCAGGCAGCTCTGCTGATCCTGGCTGGCCCTCACATGCTGTACTAGCATGGCTTTCACGGAGTAACTAGGCTCAGTTCTGTGTGGCCTCTCACCCTCCAGCAGGCTGGCCCAGCTTATTTACATGACAGAGAAGGGCTGCACCAGAGAGTGGTCATTCCCGCTACTGGGGAGACTGAGGCTGGAGCATTGCAAGTTTAGACCAGCCTGGGTAACTTAGGGAGACCCTGTCTCCAAATAAAAAATACAAGAGGCTGGGCATGTGGCTCTGTGGTACAGCATCCCTTGGGTTCAATCCTCAGTCCCTCAAAAGAGAGAGAGAATGGAGGCCTGAAATTTCTTTAAGATCTAGATTTGCACTGGCCCATCCTTTCCTACCTTCTTTCCCGATGGAGTCTCACTGTGTTGCCCAGGATGATCTTAAACTCATTGGCTCAAGTGATCCTCCTGCCTCAGCTCCTCTAGTAGCTGGGACCACACATACACATCACTATGCCCAACCCTTTCCCTGCATACTATTGGCCAAAGCAAATCAGAAATGCAGCCTAGATGGAGTGGATGGGGAAAATAGCTTCACCTCTTGGTGGGAGTTGCAGCCACACCCAAGGACAAGGATACGGAAAGGCCATAAACTGGAACCATCAATTCAATCCATCTACCAAGGATACAGGATGGTAGAGATTTCCTCTGTCCTCAGTGGCATCTAAAATGTGGTAAAGGGCCAACAGACACCTGGCCAATAGTGGTGGCAGTGGCCGTGGTAATGCACATTCCTCTTCCCCACATAATTTTAAAAGTATAGGACATTCATCCACTTTGAAGAGTTTTATCTTAAAAAAAAAATTACAAGTAAGCAAAGACATCTGAAGTCAGACGAAGGCTTTTAAAAGCACACTTTTCTAAACCATCTACATTCTTATCAATATTTCTCTCAAGTTTGGCAAATGGAATATAACATTTTTAGGGAAACTACCATACTTGTTTATAATTTGGTACAAAGATTGCATCTTTTTAAAGAAAGGAACAGGTGCCTGCTTACCTTCTTCTCATTGTGAATAGTTCCAGATGGTGACTATTCATTTCAGAAGCTTCTTAAGAAACATCTGCTCACAATATTTATATTTCACTTTATTATATTTTCCAAAAATTGCATTTTAAATACCGTTTCCTTTAAATTAAAAAAAAAACATTCATTTTTCCTATTCATAAGAAAAGTCTCCCCATTAGTTTTGTCTCACTTTGTGCACAAGCTCTACATTATTATATCACAAACAAAGCTGGATTTAAATTGTAACTTCTTGAAAGGAAAATGGAGAGGAATAATACGTCCAGTCCTTTTTATGTAGTACTCTAATATTGTTATGCACAAATTAATTATTTCTTGATTAAGAGAATCCAATTCGCTTCAGTTTTCTATTTTCAATTGCTATCCATATGAATTTCACAATTTATTTGAAATATTCTCAGGCCAGGGGCGGGGGGAAACAGGTTGTGCTGTGATATTGATGGTGATGCTGATCATTCTTCTAGTTTTGTGAAGAGCTTTTATGACAAAATGTATTCTTCCTAAACAAAGTGCATAATGATCATAAATGCAGCAAAATTGCACACTATGAAAAGCCAACATGAATGAGGGATGAAATAAGAAACCCTTTTCAACATTGGAACAATAATCTACTAAAACCCTGTGTACACATTATAAGGAGCAGCTTCCATAAGAATTTGGTAAGAATTCTAACTTGTAATGTGATGAAGATTTGCAGAGAAGTGGACAAGCAGATTTACTACTTGGTCCAGTGAATCCACAGAAAACGACACTCCTGAGTTAAGTTAGTGTCCAACCTAAACAGGATTGATCTCCCATTTCTCACCCCCTGTCCAGCCCCCTTTACTCTCCTGAGTGGAGAGATTCATACTGTGGAATAAGGTGGTTGGCATAGTCCTGGCCAGCATTCTCTTATTCTTTGAGAGATAATTATGTCTCTCCTTTTTCCTCCACGCTATCAATTCCTGTAGTTAAGATGATGGCCACATTCTTAGCTCCTTGAATTGACCTTTTTTTTTTTTTCTTTCCTCCCCAGTAATAAGAATTGGGCCCAAGGGTGCTCTACCACTGAGCTATATTCCCTAGTCCTTTTATTATTTGTTTATTTATTTATTTAGTTAGTTATTGAGACAGGTTGTTGACTGATTATATTTCTTCTTCTGTGAAGTGTCTGTTTAGTTCCTTTGCACATTTATTGATTGGGTTATTCGGGTTTTTTGGTGTTAAGTTTTTTGATTTCTTTATATGTCTTGGAGGTTAATGTTCTATCTGAGATGCAGGTGGCAAAGATTTTCTCCTATTCTGTAGGCTCTCTCTTCACATTCTTGATTGTTTCCTTTGCTGTGAAGAAGCTTTTTAGTTTGATACCATCCCATTTATTGATTCTTGATTTTTTTTCCTTGCACTTTAGGAGTCTTGTTGAGGAATTCACTCCAAAGCCAACATGATGGAGATTTGGGCCCTTTTCTTCTAGTAGGTATAGGGTCTGGTCTAATGCCTAGGTCCTTGATCCACTTTGAGTTGATTTTTATGCAGGTAAGAGATGGGATCTAATTTCATTTTAGTACACAGGATTCCCAGTTTTCCCAGCATTTGTTGAAGAGGCTATCTTTTCTCCAATGCATGTTTATGATGCCTTTGTCTGGTATGAGATAACTGTATTTATGCGGGTTTGTCTCTGTGACTCCTATTCTGTACCATTGGTCTTCATGTCTAATTTGGTGCCAATACCATGCCATTTTGTTACGATAGCTCTGCAGTATAATTTAAGGCCTGGTATTGTGATTAAACAGCTTCTTATTTTAATGAGAAAACACAGAGGAAAAATAATAATAATAATAATAAATTCTAGAATGAAGACGCTCATTGGATATCCTACCAGAAGCAGAAGGAAGAAAGTCCAGTGTATCAGCCATGACTTCATATTTTCTCTTATGAGGTAACTCTTATGAAACTGTTGTAACAGAGTAAAAATAATTTTTTAAGAACCAAAATAATTTTTTGGACAAAACAGGAAATTTTACAAAGAGTCATGCTTTTGATTATTACGACTAATATATAACTTGATAGTTGTGTTCCGTTCTTCCTCCTTTCCTTTCTTCTTCCTTTCCTTTCTTTTCATCGTTTGAGCTCCACCTCTTCTGATGGTTGAGGAGTTGAGTCTGGAGCAGGGAATGATGTGCCCAGGGCCACACAGACAGTTACTCCATGGCAGGACCAGGACTGGAGACACTGAGCTGACTGCTGCTGTCTCTGCAGCGTGGCTTTCCCCAAGATTCCAGAAAAGTTGTCCTAAATGTACAACCCAACCAATCTATTGGTTTACTTCCTAATGGTATAAAAGAATACTGAATAGCCCCGAATTATGTGAGGGTCAAAAGATTAACAAACTTTTCGACAAAGGACAAATCAAGATTTCCCCTTTCCTTTAATTCCTCAGAGCTAATGAACCCCAGAAGAGAAATCTGGGCTTTCTGCAAGTTCCCCATAGTTCCGTCTGTTTATCCAGGAAATGCTGTGTGGTCACTTGACCTCTGGGCATTCATTTCTTTGCTTACAAAATAGGAAGTCTCATGTCCTAAGTGTATCCTTGCCTCTCTGTCTCACTGGCCTGAGGATGAGCTAGGCTCAGGCTCCCACAAGAAACACTGTCCACAGTGCAAAATATTATGAAATGCATTTGTCCACAGGAATGTAAGACCATTTGTATTGGCTGGCAATTGGAAGGCCTCAGAGGCAAGCATTTTAGGAATTAAAAAAACATTTATTGTGCCGGGTGTGGTGGCGCACGCCTATAATCCCAGTGACTTGGGAGGCTGAGGCAGGAGGATCAAGAGTTGAAAGACAGCCTCAGCAATTTAGCAAGGGTCTAAGCAACTTAGCAAGACCCTGCCTACAAATAAAATACAAAAAGGGCTGAGGATGTGGCTCAGTGGTTAAGTGCCCCTGGATTTAATCTCTAGTACAAAAAAGAAAATCGTTGTAAGAAAGAGTCTTATTTTAAAGAGGTCTAGATTAATGGGTTGTTATTATGTCCAAATCTGACAAGCATCCTCATACTTAATGTCTGAGCTAGGCACCTGTAATCCCAGCTACTTAGGAGGCTGAGACTGGAGGATCCCAAGTTCAAGACCAGACTGGGTCACTGAGTTGGGACCCTATCCCAAAATAAAAAGGACTGGGGACTCAACTCAGAAGTAGCATGCTCCTGAGTTCAATCCCAAGTAGGAACAAAACAAAACATACTTCTGATTCATCAAGTTATATGGACTTATTGTCCACACAAATTTTGAAGTTTAAAAACAATTCACAAGTTGTCTCCTAAGGAAAGCCCATAGAGAGATTTAGACATTTTTGACAACTATTACCAACTCTCTTTATTCCAGAGCAGAGTCTATGTGTCTTTCTCATCTGACCATTCTTTTTACGTGTTACTAAATTTAAGGTACTATATGTGCATTCACCTTGTGATTTCATTTGCTGGCGCTACCATATATATTAGGGAGGAGCAGCACTGAATGACCACACATTTGAAAATGAGGATGAGAGTTTGGTGGTGGGACAACAGCTCTTTGCTTCAAAGCATTAGCCATGAAAGGAGAAATGCCTTTTATCACATAAAGGGATCAAGAGTATGAGGAGGACAAGAAGAGGAACCAGGGGAAAATGGAAAGGGGAAAAGATTGGCGCTAAAGAGGAAGAGTCAATCAAAAAAGTATCTGTTGGGCTGAGGATGTGGCTCAAGCGGTATCACACTCGCCTGGCATGCATGCGGCCCAGGTTCGATCCTCAGCACCACATACAAACAAAGATGTTGTGTCTGCCGAAAACTAAAAAAAAAAAAACAAAACTAAAATTCTCAAAAAAGTATCTGTGTCACTTGCTCGTGCAATAAAGCTACACTGAGCACCTTCTAGGCACATGGCCCAGCGTGGGGTGCTGGGACCCAGTGCTGGGCCACACCCATCCTGCCCCTGCAGAATCTATGGAGAGCAAGGAAGGCCACTTTGATTCAAAGGATCACATAAGCAAATGTAAAGGAGTTGTTGTTCTGAAGGGTCTGCTGGAGACAGTGGGCAAAGACCCAAACCCACATGAGGGCCCAGCACAAGTCCTGAGCTCTAGGGTATGAAGGAGGCTGAACAGCAACTCTGCCCAGATGGCACAGGGTCCAAGGAAGGAGCACAATGCATGATGTTCTCAGGCCTTCATTCAGAAGTGGTTGCAGCTCATGATTTCCAGTCTGATAATCTAAGATGGGGTGGGATTCAGCTACAGACTAGGCTCACAGGGCAGGAGAGCAGGCCAGGCTGCCCAGGACGGCTTCTTAGGACTCAGTGCCCTGAACCCTGAGACAAGATTCCATCCCGCTGTTACACAACTAGCAAGAGGAAACCGAGAGGCAGGAACACAGCCCAGAGCAGGCACTTAGCAGGTTCAGCCAGCAGGGCTGGGGGTCCCAGATACAGATGGAGACTGGAGCAGAGGACAGAGAGACAGACTGGGGCACTAAGACAGGGGAGCACAGGACCAGCCCATTCCTCAGGGCACTAGGGGCTGATAACACCAAGGTCACGGGTTCGATCCCCCGTAGGGGCCACCAAATGCCGCAGTCTGGCTGGGCACAATTCAGGAGCCACTTGTCAAAAGAAACGAACTTTATTTTTAGAACCACACACGCCAAACAAAACAGCTCCTCAGGAAAAACCCTCAGAGCCCAACTGCCACCACCGGCTTCCCACAAGCCTCTCACACAAACACAAGCCTCACCACCTCCCACAATCCTCCTGCTCTTGAGGCCGATTGGCTGGGTCGTGTGGGCGGAGCCAAAGAAGTCCCCCAATGAGCATCACCGCAGAGGAGCCAATCAACTAGATGTTGCTGGGGTCGCTGTGAGCCAATCATCAGCTGGCAGTCTGAAAGTTTGCTGGCAGCTGGAAGTTTGCTGGGGCCCCTTCGGCTGTGGCTCTCAACATCTGAGCTTCTTAGGGTTCAAGGTCCACAGGAAGAATTTCAGTGGACCTTGAACCTGAAATAAAATGCTTTTGAATCAGCAAACTCAAAATTAAAGAACAGTTGATTAAATGTCTACAAACCCTTGCATTATGTCACTGTCACTCATGGTTAATTTAGTATTCACCAACATTTCACCACCATTGAAAATTAGTTGTAGATTAGATTTTCTCATTTGTAAGATTTTCCTAATAAACATATCTACCATACATTTAGTGAGATTCTGATTTTGTTTTGTTTTGTCTTGTAGTACTGGGGATTGAACCCAGGGCCTTGCACATTCTAGGCAAGGCTCTCACTACGACTGAGCTACATTCAACACCTTTTAGTTAATTTTGATACAAGGTCTTGCTAAGTTGCTAAGATTAACCTCAAACTTGCCAGCCTCTGGCTCAGCTTCCCAAGTCACTGAATGTATGTGCTTGAGATCCTAAGATATGTATTTTCAAAATCAAAATTGTAGCAATCGCCACCATTTTCCCCAACAAACTATGCATTCTATTTACTTATTTATTGGTACTGAGGATTAAACTCAGGGGCACTCAACCTCTGAGCCACATCCCCAGCACTATTTTGTATTTTATTTAGAGACAGGAACTCACTGAGTTGCTTAGAGCCTCACTTTTCTGAGGCTGGCTTTGAACTCAGGATCCTCCTGCCTCAGCCCCCACAAGCTGCTGGGATTACAGGCGTGCACCACCACGCCCAGCAATATTTTATATTCAAAGTAGGATATTGTAGCAGCAAATGCTCAGAATGAAGAACAAACACTGACAAGATTCTGAAACCAGGCTGTTCAGATAAAAACTCTTTTCCTCCTTCTAGAAGTGTCACCTTAGGCAAGAAATGGGATATATTATTATCCCATCTACAAAATGGGATAATAAGGGAAGCTACCTCCAGAAGGCTGTGAGAATTAAAAGCCGAGTGTTCAGAACAGTACCTGGCACCGAGGAAAACAATGAGTGTTTGCTGAACAGGTGGACAAATGCCCAGGTAGGTAGACAGTGTGGGCTGGAGTTCCCCAAAGTAAATAGGGCCTAAGAAAGTCTTAAAATAATTCTGGACTTGTGGCTTTTTTGATGAGTGAGATGGAAAAGAAAGCACTGCACAATACAGCTGGATTATTAACATTTTCTGGGGTCCTTCCAGAAATTGCATCCAAGTCTTTACAAGTTTCACTGTTTTCACTGTTGTCTTCTCTAATCACTATTTTTGCTGGCAATCACAGCACCTTTAAAACCTAGGTCCACTCAGATGTCGTGACACACACCTGTAAACCCATCAGTCTGGGAGGCTGAGACAGGAGGATCACAAATTTAAGGCTAGCTGCATTGACTTAGCAAGATTCTGTGTTAAAATTAAAATAAGTGCTGGATGTAGTTCAGTGGTAGAGCATTGGCCTTGCATGCATGAGGCCTTGGGTTCAAGCCCCAGTAGAGGAGAAAAAAAAATGGTCAGACAGACCAGGTCACTTCAATGAATTCCCAAAATACTTGGGGAAAAAAATCAAACCATGGTGCATGGTGTATGAGGCTCCCAATGACAGGCTGGAAACTGATGACCCTAAGTCATCAGGAGTTCACAGTGGGGCTTAAATTGCTCAGTTGTTTTTTTTAAATGTTCTTTTAAAATTAATGATCAAAATTTAAATGTTGGGAGATTGCATATAAAAAAGCCTCTCTTTAAACCCTGCGAGATAAGATATGGCTATATATATATGGATAAACTTACATGAGGTCATCAGGTTAGCCAGAGGTGGTGGAACTGGGGCCTGAACCCAGGCAGCCTAGTCCCGGGTCTGTACTGTAACTCCCATTCCATCCTGCCCTGTTAGAGCCTGTGCTCTCTGGCTGTCCCCTCCACACACACCCTGACCCAGGGACCCTCACAGGTGCTCTTCTCTCTTCCCTGGGACATGCCTCCATCCTCTCTAAGGGTACCCAGCTCCTTCTTCTCTTTCTGACAATTTAAAGGTAATCCTCTTGGAAAACCCCTCTCTGGAGAAACTCAGGGCTCTGACTTCATTCTTCTTCATTCTTCTCTGTGCCATCTGTGCTTCCTTCCTAGACCCTGTCACAGTGTCTAATCTACTCTGGTTTGTGAAGTTGCTTGTCCCTCCACTAGATTGTGTGATTTACCCTGAGCCCCTAGCAGGCAGATGATCTTCCGTAGTGATGGTTGGAGGGGGGGGGGGACAGGGCCTCAAATTTCATTGAACTTACAGCTGAGAAATATTGCAGATGCAGCATCAAGGAGCTGGGATAGCACCCAGTGGGGGAAGAATTTCAAGTCCAGATTTTCCCCTTTTCTAATTAGTTGAACGCTGGCAAAAGCGGTCTGAAACAGGGAAGGGTTTTCCCTTCTCTAACCCATGAAATCACCTGCATGCAGCAGGTTTGGGCGTATAGACCTCATAGGAAGGAGAGTGCAGCAAAGACTATATGTCAGATGCCCACCCTGTTATGGCTTGAATGTATATGTCCCTCCAAAATCCATATATTGGAACCTAATACCCCATGTGATAGTATTAAGAGGCAGGCCATTTGAGAAGTAATTAGGGCATAAGCAGTCCACCTCATGAATGGTATTAAGTGTTCTTATACAAGAGGTTAAAGAAGCCAGACATGGACAGAGGCACACACAATTCCAGCTGCTTGGGAGGCTGCAGGCAAGAGGATTACAGGTTTGAGGCCAGCCTCAGCAAATAGTGAGGTTGTAACCAACTTAGTGAGACCCTGTATCAAAAATAAAATAAAATAAAGTAAAATAAAATAAAATAGAAAGGGCTGGGAATGTGGCTCAGTATTTAAGTGCACCTGGGTTCTATATCCCTGCCCAAAAAAAAAAAAAAAAAAAAAAGGAGAGAGAGAGAAAAGTTAAAAATTTAAAAAATCATTTAATCCCCAGTACCAACAAATAAATGAAAGAATAAATAAATAACCTAGTGTGTGGTGTTTTGTTATAGCAGCAGGAATGCACACACCCGCATCAAAAATGATCTCATCTTTCAAAATTCGATGGTCCTTTCTCTTGAGCACTGACACCTGAATGCTGTCACTTTCCAGCTCACTCCTCCATCAATCAGCCAGGTTTCTGGGTCATGTACCCTGATGAATTTCCTCTGGCCCCTGGAATACTGTCTTCAAGGTTGGGCAGCATATGTATCCATCATAAATCTGAATTGTGAGAATCATCAGTCTAACTTGTTAGGGCCCATTTTTTCAAACAAGTGGTTTAAAAACTTTTATGCATGTGAATGCTGCAGGCCAATGCATGAAGAGACTAACGGTTTTACAGGGAGACAGAGAAATCAATTGTGAGAAATCATGTATTGTCACCTACAAGGAACTTCTGTGATTTCCAGGCTGTTAGTCAATGTGGAAATGTGAAGAGGCATCAGCCCTTTCCAGCTCACCTGGGCAAAGTTAACCATTCCTTTGCCATTGGTAGCTCTTCTAAAGCCATTGTCACATCGGATTGTAGTAGTTTGTTTTTGTGCCTTCATCCCTACAAAAACAAACTACTACAATCCGATGTGACAATGTGACTCTCTTAGAATCAAAGCACATACTACAAACAGCTTTGTAACCCAGGACAGGGCCATAACAGCAGATACTCACTATGAAATGAATAAGTCCCTGGCTCCAAGAATATGCAATCCAGACTGGGTGCTGAGACCTAGGTAGGTGGAAAATACCAAGACAGCCATTTGCTATGAGCTAAAAGAGAAATTTGAAATACTTACTAAAGAGATCCAGAAAGGGGAGAGGTCAGTGCGTGCTGGGGTGCACACAAAGGTGTCTACAAAGGCCAGGATAAGAGGCATGAGGGGAAGAAAGGATTCCTAGGTTACCGGGGCAGGAAAACCCACAGCATTTAGTGAGTTTAATGGGCAGAGATAAAGTGAAGTAGAAGGTTACTGAGATGAGTCAACTGAAATGAAAACAGAAATGTTAGCCAGGTGTGGTGGTGCATGCCCTGTAGTCCCAGGGACTGCTGAGACAGGAGGATCACAAGTCCCAGGCCAGCCTTGGCAACTTAGTGAGACCCTGTCTCAAAACTAACTAACTAACTAAATAAATAAATAAATAGGGCTGGGGATATAATCCAGTTTTAGAATACTTCTTGTGTTCAATCCCCAGAAACACACACACACACACACACACACACACACACACACACTCCCCACCAAAAAGAAGGAGGAGGAGGAGGAGGAGGAGGAGGAGGAGGAGATGTTGGTTTGGAATAGATGAAGAGGGTCTTAAATATGTATCCAAAAATTTTGGACAATCCTCAATAAGGATAGAGGCATTTGGAATGGAAAGTGATGGAAGATATTTTAAGACACTTATGTTGGCAGCATAGAACAGGATGAATTGGAAGAACAGAAGAAATATTAAGGGCCTCAGTTTAGATGTTGACATCATTAAAAATGAATTAAAAGTAAATGATAATTGTACTTCTTAAGCTCAAGTTGCTGAGGAAGCAGGAATCTCATTCAGAAGGAGTTTAGCTAAAGGAAAAGATCCAGAAATTGTTGGAAACGTGGAGATGGAGTTAAGGACAGAAACCACCAAAAGAGATGTTACAGCAGATACTAGCACACCACCTACATAGCAGCATTGTTCACAAGAGCCAAAAGGTGGAAACAGTTCAGCTATCTACAAAGAGATTAATGTTTAAGCAAAATGTGACATATACATGCATGGAATGGAATATTATTCAGTAAGGAAATTCTGATGCATGGCATACATGGATGGACCTTGAAGACATGATGCCAAGTGAAATAAACTAGATTCAAATAGGTATTTTATGATGCCACCTATATATGACTCCATACAACAAGTCAAAGTCATAGAGACAACAAGTAGAATGGCTTTTTAAAAATTTGGTATGATGAGTTGAACCCAGGGGGGACACTCTGCCACTAAGCTACATCCCCAACCCTTTTTATTATTTAAATATTGAGACAGGGACTCAATAAGTTGCCCATGCTGGAATAGAATTATGTAATCCTTGTGCCTTGGTATTTTACATAGTAGAAGGGCATTTGCTAGGTGCTATACAGAGAGATGAATGAATAGTTGGCAGGGTTTTTTGTTTTTGTTTTTATACCAGGGATTGAACCCACGGGTACTTAACCACTGGGACACATCCCCAGCTCTTTTTATATTTTATTTAGAGACAGGTGTCACAGGGCCTCACTTAGTTGCTAAGGCTGGCCTTCAACTTGCAATCAAGTTCCTACCTCAGCCTCCCAATTCATGGGGATTATAGGTGTATACCACTGTGCCCAACAGAATTATTATTTAGTGAATGCAGAATTTTAGCTTGGAACGATGAAAAGTTCTGGGGATGGATGATAGTGGTGATGCTTGAACGTTTAATACTATTGAAGAATATATTTTAAATTTCATGCTATTTTTATATTACACACATGCACAAAGGATGCTAGATCTGCTAACCATCCTTACAAAAGAAATCATTGATCCCATGGGTGAGAGCTCTGAGGAATAGAATAGGAGTAAGGAAAGGACAAAATCTTAGGGTTATCTACATTTAGGGACAAGAAAAGGAAAAGGAGATCACACTTTCTTGTCTATTTTGTGTTGCTCTAACAAAACACCTGAGAATGGGTGCTTTATAAAAATGTTGATTAAGTTCAAAGTTCTGGAGGCACAAGAGTAAGATGCCAGCACTGGCCTCTGGTGAGGGCCTCATGCTGCTTCACAACATGGCGGATGGTATCACACATTGGAAACACATGTGAGAAAGCAGCCATGGTGTGTGTGTAGAACAGGGACTTGGGAAAAGTGCCAGGCACACTTAAAACAATCCACTCTCAGAATAATCAATCCAGTCCCAAGAGAGTCAGAACTTACTCCTATGAGAAAAGCATCAATCCCACTCAAAGACCCCAATTCCTCTCAACACTGAAACTGGGGACCAGGCTTGATGCACATGAATCTTTGAAGACAAAACATATCCAAAGCGTAGCACCTTCCAAGACTTTACACCCCAGGACCACTCAAATGCCAAGCCTACAGGTTTAAAAAACAAAAATCTGAGTCCTGTTGGTTACTCCTGAAATGTTCAGTGAGAGTCGGCACGCAGATTTGCTGGAGGATGGAAGAGGATCTTAAACTAGTTTCCAAGTCGTTACAGTGGCAACTCTATGAATATGTTTTGCACAAATAACAGTAGCTTCTTGGCAAGAAATGAGTATGTAATGGCCATCGGCTTATAGCCCATTTTTTCTTCCAGAGCTTAGAAAGAGAAATAAATACACCTTAAATACATTCATTCCAGTCGGTTGTAGAATTGTGATTCTGTGCCTGTGGGAAGTAGAGGGGTGACTAGATATAAGGATGTGAAGGGACAGAAGACAAAGGATGACCTTTAGGATTTAATTACAAAATTCAGCACCCCAGTCCCCATAATCATGTTTGTTTAGGGAAACTTTGGAAAAGCAGCCATTAAATCAGTTATGAGGAAGGAATATCCATTGTCTTTTGTTTTAGTCTGTTTCTGCTGCTATGACAGAATAGCTGAGATGGGGTAACTTATATCAAATAAACAACTTTTTCCTATAGTTCCAGAGGCTGGAAGTCCAAGAGCAGGGTGCCAGCCTCTGTTATACTGTGGCCTAATAACATGATGGAGGGCAAGGAATCTGCAGCTTAAAAATTAGTTCTCTCTGGGGCTGGGCTTGTGGCTCAGAGGCAGAGCACCTGCCTAGCATGTTTGAGGCACTGGGTTCGAGTCTCAGCACTGCATATAAATAAATAAAATAAAGGTCCATTGACAACTAAAAAAAACCCAATCAGATGTCTCACCAGGCACGGTGGTGCATGCCTGTAATCCCAGTGGTTCAGAAGACTGAGGCAGGAGGATCGAGAGTTCAAAGCCAGCTTCAGCAAAAACCTCTGTCTCTAAATAATATGCAAAACAGTGTTGGGGATGTGGCTCAGTGGTCAAGTGCCCCTGAGTTCAATCCCCCATACCCCATCCAATACCCCACCCGCCACCGCCCCCCAACCAAAAAAAAATCAGTTCTCTTTCTTTCTCTTCTTGTAACACTACAAAAACCTCATGATGAAGCCCCACCCTTGTCCTCTCATCTAATCCTAATTACTTCCCAAAGTCTCTGCCTCCAAGTATCATCAACATATGCATTTGGGAATAAAGTTTCTAACAGAAACTTTTGGGAGAGATATTTAAAACACTTTCTTTGTCATTCCAACCAGACCAGCAGCTGAAACAAATAGGATTTTTTAAAATCAGGTATTGAATCCAGGGGCATTCAATCACTGAGCCACATCCCCAGCCCTTTATTGTATTTTATTTAGAAACAGGGTCTCACTGAGTTGCTTAGGGCCTGGATAAATTGCTGAGACCAGCTCTGAACTCGAGATCCTCCTGCCTCAGCCTCCAAAGGTGCTGGGATTACAGGCGTGAACCACTGCACCTGGCTACAAATGGGTATTTATAAATAGCAAATAAGATTTTGATATGAAAAGTTGCAAAAAACAATCACTTTAAAGTACGAGTTTTCCTGGAATGCATACTTATGGCTGTATTCTATAGTAGATCTCATGAACACAAAAATAAGCTGTGGAGAGAAAATATTTGTGTTTCTCTGAGAATAAAGGGCAAAGCAATACATGGCTATAGGGTAAAAACCATTATTTGGTATTGAGTAGTTTTGTCTATTTCTTTAACTATCAGAAACTATTAATATACCTGTCTTCGTAGTAGAAAATCTACACTTAGACACAACTTCCTTCCTTTTTTATTGATACCAGATATTGGACCCAGAGGTGCTTAACCCACTTCCTCCCAGGATTATAGGCATGTGCCATCACACCCAGTAGATTAAACTTCCTTCTAGAACTAATCCACCATCCCATTTTCCACTGAATGAATAATTTTCATATTTTCTCACTTGGGCAAAATCTGATGCAAACACATAATAAAGCTGCAATCAAATTCAAAATTGCATTAATTTCTAAGAATGTTTCATTGTTCATTTGTTTAGTTTTTAGCTCCAGAAAGTCCTCTTTGCTGAACTAAGGTTAAGTCCTCTGGGGCCTTAGCTTTTTATCTAACATGAAGAAGTCAGACCACGATGGAAACTGAGAACTGGTAGTCCATATACTGAGTTAAGCTAACATATTTTATTAGGCCTGAGTTATGTTTTCAAAGAATTTCGAAACATTCACCAACATGAAATGCTGGGAAATTTTATGTATGGATGTGAATTTCAGGAATCTTTCAGGAAAAGAGAAGGAGGCAGCAGAGGAGAAGGAAGAGACAATCTGACAGCCAGGACTCAAATTCCTACATGGTATCAGTAACAGAGTCAATTTTGACACCACCCATCATCATCACGCACCCCACCCCCGCCACTCCAGATCACAATAGTCCCCACTTTCATGACTCCTGCCTTTTAAATTACCTGTTTGGCTCCTACAGCGCGCGCGCACACACACACACACACACACACATGACTGGGCTAGAGAGCAAAGATCCTGTAGTTCCATGGTACCAAGACTTCAAAGCCCTGCTAAAGGCTTTTGTCTAGCATGTGTGAGGTCCTGGATTCATAATTTCCCACATTATAACTAATCCCAGTGTTGGAATTAGCAAACAAATGAGCTGGTCAAATAATATTAAAAATATTAAAAATTTAGATAAAAAGATGAGCCAAATGAGTAAAGAGGTAAAGAATTTTAGCCAAGAAATGGAAACCTCTTTAAAAAAAGAATTCCACAATATCTAAAATGAAGAATCCATTGAGTGAGTTGAGTCACCAATCAATATAACAGAAAAAAAAGAATAAATGAACTCCAAGACAGGTTAATAGCCAGGTGCACAGTGGCACACAACTCTCATCCCAAAAGCTCTGAGGGTTGAGGCAGGAGGATTGCAAGTTCAATGCCAGCCTCAGCAACTTAAGGAGACACTGCTTCAAATAAAAAATGAAAAGAGTCTGCAGATGGGGCTCAGTGGCTGAGTGGCCCTAGATTCAATCCCTGGTACCAAAAAAAAAAAAAAAAAAAAAAAAAGAAAGAAAGAAAGAGAAATGAAGGTAAGAAACTGGGCCCCATGGCAATTTCCTATAATCCCAGCTACTTAGTAGGCCCAAGCAAGAGGATAGCAAATTGGAGACCAACCCAGGCAATTTAGCAAGAACCTGTCTCAAATTTAAAATAAATAAATAAATAAAATAGTCCTAGGGATGTAGTTCATGGTAGAGCAACACTGAGTTCAATTCCCAGTACCACAGGTAGGGGGAAAAAATGGGGGAAGACAAGAGAGTCCCTGGGTTCAATCACCAGAACCAAAAATTAAAAAATAAGTAAAAATATGGGCCAGGGATGTGCCTCGGTGGTTAAGTGCCCCTGGGTTCACTCCCCCGTACCTAAATAAATAAATAAATAAAATACAAGTAAAAATTAAAATGAAAATACAAACAGAGAAAATTTGTCACTTCAAGGCCTCAACTATGAGACACACTCAAGGAAGCTTTTGAGGCTAAAGAGAAATTAATCCAGACGTAAGCTGGATCTGCAGGAATCTCTGAGGGCTGTCAGAAGGGAATGGAGAGAACAAATACATAGTACAATCTTAAAACTTACATATTAGAAAAGATGATGAAGGGCTGGGGCTGTAGCTCAGTGGTGAAGTGCTTGTCTCGCATGTGTGAGGCCCTGGGTTCAATCCTCAACACCGCATAAAAATAAAGATACTGGGTGTTCATCTACGACTAAATACATATTAAAAAAAGAAAGAAAAAATGAGATACATGAGAACAGCTGCATGTGGCCAAAGGATGATAAAGGGAGTCCTGCTGTAGGAAGTTTCTTACATGGTTTAAGAAAAAAGCCCTGAGCCAAGAGCAGAGAAACAAACCAAGCAAATGTCAAGAGCAGAAAAACTCCACAGTCAGAAGTCTAGAGAGATGAGCGGAGTCAGAATGGAGGAAACAGAGATGGCGAGGGACAAGTAGGCTGGGACAGAGCTGGCCAAATGACATTAATGAGCATAGGATTTGCCTAATCCTTTTTTGTTACTTTGTTTTCCAGGAGTGGTCCTTGAACCCAGGGATGCTACAACTCCAGAACAACCACCCACCGGTTTTTATTTTTTATTAGTTATTTATGGGCCTTTATTTATTTATATGTGATGCTGAGACTTGAACCCAGTGCCTTGCACATTCTAGGCAAGCGCTCTGCCACTGAGCCACAATCCAGCCCCCACCGGTTTTTTAAATTTTGAGACACACTCTCACTAAGTTGCCTAGGCAAGCCTCAAACTTACGATCCTCCTGCCTCAGCCTCCCTTGTCACTTGGATTACAGGCGTGTGCCACAATACCCAGCTTACCCAACTCTAGAATTTTGGTGTTCCTTAATCTTTCATCCCAAGCCCTCTGCCCTTTTCACTCCAGTCTCCCCAAGAGGCATATCCTTCCTGAAGACCTCTACATACGGATGACTCAAATCTAAGACATACAGAACAACTGCCATCGTATGCTGCCCAGTCTCCAGCTCCCGACCTGTTACACTCCATAATTCTCTCAAATTCAGCACATGCCCAGAGCATCTTTTTCCATCTAGCCAATATCTTCTCCTACTGTGGTGATGACACTTCCTTCCATCCTCTAAAGCCAGTCGGTAAAAAACAAGGCTTTGGCATAAGAAGCAGGGATCAGGAGCTGGAGTGGAAAAGTGACCTCCTATCTTAGTCAGCTTTTTATTGCTGGGACAAAATACCTGAGAAAAACAACTGAGAGGAGGAAAAAATTATCTTAGCTCACAATTTCACAGGTCCTAGTCCATGGTCAGCTGGCATGTTTTTGACACAACATGATGGCAGAAGGGCATCGTAGAGGAAAACTTCTCAGCTCATGGCAGCCAGAGAACAGAGAGTGAAGAAGTAGCCAGGACAAGACATACCCTTCCAGGGTGCAGCCCCAGAGCTCCAACGAGCACCTACAGTTGTCACTACCCCCTGATAATGCCACCTATAGAATCCCTAAATGGATTAATCTATTGATGATCAGAAACCTCTTGATACAATTACTTCCCCAAATCCCCATCTCTGAACATTGCCGCATTAGAAAGTCTTCAACACGTGGATGTTTGGGGGACACTTCATGACACCTCTATATTAGTCTCCTTAGGCTGCCATAACAAAATAGTATAGATTGGGTGTCTTAAGCAACAGAAATGTCATTTCTCAGTTTCGGAGGCTGGAAAGTCTAACATCAAGATGCCAGCACAGCTGGGCACGGTGGCCCCCACCTGTAATCCCAGCAGCTCTAGAGGCTAAGGCAGGAGGATCACAAGTTCAAAGCCAGCCGCAGCAATCTAGAGAGATCCTAAGCAACTTAATGAGACCCTGAGTGTTATGGGAGGATATAATACTCCCTGTATGAAAATTTTTTAAAAATGAAAATAAAAAGGGCTGGGGATGTGACTCGGTGGTTAAACACCTCTGGGTTCTATCCCAGTTACTAAAACTAAAGTCAGCCTATTTGATTAAGTTATGGACTCTTTGTCCTAGCTTGAAGATGACCATTTTCTTACTATGTCCTTCCTTGGGGGAAAGAGAAATTGAGATCTCTCTCCCTCCTCTTCATATAAGGCTGAAGTCCTATTGGATTATGGTCCCTCTCTTACAGCCACATTTGCGTGTGTGTGTGTGTGTGTGTGTGTGTGTGTGTGTGTGTGTTGCTGGGGATGCAAACCAAGGCCTCATGCCTACTAAGCACACACTCTGCCACTGAGCTACACACTCAGTCCCACTGATTTAATCTCCGTTGTTGTTTGCTTGTTTGTTTGTTGTAGTACTAGAGATTGAACCCAGGGCTTCTCGGATGCTAGGCTCTACCACTGAGGTTACATCCAAAGCTCTTTCTGATTTTTTCCTGAGACAGGATCTCACTAAGTTGCTGAGGCTGGCCTTGAACTTGTGATAGGTATGTGCCACCATGTCCTATACATTTAATATTCGCTATCTCCTGAAGACTTTATCTCCAGAGACCTTCATACTGGGGATGAGAATTTAAACATGTAAATTTGGAAGGACATAATTCTGTTCATAACACTCCCTTAATTGACTAAACACTGTGCCTGCTCCTTATGCAAATTACCTAATTTTGTCATGACAGTATCCTTACTGGATGAGAATTATTTTCACCATTTTATGGATGAAAAACCTGGGGATGAGGTACTTGACTCAGTGTGTGGAGGGGGTGCCTGTGTGAGTGGTGGCTCTTTGTAGCTCACTGTGCTACCTGGGCATGGAATCCATAGCACCAGAGTGAAGAATCAACTGACTTTGTTTTTCTTTTAACAACTTATTTAGGTGAAACTGGTGTAGACACAAAATTAACACAGTTATTTATTTGCCTAGTACTGGGAGTTGAACCCAGAGCTTTGCATATCTGGGCAATTACTCTACACTGAGCCATATCCCCAGCCCTTTTTATTTCTCATTTTGAGACAGAGTCTTGCTAAATTGCCCAGGCTACCCTTGAACTTACAATCCTCCTACCTCAGCTTCCTGAGTTAAAAAAAAAAAAAAAAAAAAAAAAAACCACTAACAATTCCATGGCGTGTGGGACACTCACAATGTCATAATGTTGTGTCACCACCACCTCACTGGAGGGCACCTGGGGGCTGAGATGGGTAGATTGGTGCTAACATCTGCTGTGGCCAAATCCTAGAAGTCGAACCTCACAAGTTGTCTTTGCTTGTTTTATTTTGGTTTTAGGGAGAGAGGGGACAAGGGGGGGTTGTAGAAGTCTACCAAAGGGAAGGAGGAGAAGCTGGTGACTTAGGAAAAAAATGTCATCTCTGGAGACTAAACAGAACGAAGGTGCTGGGAGCCGTAGGGAGAGCAATAGAGGCCCAGGTTGTACTTGAACACAGCATCCTGTGAAAAATGGCTGCAGGAAGCCCTGGGAGACAGGAACCAAGCACAAGAAGCTTGGGGACCCCAGGGAGTATCTCCACAGCTAAGGCAAATAGTCACCATGTCTTTGAGCCTGACTGGCAGCGAGGAGCAGCTGGAGCAGCAGAGTTCATGGCAGGAAAGAAGAGTTGTGAAGTCCAGGGCTTTGGACTCAAGACCAGGTCCCTCCCATTTGCTGGACAAGACAATGACCCCATCCAACTCAGATTTTTAGACAACCCTAACAAGAGGGAGAAATCCCCACAACATCACTGAAGTGGACTTTCTCACTGCTTTGGCCAGTGAAGGCCAAGGATCAAAGCTAATTTGATTAGAGCATACAGATAAAAGGTAGCAACTCATACATCAAATATCATGGAGCAGTTCCTATCTAGCCCACTGCATTTGCAGGGAGAGCCTTTCTTTGGTACAGAGTATAAATAGATGAAAGAAGGAGCATTCAGAGCAGCAAGCTTCTAATTATATAACCTGAATATTATATTTTCTGCTAATGAAGCCACTTCCATGGGGATGATGATGCTATTATAACCATACACATATATCTGTCAATTCACACAATGAAATCCCTCAAATCTCTCAAAATCTTTGCTTCACTCTTCATTATGCCAAAAATTACAACTCCAATTAAATATTCATATCTCTAATGAAACATCAACTATTTTGTAAGTTTCCTTTTTTTAAGGATGCTCTTTTAAAACCAAAGAAATGTTTTTTTTAAAAAAAATCCTGTATTCACAAATAGTTCGAAACCAGCAACCAATTGTTTATACAGAAAATAGGTAGTGAGCTGAAAATGTATGACAACTTAATTACACGTTGACAGCTAAGAAGGCAAGTCAACAGGCTACCTTGCCAGATCCATAAAACGGACTCATGCCTTGTATGAGCTGCTGGATCTTTGAGTAATCACAAAAGACAAATCAGCAAAGAGAGGAATTCATAAAAGAGAATAAAGCTTTGCAAAAAAAAAAAAAAAAAAGAACCTGTCTTCACATCTTCAGAAGTGACTAAAATATTTTAATAGGACCCTTTTAGTGCTTCTTTTTGCTTGCTACGAAATATTGACAGGTCTTCCGTACTGGAAGACATCAAAACTCATTAAACTCACTGTCTTACTTGATTGAATAAAAAGAGGGAGAAAGGCAGAATCTTTATTATGAGAAAAGAGAAACAATGGAATGCCTGGGAATTGGAGTTCCAAACATCAATCTTAATTTGATTAAACAATAGAAAGTACATAAACAATAGGTTGAATGCAAACTGATGTTCCCAACACACAGTGCATTCCTGAGCAATCGGTTCACTAGGCTTGAGCACACCACTTCCCTGAGTCAAGTACATCCAACCTGCCATTCAACACCTTCCAGTCCCGAGGGGCCTCAAAGGTCAAACTTTTTTGACCTGTTGTTGTCCTCCTCTTTCATTTCTATTTCCTTCACGTTCCTCCAGGATAAATGTGTTGACCTTTGTCTTGGGACTACGTCCAAATGTCACTTTTACCTCTCTTTTGGCGTTGAAAGGATTCTGCATGCACAGAGACACCAACCTGGAACACGTGAAGACAGACATCCCTTTCTGGTTTTTAGATTAAGGGAATATTAAAAGGAGAGGAAAATAAGGGAGAGAAGGTGATAATTCATATCTGAATTAAAAAGAAATATTTTTAAAAGTCTGACACTGGTTAGGCCAGATCACACAGAAGGGCTTCCATGAGGCCAGGCTACAAATAGTGTTCAGTTCTCCAGATGACAGCCTTAGTTCCTTCACCCACACTTCTGACAACAGGGTCTCCCCATCCTCTACTGTCCTGGCCATCTTCCTGTTCACTCTATAAAACCAATCATGTAAACATTTTATCCTTTATCTTCATCTTTCAACAGCTGTTGGGATTTGGACTAAACTGCTTCATAACCCAGTATCTGCATGGTGTTTTAGTATGCAAGGTACTGTTCTGTCCATATGTTATCTCATTTAATCCTCACAACTCTCTGCTTTACAAATAAGAAAAACTGCAGATCAAAGAGGTTAAACAAGCCAGGCCCAATAAGCGCACATCTGTAATTCCAGTGACTTGGAGGCTGAGGCAGGAGAATTGAAAGTTCAAAGCCAGCCTGGGCACTAATCATGTCAAAATTAAAAAAATAATAATAATAAAACAAAAAGGGCTGGGAATCTAATTCTAGTTGAGAGAGAGAGAGAGAGAGAGAGAGAGAGAGAGAGAGAGAGAGAGAGAGAGAGATTGACATTCAATAATTATTTTTTGCAAAAATAATTGTTGTAAGAAAAGGACCCAGAGCTAAAACCCAGCTGGGCCCTTAATCTTCTAGTTCAGTACTCTTCATACCACCAATTCTGCTTCAAAGTGAAATTTTTTTGAAATTCCTGATAAGACTGAAAGTAAAGCTTATTTGCAAGGATAAGCTATGGATTTTTATAGCTTGTGGGAGCTCTGAGAAAGATACAATTTATTTTTATGGTTTCAAAAACAATGCAAAAAAAATTAAAAAGGTAATAATCATCCCTACTTCTTCATTTTAAATTCAAGCTTATTAGAAAACAAAATTATAGATAAATTCAAAATCTATTTAGGTCACATATTTCACTTTTATTTATTTATTTTTAAATTATGTTCTGGATTTCAGCTCTATAAATATATTCCATTTGCTTTGTTTATTTGCAGTGCTAGGGATGGAACCCAGGGCCTCACACACACCAGGAAAGAGCTCTACCACTGAGCTACCTCCTCAGCTCTAAATACATATCATTTGAAAGTCCTCTGATCAAAAAATTCTAGAATTTATAAAATATATCTTAAAAACTATGTCCTCTTACACTCCCTTTCTCAGAATGTGACAAATAAAAAAAAAGGTTCACACATTTGAAAATAAACTATTTCCCAACAATTAAAAAACACTGTATACTCTTTCAAGGACACATTTTAAACATTGTGACTATATCCTCCCCACAGGATTTACGTTTCCTTTGGGTAATTTCCTATAGGTTTGAAAATTTCTGAGTAGACCAAAAGAAAGAAAGTCCAATTTAAAAAAAAGGAAAGAAATATTTTTTTAAGAAGAGGAAGAAAGAAAGAAAAGCACATTTGGTCTGTCCTTTGCTATTGGCTGCTGCACTTCATGTACTCAAAAGTTTGGAAACTTTTTTTTTTGGGGGGGGGGGTACTGGGAATTGAACTCAAGGGCATTTAACCACTGAACCACATTCCCAGCCATTTTTAATATTTTATTCAGAGACAGGGTCTTACTAAGTTATTTAGGGCCTCACTAAATTGCCGAGGCTGGCATTAAACTCATGATCCTCCTGTCTTAGCCTCCTGAGCATACACCACTGAGCCCATAACTGTTCTTATGTGTATGAGCAACAATTTAGCTCTTTTTTAAAAAATATATATTTTCAGTTATTGATGTCCTTTATTTATTTATTTATATGTGGTGCTGAGAATTGAACCCAGTGCCTCACACACATGCTAAGCAAGCACTCCACCACTGAGCTACAATCCCAGCCCCAATTTAGCTCTTTATACTATGTGTGTGTATGTGTGTGTGTGTGTGTGTGTGTGTGTGTGTGTGTAAAATTCCTCTCTCTGTATCACAGGAGAATGGTTCCAGGACACCACTATTCCCTCACCCACAGATGCCAAAATCTGCAGATTCTCAAGTCCTTTATATAAAATGGGGTAGTGTTTGCATATAACCCATGTATCTTTCATATACTTTAAATCATCTCTAGATTACTTATAATACCAACACAATGTAAATGCTGTACAAATCCTTATTATACTGTATTTTTAGGGGAATAATGATAAGAAAACTCTTCAGTATAGATGTGTTTTTTGCCCCTATGAATACTTTAGATATGGGGTTGGTTGGATCTTGGAATGTGGAACCTATGGACATAGTCCAAAGAATAACTTCCAAGAAATAATTGTAGGTAATATCTAAAGAATATATATTCTGGAAGCCTGGCTAAACCACAGGAAACAATGAATGGCATGGGGTGCCTGAGTTCTGGACAAACCTTAAAAGAAAATAAAAGTAGCTGTTGCCCATACAACTTTTAGATGATATTAAACTGAGAACTCATTAACTGTCATCTATTAGGAAGATTTAATCAGCAATAAATTGATTTTTTCCACATTTTCTTTTGTAGATATATTTAGAATACAAAAGAGCCACATTTTATTGGATTGCTTTTTTATTTATCATTGAATTATTTTGTAGTACTAGGGATCGAACTCAGGGCCACACACATGGTAGGCAAGCACTCCACCACTGAGCTATTATCTCCAGCCTTCACATTCTATTTTTTAATAATTTGTTAATGTCCCATAGAGCAATATCCCATGAAAGTGGCTAGCAGAGGACTATGACATAGATTTTTTTAAGCCCAAAATGCAATCTATTGATAAGAAAATGTAAGAAAACAGACATTATTTCAAGTTCTACAATGAGCTGCTAAGGAAGTGAAGGTGAGCCACTGAGAAGAGGACAATTCAGGAGGGGAAGGGACTAAGAGAACAGCTTCTGTTGCCTCCCACCTCACACTTGCACCTGCCAGCCTGAGACCTGGAGACAGTAGCTGAGCACTGCAGAGACTGAGTGCTGTCTGTCCACCATTTGGTATTTCATGGAAACTCTATGTATGAAGTGGTTAGTCAAGATAAATGAGAAATCTGTGCACAGAGTAGGCTCTTAGTATCCTCCAAGCGATGACCAAGGTTTAAATACTGTGTTGGGAAGACGGAGACTATTGCTATTGCACATGTATTTCCGTCCTCCTCAAACATGCTCCATCCCTCAGCATCAACCGCTAAACATGAGAGTTCCCAGTCTCCTTGAGAGATATGGGTTCGGCCCCTGAGACACTTGAGATCTGGAAGCAGAAGCAAGGTGGCAGCCAATGGTTTTCTGAGGAGGTCCTAGAGGAAGCATGGGCTCTAGCAGATGGGAGTACACACAACAGCTGTGCAACATGTGTCATTGTTCACTCAGCAGACATATTGGCTTCCTGACCACTGGACCCTGGATGCAATGATGAAGCCACCTTGAAGCCAAAAATCTAGTCAGTCACCAACTTTTGCTTCTTCTCAAAACCAATGGCTTCATAAGTATCTAAGTTCCTTTCTAATTGAAAGAGCTTTTTCCTGCTCTACACCTTGGCTGGGGGGGATTGGTGGGGGGGATTCCCCTTTGTTTTCTGCACACTGCATTGGACCATGTGATCAATGGTTTAGTCCTATCTGCTGCAAATTTAACGTGTGTGTGTGTGTGTGTGTGTGTGTGTGTGTGTGTGGTGTTACTGGGAAATGAACCCAGGAGCATTTTACCATTGAATCACATCCCGAGCCCTTTTTAATTTTTACTTATTTATTTATTTGTTTGTTTGTTTGTTTGTTTAGAGACAGGTTCTCCATAAGCAGCTTGGGGCCTTGCTAAATTGCTGAGGCCGTTCTTGAACTTGCAATCCTTTGCCTCAGGCTCCCAAACTGCTGGGATTACAGGTGTGTGCCACCATGCCCAGCTCAACTCATTTTAACTGTACTGCAGCATATCCTGATAAGAAATCATATCCCACTGTCTTCACCTGTTCAGGCTGTTATAGTATATAGCATGAACTGGGTAGCTTGTAGAGAATAGAAATTTATTTCTCACAATTCTGAACTCTGGAAAGTCCAGAAGTCAAGGCACAGACAGATTTTGTATCTGGTTGAAGGTCCCCTTTCTAACAGGCCCCTTTTATAAGGACACAAATCTTGTTTGTGAGAGCTTCATCCCCACAATCTGATCACCTCCCCAAAAGCCCCACCTCCATATAAACTTGGAGGTTAGGATTTCAACATAAGGATGAGTCATGGGTGGGGCACAGAAATATTTAGACTAGGACACCATCTCCAAAGTCTCATTGATGAATTGGCTTCTCAGTTTTGTCTAGGGTTAAAAACTTTTACTTCCAATTGGGTGCAATGGTGCATGCATGTAATGCCAGCAATTCGAGAGGCTAAGGCAGGAGCATCGCAAGTTCAAAGCCAGCCTCAACAACTTAGTGAGGCCCTAAGCAACTTGGGGACATCCTGCCTCAAAATAAAAAATAAGAGCTGGGTATGCATCAGTGGTTAAGCACCACTGAGTCCAATTCCGGGTACAAAACAAAACAAAACAAAACAAAAACCACTATTCCCCAAACCAGTGATTTCACTGACACAAGCGCACACCAGAACACATCAATAGATGTCCAGCATCTCTCAAGCAGTGCACTTGAACATGTAGTTCCAAATCCTCCCCTTTGTAATTTTCACTTTCTTTTCAACATATTTATCTATTTTTTTTCTCTCTCTCTCCCTCTCTCTCTCTCTCTCTCTCTCTCTCTCTCTCTCCTCTCTCTCTCTTTCCCCTCTATCTTCCTTTTCTTCTTTTTCTCCTTCTGCACATTGGGTGGCAAGCTGAAGCAGGCCAGTGGGCCAGTGGGAATACAGGAGCCCACCCCCACAAGCAAGATTCAGCAAGGGGAAAGAAGGACTCTTTTGAGGATCACCAATCTGAATTTACAAAAATGGATCATAGAATATGTTAGGAGAGGTCTTCTGCTTGAAATCAAATACGCAGTGTATATGATCCATGCCAGCCTCGTAGACATTGCTAGGGTGCTCACCAGAACTCCAACTAAAATCTTTGCACAACTGTAACTTAATTTACTTAATAAATAAATACTATAATTTAAAGAATGCATCAATAGATAGTTTGAAAAAATAGAAATGGAAACAGTAAACATGGAAAGACTCCACTTTATTAAAAATGGCAAAAAGTGAATAAACATAAAAGTGGAGTAACTTTTTTTTTCACATATGTTGGCAAAAACACCAAGTTTAACAATTTCAAATATTGGAAGACTATGGGAATATAGGCTTTTCTTTTTTTCTTTTTCTTTTTTTTTTTTTTTTTTTTGGTACTGAGGATTGAACCCAGAGGGGCTTACCACTGAGCTACATCTCCAGGTTTTTTATCTTTTATTTTGAGAAAGGGTCTCACTAAGTTGCTTAGGAACTCACTAAATTGCTGAGGCTGGCCTTGAACTTTCCTCCTCCCTCAGCTTCCCAAGTAGCAAGAATTATAAGTCTGCACCACCATATGTAGCAAGATAGGCATTTTCATTCTGTGCTGCTGGGAGCAGGAATTGATACTGAGGCCTTTAAGGGAAATGTGAAATATTCTACTGGAATTTTTTTTCACATTCATGAAGTTGTTTATTTCCTATAGAAAACAGGGAGGGCAGACACTAGTATTGCTGTATGTATATACGTGGCTGTATAACCAATGTGATCCTGCAATCTGTACACGTGGAAATATGAGAATTCATACACCCATTTGAATCAAATGTATGATATGTCAAGATCATTGTATTGTCTCGAGCAACTAATAAAAAATAATTTTTTTAAAAAAAGAAAACAGCAAAATAGAAAGAGGGAGAGAGAAATCCGGGATTTTAAAACTGTGTAGGGAAAAAATAAATAAATAAAATAAATAAAACTGCGAAGGTGAAATGAGTCTACATTTTCATGTCCACATATAAAGAAAAAATATATAAGCATACTTGTTGCACAATTATTTAAAATAGTAAATATGTTTGTTATAGTTTGGAACTGAAAAGTCCTTCAAAGGCCCCTGTATTAAAGGCTTGGTCCCCAGCATATGGTACTATTGGGAGGTAGTGGGACCTTTAGGATGTGAACCTAGCTGGAGGAAATGAAGTCATGTCCTTGAATATTGGGATACTGGGATACAGTCCCTCCTCTTCTCTTTATTTGCTTCCTGGCTGCCATGAGGTGCATGGTCTTGCTCCACCACACAATCCCTCCATGATATACTGTGCTGTCTGCCACAGGCCCAATGCAACAGGACCAAGTGGCCATTAACTGAAATCTACAAGACTACAAGTCAAAATAAACCTTTCCACCCTATAAGTTGATTATCTCATGTATTTTGTCACGGTGAGGAAAAGCTGACTAACATAATGTTTATCTAAAGATGCCCATCAATAAATGAACAGCTACATAAACTGTAGTAATATAGTTGTACAGTTAAAAAAAATGAGGCACTTATTAATAAGGATGAGATGGATCTTTATATACTAACCTAGAAAGATCTTCAAAATCTACTGGTGAGTATGAAAACTCAATTGCAGAATGATTCATTGATTATCATTTTCTTAAAATATATATATATATATATATATATACACATAACACGTATTTGTCTATTTAAGTGCCTCAGAAATGGCCTAAAGGAATACATACTAAATAATGATACCACTAGAAAGAACAGAAGAAGAGCAGGATTGGGGAGGTCAAGGGGGATTTAGCCATATTTGTAATATCAATTTTTAATGAAGAAGATATGTCTATTTGTTGCTTGTGTGCTTAAAAGTCTATTAACAACATCATGTTACTGAAATCATCAGCCACTTAAATGGAATAAGAGTAGGTGGCTCTTTATCCAGCTAGATCATGACTAGAAACTGGGCATTAATAAAAAAAGAAAGAGCAAGGAATCATAAAAAAATGACTCATTTGCATTATTTTATCTATTATTACTATTAGTAATAGTAATGGCAATAGTATTAGTATTATTTGGGTATCAGGGATTAAACCGAGGGGCACTCTCCCATTGAGCTACATCCCCAGCCCCTTTTATTTTTTATTTTAAGACAGAGTCTTGCTAAGTTGCATAGGGCTTTGTTAAGTTGCTGAGGTTGGCCTTGAACTTGCCATCCTCCTGCCTCAGCCTCCTGCTGCAGTCTGGCTGGGCACAAAATCACGAGCCACTCAAGCAGGAACAAACTTTATTTCCAAAACTCCCGCGAATGCCACGCACGTGGCCTTCTCCCAGGACACACTACACCAACAGGAAATCCCTCCCCCGGAATTCCCTCCTTCCACACTTTCCCAACCAATGGGAACTCTCCAGGAGTCCCATGAGAGCTCCAAAATAGCAGGCGGACAGCAGGGGTCTAATCTCCAATTGAATGCACATCTTAACATAATCATTATCATCTCAATGGCTTGCTGGGGTCACCTTTCAACCAAAAATGCCATGCATCATTCCTACTTGGCTATGGCTCTCAGCAGCCTCCCAATCCTGGATTACAAGCATGTGCCCTCTTGCCAGCTCCAGGTATTTTTGATTCTGTATGAGGTGGAGTTCAGGAACAAAATGTGTGAAGTTTCCCTGGTGAGTAGAGAGTGGAGGGAGCCATGGTGAAGCTCATTGTTCCCATTCAGCTCAAGTGAATTCAACACCTGAAAAGGCAGAGCAGCAGGGCAGACAGGGGCTGAGTGTAGGGGCTTCCATCAGGGAAGAAACACTCAGCCACTCGATGCCAAGGAGCACCGAGACTTGACTCACTAATTACTAATTGGTGCCTAAATTAAACACCAAAAATAGCATTATCTTCTCTGTAGACTTCAGCCCCTAGCTATCAAGTTATTAGATTTAATGAGATACATAGACCTTTTAGAATAAGGAACAAAACTAATTGGTAACAGATTCTTATTTGTGTTGACGATTAAAAAAAAAAAAAAAAGAATCCAGAGTAAATTTGGCCAAGGAAAGGCAAATTCATTCTCTGGTGTAATGAGTCCCAGGAGCTAGATTGTGTTTAACACTTGTCTGCAGGTCAAGTAGTGTCTGTTTACAATACACAACCCCAGTGGGAGGGGTGATGTGGGCAGTCTAAGATGGGAGCGGGAATGTGCATCCTGACATATTCCTGGATGATAAGCAAGTGGTTCAAAGACTCCATTTTGAGGCAGGTCTTTGCAATCACAGTGATTTGGGAGACTGAAACAGAAGGATCCCAAGTTCAGAGCCAACACGGACAACTTAATGAGACCCTGTCTCAAAATAAAAATGGCTAGGGATGCAGCTCAGTGGTAGAGTGCTGCTGCATTCAATCCCTGGAACAACAGCAACAAAGACAAATTCAGGTAAGGATGCAAAGAAAAGGAAACTTATACAATATTGATGAAGATGTAAATTAGCACAGCCATTATGGAGAATAGGAAGTTTCCTCAAAAAAAAAAAAAACTAGAAATAGAATTACCAGGTGATCCATTAATTCCACTGCCAAGTAGAAGTCTCAAAGGAAATTAAAGCAACATGTCACAAAGACACCTGCACACCCATGTTTTTTGTAGCATCATTCACAATAGCCCAGATATGGTATCAGCCTAAATGTCCATCTGTGGATGGATGGAAAAAGAAAATGTGGGCTATGTATAAAATGGAATACTATTCAGCCATTAAAAAAACAAGAATCCTGTCATTTATGACAACATGGTTGGAACTGGAGACCATTGGTAAAGTGAAATAAATCAGGCATAGAAAGATATTCACCACATGATCTTACTTACTTGGGGAATCTAAAGAAATTTAGAATAGTATAGTGGTTATCAGAGGCTGGGGAGAGGAGGAGGCAGAGGGAATAGAGGGAGGTTAGTCAACAGCTACAAACTTTCAGTTAGATTGGATGTTGCTGATGTTCCATAACATCAGAAATATTATTTATAATATTATGGATAATATTATTATTAATAATGCATGTTATTAATAATAATACATTATGTATCAAAAATTAAGATTTTAAGTACACTCACCATAGAAAATGATAAAAGTTAAAGGTGATATGCAAATTATCTTAAATTGATGCTTCATTCCATATATACCTGAATCAAAATTTCATAAATATGTACAAATCTTTCATGTCAATCAAAAAATAAATTTAATTAACATATTTTTCTTAAAAAGAACAAAAATACCACTTGGTGAAGTAGTGAATGGATGTGCTCATAATTCCTTCTATTTTCTGCATATTTCATCACCAGCATTGTTTGTTTTGTAGTGGAAATTGAACCCACTACCCACTACCATTTTGCTATATCCTCAGCCCTTTTTATTTTTTTATTTTGGAGAGGGACTTACTAAGTTGCTGAGGCTGGCCTTGAGTTTGAGATCCTCCTGCCTCAGCCTCCTAAATTACTGTGATTAAAGGACATTACCCCTATGCCTGGTTACTTCTTACTTCTTTTTCTTTTTTTCCCTGCAAAGAACCCAAGTTTTCACTATTATCCCTATGTAAAACCAGTCGTTTGACTTGTCAGTCTTCTTAGCAACCAATTGCATCTCTGCTGTCATGTGATCACCCAATACCTTCACAGGATTGTTATGAGAAAGCTTTGAATTCTAGGATGAGCACATTTTACAAGCAGATTTTTCCTTTTTTTTTTTTTGGTGCTGGGATTCGAATCCAAGGCTTCATATGCTAGGCTGACACTCTACCAATAACCAGTTTATTTAATGAGTTTTCTGAAACTGTGAAATAAATGTTTGAACATATAGATAGTAATGGTTGAGGTTTTAAAAAATCTTTATTGGGTTTTTGCTGTCATATATAAATTTTAAAAAAGAATTAAAAAATCTTTATTGGGTTTTAAAATTATGTAATCTGACACTAGAGATATAGTTCAGTGGTAAGATGTGCTCAGCATGTGTGAGATCCTGGATTTGGCCCTAACAACACACACACACACACACACACACACACACACACAACCATTCTCAAAAAAAAAAGCCTTCCAATTCAGTGTTGTGTAAGGTAGAAATAAAAGTAAAAATAGAGAAAAATATTTTAAAAGTGCGCTTTGGCCCAAGTCCCAATCCTACAAAGCAAAAGTCACTGCATTGGCCATTAATATTTGTATGTAAGTTTCATGAGGTCTTATCAATCTCCTTTACACTATATTCCTAAATCCTGCCAGCATCTAATATATAGTAGGCACTCAAAAAACATTGGTTTAATGATTAAAGAAGTGTTCTATATTTATACCTTTTACTTTAATATCATGACATCAGATTTAGTGTATGTCTATACACACATATTTATATAATGGAATTATATATGCAGTGCATTTAGATATACAAACAAATATGTTAATACCCTTATTATGTGAGCATGCTTTATTAATGAAGTGCAATCTTTATCATGTATTAAGCCCTAACAAATACCCAGATATGTTTCTATAATCTCTATTCTATTCACAAATCTATTTGTCAGCTATGTAGCCAAAATTTGTCATTCTGACATAACTTTAAAGTAAGTTTGACTATTTAACATATGAATTAATAACCAAAGAAAGAATGAAAAAAATCACCCTTAGCTAAGGAAAGAGGGAGAGAGATAAGAGGTTTGTTATTATGAAAGACAAGATA
Source organism: Spermophilus citellus (assembly GCF_964194105.1). Classification (NCBI taxonomy): domain Eukaryota; kingdom Metazoa; phylum Chordata; class Mammalia; order Rodentia; family Sciuridae; genus Spermophilus; species Spermophilus citellus. The sequence continues at coordinate 41,533,434 of NC_138189.1, read as the reverse complement.
GTCTAAAAGGACTTCCCACTGCAAAATAATGAGATCCTGCACAGAACAAAATGTTTATTACTTGGCTTTCAGGAAATAAGGCAAACCTCTGACATGAGAAAACCTTGAACTAAATAAAACCAGAAATACTAAGATCTGGCAAAGATCAGCTTGTCCTACAAGCATGTGCTGGTATCAATTCTGTAATATGGAATTGGAATTTTGGATAAGTGGAAGAAGATGATGAATTTGAGACTTCCTGATTAAAGAAAAGGGTCTAAAATGGCTCCTAGCAGAAGATAACTCATCCAAAGTTTCAGTATACAGATAGATTTTCCAGAGGTTAAGGATAACCAAATGTCATCTTCAAATCTGTATGGAAATGAAGTACTTTTGAATGAGAGGCTACAAAATTCACAAACAACAGACTTAGACACCAATAACTTCAGATATTATATTTATCAGGCACAAAATATTAAATTATGTATAAGATATTTTAAGGAAATAGAAATTACAAAGCAATAAACATTGATGTGGCTGTGTCCCTGAAGTATACTGTTTTTAGATCCTTTGGGTATAGATGGAAGAGAGGGATAGCTGGACCAAATGGTGGTTCCATTCTCAGTTTTCCAAGGAATCTCCATACTGCTTTCCATATTGGCTGCACCAATTTGCAATCCCACCAGCAATGTATGAGTGTGCCTTTTTCCCCACATCCTCACCAACAGTAATTGTTGTTTGTATTCTTAATAGCTACCATTCTGACTGGAGTGAGATGAAATCTTAGAGTAGTTTTGATTTGCATTTCTCTAATTGCTAGAGATGATGAACATTATTTTCACATATTAGTTGATTGATTGTATATCACTTCTGAGAAGTGTCTGTTCAGATCCTTGGCCCATTTATTGATTGGGTTATTTGTTGTGTTTTTTTTTTTTTTTTTTTTTTGGTGTTTAGATTTTTGAGTTCTTTATATATCTTATAGATTAGTGCTCTATTTGATATGTGTGTGGTAAAAATGTTTATAGCAGCACAATTCACAATAGCTAAACTGTGGAACCAACCTAGATGTCCTTCAATAGATGAATGGATAAAGAAAGTGTGGTATGTATATACAATGGAATATTATTCAGCAGTAAAAGAGAATAAAATCATGGCATTTGCAGGTAAATGGATGGAGTTGGAGGAAATGCTAAGGAAATTAGCCAATCCCAAAAACCAAATGCCGAATGTTTTCTCTGATATAAAGAGGGGTTGGGTGGGGTAGAATGGGAGGATTAGGCAAACTCTTGACGGGGCAAAGGGGTGGGAGGGGAAGAGAGGGGCATGGGGGAAGGAAAGACAGTGGAATAAGATGGACATCATTACCCTAAGTACATTTATAAAGACATAACTGGTGTGACTCTACTTTGTATACAACCAGAGATATGAAAAATTGTGCTCTATATGTGTAGCATGAATTGAAATGCATCTGCTGTCATATATAACAAAGTAGAATAAATTCAGAAAAGAAATCAAAAAGCAATAAATTATGAAGCACAAATAAGAGAAATAAAAGATTATTTAAAATGAAAGATATCATCAACAAATTCTAATAAAGATGTTAGAAAAAGGCAAAGTGAATTTTTAAATTAAAAATAGATATCAGGGGCTGGGGATGTGGCTCAAGAGGTAGCGCGCTGGCCTGGCATGCGTGCGGCCCGGGTTCGATCCTCAGCACCACATACCAACAAAGATGTTGTGTCCGCCGAAAACAAAAAATAAATAAATATTTTAAAAAAAATAGATATCATTGTTGAAATAAAAATCTGAATTATGTGGACAAATATTAGATAGCATTTAAAAGAAAATTAGTAAATTGAAAAATAAAAATGAAGATATTACTCAAAACACAGATCTCCCACCCCCAAAATGGATAGTATGAATAGAGATTATGAGATGGAAGACAAAATAAGAAGGTAAAGTACACATCTGGAAGGAAACCCAGAAAGAGAAAATAGAAATGAGAAGCAGTAATATTTAACAATATGCTGACCAAGAATTTTCAGAAATAATATAAGACAGTAAGCCACAGATATAAAAGGAAAATATATACCAAGAATTTTATATAGATATACATATACACATATATATACACACACATATGTACACAAATGTCAGCCGTTTCTAAGTGTGTGCGTGTATATGTATGTACACTCAGATATGGCTGTGAAATACAAAACATCAAATATCACAGAATGCAGCTAATAAGACAAATTACCTGCAACTGAATGACAATTAGAGTGACAAATATAATGTCATATTTGAAAAAGAATCATAAAACTAAACAATTCATTATTCAGGTACATATGCAAATGCAATAAAAGTATTTTCAAGATCATTAGAATTTTGGCAGAGCACTTGCCTAGCATGTGTGAGGCCCTGGGTTCAATTCCCAGCAAAATACACACACACACACACACACACACACACACACACACACACACACATACACACACACATTCAATAGAATTCATCGATTCTTTCCTTCTCATCTTGAATATTCAAGTTGATTTTGTTTTGTTCTGCTTTCTTGATGGTGTGGGGATCAAACCCAGAGTCCGTGCATGCTGGACAAGTGCTCTACCACTGAGCTACACCTCTAACCCCTAGTACATTTCTTTCTTCACTCATTATGATTTCATTAATGGGCTTTTTTGTTTCTTCATCCCTTGATATCTTGCTAGCTAAACTTTTTCCCCCCTAGTAGGTGGGGTAGAACCCAGGGCCTCTGCATGCTAGGCAAGCCTTCTACCACTGAGCTGTACCCCTAGCCCTAGCAGAACTTTTTTTTTCTAGCAGAACTTTTTATTATTCCATTTTATAGTGTTTGTTGGCATTTTAGTTGTGTCTCTTTTTGCTTATTTTCCTTCATTTGGGTTTGTTTGTGGAACTTATCACAGTCTCCATTTAAATAATGTTATAGCAGCTATCCTATAAGAACTTTAAAATCTATTATATAAGAATCTTACAACACTGTACTTCAATTCTCTCTCCCAGCCTTTCTGCTATTGCTGCCATGTGTTTTAATTCTATATTAACTTGTCCCTCATTATTTATAGATTTTATATTGTGAAGTCACCTACTTGTTAAAATTTTCTTATAACTAAAACTTGGTAATTTAAAAATCCAGTGCTGTTGAAGTCATTTGTGAGTATGTTAGTCAGTTTTTCTCTGCTGTGACAAAATACCCAAGAAAAACAACTTAGAGGAGGAAAGGTTTATTTTGGCTCACAGATTCACAGATTTCAGTCCATGGTCAGCTGACCTCCTTATTTCTGGGCTGTGATAAGGTAGAAAGAGGAAGGGATGGAGACAAGAGACAGTCCCCAATGTCATGCCCTCAAGCACCCACTCTCTCCAACTATGTCCCACCTCCTACAGTTTCTACCAACTCCCAATAATCCATTGAAATTATGAATCCATCAAATGGATTAATCCACTGATGAGGCTAGAACCTTTATCATCCTATCATTTCCTTAAAGCCCCATCTCTGAACATCACTGCATCAGGCACCAAGCCTTCAATACATGAGGCTTCAGGGGACATTTCCAGACCCAAAGCCTAACAGTGAACATTCTCAGAGCACCTTTGAGGTGTGTGGTCCAGCCAGGTGGAATAAAGTAAGGCTCTGCCTTCATTGTTTTGGCCCTTCTACGGTAATAAGTGTCCTATCTGTGGTCTATTTAGTGCTACATTGTTGGTGTTTTTGTGCTTTGTGTTGATGATTTTGCTATTTAAAATGCCCTTGCCCCCACCCAAAAGACATATACACTGAGAATTATAAAATATTGCCAAAAGAAATTGAGGAAACAAGTATACAGACATCTCATGTTCATGGATTGGACGCCATCGTTCTATTAAGATGCCAATAAACCCCAAATGATCCACAGATACAATGCAATACCCTATCAAAATCCCAATGTTTTATATATATATTTTTTTCAGAAACAGAAAAACACATCCTAAAATTTTACAAATAAGATTTTAAGGGACCCCCAAGTATTTGTAAAAAAAAAAAAAAATCTTAGAAAAGAAAGAGGCTGGGGTTGTAGCTCAGTGGTAGAGTGCTTGCTAGCACATGTGAGGCACTGGGATTGATCTTCAGCACCACATAAAAATAATATAAAGGTATTGTGTCCACCTACAATTAAAAAATATTTTTTTAAAAAGAAGAAAAAAAAGTAAAAGCTTGGTACTTCCTGATTTCAAAATTTCCTACAAAGAAAAATAGTATGCTTTATGCAAGACTGGCATAAAGACGGATTTTGGACTGGTGAAATAGAATAGATGATCCAGAAATAAATCCTTTCACATATGGACAAATTATTTTAAACAAGGTTCACAAGAACATTCAATAGGGAAAGGACAGTTTCTTCAATAAACAACAATGGGATTTTGGTTTGTTTGTTTGTTTTGTACTGGGGATTGAATCCCGGGGTACTTACTCATTCAGCCACATCCCCAACCCTTTTTATATTTTTGTTTAGAGATGGGGTCTCACTGAGTTGCTTAGCACCTCACCAAGTTGCTGAGGCTGGTTTTGAACTTGCCATCCTTGGGCCTCAGCCTCCCAAGCTGCTGGGATTACAGGCATGTGCTATCACTCCCGGCTTCTTGAACAAACAACACTGGAAGTACTTGGTATCTACATGTACATGAGTGAAATAGACCCTTATCTTATAACACATTACACCAGAGATGAGAGTTGTTGATTTGGTGATGGTAGAAATGAAATTGAGTCACATTGACATGTATACAGGCAGGGCTTCAGCTGAAGGTAGACAGCACTGGCAGAGGGACCAGCTACTCCCAAACAGAGGTAGGGGCAAGCTTTTATTAATTTGTTAGGGTGGGCTGTCTCAAAAGAAAAAAGAAGCCAGCCGTAGTGGCACACACCTGTAATCCCAGAAGCTCAGGAGGCGAGGCAGGAGGATTGCAAGTTCTAAGCCAGCCTCAGCAATTTAGGGAGAACCTAAGCAACTCATTGAGACCTGTTTCTTAAAAATACATTAAAAAGTAGCTGGGGATGTGGCACAGTGGTTCAATCTCCAGTACCAAAAAAAGAAAAAGAACGAAGGGTGTAGCTCATGGGTAGGGTGTCCTTGGGTTCAATCCCCAGTACTGCAAAACAAAACAAGAAAATGGAGATGGAGGGGCTGGAGATGTGGCTCAAGTGGTAACGCGCTCACCTGGCATTCGCGGGGCGCTGGGTTCGATTCTCAGCACCACATAAAAATAAAATAAAGATGTTGTGTCCACCAAAAAACTGAAAAATAAATATAAAAAAAATTTCTCTCTCTCTTCTCTCTCCTCTCTCTCTCCTCTCTAAGAAAGAAAAAGAAAATGGAGATGGAATACAGCATAGTGGTAGAGAACTTGCCTAGCATGCTTGAGACTCTAGGTTTCATCCCCAATACTTCGTAAATAATTAAGAGCAAAGGATTCAAATAAACATTTCCAAAGAAGACATACAAATGGCCAATAAGCACATGAAAAGATGCTCAACATCAGCAATCATCAGAGAAGACCCTATATGATACCACTTCACACCTGTTAGGATGGTTGTTAGTAAAAAATAAAATTACAAGTGTTGATGAGGATCAGGAGAAATTGAAAAGTTTGAGCAATTCTGGAGGGAATGTAAAACAACACAGCTGCTATGAAAAATAGTAGAGCAATATCTAAAAAAATAAACAGAATTTCCATATGATCTGGCAATTTCACTTCTAAGTGTATACCAAAAGAACTAAAATCAAGGTTTGACAAGATAGTTGTATACCCATATACAGCAGCATTTTCACAATTGCCAAAAGATTGGAGCAACCAAATGCTCGTCCATGAATGAATGGATAAACTAAATATGGTATATATATATATATATATATATATATATATATAGAGAGAGAGAGAGAGAGAGAGAGAGAGAGAGAGAGAAGAATATTATTTAACCCTAAGAAGAAAGGAAATTCTGACATGTGCCACAACACAGATGGATCTTGAGGACATTATGATAAGTATAATAAGTCAGTTACAAAAGATGAATATTGTATGATTCTGCTTATATAAAATATGTAACATACTCCAAATCATGAAGATAGAAATTAGAACGGTGATTGGGAGGGAGGATGAGGGAGTTATTGCTTAATGGAAATGGAATTTCTGTTTGGGAAGACCAAGAACTTCTGGAGCTGAATGATGGGTCAGGTGATGGTTACATAAAAATATGAAAATATTAATGCCACTGAATTATTTACTTTAGATAATTAAAATGGTAAATTTTATAGCATATTTATCTTAACACAATGAAAAATAATGCCCCCAAGTGCAGTGCTAAAGTGCTATCTAGCGTTCTAAGTAGAAAACCCTAATATACATGTGTTACTGTGTTACAAATTTCAATGGCTATGTCCTTAATGTCACTAATTTTTAGTCACAGCATCTCACTGTTTTAAGACACCTCTCAGACATTGTACTTCTGGATTTAGTAATTTTGATTTAGGTATTTTTTAAAAAATAAGTTATAGACCTTTCTTTATTATGGTCATGATTTTTCGTACCTTCTTGAATATATGGAAGAAATTTTTAAATAGTTGTAGCCTGAGGGTGTGGTGGAGTACTTGCCTTTCATGTGGAAGTCCAAGATTCAATCCTCTGCACTGTGAAACAAAAAAATAAATTTCAAATATATATACACGTGTGTGTGTGTGTGTGTGTGTGTGTGTGTGTAGTATGGCTTTAATAGCCAATAGCTTTCTCTGCTAATTCTACCAAATGTGTCATTTCTGGGTCTGCTTCTCTATCTATTGAGTTTTTTCTTCATAGAATGTTTTGCTGCTCTTTTCATGCTTTATATGTTTTGATTGGATACTTGGTCAATATTTATTGTGACTTGGAAGCTAAGGTTTTCATTTCTGGTTTGGGGGGTTTTATTCTTTAAATATTTTTGAGCTTTGCTTTTTGATGTAGTTAAGTTACTTGGGGACATTGTAATCTTTTTGAGGTTTGCTTTTAACTTTTTAAGGTGGGACCTGGGCAGCCCTGGTCTATGGCTAATTTTGCCCTTTTACTGAGGCAATTTCCTTCTATTATATTTGAATGAAAAGACTTCTGTAGAAGGGCTTCTCATCCTGGTCAGTGGGAACGCAAACCTTCGGAGGCCTGTGTAAACTCCGTGGATTGTTCCTCCAGTTACTTTCCCATGTTCTTTCTCTGGCCTCAGCCTGTTCAGTATTTTTTGACATTTAAATACTAATGAATACTCAGCTGAAAACTTAGGAAGAGCTCCCTGCAGATTTCTAGAACTTTCTTTGTGAGCAGTTTGCATAGGTACTGTGTTCTATGAATACCCAATTTGGTGTCTCCTAATTCTTAATTCCATCTTCCCAACTCAAGGAAATTGCTGGCCCTTGTTTGGGCTGTCTCCCTGTTCTATGTTCTAGAAAGGATCAAGCTCAGGCAATCCCCAGGGCTTCAGTTCATTAGTTCTCTCTCTCTTTGCTAGTTCTCCTCCATCTCCATGATTGTTTCATGATCCTTAGAATTGTCTAGTGCCCAGTCCTTGGGCTTCTTCTCTTTATACTCAACGCTTCTCCTGAGAGAGTGCACCCACCCAGGGTCACCTTCACTGTCACCAAATTCACAATTCCTTAACTCAGTCCTTCAGTCTGCATCTCACTTGAGAACTTCAGGCTCATCCATCCAATTGCCTGCATGATGCCCTCACTTTGATGTCTAATTGTCATCTCACACTTAACCTGATCTCCTTTTTTTTTTTTTAAAAAAAATATGTATTCTTTAGTTGGATACAATATCTTTATTTATTCATTCATTCATTCATTCATTTTACTTATAGTTGGACATAATTCCTTTAATTTTTTTATATTTATGTGGTGCTGAGGATTGAACCCAGGGCCTCCCACATGCTAGGCTCTACTGCTGAGCCACAACCCCAGCCCTTAACCTTAAAATTTACTCCTTCTACATTCTTCTCAATTGCAGCTTTTCTTCTTCCAAATCCTAGGGACAAAGACCTCGTTGTCATCCTTGACCCTTTTCTTTCTCTAGGCCTTGCTGAGGGCCATTACCAAGTAGGAATGACGCAGCATTTTCCTTGCCAGCGTACCCCATGTTAAATTTGCTGTGACCTTGCATGTGTGTTTGAGTAGATGACCTTGCTCTAAGACCAAGGCGGTTCCAGGATTAGGGTGTATCCTGCAGTTTGAGGAAGTATCCTGCTCCTTGTGTTTAGGGCGTTCCCAGTTTAAGACCTTGGGTTTTAGGGAAGTTGGATGTTGAGGATTATTGCTGCTGGAAATAGGGCGTTCCTGCTACCTGAGCGACCTTTGAGCTCTCGTGAGATTCAGAGAGTATTGATGGGAAGAAAAGCCTCGTGGAGTAGGTGATTGGGGCGGCAGCAGAACGGGGATTGCCCCAGAGCGTGTTTGGAGACCGGTGTGAGTTCGGGAATAAAGAATTGCTGTTTGAATCTACAAAGCTGTGTGGTGGCTCGTGATTCTGTGCCCAGCCAAGACTGCGGCATTTGGTGGCCCGTACGGGGATGTCTGAATCTTGGGGGTAAGTGAATTTGCTCGCTCCTGAAGGAGAGCAAAAAAAAATGGGTGACGATTTCAAAAAACAATGTGTTCTTGTTTTGATTTATTTTGTTCTTGTTTCAAGTTGCCTGTTCATAGAACTTTCTCAGGCAAACTGGGGAAAATGGTTGACTCAAGGTTTGAAGTTGTTCACCTCCGAGGAAGAGAAATTGTTAGAGAAAGGAGGCACCCCAGTGAGATCAAGAACAGCTAGGACATATGTTGATACAATACAAAAATGTAGCCCATGGCTTTTTAAAGACGAGTTATTAAGTCTATCAATGGGACCATCATGGTATCCTGTAGAAGGATTTTTCTTCAACAAGAAAGAGATGCCTAGTTCTGTTTACTACATTTGTCTAAGATCTTGGTTACAGACATCTAATTAATTTACAAAGCTAAAGTGTTAAAATATCAACCACTAAATATGAAATCAAGTACTCTTTACTTATTAAGTTCTATAAGGTAATATATTTAAACATTATGTGTGTTTTCATAAATTGGTAAATAGAAAAAAGGTTTAATATTGCTTTGGTCTGTGTCTTTGCTAAAACAAGATTACTAAGTCTTAAGATTCTATCAGGCGTAATTTATATACAAAAAGTATAAGAAGTTTCAGTTGGGTTTCAATTACAATACCTTAAAAAACATGAAATTATTTCATCTTATTAAAGTGGAGTAATTTGTCTAAATCAGAAATTTTATAAGGGTTGTTTCAGAATGTGAATTTATAAAAAGGGTTAATGGTTAAAAAAGATATAAAAGGATTCAAGATGTGGAAATATATTTTAATATAAAAGGTTAAAGGAAAAAGAAATGTTTCTAGATGAGATAATCTCTGTGTGGTAAAGTAGAAAGTTGTAAAATGCCATTTAAAAAGATTTTGAGGAAACTAGACTTATTTAAAAGCTTGAGAAAGGAAGAAAGAAGAAAAAAGATATTTGTACATGGCAGATTGAGACAAAGCTTCTTAAAGGAGTAAAAAGCCTTTGGTTGAAGGGCAGCCATGTAAACTAACATTAAGCGATTTAAACAGAATCTAAGCCTCGTTTAAAAGAGTAAAGCTGTAGGTGGTGAAAAAGTACATTTAAAAGTACAGTATAGATGATAATTGGTAGGCTTTAAAAGGTTAAATTGAAGGTGGTCGAGATACCTTCATGGCGGAAAAAAAGTTTGCTTTACTCATCAAACTTATTAAAGCAAAAAGAGGGAGATGAGATAATCTTTGTGTGGTAAAGTAAAAAGTTGTAAAATGTCTAAATAAGTTGCAAAAGGCTTTAAAAGGTTAAATTGAAGGTGGTTAAGATGCCTTCATGATGGAGGGAAAAAAACCATGAAAATGGGAAGATAATAAGATAAAAGATATTTAGATAAGAAGATTAAAAATTTGAAGTGGAAAACTTCAAAAATAGAAGTACAGAAAGGTAAAAAAAGAGAGAAGATGTAGAGAGATAAAAGATATAGGAAGATAAAAAAGATGTAGAAAGACAAGAATTTTAAACCCACAAAATAGGAAACTAAAGAAAACTAGGAGAGAAAAAAGCAACTAAGGGTAAATATAAAAACCTTAGAAGAAAACTAGAAGATAGAAATAAGATAGAAAATGGTTGAAAATGTCAAATAAGGAATTTCAGATAGAAAATGCAAGAGGCTAAGACAACTATGGTTTAAAACCACATCAAAAAATTAAAAGGACTAAAGTAATTCTAAAAACTAAGGCAGAATGCTTTTGTATGACTTAAATTTAAAAGGATCTTAGGGGTATATATCCCCCAAAGATAAACTTAAAATAACCCTTTTTACTCTAAACTTTTAAATTTGGATTCATCAGGACTTAGTGCTGCGGAAAGACATATGTACCCGAAAAATGTACATAAGCCTAAGGTACTTTGGAAAGATGTTCTAACCGGACAATGGAAAGGTCCCGATCCAGTTATTGTCTGGAATCGGGGTTCCGTCTGTGTTTTTCCGCAGGGAGAACAGCAGCCGATTTGGATTCCAGAGAGATTAACTAAAGCAATTTCTACAGACCAAAAAGAAGATGATTTGACTCAAATCCATAACAGCTGATATCCAGAGCTCCAGCTTGGCTATTCTTACATCTGTGACAGTGATTAACCAAGGTGTTTTTTTCAATATCTATTTTATTATTGCATTTTTCCCACATCGTAAAGTTCTGTTTTATTTTTTGAGCTCATACAAACCTAGGTTAATGTTTTTCTGATCAGTTTTATTTTTTGACTGTATTTTATTTTTTGATTAGAGTTTTTAAACATTGCAATGGAGATTTCACCTAGGTATAGCTACAAGGCCTTTATTCACTATTGTCTTATGTGTTATATGTTATGTGTGCACTGTTTTGTGTTGTATGTCTGTATGTGTGTATGTCCATATTTCATTTATGAGGAGCGCTCATAAAAAAATGGATCCGAATTTTTTTTTTATTCACGTGATTTATATGGTTTAATTTAAATTAGGTGAACAGCTGTTAATGATTGTTTTTAAAGGTGGTTAACAGATCTGTTTGTTTACTAATTTAAATTAGGTAAACAGCTGTTAAGGATTGTTTTTTAAGGAGGTTAACAGATCTGTTTGTTTACTTTCACCTTTCCTTTTCATTATATTTAATAATTCTGTTCAGGATAATGTCTCTTTAGCATCATTGCCAGAATTCCCATCTCCATCCCAGTGCCGGTGAAGACTAAGATAAAACCAAACTACAGCTTCTACTCAGCTTCTACAATAGCTATCACAGTAAACTGTTTAAACTGATGCATCAATGAATATAACTCAACAAGTAATGCTCAATCAAGGACTCGATTTACTTTGGGAAGAAATGGACATATTGATAGACTCCTCCGATTTGAACTGCTTGCAGAACTTGCCTGGACTATATATCAGTTGCATGCATTGTGAACTATCGTCTGGTGCAGCGAATTGTGGTACTGCTGGCATATGTTTGCTGATGGTGTCACCAGTGATGCAATTTCCTTGCCAAGCGCACCCCATGTTAATTGTGGTAATGCTGGCATATCTTTGCTGATGGTGTCACCAGTGACGCAATTTTTCCAAAGGAGCCTTCAATTGGCTTGGTGTCATGGCATTTCTGTATCCTCCTCCCTTCTACTAGTGATGGTCTAAAATTTGGGGGCCAACAGAGGTGAGGCAAAGAACCTCACCCCCCCACTGGCACCAAGGCTATTTGGGGGCCAACAGAGGTGAGGCAAGAACCTCACCCCCCCACTGGTGCATAGGCCTTTCCACAAGCATGGCTGAATGCTGGACCGGTAGTCAGTGACAGGTTGGTCTGATTACAGTGGATTCAACCTAAGACAGGAGGCTGACGCCTAAAGGTCAGTTTTCCCATGACGGGTAAGAACCATATGTTGAATTGGACAACCTACCAGGCACGGTCCTTAAGCCACATTGCTTGTTGTTTAATTAATCAGAAGGGGGGAGATGCTGAGGGCCATTACCAAGTAGGAATGACGCAGCATTTTCCTTGCCAGCGTACCCCATGTTAAATTTGCTGTGACCTTGCATGTGTGTTTGAGTAGATGACCTTGCTCTAAGACCAAGGCGGTTCCAGGATTAGGGTGTATCCTGCAGTTTGAGGAAGTATCCTGCTCCTTGTGTTTAGGGCGTTCCCAGTTTAAGACCTTGGGTTTTAGGGAAGTTGGATGTTGAGGATTATTGCTGCTGGAAATAGGGCGTTCCTGCTACCTGAGCGACCTTTGAGCTCTCGTGAGATTCAGAGAGTATTGATGGGAAGAAAAGCCTCGTGGAGTAGGTGATTGGGGCGGCAGCAGAACGGGGATTGCCCCAGAGCGTGTTTGGAGACCGGTGTGAGTTCGGGAATAAAGAATTGCTGTTTGAATCTACAAAGCTGTGTGGTGGCTCGTGATTCTGTGCCCAGCCAAGACTGCGGCAAGGCCTCAGATGCAGTTTGGCAAAACCTGGCCACTCTACCAAAACAGATGCAAGAATTCAGCACTTCTCACAACTCCCATCATCACCTCCTGATCCAAGCCACAGTCACTTGTTACCTGACTCCATTTAGTAGCATTGTAACCTCCCTGTCTTTGCCCTTGTCTTATTGAAATTCTTTAACAATGCAGCAGAATTCATCCTGATGGTTCTTAAATTATAGCTTCTCACTCCTCTGCTCAAAATCCTTCAGAGGACTCCCAGTTATCTCAAAACAAAAGCCAAAGTCCTTGCTCCCACCCCCAGGACCCACCCTATTACCTGGTAGACTGTCCCTCCCTACCCACACAAACACCAGCTCTCCTGCTGTCACTTTGACATCCTCATTGTTCCCCAGCTATTTCAGGCCTTGGTGATTGTTACTACCTGTGTATGGAATACTTTGGCCCCAGCAACAGGTCTTTACTTAAAAGTTAACTTTTCGGTTAGACCTTCTGGAACTTTTTCAAAATATCTACTTATCTTCCCAGGTTTCCTAATTTAGCTTTCAACATTCTTATTTTTTTTAAATATTTATTTTTTAGGTGTAGTCGGACACAATGCCTTTATTTTATGTATTTATTTTTATGTGGTGCTGAGGATCAAACCCAGGGCCTCACACCTGCTAGACCAGCGTTGTACTGTTGAACTACAACCTCAGCCCCTCAACATTCTTATTTAATTCTCAACTACTAATTATTCTAATTTTACAAGTGAGTAAAATGGAAGTTAGAGAAGTTAAGTGATTTGCCCAAGGTTATGTTTCTAATGAATGGTCTAGCATGCAGACTGACTCAAGAATTTCTCTGTATCCTATCTGTAATTGTTTTATATGTGTGATATTTATCCTATATGTCTATTTATCATACACATACAGAGAGACAAGGGAGAGAGACGGGGCGGGGGGGGGGGAGAACCCTGTAGATATATCCTACCTGCCAGTTATGTTTCATCATAGACAATTCTAATTTCTCCATGATTGAGGCAACTGGTAGAGACTTGGAAGCAGAACGATGAATTGATCCATTTAGCATTTATTGAGAAACTACTATGTCTAGGCATTGTGATGATTCCTGAGAATATAGAAATGGAAGATGCAGTTTCTGTCATCAAGGATCTTAGAGCTGGGTACAGGGGAGAAGACAGACACTTGGAAATCCCATTGGGAAGAATTAGGTAGAACCAATGGATAGAAAACGGTGAATACAGATTCCCATTCAACATAAGGAAGGGTGGTTCTAAGTGTCAAAACTGTCTGAAAATGAAATGGACTAGAGGACAGAGCTGTTCTCAGAGGAGTTGTCTCAACAAAAGTGGGGTGACCTGTCTGTTATAGAAGGGAATGACTCAACCCTAACATAAAGAGCCAGGCAACCACCCTCCAACCCTAGTGTTGGGTATTAAACCCAGCACCTTGAGCTCTGCCAATCAGGTACATCCCAGCCCTTGGCTGAACTGAGAACTTTTAAAGAAACTTTTTTAAAAGCCAGTATTTGCAGAGATGTGTATAGGGCTAAGGGAACAAACACGAATTTTGAGATACCCAGGAATCCAGGGATTCGTAGAAGCTGGAAGGCATTTCCACTCACATTTGCAGGCCCAGGGAGAACCTGGTTAAAAGTGGACATCTCAGGAAAGAGGCTGTCAGAGAGGAAGGGAATTACCAGGGAGAAGCAGCCATTGCCAGTACTGTGACAAGTCAGCATTCTCAATCATATGCACCTCCACTTCTCTCTCCTCAGGTTGTTTGGTTATTTCCAAAGCTACTCATTCATCAAACCCATACACAAGCTAGAGGCAAGGCCCCGCAGATAATGCCTGTTAATAAATGAAATAATACAATCCACAAAGGTGGAATCCGAAGGCTCATGGCAATGCAGAAGAGGACAGAAATAGGCAAAGGGACAGTAACCAGCACAGCAGGTAAGGGGACCTTATTTATTTAGAAGCAAAGAAAAAGTTGGAGAACTGTAAAAAATGAGCGATTAGGAAGTGAAACTCAACTATGCGGGGTGTGGGAGACTCGGAGAAAATTGGACCTGAGCGGAGTCTGGTTCTGCCCTTCCCACTTCAGCACCACCCTCTTGCGCTCCGATGCTTGCTACCAACCATCCTTATGCTGACGCCTGGGGACACTCCTTCCTACACCTGTGATCAAGGACAACTGGATCAGCCCAGCTCTCTAAGGGTTATAGGGGAGGCCCGGGCACAAGTCCCTCCCCCGCCCGGAGGCTGATCCCAGTGGGGTCCGCCTGGCCCTGCTGCTCACGCCAGGGTCACGGAGACCAGTAAGAACTCTCCGGTTTCCAGACAAGCTGGGCTCTCCACGTGGGTGGAAGCGAAGGAGTTCAGGTGGCAAGTATCCAAGGCGGAGCCTCCTTCCCCTCCGGGTCTACCCACCGCCCCTCCCCACCCCCGACCCAGAAAAGGACACGCACACAAAAAACTTTTGCCACACTATTAATATATTCGCGTTTCCTCCCACTTTCCCAATGGACTACCAGCTGCAGAACTCCTGAATAGAAAGCTTAATTGTGCTTTGTCATGCAGAGTACCTCGATTTTCTATAGAAGGTTACAAAGGGCCATTTGAAGTGTTTCTTTCTCCCTAATAGTGAACCATTTGCATAGGGCACCTCATCGTCTGCCAGACCCAGGTAGCTGCGCCGAAGCTCCAGGGCTCCCGGGTTTAAAAAAAAAAGAAGGTATGGTTTCCAAAGGGCACCCTACCCCTCCTAGAGCCCCGCATTCGCAATCGGACTTTTCTCTCCATTCGTTGGCGTGACAGCCAGACCCGGCAGCTGATTTGGAGGATGGGAAGCCTGAGGCCTACAGAGCGTGGTCGCTGACCTCCTGAGGCCTCGGGCCTTCCAGGCTCCTGCAGCCCTAGCACTGGCCGGTTCTAGGCCAAGCCTCGCCAGCTCAATCGGTGTTTCCCACCTACTACCTGCGGATCGGTAGGCCAGGCGGTTGCCCACGCGAGACCCTCCACTTGCCCACTACCGCCCAAGTAAGGTGCTGAAGGAACTGGAAGCTGATTATGATTTGGACACCACGCTGTTCGTTTCTCCTGGTTGATTGGCAGAACTGCCTTCAGAATATCTTTTCTTGTTGCTTGTTTTGACAGTTCAAATCCAGGTCTATGTGACATATAAAGCTAATAAAATTCTAATTTCATTGTTAATCTTATTTCATTGCAGTATAGGTTTTTACCCTCACACCTGCATGGCAGGGTGCAATTCCATTAATAAAAAAAATCAACATATTCATTGCATGTCTTTTCCCTGATGATATATTGTGAGCAGTGTGAGTTAAAAAGAGCCATTTATTCCCACCGTGAATGAGCCTGCATGGGGCGGGAGCTTCACCTGCCCCTCAGTCAATTAGGAATGTATCGAAAAGTCTAGCAGAAAACGAGTTAAATTAACCGTTCGCTAATTTCCTTGTGTCCCTCCTACATAATCCCCCCTTTTCAGTTTGCCCCAGAAATTACCACATGTTGCAAGGTTCAAATAGTGCCTAATGAAACAGTGACTAAACGCTTCTCCCTCCAGCACCGCCGACCGTGGAGCCCTGTCGTCAGCTTTCAAAGCCCCCGGGGTCTCCGGTCCTTGTTCCAACATCCTTTAAAAAAAAAAAAAAAAGTAAGAAAGTAAGTTTTATGACAGGTACAAAAAAATCTAAGGTGTCAATTACTCTGGATGCAGAAGGTGAAACACATTGCTGCCCATCCATTTCCAGACACGGAGGACTCGCTAATTCCGAGATGCCTGCACTTGCGTGGGACCGCAGCATTAGCATCCTCATCCCTCTCCGGAGAGTTGGAACATGGCGTTAGGAGACGTGAGCTAAAGCCTGGGAACACTGGATGGGAGAAATCCGTAACCGCAAGCACAGAGCCAAGTCTCAACTCCCTTCTTCCCAAGTTCAAACTGCGTGTCTGAGTTAAGCAACTCCTCCGCCCTTGGCCCTTGGCGAAGGCGTTTTCAAGCCTCGAGATGCAAGACCCTAATAATTAATCGTGGTCATTAATTAATTAAGGAGGAAAAGGGGGAGGTGGCTTGCTGCTGCTTGACCCCAAACAATTTAAATTAGGCTTTGTGAAGGTGGTCTCCTGGAGCATGCCCTCCCCCTCCTTCCTATTCTTTTTCTTTCAAGGTCTCAAAAAATTTCCATTATAATCCGCAGCAGCCTGGAGCGGGCGGAGCTGCGCGCCCCGCTCCAGCCCTTCCCAGAAAACTGAGGCCAAACTGGCTTCAGCTCCGAGGAGCCGGCTGCGACCCACGGGCAGGGAGCGCTTTCCCACCGGCAGCAACTCCCACCTGCCTTTTTTTCTCTGCACCTGCTGTGGGTTGTTTCCCCCCTGAACTTCAGAAATCAAGTAGTTTCCTAAGAATTAGTCTCGCTACAGTGCTCACTGGCTAAATATTGCCTCATTCTCTCGGTTTTCTCCTCCTTCTCTCTCTCTCTCTCTCTCTCTCTCTCTCTCTCTCTCTCTCTCTCTCTCTCTCCCCCCTGCCTCCCTTTTTCTCTCTCCCTCTCTTGGTCTCTCCCTCCCTTCCTTTTTCCTCTCTCACTAGAAACTTGAGTCTCTTACTTGAAATGGTGCAGCAATACAAAGTCATCAAAGCACTATGGTTCTTGTCTTAAAGTGACAGCTTGCTTTATGGGGCTGTTTTAAATACTCCCCCTGCTTTTCAATGTCTCTCTATCCATCTTTGTCTGCTCTTCAGAAAAGGGGACAATATAAAGCCCAGCCTGGCGAGCTCCCCACGCTCAGGCCTGGGCAGTGCCAACCTCCGCCTTTAAGCAGATTGAAATTGTCACTGCTTCATTAATCTGAAACTAGTTACTTTCCTAAGCACACAGCACACACTTCCGATCTGTCAGGATTCACTCAGGAGCCCCTGGGGCCTTCCTGGGTTTGGGATTTGGAGGGCTCAACAAAGGTACAACAGGGTTCAGGAAAACATAGGACACAGCTGGAAGAAAAGCAATGCCCAGTGACAAAGGGTGTGCATTGACACTGGTATATTTAGGGAGCATAAAACCCTATTTTCAGAGATAATGGGATGCCCAGGATTTTGGAGGATGCACTTGAACATAAGGAGGCTGGCTACAGGAACAGAAAAGAATATCTGTTTCCACATGGAGTACCATTAAGGACTGTGAGGTCTTTCTCACAGCTTTGATTCTTTGATTTTTTTCTTTCCTGAGACAGAATAAACTTGTATATAAATTTATTTGGAAGTTAGACTGTTGCTTTTTAGTTTGGGTTTTTTTTTTTTTTTTTTTTTTTTTGTCTGAGTTCTGATTCAACTCTCTTCCTAAGAGATCTATTTAAGGAACTTAAAGCCTGTGTAACTCACTCCAAGTGCCAGGATCTGGGGAGTAGGAGCCCTTGGTCCTCTGGAATTTCTCATCTTCTGTAAGGCAAGCTGCCTCTTTTCTTCCCACCTCCACCATTAACAAAAGACAATACAAAAGATTCTTCTACCTTTCATATTTCCAGCTGGTTCAGAATATCAAGTTTTTGGATTTTATTTCATCTAATTTAGGGAAGCGCTGTGGGCATTTTTTTTAAGAGCTCAATTTTCAGTAATGTGAGCCTAAAGATTTATAAAATAGATTTATATTAAATTATGTTAATAGAAGCCTAGTAAATGCACCAATTAATTGCATGGAAAAATGTTCCCTTTTAAAAGGTCTGTCACCTTAACAGGTACATTCAAAGATTCCCTGTGAATAATGAAAATAGGAACAATTGCTTTGATGCACTGAGCCGCATTCATCGTCTAGGACAGCTTTCGGCTGTGTTTGGAGAAGATGGGAGGAGCTCCTTTTAAAGGAGTGATTGCTCCTTTAAACCCAATTTCCTCCAGCAAATAGGTTCTGTTGAAAGTGTCATACTCCCCTCTAACATCCTGAAGTCTGGGCTTGAGCTCCTGCCCCCACAGCTCTCCTCCCTCTCTCCCTGCCTTGTCTTTTCCTTATCCCAACCCACTCTCAGTATCTTTACATCTCCCTTAAGAAATCTTTTTGGGAGTATCTTGCTAAGAGAGTGGAACCTTCAAGAAAGGTACAAGGAGGAAGCAAAAAGAGGGAAGGAGGATGGTGAAAATTACTCTTCTACTTGACCATCACCAATTGTTGTGTGTCCTTTCTCTCTCTCTCTCTCTCTCTCTCTCTCTCTCTCTCTCTCTCTCTCTCTCTTTCTCTCTCTCTCTCTCTCTCTCTCTCTCACACACACACACACACACACACATTCATATACACCCATGCATGATACACACAGACACTACACACACCAGACACCATTGCCCCTTGTGACCATTTTTGCTTAGATCAACCACCTTTCTGGCAATTGTCTGACCATAATTAAAGTGATCCAAGAAAACTGAACAATTCTGAGCACAGTTAGCAGACCTCAACTAGTGGGGAGCAGAGGTGAGAGGTGGAAAAAGGACAACAGAAATTGAAGACTTCACATCACCAAATGTTTGCTTCTCCTAAATGCTTGGCATACTTTGGGGGAGGTGGGGGAGATCCAAACTGGGAGCACTACTTCAAACCAGTTCAGAATAAGAACCCCAAAAGGATGGGCTCTATTGGCACCATTAACAGAATAGTTCTTTCTGCCTTTGGCAGGGTTTACAATTGAACAGCTTTGCTTGGGGCCACTATCCATGTCAGGTCCTTGGCCTTGGGCGTTTGTTGATCACTGAGTGGGAGGGTGAGGGGAAAGGTCTTGGCCCCTCCTCTCTGCTCTGAATGTCTGGGCTAAACCAGGGCACTTGGGGTGAGAGGTCATCCTTCCTGCCCTCCACCCACCCTCAGCTCTTTTCCTTTTTAAAACTGTCAACTGGGGACTTGTTTTCAGAAGTGGACTCAACCACATTAATGGTTCCTGCTGCCCATCGTTTTTCTCTTAGTGAAGCAAGTTCCTGGTTTCTAATTCTCATTTTCATTTTTTCTCTCTTCCCTTTATGTGTAAGTCTAGAAGAGGTCACATTTTGGGTGAAGAGTGTTGTTTCTGTTTCTCAAGTGGGGGCATAGGGAAAGCTAGAATCCAGGGCTTCCTTCCTGGGTAGACACTGTTCCGGGTGGCCCCATACAGCTTAAGCCTTATTCTCTAATAGATGTAGGAAAACATCCCTTGGGGCACTTGTGTAAGAGTTTGTGTCTGAATGCTGACTTGTGTTCTTAGCCTAACGTGAAAGAATAGACTTTTAAAATCAGATTCCACATTCCTGAAGACTTATTCCTGTTTGAAAACTTTGAAAACATCAACTGAGTGTTTTGGAGGGTAGGGGGATGTAAAAATGTATCCTAATAGCGTAGAAGATTCCATGCTCCATTCCAAAAGTGACAAAAAGGTATACACCACATTGGATGTTCTCCCTGAGCATCCTGGAGAACTTCTTTATTCAGAGAATATCCAACGTGGAGTTGTGTGTCTTTGCCTGAATCTTTTTGCTTCTGGAGAGGGATATTTTGTTTGTTTCCCCTTCCCTAGGGAATTTATTCTAAAATCGGAACCAGAGGGGCTGCGGTCATCCCAGCAACACAAACTGGTGCCGCACCTCTCCTTCGCCCCACAGCAGAGCAGGACGCTCCGTGCTTCTGCGGGTGTAGCAAGTGCGTGGCCCCGCGCTCTGGGCACAATGCCTGGGTCGCAGAGCCTGGCGAGTCGCAGAGGCACGGATCCGAACTTGCCACGGACTTGAAGGAGCGCCAGACCCGAACGTGGGGCTACAGAGGGGCTGACCTGCGTGTGCGTGGGATGGGGACTTGGGGGGTCTATCCCCAGCCCAGATGAAGCTTCGCTTCGGGCTGGAGCGCGGAGAGCGGCCGCGGGGGTTCTTTGTCCTTCCGGTTATTTCCTGCGAAGGAATTACTCTCTTTAAATGCCTGTTCTTTGCGCCTACAACTCCCTTCCTCCCTCCTCTTTGCTCGCTCGCGGAGAGGCCTGTTTCTTGGGAAGAAGGAAGACGCGATCTTTAGCAAGTCAACCGGCCAGCGCCTCCTCCCTGTGGCGGCGGGCAGGGCCAGGGGCCAGCAGCTCTGCGTGCGAAAGACTGAAGGACAGCGATCCAGAGACCCAGAGCCTCCCGGGCTCTGGGCGGAGGAAGCCGGCTGCCTGGGACCGTGGCGCAGGCCATGCTCAGCTCTCTGCACAAAGCCGCCCGCGGCTCCTTATTCGGCAGGAAGGGCACTGCTGTCCGTCCCTCCTCCCCCCCTGCATGCCCCGCCAGGGCCGCAATGGGAGTCTGAAAACGGGATTTTCCTTCCCCTGAGCTTACTGTGATGGCAGTGGAGGCGGGGCGAACACACTCAAGGAAACAGTGAGTGGTCGCATTATCCCTTCCTCCTCCTCCCTTAAGTCCACAGCTTTAGAGTCCTAGAAGCTCCTGGTGAGGTTTCAATAGGACCTGCCTAAAGTAAATCAGACCTAAAGAAGGTGTGTGTGTGTGTGTGTGTGTGTGTGTTAAACAGTTCCTGTGACTTGAACCTATTGGGTGGCATCTTTATAGAAAACGACCAGAAATCACACTAATGGGTGTTAGTGGGACTGACACCCTCTAGTTTGCATCTCCCATCTTCTTCACTTCCTCAGCTACAGACCCAGGCTGCACTGAGGAGAGACCAGGTTGCCTGCTGAAGGAAGAATTGAACACTTAGTGTTCTGGCCGGTAGGAATGAACTCTTCCAGCCACGGGAAAAGAGGAACTAGAAAAGAGCTGGATTGGGTTAAAGTTAGAGACCAGGGACAACAAGAAGTGCCCCACCCTCGCAAGTGTCCAAAGACATTTCTGGGCTGTGTTTTTCTCTCTTTTTATTTATTTACTTTCTGCTACTCTTTATTTCCAGGCTGTTTTGGAAATGTGTGATTGTAAATCTTTACACAGAATACTTCCCTGTCCCTGACTTATTGTTTTCTCAGCATTGAGAGGAAGCAGCTTATTTCTGAGTTAGACAGACAACCAAGAGCATTAACTTTTCTAATCACTTGTAGCATCATTTGTAAGTTTCTGTTTGTTCACTTCAAACTTGTTTGATAAATTCTTACTTTTTCAAAAACTATCTTGAAAAAGATAACTATCTTGACTATGCGAATACCTTCACATAATTCAGGTTTTAATTGTGAGAGAGATAAAATAGACAGGCAGTGGGGTAAAGGGTGGTATGAAATACACACTAGGTAGGGAATATCTTACTTGTCCTTGCAAAGTAAAAGGTTTATCTGTCAGTCATTGTCAATGTCACTCTAAATGGAGTGATTTTTTCTTCCTGACAACTGTGAAGATATCACCTACTTTGAGGATGGGGGTACCATCTGGTAGGTGGTATCAAAACTAAAGGTGTCTTCTTGGGGCAGAAAGTTCTGTTACACAGAAAACCTCTAAAGCCACATACTCCCTTAAGCCAAGAGACCTACATTATCAAGTTTCAGTTAACATTTTTCTCTAAGACTTCAAATAGGTTTTCTTTTTTCTTTTCCTGTACATGCCTTTCTGTAGACTTGAGGGGAGGAGTGGGTAGGAGAAGATGGGGAGAGCACACATCACAAATTTAAAACCCTGATTCTGTTTCATTTATTTAAATAAATATAAATATAAATTTTATATAAAACTATTCACATATGAAGGGACTTCCAGCAACATGGATTGGAAACTCTCCCCAGGCAAATTTTCAGAAAGCAAGACCTACAGGGTTTAATTTCTAAGTTATTGGTAACCTCATTGATTTCAGTTTAAAATAACAACAAAAATAATGAAGAAGCCTGTGTTCTTATCAGGTTCTGAAAAACAGGGACATAGAAATGACATGCACTTTCAAAAAACCCTTTACAGTAGTAAACCAACCCTGTTTTTGTTCTGTTATATAATAAGACTGAGTTGAATTCTAGATTATTTACATTGTTTTAATAAACGATCTATAAACAGGTCAAGAAGAAGATGCGAAGGGTCAGGCCCAGCTTTGAACTCCCATGACTTAGCCACTAGTTCCTTCTCCAGATGGGACGAGGGCGATGGGCGAGAGTTTTGGCCCCGGGATGCCCTAGGTGTTGGTTACGGGAGCAGCTGGTGTGCGCGGGGCAGGGTTGGGGAGACCCCCTCATAAAGGGGAAATCTCCTTGTCTTCATTAGCGGAGGCTGGGGACAAGGAGTCCTCGTCCTCCGAACGCGCGTAGTGAGCTTGGCTACCGACGCACTTGCAGCCCGCGTGACTGTTCCTCTGGGCGCCCTTCCCCTCC
Organism: Spermophilus citellus; assembly: GCF_964194105.1. Classification (NCBI taxonomy): domain Eukaryota; kingdom Metazoa; phylum Chordata; class Mammalia; order Rodentia; family Sciuridae; genus Spermophilus; species Spermophilus citellus. The sequence continues at coordinate 41,510,599 of NC_138189.1, read as the reverse complement.
TTCTTGTGCTTCACCCGGCGGTTCTGAAACCAGATTTTCACCTGCTTCTCCGACAGGTTCAGGTACGTAGCGATTTCGATCCTCCGGAGTCGAGACAGGTACATGTTGGAAGAGAATTCCCGCTCCAGCTCCAGGAGCTGAGTGCTGGTAAATGCCGTTCTCATCCTCTTGCCATTGGGTACCTGGCTGGTGTCGGAGCCTCCTGCGGACCAGCCAAGAGAGGGCAAAGAGGTAAGGCTCGGAAGAGGTGCTCCCACCCTATGTGCCATCCCTTGGAAAGGACGCTTCTCAAGGACCCACCCCCAACACCTGCTTTGATCCTTCACTCTTTCCCATTTCGTGGCACGTCGTTATTTATTGGAGGAGGAAAGATACGCCCAAAGCCAGTCAAGACCTTTGATGCGTAGGACACAAGTTAGAGGATTAAAAGGGGTGGGAGCTTGCACTTGTCTGACTGTCTCCTTTGGAGCCTAGTAGAGAGGGGCGCAGGCACAGCCAAAAGCATTGAAATACTTTATCTAGCCGGGACACGGGATGCCATACTTCAGTTCAACACACCCACACACCCACCCCAAACTTCTGCCAATTAACCTCTGCATTCTCCGCAGATATGTGGAGAGTTTGGCAAGCTAAGTTGCACCTTTGTGGAACTTCTGGGGATGCCCCACAGTTACACCAAAAGCCCCTCCTCCCTCCCCTTCTCCGGTCTCTCTTCCTCCAGTGGCGGAGGAAAGTTTACTACTGGGAGCGCTAAAGGCGCGGCGCGCAGGTACCCAGAGACCCCGCCCTACCCATGGTGAGGCAGTGGAATCTCCGCGGATCCGCCACGTTGTAGGTGGTGGCAGCACAGACAGGTGCATGATGCTGTGGGTGCCCCAAAGCAGCTGCGGCCGCAGCGGCCGCGGCCGCCGCAGCCGCTGCAGCAGCGGAGCCTGGCTGCTGGGGCTGGTGGTGGTGATGGTGGTGCTGTGGCGGGTGGTGGTGATGATGCGCGTGGCTCACCCGCGGGCAAAACTGCGCATCCCCAGGACCCGAAGAGAACTGGCTCTTGAGCAGAGGCAGGGCCCCGGTGCCCCCTGCCGCCCCGCCGCCGCCCCCGACCCCTGCACCCCCAACCCCTGCGCCCCCGCCACCAGCGCCTGCGGGCGCGCGAGAGGAGTGCAGGTGCGAAGTGACGCAGAGCGGGCACACGCAGAAAGCACCGCTTTTGCGGGACGGACAGCCGGGCCCCGACACCGACATCACCAACGGGGATGGCATGCCCAGCGGGATGAAGAAATCCGGCCCGGAGTGAGGTTCAGGCAGCGAGGGTGCAGGCCGTGAGGAGTCCTTGATGATAAGCGAATCGACATAGAAAGAGCGCGACATGTCGGGAGGGACGAATGGCTGGAGGGCCCGGCTGGCCGCGGCGCCCCCTCCGCTCTTGTGTTCTGAGCTCTGCCCCGGAGCAGCGTGGACGCCGGCGGTCAAGCCCTTGGGGACGCGAAGGTGTCGGCGTCTGGGCCGCGAACAAAGGGGTCCCTGGAGAGGGCTGGTCCTCACGTCCCCCGCCCGGCTCCCGGGCTCCTGGATTTTATAGCCCCCACCCTGGCACGTGATGCTGCGGAGTACCGCACGGCCCAAGCTCCTCAGCAGCTCCCCACCCTCGGGATAGGCTGCCCGAGTCACAACAGAAGCTGCGAGGAGGGGCGGGCGCGCGGCAGGAAAGAACACGGGGGAGGGGAAGGGGGAGACTTTGCAAAGTGTAGGTTTTGTTAATTTCCCAGGGAGGCCGGCCTCCTTCCCCCTCTTTCTCTATGCTTTTCCGAGAAATCATTGCGCTGCATCTCATCTTCTACCCTACCCCTCTCCTTAGCCTGGACCCCAGCCCAACTCTTCCCGGCGCCCTGCGGCAGAGCGCACCAGGTGGAGACTTCAAGACCGTTTTAATAGGGATGCCCAACGCTCCCGGCTCCTCGGTGTCAGCCGTAACTACGCCAAAGTGAAGAGTGAGGCCTGTGCTTTGCAGTAGGGTGTGCAGGCAGAGGACACCTGAGGGCAGCTGTGTCCAAGCTCACACCTACCCCTGTTAGCCAGTTTTTGACTTCGTCAAGGTCGTTCAGGTGGTTAGTTCATGACGGATCAGGTGGTAGCAGTGAGGCTTCCCTCCCAGCTAAGAAGCCGCCAAGCCGCCAAGCATTTTGTTCTCATGTTCTAGAAGATCTAAAAGCCTTTGTACTTAGGGCCCTGCTGGGGTCACTTATACCAAGGACCCTTCCTTGTGCCACTTTCTACTGAGCAACTATCCCTGCTGGAGAGGGGGTGGTGGTTGTGAAGAGTCATCTTTTTATTTCTCCAAGTAGTTATACTGCTGCATTTCCAGGTCAACCCCTACAAATTCCATTCCAAAGATTTTGGAAAGAGGACCAAACACCAGCCCTCCCGCAAGCTGGACAGGGGTTGAGGGAAGCCTTTGCTCTGAGTCTAGTGATCACTTGTTCCTCTCATTTTTATTGTTCTTGGACAATGGTCTAGTCTTAACAGGAAGCATTGTCCTTCTGCATCCCCAAATTCTAAAAAGAATGGAGGGGACTGTACCACCTGAGGAATCCTATCTCTAAACATGAGAAGTGGCTTGGTAAAGGAAATCTCTCAGTGGCGCAGGTCCTTCACCCCCAGCTGCCAGAGAGAAAGCGCTACTAAGACTGGGACACTTGATCTTTGGGGAAACAGCAGTGGCGACAGCTTTTTCTTCTCTATAGAAAAGCAGGTTGAAGTGGGGAGGCTGAGCAACAGCTACAAGTTGGGTCCTTTCCCCAGAATGGCTGACTCGAAGCCTGAATTCACAGAGGTGCCAAGAAACTTGAAGACGGGACTCTCTCCATCTGAGAGAACAAAGTGCCCCCAATACAGGAGAGCACCATCTCTGTCCTGTCTTTCTTCCCTTTCCCGTCTCGGTGACTGTCTTTCTTGCCTGCTGGAGAAGTGTAATTGGGTTGTAGGAATGCCCCGCTCTGGGGAGCCCAGGATTTATGGATGGCAATTAAAGTTTTATGAATTGCAGCTGAGGCTGGTTATTGAGCTATTTGAATGTGATTAGAATTCAATTAGAAAGCGGTTAGTGGACGGTGGGTCTCCAGAGTGTAAACAGACAGCTATTCCAGAAATGTGCTAATCCAACATCTTGTGACAACAATTAAGGAGTCTCAGGGCTTACCGTGGGGCAGCTCAGCTGTAACTACTTTTGTACCACAAGGTTGGCTAGTGCAGCCCTTGTAGACACCCAGCCTCACCCCAGCCCACCCTGGCTTTTGATGGGAGAATCCAGGAAGTCTCCACAATCATTCCAGCCCCAGATTTGGGAAGATTTGGAGTTCAACAATTGAGAGAGGCTTTATGAGAGGGTATTTTTTAAATGGCCTGAATTGTTCAAGTAGGTGACTCCACCCCCTCCTAACCCACCTCCTTGATTCTTTAAAAGTAATAGCTTTTGCTCTCTTTTTTTCATCCTTTGGGTGTGGTAGAAGGTTATCCAAGGTCTGTTTGGGGCTGACACTTGTATCACAATATTCCCAGGAATTTTGAGTGTGCTCACAGAAAGAACTCCTTTACTAATGTGCTAGAAATTGTGTTTGTGTGCAGGCCATTTTGTTTTAGTAAATCTTAATTATGCAAAAGATTTGAGCATCCCCTTCAAATTATGTCTGACTATGGAAACATTCAGTTTCTAGTACCAAGGAATTTTGAGAAAGGTGAGAGACCTGTGAGATTACTTAGGGCTCAAGGGGTTAGGAGCTTCAGAACAAGCTAAGGCTAAAACTAGGACCATATCTGAGAAACATACCAATTTCAGTACTTGGTTAATTTATTGGATGACAAAGAGCAAGTACTTTGGTATCCCCTGGGTAATCTCTATCCTCTTTCTTTTCTCTAGTTATCTTTGGATTTCCCAGTATCTCCATCTTCCTTTCTTCCCTCCCTCCCTCCCTCCCTCCCTTCCTTCCTTCCTTCCTTCCTTCCTTCCTTCCTTCCTTCCTTCCTGCCCACATCTTCAGAAGCCAGTCTAAAGTATGCCTGTCCTGCATGGTCCTGGACAGCATTGCCACCGGTCCTGGTCAGGTGACTGTTTTCAGGGAACAGCACCCCAACCAGCTCAAAGCAGAAGGGGACCCCATGCTCAGTCAGACAGACCTTTGGCGTGTGCCCACAGTGTTTGCACCACTGCACAATTTTATTTCTCAGTGATTCTGTCCGATAAAATTTCATTGTCCATTAAGTAATCCCCAAAATGAGAGCTCTTATGAGCCTATAATGAGCTCTAATTGCCACGACTTGGGGAGCCACGTGGAAGGATTTATTCGGAATTAAGCAGTTGGGTACAGAGTACAGGCTGTTACCTAAGCCATTACTTTCATAACTCAAGGAGAAAATGAGTTCTTTTAAGGGGAGGGGAAGTCCTTTGATTCTCTCCCTTTTGCTCAGGATGATAGAGGATGGCTTTGTCTTCCTTGACTGCAAGGTCCTGTCATAATCCAGAAGGTAACAAAATTGTTCTTCCCACCTCCTCCTGCCCAGGGCACCCCCACCCTGCCCTCAACTTAGAGAAAACAATCAGCAGTTCTAGAGAGAACACCAGCAGCTGCCTTCTTGTTTCTGGACTCTCCAGTTGGAACCTTGGGTGAGCGGTTTCCTTCTAGCTCAGTCTTGACATTTGAATTTTTGGTTCCAGGTTTCAAAAGATCTTCCAGTACTTTTTCCTACCTCAGGAACGGAACCTGACTTGAACCCCACATTCCCCTCTCACTTCCCTTTTTTCCTAACTCTTTTCGTGGACAAAGTCAGGGAAAGTAAAGGGTGGAGACTTGGCCTTGCTTATTCAACAGGCCTCAAAAGTTCTGACCTGATGTGCTTAGCAGTTTTTTTTTTTTTTTTTAAATCAGGGCTGTAACTTCCACTTTGCCCCTTCCTCTGCATCCTCCCAAGAACTCCCCCCTGTCTGTCCCCAGTCCTTTTTTCTCTCAGTGTCAGCATTTGCCAGTGTGGTTCTCCTGCTCCAAACGGAGGCCGCAAGCAGGGCGGGACAGCCCAGGAGTTGGAGGGGCCGCCTCGGATTTATTTGCTCCTCTTACATTGATTTCATATTAGTTTCCAAAGCGATGAATGATCTCAAAGCTGGGTTTTGTTAGCCGAACACAAACAGGAGACAGGACTTACTTGCCCCCAGCTCCCTTTAATGAGGTCATTATCAAAGCGTGAACAAGTCTATGAATGTTTTATTGAAAGCGCATCGTTAACTTGTATCCATCCTTTTCTCCGAGTGGCATTGTGATATTGCTGTCTGTGGCACATCTTACCCGATATAGCCCGAGATTTCCCCATTCTCTGTAACCAGGCAACCCTTTCTGAATACCCAAAAATTGAAAAGAACCGCTTAGTCTTCAAGAAAGTCCTCAATAATAGTGGAAAAGAACAAAGATCCAGGAGACAACAAAATGCCACAGGGGTGACTTTTCATGAGCAATTATCTCTCATTAATCAGAAGAACAGCTGCAATATTAATTTTCTCTCTTTCTTCCTCTCTTTTCACAGTCCCCAACATTTGAATAATCATAAATTTTGATTTTATGAAGGAGTCACATTTTCAGGGACTGGAGGAAAGCAGCTACCTAGGTGAAGACAAGGAGAAAATGCTCTCGTTTTATTTTATTTTATTTTATTTTGTTTGGGGAAAGCTGCCAACAAAGCAAAATGAAAAAAATAAATAAGAAAGAAATGCTAGAGAAAACACCCCCCCCCTCTTCTAGATGGCTGCTGAGAATCGGGACTCCTTTCTCCACCCCTTCCTCTCCCCACCGCTCCCTTTTTTCCTCCCTCTATCCAGACCCACTCCCTAATTCTGCTCTGAGCAGGGTGAAGGGAAATGTCCCCGGCGTCTGGCGTGGGAGTTTCAGCCGGGTTTCTGCCGGTTTAACTTGCAAACGTGAAGCCAAGCGTTGTCGATCTGACCAAAGAGACACTCTTTGGGCGTAACTCGCATTGTGGCCATCAAAAGCCCGCCAGCCTTGGATGAACTGAGACGTGCATTCAGTAGAAATGGGGCGCTCACTTTCCTTTCAGGCTCTGGAGAGGCGATTATTCACAGGACGTGTTGCCATGATAGAAAATGTGGGTCCCCATATAAGGCTGTAACCTGCAAACGAGCTTGCGGGGAGTTGAATCTCATTAAAGCTGAGGCTGCAATTAGCAAATACGCACTCACAGAGAACTCAATCTCTTCTTGAAAAGCTGTGGGTCCGATGAAAGAGGGCAGTTGGGAGTTAGTCCTCATATTGCGGTCCTGGCTGAGTAATGGGGGCCCAAGCACCTACAGTCCCTTCACCCCCCCCAATATTGTTGCTTTTTAATGCATATCTGGGCATGGCCTTTCCAGAGAGAAAACAGGCTGCAGGTCCCTTGCTTATGCACCACCAAAAATGATCTTGCTTCTGCCTGGTGCTTATTCAGAGCGGATGAGCTTTTGAGAAACCTGAATTCGCCTTTGTGCTCACCACAGTTTCAAGAGTTCAATTCAGCCAAGAAGAAGGGGGGGGGGTCCTGAGAAAGGAGTGAGGAGTTTGACTCAGAATTTCAGGAAAAGCCCAGTCTCCCATTCTCCTCACCCTTGGAACAGAATTTTGATGGCCCTGCATGCCTACCACATAACCCCTCTGTTCCCCATTTCACCTTAATTACTATTCGCCCACCCCCAAATCCAGGCATCCTTCTCTGACTCTTAAAGCTCTCCCCTGTCATCAGAATATAATTTATTGAGGGCCTACTCTGTGCCCAGCGTGTGCTAGGCACCACGGGGAGCCTGCCTGAAAAGGCCAAGACAGTATCCAATAGAATATTGTTTCATTTCAGTAACAAAGGCTTGAGGTGGGGAACAATTATCCGGATAATTGAAGCAAATGCTCCACCTCCCTCCCTCCCTAGCCAATTCCCTTGGCCAGTAACATTTTTCACTACCCTTTTCAGGGATAGTGGTTTTTGCATGAGAGGGGCATGAAGGATAAGAGAGGGTTGAAGTATTCCCATGCATATCAACTTCACACTTCTTTTGGTCTAAATTTGCTGCCAACATTGAGCTGAAATGGCTGCTTAATTATTGGGATCAAGACAACTTTTTTGTTGTTGTTGTTTTTTGGTGCTACCAAAAAATAAGTGAGCCTTTTGCAGACATTTTGATTTAATGACATGAGGCCAGAACAGTTTCTAATTCCAGGACTGAAAATAACTGACATATACTATCCCCTATCTCCTACCCCTCATCCTGGACTCTGAAGAGATTAATTTAATATCTTAGAGTCTTCTTCAGTCATTTGATAGCTAGAAAGGATGTACTGAACACCTACTATACACCAGCCTCTAAGCCTGGGGTCCCAGGGGTACCCTGGGAGTTTCCAGTACTTAAACAAATCAACAGATCAACTCAGAGCTGACTTGTTACAAAAAGGTCACGGGAATGTAAAAAGAAAAGCCCAAGGAACTCTGGAGTTGATAAAAATGGAAGCCTGAAGTGACATTAAAGTGAAGACCTGCAAGATGAGCAAGTGCTGGCCTGGGAAAGGGGGATGGGGAACATGTTCCTGGACACAAGGCCACTAACAGTCCCACATAAGAGCCTTGGAAGAGTTTCTCTTGGTTAATTACAAGAACTGAAAGGACACCAAGGAGAATGGAGGAAAATGTCCATTTCTGCAGCTGTGAAATAGGAAAAGGGCCACTGACCTCAAGTTGCTGTAAGGAATTAAGGACCAGCTAGGGTGGTACCTGGTGCCTGGCAAGAGTTCCTAGCTTCTCTTGTTTTTATTGTTATTTGATACCTATAGCTCCAGGGGCCCCTCAGGCTTGGCAGCAACCTAAAAGCTGCCCAATCACTCTCAGACCCCACTGCTCCTTTGCTGACCAAGTTTCACTCTGTGAGGCTCCTCCACACCTGGTGCCTGGTGCCTTTGGTTCCTGGGCATATCTTTGTTCTGCAGCCCCATCCCATTCCCCACCACATCAAAGGACCTGGTGTCCTGGCTAACCCCACTTAGGACTATGCCTGAATTTCAAAGCCTTCCTGTGGTCTCCAAGAACCTCCTAGGTTTGCTACACACCCAGCTGGTTCAGAAAGATGGAAATGGGCACTAGTCAAGTGTATGACAGTCTGCACAGCCAACATTCCTGAGCTCTCATTGTATGCCAGGCCCTGTGCCTTGCCCACATGACCTCATTTAATTCATTCAACAGTCCTATCAGAAAAGGTACCACTACCTTGGCTGTTTTTTTTTTTTTAAGTAAAGTTTATTTTTTAAATACCTTTATTTGTTTTTATGTGGTGCTGAGGATCAAACCCAGGGCTCCGTGCTTGCTAGGCAAGCGCACTACCACTGAGACACAATGCTAGCCCCTTGGCTGGATTTTGGACCCAAAGTCTATTGAAGTTCAAAGACTAACTCAAGGTCATATAGCTAGAGGTGGCAGAGCCAGGATTCAGACCCTGTCTATCTGATGTAGGGGCCTGAAATTTTAAGCATGAGGCAATACTACCTCCAAGTAACAACTGCCATGTACTGAGTACCTACTGTGCATCCAGCAACAGGTTAAGATGAATGCATCATTTTTCAGTGATTCTGACAATAAACAGTTGTTTATTGTCCACTCTTTGGTTATTGTGATTTTCCTACATATTACATAGTTTCAAGGACAGCGTAATGTGGCCCACATTACAGGGCACATACTAGCCATCTGTAATCCAAGCTATTCCAGAGGCTGAGGCAGGAGGATTCCTAGTTGGAAGCCAGCCTGGGCCATTTAGCAAGACCCTGTCTTAAAATGAAAAACAGAAAAGGCTGTGGATGTAGCTCAGTGGTAGAGTTCCCCTGAGTATGATGGGTGGGGGGCGGGGGTAGAAGGCTCAGAGTGGAGTTAAGATGTGGGTAGGGAACATAATTGTTTTTGTTCACCTATGCTAGAACGTAGTGAGCTTTGAAAAACATTTAGGGTTGATGAAAGCAATACTTTATACTTTTACTTCAAAAGCCTCCATCCCAACTATACATATTTCTGTTGGAGCTTTATCATCAATCCACATCCCCAGTCCTTTTATATTTTTATTTTGAAACAGGGTCTTTACGTTGCTTAGATCCTTGATAATTTGCCAATGGCTGGCCTCAAACTTTGGATACTCCTGCCTCAGCCTCCCGAGTGGTTTAGATTATAGACGTGCACCACTGAAATTGCTTTTTCGGGTACCTCCCCCAGTTGACTGCAAACGGTACCGGGTCAGAAACTGGATCCGTTTTGTTCATTCCCTGGTGTATGTCAGCTTCGCAGTCTGAGCTGGCATTGCTTAGAAGGGTAGTTCATATTTATTTAATGATTCCTCATTTTATAGACAGGGAAACAAACTCTTGGATACACTATTGGAAGTGGCAGAAGGAGTATTCAGACCAGTTTCCCATGCTGAGACTGTTCATATCTTCTCAGCTGAGCCCACAGCCTTCTGCGACTGTGTCCTAGGCTAAAAGGCACAGATCACTGGAAATCCGGGCTGTGCTGTCCAGACCCCGCGCCAGGCAAAGCCGTGTGAGGCAGAGGCAGAGGCTGCGGGAGGCTGGAGAGGCCGCTCCCTGTGTAGCGGTAAACGGGCTCGAAGCTGCGGGGTGCTCTCTGAGTGCCTGCTGCTCCCCTTCTCCGCAAGAAGCACAACCTCCACTTTTCCTCGCGTCTCTCTGTCCATGGGTCTCTCTCTCCCTCCTTTTCCTGGCTTATTTCTCAGTGGGAAACCCAAAGAATCTAATCCTTCGCACTGGCCCAAAGCCTGAATACATCCCATCAGCATGGTCCCCAAACGCAGGCGTGCCCACGCTCGGACGGCTGACCCTTCCGGACAGGTGCACAAGCGCGAACCCGAGGGCGAATTCGCGCGAGGCTGTGCGCATGCGTGGGTGTGAGGACCGAGAACTTGAACGCGTCTGTCAAGTGCACATGAAGACTGTGCTTGAGCGTGAGAAAGAGTGCAAAGTGAGACAAGGTGTATGAAGGGGTGTGAAGGGAATGGATGTCTCCGCAAACCTGTGGAGGCGAAGAGTGCGTTGGGAGGAGCAGAAATGTGCGGGACACACGTAGGGACCTGAGCAGGAGCGCGTACGAACGGGAGCGTGTGAATATGTGAATGTGAGGCCAAGAAAGACCGCGACGATGTACGTGCCGAGGAGGGTGTGGGAAGTGCGAGTGGGGTGTGAGTGTGAGTGTGTGACCGACTGCGCCAACGGTAGGAGTGCGTGCTTGCGTGTGAGCGCGCGTGCGTGCGTGGGCCGCGCCTTGCGCCCGCTTCCCGGCTCCGCTCAGCTTCCTGGCAGTGGGAGGTGGCGCTGGAGCGGGCGTTAGCCCCTGCGGGCTCCCGCCTGCTGAGGCTGGAAACTGGGTCCTCAGAGAGAAGGGAGGAGGCGGGGAGTGTGCCCTGTGCCCTATGTCAAAGCCGAGTGGCAGGGGATCTGGGAGCATTACCCCAGGGTCCCCTCTTTCACCTGCCCCCCGTTTTGCTCTCTTGCCCCGAGGATCACCTTTCTGTTCATCTACTCAAGGGGCATTTATGGTGTGCCTGCAGTGTGCCAGGAGCTCTTTCAGTCTCTGGGAAAACCAGAACAGGATAGCTTAGGGTGACTCTTCATGGTGCTTCCACTGGGATTTTGGGTCTTCTGCTTGTGTGTAACTGTTTGGCAGGGTGCCCTTGAGTGATTCAAATGTTGGCTTCTGCCCTCCAACCGTGGAGAAGGTCGCCGAGAAGCTTACACTACAGACAGTAATAACGAGGAGACAATGCGTGAAATAAGTGCAAATCCATTCCATTTCTACCCCACCCTTAACCTTTCCATTGCACTATTAAGCTTGGGATTTGGAGTTAGGAGATACTGGGTGTGAATCCCCCAACTGTGTCTTTGACAATAGAAATAATAATGGCACTCTTCTCATAGGGTGGTTGTAAGCATTGGGGCAGGTCATGACATTCTTGGCACAATACCTGGCACAGGGTTAGCACTCATTATACTTAACAGCAAATATGCTAAGATAAAGATGTTTCTGGGTCCGATGGAAAGTTATGAGGAAAGAGAAATGCTATATTGGTGGGCTGCAAAGTTTGATTGTCTGTGGATTTAAATTAATTGGCACATAATTACATCCCTCCCTAGCATCAGACTGTGATGACTATCTGATGTCTGTTTGTCAATCATTGCTAGTGACTTCTCTCCTCCTGGGCAGATTTTATCAAATGGTATTGACAATGGGAAGGGAAAATCACAATGGGAAGGGAAAAGATTGCAAGAACCCTCAGGAGCTGACTGTTCTTTTAGGCAGCTTTAGAGCATTTCCAGTCCACACATGGCCCATTAAAGTGAAAGGAATAAGTAGGGGATAGGAAAGGTAGCAGAAAACAACAATTACTAATAGGGCATTATGTAAAATCGTGGATGTGTAACCCACATGATTCTGCAATCTGCATTTGGGGTAAAATTGGGGGTTCATAACCCACTTCAATCTAATGTATGAAATATGATATGTCAAGAGCTTTGTAATGGTGTGAACAACCAATAAAAAAAAATAAAAATTAAAATTAAAAAAATAAAAATGTTAAAAAAATAAAGTGAAAGGAATATTTTCACAGTAACAAAATAAGTGCAGTAATTTAACCTTGGGAGCAAAACTTCCTATTAAATATGACATAGGAAATATGTTTCCTGGTTAGCCATGTGCCTTCCTGGAACAAGGTACTGTTATAACAATTGCAGGACATATTTATTTATTATTTTTAAAAAAAGCCTGGGTTATTCAAATTCTTTTTTTAATGTTCAAACTAGGATTGCAACATAATTTTGTTTTAAATCAAAAAGAATGTCATTAAATATTGGGTTTCTTTATTAAGATGTTTTTCCAAGGAAAAATATGTATGAAAAAATATCTTGAAAGTGTGGTTCTTGATTGTAATATTTAAGTTCTTGAATTTAACAGCAGGAAAGGGGTTCGAATTCTCTGTCTTGCTGGAACATCTCTGTTACTGGTGACTTCATCTTTTGGTCTCAGACCCAAACCCATTGAATCCCTATCCAGATAACCTGTCTCATATTACACCTGGGGAAACTGAGATCCAGAGAGATCAAGTGGTCTAAGTGGGCAGTCCTGCCTAACAGTCATCAAGTAGCAATATCTCAGTTTTGATTCTCTACCCACAGTGTTCACACTTGCAAGAAGATGACTAGGCAACCAGGAGGAGAAAAGAAGGAGGAGTTCGAATTCTCTGTCTTGCTGGAACATCTCTGTTACTGGTGACTTCATCTTTTGGTCTCAGACCCAAACCCATTGAATCTTCCTTTCTCTTTTCTCACTCTGTACATTTAACCACTGGGAAATTCAAATGGGTCTGCCTTCAAACATATCCAGAAACCGACCACTTCTTAACATCCCACTACAATTACTGTGGTCCAGACCGCACTACTTCATACTCTCCTAACTGAGCTTCTCCTTCCTCCACTTGCCTCGACAGTCTGTACTCTAATAAACAGCCAGCAGGGTTCTTTCAAATTAGAAGTCAGAGCAAGATCCAAAGACCTTAAAATGACTAAAAGGCCCTCAGCTACTGAGCTTCTTGCTCCTGCTCCTCTGCTTTCCTTGCTGGTCTAGCTCCCCGCTCTGCTGAGAACTCCTCCCCTACAAGCCCACTGTCTCACTTCCTCACCTTCCAGTTGTTTTTGTTTGTTTGTTTTGGTACTAGAGATTGAACCCAGGGGCACTTAACCACTGAGCCACATCCCCAGTCCTTTTTCATATTGTACCTAGAGACAGCGTCTTGCTGAGTTGTGTAGGGCCCTTCTAAATTGCTGAGGCTTGGAGTTAGGAGTCCCCCTGCCTCAGCCTCCCGTCCCACTGGGATTACATGTGTGTGCCTCCACGCCCAGCTACCTTCCAGTTTTATAACTATCTCTTTTTCTCCCCTAGCATTGATCCCTTTCCAATGTACTATATATTGCGGTGAGTTTAAATGTTTCTTGTCCGAATCTCCCTGCTTGAATAAGCTCCTGGAGTTTTTGTTCATTAGGATCACAAAGAATAGCACCTACACTCAGTCGCTATTGGATGTTGGCTTGAGAGAAGAAGGCCAAGGTTCTACGCAGATGCCTAACCATTTTTCTATGTAGCACTTTAGAGTTTAAGATGGCTCTTGTTAAATTATGTCACTATATCTGCACAACTATGGAAGCCAGATTCGATTTTAAAAAACAGTTACTTCTACAAGGAGGTATTCAGAGGTAAAAGGATTTGTCCCAGTCGGATCTAGAATCAGAATCTAAATCAGTGTCATTTTTGGTGGGAGATGAGTTCTTTGATTCTAGACCTGTTGGCTAAATGAAGAGAACTAATGGGCTATTGGATTCACTGTGGCTCCTTCTAAGGTCTGACCCTGGGGTTAAGGTTAGGGTCCTTCCTCCACTGTCTGGGGTATTACACAGCTGCTTAAACCCCAGCTAAATGGGTGGTGCTTAGAGAATGCATCACAATGGCCACATCCTTTTGTTTTTGTAATTTACACAGGGTTGAAAACAAGAGATCTTGTCTTGTTTCTAGAGCTCATTTAGAGTCTGGCCTGATTCCCTGGACTTGGCTCGGTGCCCTCCCTCATCTCACTGCTCTGGGGACTACACTGTCTTAGTCAGTGTATTACTGTTTCTTCCTCATGTTTGGGTTCTCTGTCAGTCCATCAGATTTAGCTGATGAGCTCATTGACTGCAAACTGATTGAGCAAGACAATGTTTCTAATTCTCTAGGCACACACAGCACCATTGTCTTCCACAGATGCTTAATAATAATTGGCATTCCCCTTACGAGGCCATTGATATCTCATAATCAATCAATAGCTGTTGTTGGAACAAGAATTTATCATAATAAACTGAAAAAGTAATTTAAAAACAATTTAATTCAGGAGACAGATATAAAAATAAAATCACCAATTCTGAATGCCTTGGGGAAAGTGGGGGTACGTACTGGGGATTGAACCTAATGGTGCTTTACCAGTGAGTTACATCCCCAGTCCTTTTGAAAATTTTGAGACAGGCTCTCAGTAAGTTGCTAAAGGTTTTGCTAAGTTGCTCAGTCTGGTCTCAAGCTTGCAATCCTCCTGCCTTAGCCTCCCAAGTCACTGGGATGACAGGCGTTTACTTCCATGCCCCGCTCTGAACACATTTTTTAAAATAATATTTTTTTCCTGAAGGAGATAGCAAAGTAAATGACAGTTTATATATATATATATATATATATATATATATGTGTGTGTGTGTGTGTGTGTGTGTGTGTGTGTGTGTGTGTGTTTTGTACTGGGCATTGAACTCAGGGGCACTTGACTACCAAGCCACATCTCTAGCCCATTTTGAATTTTATTTAGAGACAGGGGTCTCACTGAGTTTCTTAGCACCTCGATTTTGCTGAGGCTGGCTTTGAACTTGTGATCTTCCTGCCTCAGCCTTCTGAGCAACTGGGATTACAGGTGTGCACCACCATGCCCCGCTGACAGTTAATTATTTGTTATTATTGAAATGACATAAATTGTTGCTCCTTTGGAGGGCTCTAGGGATGAAACCCAGGGCCTCACACAAGCAAGGCAAGAGCTATACCCCCAGTTCAAATTGTTATTTTTTATGTGAATGGGGAAATATAGCATGTAAACATTCTTGAACAAGGCAAGAAAAAGGGCAATTTAATGGTTTATGAAAATATTAATTCAATGATTGATTATTCGCTGATTATTTTTATTTGGAATTTATTATGTCTCAGGTGTACACTAATTTCCTGTTTTATGTCCTTTAATGCAGCAGAGAAAATAATGATTGATGTAAAATGTAATGGTAGCCAAAAATGAAGTGTATCACTGCTGGTGGTTAAATATTTTTTTTAGTTGTTGATAGACCTTTATTTTATTTATTTACACATGATGCTGAGAATCAAACCTAGTGCCTCACAAATGCCAGGCAAGTGCACTATTGCTGAGCCAAAGTCAAAGCCCTTGCTGTTGATCTTGAGAAGGCTTTTTCTCCTTCCTTCCTTTTCTCCTTCTCCTTCTCCTTCTCCTTCTCCTTCTCCTTCTTCGGTATTGGAGATTGAACCCGGGGCCTTGTGCATGTAAGACGAGCACTCTACCAACTCAGCCCCGAGAGGGCTTTTTCATCTGTGCTTTCTGTTCTTTCTTTCCTCTCTCCCTCCCTTCCTCCCTTCCTTCCTTTCCTGAGATCATTCAAGTTCATGTTTTTACAAATAGTATGGCTACTAATGTTTACAATACCACAGGTATTGGCCAGAGAATGATCTTGACCCAAACAGGACTCTAAGGGTATTTAGTTGTCAAAAATAACAATTATCTGGGCGTGGGCATGGTGGTGCATGCCTATAATCCCAGTGGGCTCCAGAGGCTGAGGCCGGAGAATTGCAAGTTCAAAGCCAGCCTCAGCCTATTAGCAAGGGCCTAAGCAACTTAGTAAGATCCTTTTTCAAAATTTAAAAATAAATAAATAAAAAGGGCTAGAATGTGGCTCAGTGATATCAAGTGACCTTGAGTTCAATCCCTGGTACCAAAAAAAACCCCCCAAAACAAAAAACCTCACTACATACATACACACACACACACACACACACACACACACACACGCATCAGAATAATGGCTACTTTAAATATGGGCCTGAGTCATAGTGTTAGAAAAACTTCTGGAAATAGAAGACAGTTGCTATTGATCAGTTTTGTTCACCATTGCTTACCAAGCTTCTATGTGCGGTAGGTGCTGGGGCCACAAAAAGATGACTAGAACTTAACCACAGCCAGCGATGGGTTCTAATACAGGTGTGACAGTGGGCCCATCTATGGAATCAGGGAGGAGAGAGCAGCTCTTTCTTTCTGCTGGTATCAGTTTTGCTAAGACTGGGCCTTGAACTATTCAGGAGAGATTCTTAGATTAAAAACAACAAATAAGAACAGGGGAAGAGAATGTTAGGCCTAAGGTCTAGGACACACAGGCCCAGAGGATGATGGAGGTGGCAGAGCTGCATGCAGGACAGAGAAGTAGCAAGGAGTGGCTGGTGGCAGAAAACAAGGGCTCCGAGTGGCACATGGAGTGTGAAGTGTCTCCATATTAAATAAACAGTCTTTGGAAGATGGGAGGCATAGAATTGAGATGATTATAGATGCTCCTCCAGTTTCAGGGGACCTACATCCCAATAAACCCATCATCAGTTGAAAGTATTGTGAGTAAAATGTGCATTTTGTATACCTAATCTACTGAAAGTCCTAGCTTAGCAACAGTGTACCTGGAGGGTCCTGGGTGCTTACCTTTGTCAAAGTGTGGTTGACTTGGAGCTGGGATCACTGCCAACCAGCATCGCGGCAGAGTGTTGCCCTCCATATTGCTAGCCAGAGAAGAGGTCAAAATCTAATACAAGCTACGATAAGTGTTGGCGAGGATGTGAGTAAAAGGCACACTCATATACTGCTGGTGGGACTGCAAGTTGGTACATCCAATATTGAAAGCAGTATGGAGATTCCTTGGAAAACTGGGAATGGAACCACCATTTGACTCAGCTATCCCACTCCTCAGTCTATACCCAAAGGACTTAGAAACAGCATACTACGGGGACACAGCCACATCAATGTTTATTGCAGCACAATTCACAATAGCTAAATTATGGAACCAACCTAGATACCCTTCAGCAGATTAAAAAAATATGACATTATATGCCATATTTGGATTAAAAATATGGCATTTATATACCATGGAATATTACTCAGCATTAAAAGAGAATAAAATCATGGCATTTGCAGGTAAATGGATAGAGTTGGAGAAAGTAATGCTAAGTGAAGTTAGCCAATCCCGAAAAACAAAATGCCGAATGTTTTCTTTGATATAAGGAGACTGATTTATAGTGGGGTAGGAACGGGGAGCATGGGAGGAATAGATGAACTCCAGATAAGGGTGGGAGGGGAAGGGATGGGGCATGGGGTTAGGAATGATGGTGGAATGTGATGGTCATCATTATCCAAAGTATATGTATGAAGACATGAATTGGTGTGAATATACTATGTATAAAACCAGAAATATAAAAAATTGTACTCTATATGTGTAATATGAATTGTAATGCATTCTGCTGTCATTCATAAATTTAAAAAATTAATAAAAATAGGAAAAAATCAAAATCTAGTTTCTACTGAATATGTATCATTTTTGCACCATTGTGAATCAAAAAATGGTAAATCAAACCCTGGTAAGTTGAGGACTGTCCATATATTATAATCATTGCAAAGAATGATTGGGGGTTTGGGGATACAGCTCAGTTGGTAGAGTGCTTGCCTCACATACACAAGGCCCCTGGGTTCAATCTCTAGCACCATACACACACACAAAAAGATTGGAACAGAGAGAAACCAGAGACAGTACAAAAGTCCAGATTTGAGAAGATGAGGGCTCCTTTAATCCATAGTGGAATGAATGGATAAGAGAGGATAAATTTAAAGTCGCATAAACAGCCTGGGTTACTCATGAGATGGGATGGAGTACAGAAAGAGAAAAGAGCCAGCAGGGCCTTGGGTTTCCAGCTCAGGTATCTGTGTTGATGGTGATGGTGTTGACAAATACCGTGGTTACAGATAGAAGATAAACAGTTTTTCATCCCTTCAAATGGGGTTCTGGGTGGAGTGGTTGAAAAGGAAGAAAATTATTTGTTTTTTAACATTTTGAGCTTTTTTGTTTGCTTGTTTGTTTCTTGTACTGGGGATCTAGCCCAGGGATGCTTTACCCCGAGTCACATCCCCAGCCCTTTTTATTTGTTGAGACAGGGTCTTGCTAAGTTGCTAAGGCTGTCCTCGAATTTGTGATTCTCCTGTCTCAGCCTCCTGAGTTGCTGGGATTACAGGTGTGTACCAACACTCAGGTAACATTTTGAGCTTTTTTTTTGTGGGGGGGTACTTGGGACTGAACTCAGGGGCACATGACCACTGAGCCACATCCCCAACCCTATTTTGTATTTTATTTAGAGACAGGGTCTCACTGAATTGCTTAGCGCCTCATCACTGCTGAGGCTGGCTTTGAATTTACCATTCTCCTGCCTCAGCCTCCCGAGCCACTGGGATTACAGGTGTGTGCCACAGTGCCTGGCTGACATTTTTAGCTTTAAGAACAATCCAGGAGAATTTTTATTTGATGTATAGTAGCAGTTAGATAGATAAATCTAAATTTAAGAGATACTGAGATTGGAAATAAAAAATGGCAAGTTTATAATATTTAAACTACATGTAATTTATTTACTTTTACAGTACTTATAAATTGAATTCATGGTCACTCTACCACAGAGAGAGCTAAATCCTCAGACCTTTTTATTTTTTATTTTGAGACAAGGTCATGCTAAATTGCCTAGGCTGGCCTTGAACTTGTGAACTCCTGCCTCAGTCTCCTGAGTCACTGGGAATACAAGCCTGGGCCACTGCACCCAGCAAAACTACATGTAGTATTTGAAGTAATAAGAAAAAATAAATTTACACAGAGTTGGGTTGGTGGTTAGGATGATGGTCAGGAAAGACCTCAAAGTCACTTGGGTTCATTACCTGCCAGGCTGGTTGGTACATGGTATGTAACAGGTTGAAAACTGAATCAGTTCAAGAATCTCACTCCCCTGCTGTTAGGAATCATCTATTCTTTCGGTGAGTCTATCTGGCTTAGTATTTACCACTTGACAGCAGGGCTGGAATAAACCTGGGATACCGGATCAAGGTTGTAAGGCAGTTTGGTGTGAATATGGGATTAGAGTTAGAAAGAATTGGCATGAATAGGAAATCAGAGCTGCAAACAGCCTTTTGAACTCACCTGAGCTAAACATGGACCTTCAAGAATTGGCCTGAACCTTCCTTCCTCATCCCATCTTATAGAAACACGGTGAAGTAGGGAAATCAGATGCCCTACATTTTTTTTTTCTTTCTAGAAGACTGCCTCTTCCATGTAGAGCTTGAACACTTTCTGGCTCAGTCAACTTTATGTCCACATAACCTGTTGACAATTTAACATGGCAAGAATCCCATGGAATAGAGCACCCAGATGTTTGTGCCCTGGTCCTAGCTCATTCTCCTCAGCATTGCTCAGATTCCCCGTCTGAGTCAGAATCTTCCAGGTCATAGCATGTTTGTTTGTGTTTCCTGAAGAAGCTGAAGTGCTTGCAAAATGGTCTGTCATATCTACCTCCAGAAAGAAGACTGCTCATCTTTGAGATCCCATGTAGATGGAAGGAGAGAGACATGGTCAATCAGTGCACAAAATTATATACAGTACCACCACGAATCACCAGCTATAGCTATTAATGTTTCATCAGTTACCTCATTACCTGGACAGCTGCCCTCATCTCATTGCATTCTGGATCAGTCTCCTACTTGAACTTGGCAGGCCTGTTTATGGTCCTCAGTGCAGGTTGCTATCTTACCATACATGAGGCTTCCTACTCCTACCTTTCTCCACTTAAAGTGCTTCTACCTTTTTCTCATTCATCTAGTTTTAATGTTCGATGTGCTACTCAAATCTGTAGATTTGCAGGGCCTGGTGTAGCACTTCTGTAATCCCAGCTGCTTGGGAGACTGAGGCAGGAGGATTGCAAGTTCAAAGTCAGCCTCAGCAACTTAAAGAGACCCTAAGCAACTCAGCGAGACCCTGTCTCTAACAAAATATATAAAAGGATTGGGGATGTGGCTCAGTGGTTAAGCACCTCTGGGTTCAATCCCTTTCCCTGCCCCCCCCCCAAACACACACACACACACACACACACACACACACACAGAGAACAACAACAAATACACAAAAAACTGTAGCTTTTCCACAAAACTTTTTCTTCCTAATGTTAAAAACTCAAATCATCCCAAATTCCTCTGTGGGTCCGTATATGGCAATATTAAGTATTATGGCTCCATAGCATACCCTGGGTATGATTTCTCATACAAAGGTGACAAAGGAGCTGTTCAAACATGCCTAAAGCATGCCTTTCATCTTTCCATAGGAATCCCTTGCAGACTAACTTTCAGCATTACCTAGAGAGATGGGTGAGATGAATGGGCTATCTGACTAGGTCAAGTTGAAGTTTCTCAGAGCATCATAATAATAATGACACTATCATTCATTGAGTGTCTACTGTGCCAGACACTGTAATAAGCATTTTAATATATTATTACATTTGATTGTCACAATAAGCAGTGAGAAGGGTATCATCCTCATTTCACAGATGAGGAAACTGAGGTTCAAAGAGGTAATTTGTCTGAAGGTCTTAATTAGTTAAGTGGCAGAACCTGGATTCAAACCTATGGTTATTTTTTTCTAATTTTATTGAGGCATAATTGACAAAAAATTATATATTTAAAGTATATGTATTAGTCCATTTTCTGTTGCTCTGTTAAGTTACCCAAAGCTGAGTACTTCATAAAGAAAGAAAATTTATTTGATTCACTGTTTTGGAGGCTGAGAGTCCAAGACTGGGTGACATGAACGGTTTGACCCCTGGTAAAGGGCCCCTTCCCTATATCACACATGGAGGAAAAGCAGAAAAAGAACCAGCAACTGCATAAGGTGGCCTTTCATGATAGCACCCCACTCTCTGGAGAGTTCACCAGGGTCTCATGAGAATTCCATTAATAACCTCAATGACATTTATTACCTTCTGAGGTTGGCCCCCTCAATGACCTCCCACTCAGCCCCACCTCTTAGAAGTTCTACCACTTCAACACCACCACACTAAGCACCAAAATTCTAGCATAAGACACTTTGAGGTGCAACTCAAACCATATCTGAACCACAGTGTACCTGTGATGATTTGATTCATGTACACGTTGTGAAACAATTGCCACAATCAAGCTGATTAACACCTCCAACACCTCACAGAAGTTACATTTTGCATGTGGTATGGTGAGAACACTTAATAAGATCTACCCTCTTAGCAAATTTCAAGCATATAATACAGCATTAACTATAGTTACCATGATGTACATTAGCTCCCCAGAACTTATTCATCTCATAACTGAAAGTTTATTCCCTTGACTACCATGTCCCCATTTCTGGTCCCCATCCCAAGCCCTGGCAACCACCATCCATTTCTCTGCTTCTATGAATTTGACTTTTGAAAATTCCATTTTAAAATGGTCTGTGTCTGGTTTATTGTACTTAGCATAATGCCCTCCAGGCTTATCCATGTTGTAAATGACATGATTCCCTTCTTTTTAAAGGCTGACTAGTATTCATTTGTGTCTGTATTTTCCTTATCCATTTATTCAATGATGCATACTTAAGCTGACTTCATATGTTGGATGCTGTGGACAACTCTACGATAAACAAGGGAGTGCAGATACCTCTTCAAGCTATTGATTTCTTTTCTTTTCTTTCTTTCTTTCTTTCTTTTTTTTTTTTTTTTTTTTGGATATATAATCCAAGTAGGATTTTTGGATCATATGGAAGTTCTAATTTATTTTTTTTAAGGAACACCCATGATCTTCCCCTAATAGTTGTATTAATTTACATTAGTTGTACTAATTTACAAAGATTGCCTTTTCTCCTTCCCTTTACCAAAACTTACCTCTTGACTTTTGATAAGACTCATTCTGATAGGGTGAGGTGATATCTCGTCATTTCAATTTATACTTCTCTGATGATTAATGATGTTATATACTTGTTAGCCATTTATATGTGTACTTTGGAAAATATATATTTGGGTTCTTTGCTCACTTTAAAGTCAGATTATTATTTTTTTAATTAAAAAAAATTTAGTTGTAGATTGACATAATATCTTTTTAAATTTATTTTATGTGGTGGTGAGGCTGAACCCAGTGCCTCACACATGGTAGGCAAGCACTTGACCACTGAGCTACAGCCCCAGCTCAGGTTATTTGTTTATTTATTTTTTACTACTGAGTTGTATGAGTTCTTCATGTATTTTGGATATTAACCTTTTATTAAATATATGGTTTCTAAATACTTTTTTCCAATTCTGTAGGTTGACTTTTTTATTTGTTATTTCCTTTGCTCTGCAGAAGCTCTTTAGTTTAATGGATAACTTGTTTATTTTTACTTTTAATCACTGATTTTAGTGTCATAGTGAAAAAAAAACCATTGGTAAGACAAATGTCAAGCAGCCTTTTCTTTGTTTTCTTCTAGGAGTTTTATGATTTCAGATCTTATGTTTAAGTCTGTGTTAGTCAGCTTTCTGTCATGATAACAAAATACCCAAGATAACCAACTTGTAAAAAGAAAAAGGTTTTAGTTTACAGTTTTGGAGTTTCTAGCCAAGGATTCATTGGCCTGTTATTCTGGGGTCCATGCTTACCTCCTGGTCAGGAAGCAAAAGAGCAAGAAAAAGGGACCAGGATCCCACAATCTTCTTCAAGGGTGCACTCCCAATTATCTAAACACCATTCACTAGGTCCCACCTTTTAGATTTCATAGCCTCCTGATTAGTGCCACTCTGGGGACCAAGTCTTTAATATATCAGCCTTTGGGGGCATTCAACATCAAAACTATAGAAAACTCTTTACACCATTTTTTTAGCTGATTTTTATATGGTATAAGATATGGACCCGATTTCATTCTTTGCATATGGATATCCAGTTTTTCCAACACTGTTGTTAAATAAACTAACCCTTCCACATTGTGTCTTCTTGGTTCCTCTGTCAAAGATTATGGGGCTGGAGATGTAGCTCGGTGGTAGAATGCTGCTTGCCTAGCATGTGTGAGGCACTAGGTTTGATTCTCAGCACTGCATATAAATAAGTAAAACATAATAATAATAAAAATCCATAGACAACTTAAAAGATTAGTTGACCATGTATGTCTGTCAAACTCATGTCTTGCCTAGCATGTGAAAGGTCCTGGGTTCAATTCCTAGCACTGTAAAATACAAACAAACAAATGAGCAAAAACATGGCTGGGGGCTGGGGATGTGGCTCAAGCGTAGTGCGCTCACCTGGCATGCGTGCAGCCCGGGTTCGATCCTCAGCACCACATACAAACAAAGATGTTGTGTCCGCTGAGAGCTAAAAAATAGATATTAAAAAAATTCTCTCTCTCTCTCTCTCTCTCTCTCTCTTTAAAAAACATTTAAAAAAAAAACATGGCTGGGTGTGGTGGCACACACCTGTAATCCCAGCAACTCAGGAGGCTGAAGCAGGAAGATTGTAAGTTCAAGGCCAGCCTCAGCAACTTAATGAGACTTTGTCTTAAAATAAAAAGGCTTGGAGATGTTTTTCAGTGATAAAGCATCCCTGAGTTCAATTCCTAGGACCTGCCCCCCAAACAATAACAACAAAAACATGTCTTTGAGACTATGTGGCTCAAAAATTTTAGTGATCATTTTAAAAAATTATAATTTATTATTATAATTATTATTTTTTTTTGCAGTACTAGGGATTAAACATAGAGCCTTAGGCATGCTGGGTGAGTGCTCTACCTATGAGCTACATCTCTGGCCCCAGTATTCTTTTTTTTTTTTTTTTTTTTTTTGCATCAGGGGCACTGAACCACCTAGCCACATCCCCAGCCCCTTTTTGTATTTTGTTACAGACAGGGTCTTGCTAAGTTGCGTAGGTCCTCGCTAAGTTGCTGAGGCTGGCTTTGAACTTGCATTCTCCTGCCTCAGCCTCCCAAGTCATGTGCTACCACACCTGGCCAATATTCATTTCTTTAAAAGACAAAAATGGTTCTAGAACCTTCTTCCTTCCTTCTCCTTCTCCTTCTCCTTTTTTGGTGGTGAGAATCAGACCAAAGGCCTCGCACGTACTAAGCATAATACCCATCACTGAGCTACCTCCTTAGACCCTCTAGTATCTTCTTGATATTTCTCCATGCCTTCTTGCACAGGGCTGTGTACAGAATGCTCTAAATAAATGTTACTCTTCTATGTTACAGAACATGTGGATGCTCAATTTTCTTCTGAAGATTGGGTATTTTGGTTAATGATATACAGGGAAGTAAAGGAAAATGTAGGACTTGACTCAATCAAACCAAGTCTCATGGAAAGATGGATAAGTCACTTCCCCTGTTTTCTCAGAAAGGACTACTTAGATCCTTCCTCTCTTTGAGAACAAAGCTTTCTAACACTCAGATAAAAGGCCCTTTGTTTAAAAAACCAGTTCTTCATTAATTCAACAAACATTTATTGAGCATTTAATGTATGCTATGTACTTTTCAAGACTCCAAGGAAAAATGGTGAACAAAACATAAGTTTTCTCCTAATGGACTTACATTCTAACCATTCCTTATGTTAAATATTAGCAATAATGAAAGTCACTGGGGTGGTGTCATTGTAACACTTATTTTCCAGGTTCAAAGTCTTCTGTATTTTTAAGACTGTGCTTCAGTTAAGAAGTGAGTTCTCTAAATGTGAGGGCTGGATCTTCTGTAGTCATTTTGCAGAGAAAAGGGAAGGATCTGACTTATTCTAAAATTGAGCCCAAAGGATTGTGAAGTAGACTGATCATATTGTGCCTTGCCTGTCCAGCCTCTGAACTTCAATCATCAGTGAAGTCAATAAGTGCCTTTATTTATTGAGATATAGTTTGCATGGAGTTTTGGTAATTGCAATTCAAAGCAGAGTAATTTCCACTTTAAAGAAGTTATCCTTCTCTTTTTATTTCTCTAGAAGCATTTCATAAAACTAGATTTTCTCAAAACAAATTTACATTGAAAATTGATTTTGACAGTTGACAGTTGTTAACTGATATCCCAGAGAGGATAAAATATGTATCATTGTGACTAAGATCTTTTCTATTTTATAAGGAATAATTTTATATATACTGATATGCATTTTAAGTGCAAATTAATCTCCCTAAATACTAATCTTAAAAAAGGGCACATGGTTTAAATCTTTGACATATTTTTTCAGTAAAGAAAATGCCTTTGAAATATTAATAAAGGAAAAGAATAAAAAGAAAAAAAGGTCAATATGATGATGATCAAAAGAAAGAAATTATGTATCTCATGGAAAAATATGAATAAAAGATGGAAGAAGAAGTTTTAACAATTACTTGGACAAGATAGAATACAGTAAAATTTCCAAGATTGCATAATTTAATGTCATATAGGAAAAGATGTAATGATAATAGTTTGTAAAAGCACAACAGTTTTCTTTCTTAAGGTTGAGTGAGCAGAAAAATGAAATGTTTAATATGCACAAATATAATTCAAACTAAGTTAATACATTTGTTCCTATATTATTTTCATGATCATCCAGAAACAAATGATTAAAAAGGATTATAAGACTATCCCGAATGGCATAAACCTAATCTGGTTTTAATCTGACCAGAGTGCTCTGCTCAAGCCAACCATTGAAATGTTGTTTTGGATCATCCTTGAAATAAAAATAGAGAATCATATCTGATCCTTTGGCAATAGTATTTATAAAATGAAATTTCACATGTATATGACAGTAGGATCCCAAGCTATCTAGTTTGTAAACTCATTTCGGTAATATGGGGGAAAAATGCTTCTATTAGTGAACACTAATTATAGATCAACATGTGAGAAGCATTATGTTCATAAATTGATTGGCACGACTCTTAGTTAATCCAAGATTATCATCTAAAAAGATTTTGATTTAGGATTCAATTGCCAAGTTACATCATCCCTAAAACATCTCAGATCAGGCAGCACAGGAAAGAACCACATGCTAATATCACAGGATGTAGATGGGTCCAAAAGGTCCCTGATTTAGTCAACAGCAATGCTTTCATCATGGATGATCAGCTGTTCTAAGACACTGCCAAGAATGATCACCTACTCAGGTGACATGCCCTTGAACAACAAGTCCTTGTGGTTGGCAGTGGGGTGGGTGGATGATGGCTATAAGAATGAAGTTAAAACGACCTAGTAGAACTACTGGCAGAGAGTTTTGGGCCAGATTGGGATCATATCTAGAGTGTGCAGTGAGTATATTAGAGGACATATCTCTTCTTACAGGCTAATAATCACTATGGTTGTTGTTGTCTTCCTTCCTTCCTTCCTTCCTTCCTTCCTTCCTTCCTTCCTTTCTTTCTTTCTTTCTTTCTTTCTTTCTTTCTTTCTTTCTTTCTTTCTTTCTTTCGGAACTGGGGGTGGAACACAGGGCTTTGCAAATGCAAGGCAGACACTTTGCCATTGAGCTACATCTCAGCACTAATAATCACTATGGCAATCCCATAAATAATACTGATAAACAACCTGTCTTTCCTTAAACTATACATGCATTGCCACTTCCTTGAACCCTCATAGATAAATGTGCACTGTTCATTTTATTCTCAGAAAATGATAAAATCAAGTCAACTATTCTCTCCCATTCAGCCATTGAATAATAATAATAATAATAATAATAATAATAATAATAATAATAAAACTATTATTATTATTATTTTGGTACTAGGGATTGAACCCAGGGCCACTTAACCACTGAACTATATTCCCATTCATTTTTATTTTTTTTATTTTAAGACAGAGCCTTGCTAAGTTGCTTAGGGTCTTGCTAAGTTGCTGAGGCTGGTCTTAAACTTGTGCTCCTCCTGTCTTAGCCTTCTGAGCTAAGAGAGGAGGATTGTTATTGAATTCTTCAACTGCCAACCCACATAGGTCTGAATGGATAATGGCTCATACACCCTTTCTGCTGCCCCATGGTATGGCTTTGCTCACAACAGGAAGGAAAGACTGGAAGGGAGAAATGGTTGTACAAATTTCTTGTATCCAGGCGCGTTGGTACACACCTATAATCCCAGCAGCTCGGGAGGCTGAGGCAGGAGGATCGTGAGTTCAAAGCCAGCCTCAGCAAAAGCGGTGCTAAGCAACTCAGTGAGACCCTGTTTCTAAATAAAATGCAAAAAAGGACTGGGAATATGGCTCAGTGGTTGAGTGCCTCTGAGTTCAATCCCCAGTACCAAAAAAAAGAAAAAAAGAAAAAATTTCTTGTATTTTTACAAGGTGCTCAGAACATGGTCCACTATGGTGAATTATTTCTGTGAAGGAGGCAGTTAAGCATATTGTCTTCATTCTTTAGATAAAAGAACTGAAAGATAATTTAGAGTTGGCTGATTATAATGCAGCGTGAAAACACATGTGGACTGCTTTTTATCTAGGGTTTTCTCCACCCTGATTAACAACAACAACAATATCATCAATAACAACTAACATTTATGGAGTGCTTATCATTCTTCATATGCATTATTTCATTTAATCCTTGCAACATTCTGGGAGTGAGCACTATAATTAGCTCTACTGCACAGACCAGGACAACAAGTGTTGAGTCAACTCTTCCCCCAGTTTCTTATACATGATTCTGAGGTTGTTAAATATTTGGTGAAGTGCATATGAACTTTTACATAATTACCTAGCAGTTGTTCATTATACTGAATCAAAATACTTAGCTTCATTTTCTCATCAAGTTTACAATTTTTCCTTCTTCTCTCCCTTTAGTGGAAACTTTTACCCATAGAAACACTAGGGATCTTAGATCCTAGTACTTCACCCTTTTAGGAACCATTGAACTGGAGTAAGTCATTTCACTTCATTTTCTGCTGAAGTTTATGCATTTGAAATAATATCTCTCTGTTTAGATCCCTAGGGTGTCATGAGTGTTAGATGTGACATTGTAATGAACATGTTTTGTAAGATGTAAAACAATATGTAAACATTGACATAAATATTATTGATATAATATTATGTCAACTGTTTTCTTTGCCTTATCTTTCCCCTTACATTTGTTTTTTAATAAAGCCATTGTATTCCCAAACATTCACATCCAAATATCTTCCAAATGGTGCTATTAACTACAACAACAAAATAAAAGCAATGAGAAATTCTCAAGAAGTTTACTTAGAACTATTTTGTTCTTGCAAACCCAAGTTATTATCTTTGTAAGTAAGTGATTTAATTTTCTGATCCTCCAATTTATCTCTAGTCCAGTTTCAAAGAATACATTGGTCTTTTTAAATTCATGAAGTACAAATTTTCAGATGATCTCTAAAGCCTAAAGTCATTCACATATCTTCTTCTGTGTTCAACATCTCTAGGAGCAATATAATACCTTGAATATTGAAGTCCTAAAGTTAACTGATTTGAAAGAATTTGTTTTTTAAAAACAGTTCTGCATAAGAGTAACTCATGTTTTAAGAAGAGATTGAATATAAATGTATTATAGGGAATTTTATCATTATATATAAGTAAAAAGAATCAATCAAATATAAATAAAGAGACATCTGAAAGAAAGTCTAGGAGAGTAGAGGAAGGAGAATGGGGGAGAGGAAGAGGGACAGGAGGGAAAAGGAAGAAGGAAAAAAGGGAATCGTGAGCTGAAACGGATTTCCATGCACAAATGAGTTTATTGGGAAGAACCAACTACTATGTATAATTATAAAGCTCTAATAAAAGAAGAAGGAGAAGAAAAAGAAGGAGAAGGAAAAAGAAGAAGAGGAGGAGGAAGAAGAAGATCAAATACCAGAAAATAGAAAAGTAAGCCAAGTTCAGTGGCACATTCCTGTAATCCGTGATTGTGGTGGGTGAGGCAGGAGGATTGCAAGTTTGAGGCCAGCCTCAGCAACTTAGGGAGACCCTGTGTCAAAGTAAAAACTTAAAAGGGCTGGGTATGTATCTCAGTGGTAAAGTGTCCATGATTTCAATCCCTGATACAAAAGAAAAGAAAGAAAGAAAGAACAAGTGAAAGAGAGAAATTTGAAAAATGTGAATGTAGGCATATTCAGAAAAAAAAAAAATTAGGGAAAGTCCTCTTCTAATGTCCCAAATGTAACTGAATACTACCTAAATTCAAGTCCGAAGGCCAACATAATAATAATTATTAACTCCAACCCCTTCCATATTCATATGCAAATAACTATAGAAAAATCTTAACACTGGTAAGTAAGGACATTGGCTTCCAGGGAGAGTTCTAAAAAGTTTGAAAGTGGATTTTCATATTATCTGTTCATAAGCAAATTTTGCTCAGGCCTTTAAGGAGAAATCCAGTATCTTGAAAGTTGTGTTCCAAATGTCTATTTAAGTGTGGCACTATGGCTATGCTACAGAGGCATAAGACAAAACAACTTCCTTAAAAATATGCCTTACAGAACTTTTCTAGATGTGATGCACACGACTATAATCCCAGCTACTTAAGAAGCTGAAGCAGAAGGATCAGAAATTTGAGGCCAGCCTGAGCAACTTAGCAAGACTCTTTCTTTAAAATCAAGTTTAAAAAGGGTGGGGATATAGTTCAGTGGTAGAATACTTGAATGTGTGAGGTCCTGGGTCAATCCCTACTGATGAAAAAAAAAAAAAAGAAAGAAAGAAAGAAAGAAACTTTTATACATAGGAAAACCCAAACAAACCAACAACAATATTAAAAACTTAAAACTTCACAAATTAAGAGTTTAATCAATCTATTCAATATATTTTTCTTTGTCTTTCTACACTATCTATCTATTTATTTATTTATTTTTGGCAGTACTAGAGATTGAATCCAGGGGTGCTTAACAACTGAGGTACATCCCCAGCTCTTTTATTTATTTATTTATTTATTTATTTATTTATTTATTTATTTATTTATTTTTTACTTTTGAGATATGGTCTAAGTTACAGAGTCTGGCCTCAAACTTGTAATCTTCCTGCCTCCATCTCCAGAGTAACTTGGATTAAAGGCATGTACTTCCACATCAGCTTTACTCTTTCTTATGATATCTTGAGTTAGGAAGAAAGGGCTAATCTCCTTTTCTTCTGGCCTTGACCATAATAATTATCTATTGCTACATAAAATCACTCAAAATGTAGTGCCTTAAAAATAACAGTAACAAGCTGAGCATGCTGCCATGCACCTGTAGTCCCAGCTACTTGAGAGGCTGAGGCAGGAGAATCACTTGAAACCACAAGTTCAAGAATTTGAAACAAGTCTGAGCAACATAGCAAGGTCCTGTCTCAAAACAAAAAACAAAGACAATACTGCTAAGTAAATCCAGGGTCTCAAATGTGCTAGACAAATACTGTACCTCTTCTTCAACCCCATATCTTTGCTGAGCTGTATCACTAGCCCATAAACATTTATTCTTTCTTTTTTTAATATTTAATTTTTAGTTATAGGTGGACACAATATCTTTATTTTATTTTTATGTGGTGCTGAGGATCGAACCCAGTGCCTCACGCATGCTAGGTGAGTGCTCTATCTCTGAGCTACAACCCCTGCCCTACTCTTTCTTTAAAAAAGAAAAAATTTTTTAGGTGTCCATAGACCTTTATTTTATTTATTTATATGCGGTGCTGAGAATTGAACCCAGTGCCTCACGCATGCTAGAAAAACACTCTACTACTGAGCTTCAACTTCAATCCAACATTTATTATTTCTGATGATTTCTGTAGGCTAGGGATTGAAGAGTGGCTTAGCTAGATAGTCAGGCACAGGGTCCCTCCCAAGGTTGCAGTCAAGGTGTTATTTAGGGCTACTGTCATCTGAAGGCTTGACTGGGGTGGACGATCTGATTTGGGATGGCTTGCTCATATCATTGGCAGGAGGCCTCACTTCCTCTTCGTGTGAATCTCCACAGGGCTCTTTGAGTTTCCTCATGACCTGGACCTGACTGTTTCCACTGTGGGTGATTTAAGAGAACCATTTGGAAATTAGGTCTTTTGAGATCTTAGAAGCCACACACTGTCACTTTCACAAACCCCATTGGTCATATACATTAGCTCTATTCAGTGTGGGAGGGTACTAGAAAAGTGTTAGAGCAGATAAGTAGTCTCATAGGAGGTCATCTTGGAGGTTAATGATAATACTCATTTCAATTTTGTGATTTTGAGCCCCTAGTATTAAGAAAGTTATTGGACAAACAAAGGCTGATGGGAGTCAAAGAGTCAGTCTTTGACTGCTGGCTGACTACTGGGTTCCAATTTGGGGACTTAAAACTACCTTCCTGGAGGAAATGTTGTTGAAGTAAATGGGCATATTTAGCTCAAAGAAAAGAGACATGGGATGGGGACTCTAGTTTCTATCACACAGGAATAGACTAGTTTTGTGTCCCAGAGACTGAAATGAGAATAGTTGAAGATAGGTTCCATGACTCTTGGATTCTAGGTAATATTCAAGGACTTGGAATGAAAAAAAAAAGTCAAAACATAATCCCAAACTTTAAGAATCCAGTCTTTTATGTGGAAGAACACAAGAGTATTTCCCCATAAGTTCAATATGCTCTAGCTACTTCATATAATTATTGGAGGTGTTTAGGTACAGAGGGAAGCACCACATGATGTACACTGTTATATGGTTTTGAAGGCCAGTATGGACTACATGACTTCTGGGCTCCATTCTTGATTATGATTTTGGGAGCAACTGACAGTCCCTTTATGAACTGAAATCATAGTAGTGAGGAGAGCCTGGCACAACTTGTATTTCATATTTATAGTGTTGATTTAAATTGGATTGTATTTAGATAATATTTTGATATACATATTATTTTAAAATAATTAATGCCCACCATGTAGGTTTCTCAAATGGGAAAATCCACATTTTATAATAGATTTATTATAAAATATTTTAGGGATATAGTTTGAACTAAATATTCAGTGTGAAATTACCTAGAAAAAATAAAAGAATGATTTTATACAATGTAGCCATCTATTTAATATTCATTAAATACTAATTAAATGGTGTAGCTATTGGGAAGATAGAGGTATGTCATCTGACTATTTCCCCGCTGGAATTTAAACCCATGTGTGCCGCAGTCTGGCTGGGCACAATTCAGGAGCCACTTGTCAAAAGAAACTAACTTTATTTTTAGAACCACACACCACACCACAAAGCTCCTCAGGAAAAACCCTCAGAGCTCAACTGCCACCACCGGCTTCTCACAAGCCTCTCAACCTCCCCCACTCCTCCTGCTCTTGAGGCCGATTGGCTGGGTCGCGTGGGCGGAGCCAAAAAAGTCCCCCAATGAGCAGCTCCGTAGTCTGAAAGGGCGGGGAAACAGCCCAATGAGCATCACCGCAGAGGAGCCAATCAGTTGGCAGCTAGAAGTTGCTGGGGCCGCTGTGAGCCAATCATCAGCTGGCAGCTGGAAGTTTGCTGGCAGCTAGAAGTTTGCTGGGGCCCCTTTGGCTGTGGCTCTCAACACATGTGGTATCATGGGGGGTGGGGAAACAAGTTTTTAGGCTCAAGTCCTGATTCTACCATTTCTTAGTTATGTGGCCTTGGGCCAGGTTACCTTGCACTTCAGTTTGCATGACATATAAATAGCAATGAAAAGGATACCTATGTGGTATAGATGTTGGTAAGGCTAAAGGGGTTGTTATGTTACACAGTGCTTAGAATAGTGCCTGCCACACTATGTGTGTGATGAAAGCATTTGTTCTTCCCCCAAACAAAATCGGTTCTGCCCTCAGGAAGCCCCTAGTCTACCTTACACCATCTTCCTTCCCTCTCCCTTAGTTGCCTCAGTTGTATGGAAGCTGAAGAAGATACCTGTTGCTCCCTGGAGATCTTTTGTGGAGTTGTATTGCACATGGCTTTCCTCAAACCTGGGGCACTGGAGCAGCAGCTTTGTTTCCCATGATTCCTTGGGTACCAAAAACTCTCTAAGTTTGGGGCATATCCTGCATATTTTAGGTCACATGTTCACTACTGGAATTGGAGGTACAATCAGCTTAACCCAATCATGTGACCTGAAAATGGGGAGATAGGATTTAGCAAAGATTCTGCTATTGTGATGCAGAATGCATACTATTTGCAGAACAGGGGAGGATGATACATGCACGGTGGCTGGACTACTGGGTTCCAATTTGGGGACTTAAAAATACACATCTAATAGTGTCATTACCCAACTTCCCATCTTCATCTACTCTCAGGATGAATTCTTACAAAGACCATCGGGTTTCCATGAACTTCTTTGACTCCATCTCAAAATTTTTTTTAATTGTTTAGATTTTTTATTGATTTTTAATTTTTTTTAAAATAAATGACAGTGGAATGCATTACAATTCTTATTACACATATATAGCACAAATTTTCATATCTCTGGTTGTATATAAAGTATGTTGACACCAATTTGTGTCTTCATAGATGTATTTTGGATAAGGATGTCTATCACATTCCACCATCTTTGTTAACCCCCTGCCTCCTCCCTTTCCCTCCCACCCCTCTTCCCTATCTAGGATTCATCTATTCCTCCCATGCTCCTCCTCCCTACCCCACTATGAATCAACCTCCTTATATTAAAGGAAACATTTGGCATTTGTTTTTTGGGGATTGGCTAACTTCACTTAGCATTGTCTTCTCCAACGCCATCCCTTTACCTGCAAATGCCATGACTTTGTTCTGTTTTATTGCTGAGTAAAATTCCATTGTGTATATATGCCACATTTTTTTTATCCAGTCATCTACTGAAGGGCATCTAGGTTGGCTCCACTGTTTAGCTATTGTGAATTGTGCTGCTATAAACATTGATGTGGCTGTGTCTCTATAGTATGTTGATTATATGTCCTTTGGGTATAGACTAAGAAGTAGGATAGCTGGGTCAAATGGTGGTCATTCCCAGTATTCCAAGGAATCTCCATACTGCTTTCCATATTGGCTGCACCAATTTGCAGTCCCATCAGCAGTGAATGAGTGTGTCTTTCCCCCACATCCTCACCAACACTTATTGTTGTTTGTCTTCATAATAGCTGCCATTCGACTGGAGTGAGAAGTCTTTTCTCTGCCTTCCTCAACATGATCTAGCCACACTGGCTTTGGTTTGTACCTCATATGTACCATCTTCTTTTCTGCCTCAAGGTCTTTAAACATACTGTTCCCACTGTCTGGAATTTCCCCCTCTCTTCTCTCTTCTTCCTTACCCCTACCACTTTGCTTAGTTCATAGCTTAAATCTCTTCTTCTCTGAGAATAAATTCTGATTTCTCAGAGTGAGTTAGTTTTGTTTACTACTCTCTTTGGCTCCTGTACTTCTCCACAGGACTGATCACACTTCCAATAATTATTTACTTTCACAATTATCTCCCCAGTGGACTTTGTGTTCCATGAAGGCAGAGCCTCTGTCTCATGTACTGTCTTACTGCTAAGTCTCCATTTCCTAGCATAGTGTGTGGCAGATGGGAGTCATTCAGTGTACATTTGTTGAATGAATGAACAAATGAGGATTTATATGCATAGCAAAATAATACAGCTTGAGTATTAGTCTGGTCAAGCTGATATAACACAATATCATAAACTGGGTGGCTCATAAACAACAAAGACTTATTTCTCACAGTTCTGGAGCCTCGGGAGTCCACAATCACAGATTGTCAGGTGTAGTGTCTGTTGAAGGTCCACTTTCTTTTTCACAAATCACGGTCTTCTTACTATATCCTCACATAGTGGAAGAGTGCGAATGAGCTCTCTAGGGGTTATTTTCTAAGGGCATTAATCGCATTCACGAGAGCTTTATTCCCATGATATAATTATGTCCCAAAGGCCCTACATCCTAATACCATCACCTTAGGGATTAGGATTTCAACAGACAAGTTTTGTGAGGACATAAACATTCAGTCCTTTGTAGACTGTGTGGCTTAAACAACAGAGGTGTATTTTTCACAGTTCTGATGACTAGCAAATTAAAGATCAATGTGCCATCCAAAATTTTTCCTGATGAGGGTTCTCTTCCTAGCTTGCACTCAGCCATCTTCTTGCTAGTTTCTCATATGGCAGGGAGGAAAAGAGCAAGCTCCTGCTGTCTCTTCTTCTAAGAGTACTAATCCTACCAGGAGGACTCCACCATCAGGATCTCATCTAAACCCAATAGGCCCCATCTCCAAATACCATCACGTTGAGGGTTAGGGCTTCAATGTATACATGGTGGGGTGCAATTTCAGTCTAAAGCACTTGTATTATCTCCTCTGATCCTTGATAACCCCATGACACAGGTTCTATTTTAGGATGAAGAAAAATAAACTTAGACCATTGAATCTTCCAAAGGCTTCTCAGCTAGGTAGGGACAGAGCTTGGAGGCTTTCAAATCCAGGAACAATTGCCTCACCAGCAACTCAAGACTGGCAGCCCCCCGAAGCATTATCCTGTTTGGCTTTGAGTCATTTTGGTCTGAAGGTAAATGTGAGAGTATGGGAGACAGGAGTTGAAGGGGAACTCAAATGGAGAGGAGTGCACACAGGCATGGGAACTCAGCAGGGCAAAGAAGAGCTCCTGAACATGGAGGGAAAAGATACTGAAATGGGTGGTTGGGGAAAGAAGTTTGACAGGAAACTGAACCCTGGAAGGTTGGGGGTGGAGTTTGGAACTATGATGTCAACTATCATAGGGAAATGTTTGACTCATCTTCCCTCATCCTCTTGGCCTTGTTCCCAGGTCCCACACCCCTTTTCTGGCACTGATAGGTTTTTCAGAACAGGAAAAAAGAAGAGCCAAAAAAAAAAAAATAACCCCCACCTTATACCCAAACAGTGGGAGTTACAAAGATCTCTCTGTTGAATAGTTCTTAGAGCAAGGACATTTCTCCCACATAGAACCAGTGTTAAGATAGATAGGGGTGAGATTCCCACAGTCCCCCAAAGCTTAG
The DNA here is from genome assembly GCF_964194105.1 of Spermophilus citellus. NCBI lineage: Eukaryota > Metazoa > Chordata > Mammalia > Rodentia > Sciuridae > Spermophilus > Spermophilus citellus. The sequence goes on along the minus strand of NC_138189.1, from coordinate 41,475,007 downwards.
TTAACTCATAGCTTTCTGGAAATAGCTTCAGTAACAATATTGCTCAATTCACACAACATTTATGGAGCTCCTTCTCTGAAATAAGAACTGTTAAAGTGGCTGGAGATTTAAGGAGTTGTGTTTGGCTCGCTCTGCCCTTGGGTCATGGTGAGCTTTGTGATGATTAAGGTACTTCAGGCAGCAGCCCCTTGTCTTGGTCACTGTTTCTACAAAAAGGTGAATTCTCAGCCACGCAGATGGGGGTGGGCTGTGTTGGGAATAGGCCTACCTTCCTCCCTTATGCTTTTATCTTACCTTCCATTTGAAGGCACTCCTTTGAGTGTAGCCATTATCCTCCTGGTTCCTGCTAAGAAGAAAATTCAGAAGCCTGGCATATCCAATGTATTGGTGCTGAAGCCCTGAGTGACCATTAAATAACTGTGTGGCCATGAGAGAGTCATATGGCATTTCTGAAACTGAAGAAAAAACACCTTCCTGCTTACTTTACAGGGCTCTTGGGGAAAATATCCAATGATATATTACATATGTCACTCATAAACTACAAAACATTACATAATTCCAAAAAAAATGTAGTGATTTTCTCTGGTCTTGGTGGCACACACCTGTAATTCCAGTAACTTAGGAGGCTAAGGCAAGAGGATGGCAAGTTTGGGGCCAGCCTCAGCAACTTAAGTGTGATGACCCTGTCTCAAAATAAAAAGTGCTACGAGGGTAACTCAGTGGTAAAACACCCAGGGGTTCAATCCCCAGTACTGAAAAAAAATTGTAATTCTCATAGTTAATGAACTGGATGGGCCCTTTAGAATGCTTATTGTCACTCTTTATTTACTAAGGGCTTGGTCCTCTTCTAAACGTTTCATATTTCACATATTAATCTGAACAGCCCAGTGGGGTAGGTACTATTGTATCCTTCTTTTACATGTGAAGAACAGAGAGGTAAGTGACTGGTTCAGGGTCACATAATAAGTGACAGAGCCAAGATTCAAAAGCAGACAGGCAGGTTCTAGAATCTACTGTTAACTACCAGACCAAGCTGTCTCCTTTGTGCTCTACTAGAACATCTACATAGACTTCTGAGCACCTGATGGAAAACTATAATTGCTTCCTTTAATGGTAGATAAGGTACTGAAAGCAAAAGAGTCATGTTCACACACACACACACACACACCTGTTGTTTGTGTTTTTTTTTTTTTTGTGTGTGTGTGTGTGTGTGTGACGGTGATATATTTTCAGTACTGGAGACTGAACCCAGAGCTGGAATATGCTAGGCAAATGCTCTATCAATGAGCTATAGCACAGCCCTTTTTATTTTTATTGAGAGAAGAGTCTAGCTAAGTTGCCCCCATAGAGTAGCTGGGATGACATATGTGCCCCACCATGCTCTCTGAGTGTGTGTGCGTGCTCAATCTCTCTCTCTCTCTCTCTCTCTCTCTCTCTCTCTCTCTCTTACACACACACACACACACACACACTCACACACACTCTTGCAGAGTTCCTGATTCATAGTTGAAGCTCATTAACTATTTGTTGAATGAATAAAACCTCTGAGATGGTATACAAGTCTGATAACAACCACTGTTTTTCTTCCACCTTTATTTGATTGACTATGCACATTTTCTCCAGCCATTTCCAATAGGAGGCTGTTTGGCATTTCTCCCTGTCCTTATTGTCCTCCTTTCCACTTTTTCTACTTGGACAATGACCCATGTAAAGTAAACTTCAAGGATGTGAACACTATACTTGGATAACAGTCTGACACACTGGGTGAAATAGGACTATCCCTTCATCCCCCTAAAAGTAGACCCTAATTATTCAGGAATCTGTCCTCAGGAGCCCACTTCTGCCCCTGTATTGTTTGCCTGACAGGTTCTTGACTATGAAACCAAGTATCCAAGGTGACTCTTGGGCCTTTACAAGGCAGATAGGCAGAATCTATGAGGACAACTGTCTTTCCTTCCTTCCTCCCTCATAAACAGCAAAATATTCTCTGTCCCTTCTAAACATTTCTCTCTCTCTCTCTCTCTCTCTCTCTCTCTCTCTCTCTCTCTCTCTGTTTTAAGTTTTTGGTCAGAAAGAAAACAAAATTCTCTAAGGTTTTAACAGAAGAAAACAGATGATGTTTTTGTAAAGGATTTGGGGCAGGAAACGCATCTTCTAATCCAGAATCTGGAAAATTTATCAATTTTGTTTCATAGCATAACTAGTGGAGATTTCTTGCAAGAAATAATTATCAGTACCACTGGCCTCACAAATCAGACTATATTCAAAGGGCTAAAAAGGGACAAGTTTTTGAATTTGGAGGTTTTGGGAAGTCTCGTAGTACAGTGGACAGGAATGCGTCTTGTTGGTCTCCTCATGTTGGGAAAGTACAGACTGTTGGTTCTCATCACAAACTCAAAAGAAAAAAACTGACAAAAATCGAGATTATTAGATAACTGGCAATCACACGCATGATTCATTCCTTATTCCAACCAGGGCTTTTATTTTCGGTTGTTTGTTTGGGTTAGAGATTACTTTGGGGAACTGTACGTCCCACCGGACACTCCAAACTCGTTCCTCAAATCGAGGTCATAGCCTCCAATCCTTAGGGCCACCGCCTTCCGGGTCCGCGACCCAGGAGTTGGCGGGCGGGGCCGCGCCGGCGGGAGCGCGCGCCCCAGCGTGCCGGTGGGTGTTAAGAGAAGGAGGACGCCGTCCTGGGAGCGCGCGAGGCCTCACGTGCGCGCGCGCGCGCCCGCCAGCCGGCGCGCCCACGCACGCTCCCGCCCCCACTCCCGGGAAGTCTCGCGATGCGGTAGCCGGCTGGTCCCGCTGCGGGTGGCTCCGGCTGTTGCTGTGGTTGCCTGAGTTGCTGCTGCGGCGGCGGTGCTGGTGGAGGTGTCGGCCCCTGGGCGGATGTTGACATTGTGTTGTTGTTATTGCTGATGGTAATGGCGGAGGCGGTGGCGACGGTTCGGACCCCATCCGTTCACTAGCCGGAGTCGAGACAGACGAGAGCGAACTCCGCGGCCTGAACCGGCAGCAGCGACTCCCTCAGCCTCGCCGCCTCGCCAGCCGGAACCCCGGCGCCAGACCCTGGAGTCAGGCCCCTGGGGCAGGGGGGCTCGGAGGCACAGAATGGCGGATTTCGACGAGATCTACGAGGAGGAGGAAGACGAGGAGCGGGCCCTGGAAGAGCAGCTGCTCAAGTACTCGCCGGACCCGGTGGTGGTCCGCGGCTCCGGTCACGTCACCGTGTAAGGCCCGGAGGAGGGCGAGGACGGGAGGTGCAGGGCTGGGGTGGGCCCCACCTACTGCCCGGGAGTCCCCTTCCCCCCGGTGTCTGTCCGGTGTCGGGGACCTTCGGGAAGAGCAGGCGACCAGGAAGTGAGAACTTGCCTCATTTTCGTTTGTTTAGGTCTCCAAAGAGGGGGCCGCCCCCCAACCCCCGTCCAGCAGGCCCTGCAGGCCTGGGCGGTGTGCCGGATCCCAATAGGAAAGGTTTTTCTTTAGGGTCTGCCTTTCCAGGCACCCCTTCCAGCCTCGGGTTGGAAGTGCAAGTATTTATGAGGTGCCTCCCCCTCGTTTTCTCGCCCAGTTACCCTGTGGTTCTCTGTGCCTTTGAACCTAGTGACATATGGCTCAGAGGCCAGATCTGGGCCCGTGCAAGACCCCAATGACCATTGGCAATGAGGTTTACTGTCGAAGATCTGTGTTTCACATATACCGACAGGTCTTCCCCAACAGAGCTAATTTCTGCGGAGCTAATGCAAGTTCCTGTAGTTATATGTGATAAAAATATATAGATGAGCAGAAATTTAAGTTACGCAGAAATATATATGTTTACAATGAGTTAAAAAAAAGTTACAATCTGCTGATATTACTGAGAGCTCCCAGCAATGTAAGTTGTACCTTGGGGCATGAACTCTTGATTGGCTTCTTCGTTTGATAAAGGTTTCTGTAAGTCTTTGGAAACATCAAAAGTTCCAAATTATTCAAACAATAAGGAATGAAAGCTTTCTGAAAAGGTCATGACTAATAAAGGAATGTGAAGACTTGGACCAAATAATGAGCTGTCCGGAAACAGGAAGTTTTGTAATGTTTCTCTGAAGTCCAGAGTTTTGTCCAACTTGAAGTATTGATACTCTTTCATGTTAGATCTCTTGTTCAAATTTCCATACTTTTCCTGTGCCTCTGCATTTCACCTTTTCACTAAAAGCCAGCAAGTCTGAGAATGCCTGGAACTATTTTCATTATATTTTGGTATAGGGTGAGTGGGATGTGCTTTTAGTAACTTAGTGAAACAGTAAGACTTCTCATATAAAATTGTCAGCAGAATCCTTGTTTTTTCCCAGAACATTTTTTGACCAGCCATATTGGTGTGTAGGTATGCTTATGTAATGCTTTGATTCCTTTAGCACCTGTTAGTTTATATTCAGGTGACTTAAAGGGTAAAAATACTGCATAATCACTCAAAGCATCATGACAAGACAATGGAGTTTATCACCACAATAACAGTAAGTGTTTTAACTGTCATTATCAGCTTAATTAAGAAATAAAATAAAATATTATTTATTTATTTATACTAGGGATTGAACCTAGGGACACTCAATCACTGAGCTACACCCCCCCACCCCCACCTTTTTTTTTTTTTTTTTATTCTGAGGCATAGTATCCCCAGGTTGTCCAGGCTGGGCTCAAACTTACAATCCTGCATTGGTTGGGATTATAGGTGTGAACCACCATGCCCAGCTATATATTAAAAATTTTAACATATATCACAGAACATTTTTAGTGTCATAACCTGTCATTTCATTTTTAGTTTGACTCTTAAGACTTTTTTTTTTTTTTTTTTGCCTTGTTTTAAACCTCAGAAGTATATGGATGTTGAAGGAAGCATCCAAAGTTTTTCATGTGTTCTGTCCTTTCCTCCGCATTCCTGATGTCAAAGTAAAGCTGCCAAAATTTAGAAGGTTCAACTAGGGCTTGGGATGTTAGCTCAGTGGTAGATTACTTGCCTAGCATGGGCCAGGTTCTAGGAGCACTGCAAGAAATAAAGGTTCAACTGTAGTAGTAATGCTTCCTCTGTTTAAGAGGAGGAAAAGCTAAACACTTTGTTGGATAAATGGAAGGTATAATAGAGTGCTCAGAACCAAATAGGTGATCTATAAGTTTGATTGTAGTTGGATAGAGAGGTTAATAGGGTGGGAAAGAATTATTAGTGGTTTTCAATCTTATTTGCCCCCTTAGAGTCATTTGGAGTGCTTCTTTAAAAAATAATACCTGTGGCCCTCCCCAGATCAGTTGAAGGCCAGGTTATCTGAGTGAGGGATCCCGTAAATGAATAGTTGGGAAAAAAAATTTTGCAGGTGATTTTTAATGTGTAGACAGAACTGAAACCTGCTATTCCAGGATATAAGGAAGAACTGCCATCAATAAACAATATGCCATTCTACATTAGGAGTTAATATTTCTGTAATCTTTCTTGACCACTTCCTCCTTCTAATTACCTTGGTTCTAGGCTCTGGATTCAAAGCCACCTATACCACTTCTTGAGTAAATTATTTATCTTTGTCTTTTCTTTTCAGATAGGGATAGTTAAGAATTAAGTAAGATGATAAATGCAAAGAATTCATCACAGTGTGTAATGCTGTGCTCAGTAAATACTAGTGTTGAAAGTGTTTATTTGTTATCCTTCTCAGGTATAGTTTTCCACTTTGAGACACACAAGTGTAAAATAACATATTAAAAAATCAGAACTGCCATTTTTAAACCTTACAATGATTCACTTTAGTCTGATATTTCCATTTTTTAATACTGAGCCTCCCTTTTGCTGAGGCTGGCTATGAACTTGCGATCATCCTGCCTCTCTGCCTTTGAGTTACTGGGATTACAGGAGTGTGCCACCGTGCTGGTTCAGCCCTTTTAGTTTTTATTTTGAGACGGGGTCTTGCTAAGTTGCTGAGGCTGGCCTCAAACTTGTAATCCTCTTGCTTCAGCCTCCCAAGTTGCTGGCATTACAGGCATGCACTGCTGTGCCCCGCATAAAACTTTTTTTTACATGACTGACAAGCACATTACCCAGTCATACTAGATTGGGTAGCCCAGTTAGCACCTGTAAATGTTTTTGAAATTGATGCTTATATGTTACTATAACTGTTGAGCATGTTCAGTTTTTCTTGCCTTTAAATATAAATGGGAAGGGCAATTACAAGTTCTAGTAAGACTATAATCCCCCCACCTTTTAACTAAGTCACTGATCAGAGCAGTCTTCCCTTACCAATTTGAAAGTAAATGATAGTGTAAACTGAGTCATCTAATTCAGGTCATTCTGAAAGGGTATAAATCTGTCTCTATATTTTTTATAGATTGGACTGAGTAGGTTGAATATTTCTTCATTTTTTCTACTTTAATATATTCTAGTATTAATCCTGGTTTTATTTTAGAAATCATTGTATTCTTGTATGACATAATTGGCATGTCATGGTGATGATGTGAAAAAGTAAGTTATCTTCCATTTTGTACTACATAGGCAGGTCCAGCTTAGTTTTGAAGCATAATCAGCTTTTAGGGGCATAGGATACAAAATGTCTAATTTTTGTGAATAAAGTCTGCTTTGAAGTGGATTTTAATACAATATTTTCATATGACCCCAAATTAGACACTTAATTTTACTCTTATTGTGAGCAGTGTTCTTTCTTGACATTCTTCTGGATATGGGTAACATTTTTCTTCATTATTAGATTGTATTTAGCAGAAGGGAAAAATCTGGTGTAAAGGCATATTTTGAAGAAAAGTGGTAATAGAAGGAATGAAAGGAAATGTAGATTTAATAATATTTGTTTACATGAAACTTAAAAGGCTTGAACTGGCAATTCAGTTAAAAATAGATTTTTCTTTCCATGGCTTCTAATATTATGTAATGAAAATGAGGGAAAAAATGACTAACTTATTAGATATTGTTGGCCATACTAGCTAGTATATTTAATGGAGTTTTTTTATTTCTCAGAAGAAATTTTTATAAAATATATTGATCATTTATTGAAGACTTTTGATTTTTCATAAGTATGATAACTCTAAGTGATGTGCTAATCTAAGAGTTAGATATTAAAAAGTAATTTGAAGCCAGTATTTTCTAGACAAGTTGTCATTATGACTGCCATTATTCTCTCCCATCTTCCATATCAAATTCAAACTTGGGCTTTCCTAGAGTATTTATAATCTATGACTTCTAACTTAAATTGTGTTGTAGAGTTATTTTGTAGAGGTTTGTTTCTAATGTTATACTCTTCTAATTTTAATATATTATCATATCTTCATGTACTTCTGAGGTATAATCTTCTTCCCCTCTCCAAAAGTAATTCCTCATTTTTCAGCACCAGCTTTTATTAATGGCTGTGGGATACCACCCTTTTCTTGTTTTCATCTCAGCTAGTGAAATGAGGAAAATTGAAGACTTTGAATAATGTGACTTGAAATGAAAAAGTTTGGAAACTGTTTTGGGGTGCAGCATGACGTTTACATAGACATTGTAAGAACACTTGTTTTTTGACCTTTCAAATGATAAAGGTAATAAAATATTGTCTGTCTTGAAATTTATAATTATCTCAAGACTGCTACTAGATTCTGTGGTTAGCCGTAGGAATTCAACATGGTTTGCCCAAATTACAAAATTGCTGCAATTAAATGATTTATTAAAATGTCATAATTCCTACCTCTTTCTCCCACCCAGCATAATAGGTGAGACATATTCCATTTTCTTTATAAATATTTTAAGTAAGTATTTTTTTGAGGTGGGATCTTTCTGTGTTGCCCAAGCTGGTCTTGAATTCAAACTATTCTCCTGCCTTAGCCTGCCAAGTGCTGGAATTTCAGGCCTGTACTATAGCACTCTGCTAGGCATGTTCCATTTTTAAAGATAAAAATTCTTGTTTCGAGATTTTTTTTTTTTTGATGTATATATCATGCTGGGGATGGAACCCATGGCCTCAAGCATGCCAAGTAAGCCCTCTACCACCGAGCTACACCTCCATTTCTTTTTATTTTAGTTTGTAATCAAACTTACAATCTTCCTGTCTGTTCTGAGGTTTTTGAGGGTCTTCTTGGTATTTTTCCACAGGCTGTAAAATTCTTTGAGGGCAGGGATGGTGTTTATTGGTCTTTATTTCTCCACTATTTATTAAATAAATAGTAGTGTCTAGAATATTATAGGTCTTCAAGTAAGTCTTTTTATTTCATTTCTGTTGGGGGGGGTACTGGGAATTGAACTCAGGACACTCTACCACTTAGCTACATCCCCATACCTTTTTTATTATTTGTTTATTTCTTTATGGTGATACTGATAATTGATTCAGGGGTGTTCCACCACTGAGCTACATCCTCGGCTCCCATTTTTTATTTTTTTATTTTGAGTCATGGTTTTGCTAAGTCCATGAGGCTGGCCCAAACCTTATGATCCTTTCTCAGCATCCTGAGCACCCCTGGGTTCAATCCATAAGAAAAAGAAATAAAAAAATAATAAAATGCTAATGCTAGAATATTATAAAATATTTTCATGAATTATACTGTGTTTTCAGAGAGCTGAATGAACTCAAACATTTTTCAAAGTGTGGTCACAGAATTAAAATTTTTAGACTAATTCTAAGACATATCTCTATATCTATATAGTTGAAAAAAAATACATACATACATATATATATATATATCTAACTGCAGGGGCGTGTGTCTTCTGGGTGGAAAGAGTACACTTTCAGTTCTATCCTTTAGTTCTTGAACTACATTGATACCCAGACATATATTAAGACAGATAAATTTAAAGCATGATTTGTAGGCATCAAAATCCGTTTATTTCTTTCATAGTTGTTGTATTACATTTTTGTTAGCCAGCTTTTTTGTGTGTGTGTGTGGTCATCAAAATACCTGACAACAATAACTTAGAGGAGAAAATATTTATTTTGGCTCATTGTTTCATAGATTTGAGTCCATGGTCAGCCTGCTCCATTTTGAGGGGCCTGATGTGAGGGTAGATTATCATTGCAAAAGGGATTGATGAAGGAAAGCTGATACAGCTTTTGACATCCAGGAAGTGGCAGAGTGGCGGGAGGGGGTATGGAGGTGAACAAGAGGCTGGGGAGAAAATAAATCTTTCCAGGTTACACCCCCAGTGACTTACTTCCTCCAACCAGGTCCCACACCCAAATAGTTCATTCAGGTATCAGTGGAATAATCAAATGGATTAATTTACTGATGAGGTTAGAGCCTCATGATCCAATAATTGCCTAATAACCCCACCTTTGAACCTTGTTGTAATAGGGATCATGCTTTCAACATGAGACTTTGGGGGACATTACCAGATCCATACCATAGTAATCTCCAAAAATAGCTAGAAATCTAATTCCATTGAACTTAGAGTTCAGCAAATGGAACTAAGTACTGTTTTTATTTACCATCTGTATAACTCATATATTCAGTCTGAGTCCAAAGTTTCTAGTTCATATATTCATAGGTCTTGTCATATCCATGGAAGATAAAGTTCTGTGAATCCAGACTTGTTACAGGTTGAACATGTCAGAATTCATAATATACAAAACTGATTTGTAATCTTCCTTTCTTATCAGCTTCAACTACAACCTTTGTTTATTCATTTATTTTTTTATTGATTTAAAAAAATAAATGACAGCGGAATGCATTACAATTCTTTTTTTTTTAAGGTGTTGTTGGACACATGCGTTTATTTTATTTTTATTTTTATGTGGTGCTGAGGATTGAACCCAGCGCTTCGCATGTGCTAGGCAAGTGCTCTACCACTGAGCCACAACCCCAGCCCCATGCATTACAATTCTTATTACACATATACAGCACAATTTTTCACATCTCTGGTTGTACACAAAGTATGTTGACATCAATTCGTGTCTTCATATATGTACCCTGGACAATGATGTCTGTCACATTCCTCCATCCTTGCTAACCTCCTGCCCCTTCCCTTTCCCTCCCACCCCTTCAACTGCAACCTTTTTATTTTCAGTTGATGGCAGACCCAGAGTCCTATTTATTTAGACCTTTTTTTTTTCTTTTTGGCATAGCCTTGATGTCTCTCTCTCTACATTTCCTTCTTTCAAGAAATTGTTGGCTCTGTCTTCAAAATTTGACCCCCTTTTGACACACCATTGGTGTGAATTGCCATTGTTTCTTTTTTCTGCCTTATACTTAATACTTTCCCCTGTTGCCACCTTTGCCTCTCCTGTTTATAGATTCCTTGGTATGTAAGCCTTAGTGATTCTATTAAAATATAAATCAGATTATGTCTCTTTTCTGTATCAGCATTCCAAAGTCTCCTTATCTCCTTTGGAGTCCTTTTAATATTCTCTAAGATCCATCATGGCCTATGGTTACTTCTCTGACTCCTCTTCCACTTGTTTACCCTACATTAGTCATATTGGTTTTCTTTTTATTCCATGAATTACTCCAGGCATATTTCTGATTCAGTCTTTGTACTGGCTGTCCACATTTCCTGAACACTCTCCCAGGATATCTAGAGGGTAGGTCCTTCATCATCTTCAAATTTTTTTCCACTATCTTTGTAAATGAGTCTTACCTGCCTCCCTATTTAGAATTCCACCTCATCCACCTTCCCCTTACTCTTTGCTACCTTTTTCTTTTTTCATAGTGCTTCCACTGTTAGAAGTTGAGATGAGCCAGACTTGTTATAGTATGAACTTCTGATAAACATCTCTTATAAAGAGAAAAACTTTGAATAACCTTTTTGGACAAGAATGGAAATTTTAAAATTTTATTGTTTTATAGCAGCTGTCTCATCTAGGAAATGAACCTAGAAAGCGTTGCTAATTTTTTTTTTTTTTTTTTTTGGAACGGGGTTGGGAATTAGCACAAGCTCTAGATTTGATTCTTATTACTGAAATACACGCACACATGCAGGCACACACACAAGCAAATAAAAAACCAACTTTGGGAAAGTGTGTGTTTTTAAATTTTTTTTAGTATTGGGGATTGAACACAAGGTTGCTTTATCACTAAATTACATCCTTAGTCTTCTAATTTTTAAATTTTGAGATAGAGTCTCCTTAAGTTGCTGAGGCTGGCCTTGAATTTGAGATCATCTTGCCTCAGCTTTCTGAGTTGCTGGCATTTCAGGCATGTGCTACTATGCCCACTTGGGATAGCATTTGACTTTTGGGCCATCTATGACTGATAGAAGTCTTTTGCCTTATCTGAGGCAAATAAAACCAGAAGGAAGATATGCTTCATAAAATAATATCTAGTTGATATTTAAACCTAGATTTTTGAATTCAGTTGTTTTTTGTTGTTGTTCTAACTTCACCACAATGCCTTTTTGTGCTTTTCAGTTTCTGTGTTGCCTGCCTGGATTCCTAGCCAAATGCTTCCCCATATTAGCTGTCAACTCTTTAGTATTACGTGGTTTTCTTGAAACCCACATCTCCCTTGTGTATCCTATTTGCTAAAAAGTTAGAAAATCTTTGCAGTTAATGTTAACCAATTTGATCATTGGCAATTTTATTTGGAAGCTATTTGATGATACTTGTAAAGTCATTGAGATCTGGACATTCTCTAATTTATTGGGTTATCCATAGTGGTTATTAAATGATAGTATTACCCATTTTACTAAAACGATGATCACCACAATAAAAAAAACCCATTGTTTTATAGTAATAAAAGCAGCTAAGATATACACCACATATTTTTGGTGCTTTATATGAACTCAGTTTGTGAGTTTAGCAGTATAATTACTAGTGGGTAAGTAGGAAAACTGAGGCTCAGAAAAGGTAAAAATTTGATCAGAGTGATACATAGTATATGGAAGTGTTTTGGAAGTACATGAATGTATGTGGATTATTTTAATCTATGTAGTATGATTACAGTCTGTTTGCCTAATTACTTCTTTTATTTTATTGAACCAAACCAACAAAGCTAAGTATTCTCATTTTAACATGAACATTGTAATAAAGTCTCATATATCTTAGCATGTTAGGTACAAATGTGAAAGGTCAAAAAGAGATTTTTTCTTAGATCCTATCAGAACTTTAGTGTAATTTGTGCATTAATTTTAATTTTATAACATCTGTTGATAGAAAAAGAAGACCCTCCCCATTCTCAGTTTCTAAATTTAGAATGTTCTATTTCAAGTGGATTAACATTTTCTATTCTTACAGAGAAAGCTATTAGTTTCAAGAGTAGGACCCTAGCCTTGATCTCATTTATTAATTGATCATGAAACTCTTTTAAGTTATTGTCTCTTCTGCATCAGTTTTCATCTCTAAAATAGAATGTTTAGACATAGATAGCTGTGGTCTCTTCTAGCTGTCAGAATATGAAATTCTGCTGTTGTGGAACTAAAAATTAATTTTTTCCTTATAATATACTTAATGTAGATAGAAATAGTCTTCAAAATATTCTCAAAAAACCCTGAAGTATACTTTGAAACTAGAATTGTCTTTAAATCTAGATATGTCATTTACACATACATTTTTTTATTGTGACTGAAAACCAGACACTTTAGTCATCTATTTTTTACTTCAGGTTTTAAACCTGATTGAAAAGGAGGATTGAAAGTTTGAGGCCACACTTTGTGAGACCCTATCTCAAAATAAAATTTAAAAAGGAATTGGGGATGTAGCTCAGGGGCAGATTGCTTGTCTAGCATGTGTGAATCCCTGAATTCAATCCCCAGCATTAAAAAAAAACAAAACAGAAAACTATTTAGACATTGAGAAGTTGTATTCCAGTGAAGTGGAAAATAAAATAATAACCTATAATCACCAAGAGGCAAAGGTCATATCATATATCCTGGTTGTTCTAATTTTATTTTTTTCTAGAAACTTTTTTTTATTTGAATACTAATATATATTATTAGGGAAATCGTGACAACATGAAAATATAAAAAATACAATATCCTTAATTCCATTACCTAGGATTAACTATTGTTCATATTTTGATGGATTAAATTTTTGTTTTTGCATGTAAAGATTTTTATTAAAAAATTGTGATACTAATATTTTGTTTTTTACATTTTTCATCTAATATTTTATTTGGAGCATCATTGTAGGTTCTTAAAAAGTATTCGGGTCTTTTAGATTTCAAAGAACAGAACCATCTTAGTGGCCTTAAGCAGTGGAAATTTATTATAAGAATGCCTGGGGACTAAGGAAGATAGGAGACATTGCCATTTTATAGCCAGGCTCCAGGAGACCGAAAAATTATTGTTTTGGATATAGTACTGCTTTGGTGATCTAGTTATTCTGTCGTTTTGTCAGCACCATGTGTCCCTTGCTCCCTACTCTAGTGCTGTTGTCACAGTGATTCACCTACTTTCAGTTCCAGCTTCTCCTGTTGCATTGTGAACTGACAGACCTCTTTCCCCTGTACCTCATAGTTTCTGCTTACTATTGGTTTCCATTTATTATTGACCTCACTTATTCATGGCTGTACTGTATTTTGACTTCAATTTAAACTCATTCTCTATCCATGTTTCCAACTATTTTGTCTTGCAGATACCTCGAGAGAGATCTGATTGAGTTAGTTAGGTTGTCTGTGGGGCAGCCCTGTTGGCCCCTGCCATCCCATGTGCTACTAGCCAACCCAGGGGATTAGCTGTTCCTAAAGCAAATGCCATTTGTGGTCTAACTAGCCAGAGTGTAGGGAGATCCTAGTTAGGCATTCACAGTAATGGGCTTCTGTCTTATAAACATGGTTTTGAGCTATACTATTTTTTTTTCGGATTGATATAATTTATATAATTGAAAGACATTTCTGTAGTTTTAAAATATTCATTGTTAACAACAGCACTACAACTCAGAAGAAAGGAAAATAATACTGAACACATCTTTTTGTTAAGGGTGAAACAAGTTGAAGCAGTTAGATTCTTATTTTTCTGTATTTAAGTCAAAATTCACAACTTTAAAATATGTTCTTAATTCAAAATGATAGTGCAGCAATGAATTGTAAAAGATATAATCTGAGGAAACATAAGGAACATAAAAGTTAAAAACTATAAAAAGGGCTAGTGATTATGTGAACCTGCATTATGGAAAAGATTGAATGGCATTCCAGAAGAGTTGATTAGTGAACCTAAGCTTCCCTATTTCACTTATGATTAAGTGCCTAGTTATACAAAATAAAAAATTCTTATAGAAGAAAAACTGTGATTGTAATACTTATTACAAAAATACATTTAATGTGTTTATTTAGCAACAGTTACCATTACTTAAAAATAGGTCCTGTTTTAAAAAATTGTGAAACAACAAATGAAACAAAAGGTCTTTAATAACCTCCCCAAAACAGTAGACTATTTCACATATCTGTACCACTGTGTTTTTTCTTGTGATATAGTTCTAGAAGTAGAATTATTGGGTCAACTGGGCTGGGGAATGTAGCTTAATGATAGACTGTGTCTAACATTTGCAAGGACCCATTTGATACTCAACACTGCCAATAATAACAATAATTATCACTGGGTCAGAAGATAAGCATGATATGATATATATATATATATATATTATATATATTTTTTAAAGGTAAGCATATGTTATGTGTGTTTATGGATTATTGTTTCTTATTTTACTTTATCTTATTTTACAGTACTGGGTTGAAACCTGGTATATTTGCTAGGCAAGTGCTAACCACTTAGCTTCATCCCCAGCCTAGAAATTTTTTTTTTGTACTGAGGATTGAACCCAGGGACCTTAACCACTGAGCTACATCACCAGCACTTTTTTTTTTTTTTTTTTTTTTTTAATATGAGACAGGGTCTTACTGAATTGCTTAGGGCCTCGGTAAGTTGCCGAGGTTGGTTTTGAATTCATGATCCTCCTGTCTCAGCCTCCCAAGTTGCTGGGTTACAGGAATGTGCCACTGTGCCCAGACCCTGGGAATATTTTTTAATATTCTTTTTATACACTATTAGATTGTACTGATGAAGATTATAGCAATTTTTAAGGTTCCCCCACCCTCATTCTTTTTTTTTTTTTTTTGCAGTACTGGGGATAGAACCCAGGGACACTTTACAATGAACTGAGAACATCCTAAGCCCTTTGTATTTTTTATTTTGATACAATTTCACTAAATTGCTGAGGTTATCTTCAAACGTGGGATCCTTCTATCTCAGCCTCCCCGGTCACTGGTCACTGGGATAACAGGCGTGTCAACCACACCTAGCTAGATTTTTTTTTAAACAATTGAGATTGTGCTAAGCTATAGTTTTGTCATTTTCGTGTTATTAGTTTGAAGGTTTCATTTTTAGGCGTTGTGTTCTTTTATGGAGATACTTATCTACTATAGTGTTCTGAGTAAATATTTTTGTGAATAAAATTTCACTGACTTGTTTATGAATAAATTTTTATCCACATTTCACATTATTTTTTGGTTTACATTTCTAAAAGAAAATTTACTGTGACAAAAGTATAACTAATTTTAATGCCAAATTAATTTCTGGAATGGTGGTGATAATTTATAGTTTTATTGATATACTACATGAAATTTTCCATCTTGAGACCTTCTTGCCAAAATAAAATATTTTTTAAAATTTTATTTTACTTATTATTAGTCTTTGTAGATAACTGAATTAAGATACTGCCTACCTTGAATTGTATGTTTTTAAATTAAGTGCTACTTTTCGATTTTTGGATTAATGGAATGTTAGGTTATTAGAGTTGAGATTCACTTTTCTACCCAGTGTTGGAATTATTACACTTCAATCAACACATCAAATTATCACTTTATGGGATAAAATTTGGCTTTTTGAATATAGTCCCAGGTCAATTGTACATTTATCTTCTAATTAAGTTATTATTATTATTTTTTTACCATTTGAAGGAGTAATTTGTAAAGCTGTTAATTTAAACTTAAACGTTCGTCCTAATTCCATTCGAAATCTGCTTCCTGCTGAATTTTTTTTTTTTTTAATATTTATTTTTTAGTTTTCGGCAGACACAACATCTTTGTTTGTATGTGGTGCTGAGGATCGAACCTGGGACGCACGCATGCCAGGCGAGCGCGCTACCACTTGAGCCACATCCCCAGCCCCTCTGCTGAATTTTTTTAAAAATAAAAAAAGTCAGAGCTTAAGGTGGTATAAAACTAGGCAATTTATGCCAGGCAAGGTGGTGCTCACTTGCTTTTCCAGCTACTTTTCCAGTTTGGGACTAACTTGGGCAATTTTTTTTTTAATATTTATTTTTTAGTTGTAGGTGAACACAGTGTCTTTATTTTATATTTATGTGGTGCTGAAGATCGAATCCAGTGCCTCATGCATGCTAGGTGAGCGCTCTACCTCTGAGCCACAATCCCAGTCCCTAACTTGGGCAATTTAGTGAGATCAAAGTTAAAATTAAAAAGGGCTGAGAATGTAGCTTGTAGTAAAGCAACCCCATGTTCAATCCCACACCACAAAGAAAAAGAAGAAAAAGAAAAAAACCTTTAGCAGTCTATAGAAAATCAAAACCATCAAAGATGATATTTTGCAGTTATATTATCAGACATGCAGTATGGATTTTCATATCAGTTTAATAAAATACAATGATCTTGTAAAAACTTGACCTGATAGTATTGCTTTGGTTGACTGATTAAAAAAAAAAAAAAAAAAAAGCTTTGGCAAAGATGAAAGATATAGCAAAGGAATATTTGTCGATGCCTTGCCAAATAAGACTTTCTGATGCCCAGGCTCTTTACTAGGAGAAGGCATACTGTAAAAGAAGAATTGTCGAAAAGAGTTGTTTTTAACTGCTCTGATGAGATCAGTTTCATCAGTAAAGATGCAGTTGAAAGCCTCAATTGTTATAGTTTGCATAATGAATGGGATCTGAGTTAAAGATAGTGGACGTAAAGAACTCTTTCAAGACTCTGAGAGAGAACAAGAGATGGATGTTATCATACACTGAGGGAGAAGAAAATCCCTATAAAACATTCAGGCCATGTGGACTTATGCAGGTTTGTAGTCTATGTGTACAAAGACAGGGATTGCAGAGGGTATGCAATCAGGAGCAAATAGTTAGCTTTGAGAAGATAGTTGCTGTAAATCCAGCAACAGGGGAGGCTGAGGCAGGAGGATCACAAGTACAAAGCCAGCCTCAGCAACTCAGTGAGGCCCTAAGCAACTCATGAAGATAGTTGGTAGCAAGCCTTTAGCTACTTTGGGAGTCTGAAGCAGAAGGATCAGAAGTTCGAGGCCAACTTGGGCAACTTAGCAAGATCCTGTCTCAAAATAAAATTTTAAAAAGGCTGGGGCTCAGTGGTAAAAGCATCTGGGGTTCAATACCCAGTACCCAAAGAGAGAGGGAGAAAGATATAGAAGACATGTGGCTAAATCTAAAAGTTAAAAGGAGGGAAGCTAAAGCAGTTTATATTCAGTGATTTTTTTTTTCCCACTTGGAGTTAACCACTATGGTTATCTGCAAAAACTGTGAGTTGTGAGGATAAAGCTGAGTACATGAAGAGGAACAACAACCATGGAATATGGGTAAGGTAATTTAATAGAACAGAAAAAAGATTGCTTAGGCAATAATACTGAAATTATAAATAATATATTTATAAGTTAGGGTGATTTTTTTTTTCCTAGTAGCTCCAGGCAGTGAGAATTGAAGTGAAGAAAGTAAACAGTTTAATTGAACCTGGGTTGTCAGAAGACACTGTAAAGATGATAATGGATATTTGTTGGAGTATGGTCAAAACAATTAAAAGTTTTGTAAAAAAACAAAAACAACAACAAAAAAACCAACAACAAATGAAAATGATTGAGTATATAGTTCTGACACATAGGGAAGGAAATGGAGCCATTGGGAGATTTCAAGAGGTGAAAAGCAGTAAGCTATAACCAGAGGGGCTGGGGATATAGCTCACTTGAGATATAGCTCACTAGAGTGCTTGCTTCACATGCACAAGGCCCTGGGTTCAATCCCCAGAAGCAAAAAAAAAAAAAAAAAAAAAAAAAAAAAAAAAGATATAATCAGAGACCCCAAAACCTTGGTGTAAGGATGGAAGACATGGAATGTTTAATAGTAGTAATAGAATTTTACAGTTCAAAATTTCAGGTGATACAGTCCCAATGATAACAGTATCTGGACTATATTACAGTGTATAAGCTGCTGAATTAGATGGAGCTTAATTTCTTCATAATTCATTAAGTTAGGAATGTGTTACAGTTGAGAATTCCTAAGGAAAGAGGCATTTTTCCCCCACATTTTTTTTTATTGGTGTATTGTGGAGGTACATAATTGTGGATTTTTTTTTTTTTGGGTACCAGAGATTGAATCCAGGGGCGCTTAACCATTGAGCCACATCTCCAACCCTTTTTTATATTTTGTTAGAGACAAGGTCTTGCTGAGTTGCTTAGGGCCTCACTGAGTTGCTGAGGCTGGCTTTGAACTCGTGATATTCCTGCCTCAGCCTCCTCAGTTGCTGGATTTACAGGCATGTAGTGCCTGGCTCCTGATGATGGAATTTGTTGTTACATGTTCATTTATACACACAATATAACAATATAATTTGGCCAATATCATTCTCCAGTATTTTCCCTTCCCTCCTCCCTCCCCTGATCTGTTTCCTTTTCTGTTGATCTCCTTTTGATGAAGAAAAGATATAAGGAGGTATACTGGTAGCAGCATAACAACAGATTAGGAGTTCCAAAGGAAAGAGTAAAGGGGATTTTAAAAGGGAGGCTGTATGAGGAAAGAGAAAGGCTGAATTGGATGAAATGAGAAAGCAAGGTTAACAGCTTAGTTTACACTTTGAGTTATGGCTGTAGATTGTAGGAAGGAGGACATAGTGAACTGGAAGTATGTGGAATATGAATAAAAAAAGCCTATTTCAAGAATTAATTTCTACATAAACGCCAAATTACATTCAAAGCTTTGCCTAGTGTTTTGCATGAACTTTTTTTAAAATTTATTTTTATTAGTTGTTCAAGACAATACAATGATCTTGACATATCATACATTTGATTCAAATAGGGTATGAATTGTCATTTTTCCACGTGTACAGATTGCAGAATCACATTGGTTATACATCCATGTGTATACATACAGCAATCCTAGTGTCAGTTGTATTCTGCTGCCCTCCTTATGCCCCACTCCCCTCCCCTCCCCTCCCATCCCTATTGTCTACCCACACTACTGTGACACTTATCTCTCTTTTTTTCCCCTTTCCTTCCCCCCTCACACCATTGTAGATGTATTTTGTGAACCCATGAGGGTCTCCTTCCGTCTTCTGTGCATTTCCCCTTCTCCCTCCCTTTCCCTCCCTCCTCTTTCCTTATTTTGTGGTAATCTTCTTCTCATGCTCTTCCTTCCTACTCTGTTTTGAGTCACGTCCCTTATATCAGCGAAGACATTCGGCATTTGTTTTTTAGGGATTGGCTATCTTCGCTTAGCATAATTTGCTCTAGTGCCATCCATTTCCCTGCAAATGCCATGATTTTGTTATTTTTTACTGCTGAGTAATATTCCATTGTGAATAAATGCCACAATTTCTTAATCTATTCATCTGTTGAAGGGCATCTGGGTTGGTTCCACAGTCTAGCTATTGTGAATTGTGCTGCTATGAACATTGATGTAGCTGTGTCCCTGTAGTATGCTCTTTTTAGGTCTTTTGGGTATAGTCCGAGAAGGGGAATTGCTGGGTCAAATGGTGGTTCCATTCCTAGCTTTCCAAGGAATCTCCATACTGCTCTCCAAATTGGCTGCACCAGTTTGCAGTCCCACCAGCAATGTATGAGTGTGCATGAACTTTAAATTTTTTTTTTTAAAGAGAGAGAGAGAGAATTTTTTTTTAATATTTATTTTTTAGTTCTCAGCGGACACACATCTTTGTTTGTATGTGGTGCTGAGGATCGAACCCGGGTCGCACGCATGCCAGGCGAGCGTGCTACCACTTGAGCCACATCCCAGCCCCCTAAAAATTAAATTATATAAAAGTAAATTGACCTTGTACATTATTTCTTTAAAAAAAAGTTCTAAAAACTTCCCATTATAGGATCATCAGGACATATCTCATAGAAGATGTTCAGTATTTGTAATTTGAATGCCCTTTTATCCAAGTATTAGTATATTTCTGATAGGTAAGATCTTAGTGTGTTAAGTTTATTATTTTTTTGTAATCTTTGAAAATCGTTTATCACTTCTAAAGCCATGTAGTATTTTAATCCAAATTTAAGGAACGATCTTTCAGGTAATAGGAATAGATGGCGATAGAGGAGGTGTCGGGTTTTCTTTCATACCATTTAATACACTGACAAGTAGGTATTGAGTGTCACCTAAGATAATTCTTGGTAGCATTTTGTCAAGCCCTACTTTGTTTTTATTTATATTTTCTCTCCTTTCGCTCTTCTATTCCTCCTTCCCACTTTTTTCCTTCTCTTATTACTTGTGTCTACCAAGGACACCTATTAACCTTCAAAACCATGGCTTATCTCTACCACTAACATTCAAAACTAGAAAATTGGCTATCATGTCTATAAAGGCAATGTGTTTTATGGTGCACACTTGTAATCCCAGAGGCTCGAGAGGCTGAGGGAGGAGGATTGCAAGTTCATGGCCAGCCTCAGTAACTTAGTGAGTCCCTAAGCAACTTAGGGAGACTCTATCTCAAAATAAAATAAAAAGGGCTAGAGATGTGGCTCAGTAGTTAAGTTTTCCTGGGTTCAATCCCTAGCACCCCCCCCCCAAAATGCTTTGAAGTTTTTAAGGAGGAGGTGGTAGCTCAAATTAAATGAATCATCTATTCTTTTACTTATATACTGCTGATTAGGTAACATTCAATCTCATATTATTATATGAAAGTTTTGATTCATTGACAAGTAATTGCTTGTTAAATTTCATAAATTGATTATTTTGAAGCTCTTGTGTCTTATACTTTAATTTGTCTCTAACTTATATATATATTAATCTACATTCTACTGATGTTTCTGATCTTTAAGTTAAATATTTATTTATTTATTGTGGTACTGGGGATTGAACTCAGGGTACTATATCACTGAGCTAGGTTCCCCCTCCCTGCCCTGCTGCCTGCCCTCTTTATTTATTTATTTTTTAAAATATTTTTTTCTTTGGTTGTAGATGGACATAGTACATTTACTTTATTTTTATATGGTGCTGAGGATTGCACCCAGTGCCTCACACATGCCAGTTGATTGCTCTACCACTGAGCCACAACCCCAGCACACAGCCCTCTTGATTTTTATTTTGAGATAGTCTTATTAAGTTATCAGGCTGAGTTCAATCCCCAGTACCACAAAAAACTTGTGATCTTCTTGCCTCAGCCTCCAAATTTCTGGGATTACAAGCCTCTGCCACAGAGCTAGTCTAAATGTTTACATTTTTTATTTTTTTATAACAGTGATAGATAATAACATTTTCTTCTTATTTTTTTAAAAATAGATTTGGACTGAGCAACAAATTTGAATCAGAATTCCCTTCTTCATTAACTGGAAAAGTGAGTGGCTCAATTATTTATTTCCTGTTTAGATGTTTCAAAACTAAAGTTTTTCCTAGAAAATTAGACAAAACGTATGAGACATGTTTGTTAATATTTCGATGTTGTTATTTCTTAAACTCTTTCTTTAGGTAGCTCCTGAAGAATTTAAAGCCAGCATCAACAGAGTTAACAGTTGTCTTAAGAAGAACCTTCCTGTTAATGTACGTTGGCTACTTTGTGGCTGCCTTTGTTGCTGCTGCACATTAGGTTGCAGTATGTGGCCAGTTATATGCCTCAGTAAAAGAGTAAGTTGAATCATATATTTAATTTTAAGTTTAAACTAATCAAACAAGTCTTGCATGTACCTAGTTTTTATTTTATTTTATTTTTTGATGGTACTAGGGATTGAACCCAGAGCTTCATGCTTCCTAGGCAAGTACTTTACCTGGGAGCTACATCCTCAATCCTAGTTTTTATTTTTTCTATTTAATGGATCACATTTACAAATATTATACAGAAATAATTTGATCTAATAAAGGAGTGGTTAAGTAAATTATTATATATTCAAATGATATTGGATAGTCATCTAAAATTATAATTTTTATGATATAGGAAATTACTTAGGAACAAAGAGAAGTATATGTTATCATCTATATCAATGATGAGATTGTATAGTGATCAAAGATGCTGGGTTCAACTCTACCACTTATCTCTGTGACTATGGACATATTTCCTAACCACTTTAAACTGTAGTTGATAAAAACTGTAATGGTAATATTCACCTATTACTTGAATAAGATTGTTACAATAATAAAATAGTGTTTATAAAGCTCTTAGCTGAACAACTGAAAACAAGTGGGCGAAAAGTATTGATTAGTAGCATTTTTACTAAGTAAGCTAGTACTCACAGAAGAAATAAAATAATTAGTGGTTATTTATAGTTGGTAAGATTATGGGGAATTCTTTTGTTGTAAGTTTTCTGTAATGAACATGTAGTGACTATGCAATCAGAAAAAAATCATATAAAAACTCAATAATTTGACAGCTTATAATAAAAGATTCCTAAGAGGTTAGTGGATATAGGGCAAATTAGTATAGATTGAATATATTGTGCGTTTTTGTTAAAAAACTTTTTAAATGGTATATGCTCAATGGTAAAGTGCCCCATTCAAATGAAATAGTGTTCAGTTGAAATTAAATTGTTCTGTATTTACACATTTCATTTTGTCACCCAAAATGGTAAGGAAATATGGAATAGCAAATTCTATTTGGCCCCTGATTTCTGTTATAAAATAAGAGGTGTATCTGAAGTTTTTTTTTTTTTTTAAATGGGTACATTTTATTGATGGGAAGGAAATGATACCTTTATAAGAAAATTACTTTTGTAAATATTTTCTTTTATATTTATAATATTTACTTATCTCTAAGAACATTTCTCTTTTTCATAGTTCTCATTAGATTATCTCTAGACTGCAGAAAACTCTTTTTTTTCTCTCTGGTAGTTTGATCCACAGTTGAATTGCTGCCCTTAGATCCCCTTACTTTCCCCTCTACCATTTAAACATTTGCATTGTTTAAATAACTGCTGTATCTCTCTTGGTTGGTAATTGCTGTTATTTAACCCGAAGAACCAGAGGAGTGTATTACTGTAGAAACCTTTAAGGTCTAGCTATTTGGGTTTTGGTTTCGGATCCTGTTTTTCACTTTTTAAATCAGTAATGCAAGATATCTCAATGAGTGTGTAGTGTATTTAGGAGACAAAAGTAAACATTTTACACTTCCCCACATATTATCAACTTAAAATCCTTTTTGAGATACCTTTATTAAATTTTTTTTTGTGCATAAGATAGATGTGGTTTTTTTAGACTAGTTCTATCTGTAGTTTCAGAAAGTACTTTTCATTTAGCCCTATAGTATTCAGTGTCAGGTCTCTCTTTTTATATATATATGACTAGATGGAACATTTATTTGATGGTTTTAATTTTACATGGAAGACTGGGGATGTAGCTCAGTGGTAGAGCACTTGCATATATTTATCTATAAATCTATATATCTATATCTACATATATACACTCTACTATCTAATGAGGATAAAGAAATATAACTATTGCTCTAAAAAAAAAGCTGTGCATTTCCTTGTCTTGGGTGTAAACTGTTATGTAACCATGGAGATAGTAACACTTCATAGATATATGTAGGATATTAGAGAACCTGGAGAAAGAAATTTTGAACCAGTTGCAGTGCTGCATACCTGTAATTCCAGCTACTTGGGACACTGAGGCAGGAGGATTGGAAGACGGAGGCTGGCCTGGGCAACTTAGTGAGAACCTGTCTCAAAATAAAAAAAAAATATGTAGGACTGGGGAATGTAGCTCGGTGGTAGAGCACTATTGAATTCCATCCCTAATATGCCAAAAAGAAAGAATGAAAAGAAAAGAAAGAGGAGCTTTGTAAGATGGGAACAGAGTAATTACCAAAGTACTAAAAAACTTCATATTTATGATTTGTAAATATATGATTTATAAATTTATGCTTTAGCTGGGTACAGTGGTGCCTGTCTATAATTACAGTGACTCAGGAGGCTGAGATAGGAGGTTGGCAAGTTTGAAGACAGCCTCAGGAATTTAGTGAGTCCCTAAGCAATTTAGAGAGACATTGTCTCAAAATAAAAAATGGGCTTGGGATGTAGCTCAATGGTAAAGTGCCCCTGGGGTAAATCCCTACTACCAAAATAATAATAATAAATTTATGAGTCTTAGTCTCCAGTACAAATCAGGTCCAAAGGCACACTTTTATTCAGTTCAGTGTTTTCATTTTCCTAACATTAGTGACCAATTTGGATAACTTAATTTCTGCCTGCCTTTGAAACTCATCCCCACCTTAATGCCCGGTTTTTATGACTTTTTCCAGAGACCTTGTTTTTAATCTCTCCTGTTATAATTAGACATTCTAAATTGAATTTTTTAAAATTATCTTAGGTCTGTTTTTGAAAATTCTTTTTTCAGAATGCATATAAAAGAAAATAGTAGCAGATCCATGATACCATCATACAATAGGAGCACTATGATTTCTTTGAGTAATAAAGGCAAAATCCTGTTTAGTCAAGATAGTTGTTTTTATATATTCACAGTCTAAGGAAATATAGTACATAGCTAGAGGTTAAAAATGAAGATAAATTTTTATACTATCTGCTTTCGTGAACTTCCAGAATTCTATCTAGATACTATGTATCAAGAACCCTTGAACCCGGTGCAGTCATGCATGTTTATAAACCCAGTGACTCTGGGGGCTGAGGCAGGAAGAATGCAAATTTGATTCCAGCATCAGCAAGTTGGCAAGACCCTGTCTCAAAATAAAAAGTTAAAAGGGCTAGGGACATAATTAGTGGTAGAGTGCTCCTGGGTTCAATCCCAGGTACTGCTATAAATTAAAAAAAAAAAAATGAACAAATAAATAAATGTTTAACAATAAATAAAATATTTTTTAAAAACCCCAGAAAACAAAGGATCCTTCATTTAGAGGTGCTAGTATTTTAAAAAAGTCTAAAGCCCTGCCTGATTACTAGTCTGTGAGCCTCTTTTCTCCTTTATCTGTGATGTAGAATCAGAATCCTCTTATACAGTTAGAATTATCTCAGATTCCAGGACAAATCAGGACCAAATGTATAGTTTATATTCAAGTCAGCATTTTCATTTTTCTGATATTTGTCACAAATTTTGGTAACTAAATTTCTGTCTTTCCTTTGAAACTCATCTTCAACTTACTGCTATCTTTTTATTACTTGTTCTTGTTTCAGAGGCTTTAATTTATCCTATTATTATTATTGTTTGACTTCATTATTATTAACAACCTTCTATTTTTTCCTTCTTTTTTTAAAATGATCTTTAGTTTATTTTTGAAAATTATTTTTTGCACTGGAAATGAAATATATCGTAGTGGTACACTGCTTGCCTAGCATGTGGGAGGCCCTAGGTTTGATCTCCAGTATCACAAAAGAAAAAAAGGAAGAAAATTATTTTTTAGTATACCGAAAAATTTATATTTGGTGTATGGTTCTATCATTTTTGATAAATGCATAGAGTTTTAGATAAAGCTACTACTATAATCAAAGTACATCACAGTGCTCTCCGAAAGGTTCTTTGTGTTTTCCCTTTGTAGTCATACCCTCTTCACTTCTTAAGCCCTGGTTTCCACTAATCTGTGATTTATGCCTACAGTTTTATTTTTTTCTAGAATATTGTATAAATAAAATTATGCAAATATATGTAGCTTTTTTAATCTGGCTGCTTTTATTTAGCATTGTGCATTTGAAATTTATTTTGTTTTATGTATTAGTTTTTTCCTTTTTATTGCTAATAGCATTTCATTCTGTGGATATATCATATTTTGTTTATCTGCTCACCATTTGACGGACATTGGGTTGTTTCAGTTTTTGCTGATTTGAATAAAGCTTGCTTAAAAACATTCACATACATATTTTTGTGTGAACCTGATTTTTTATTTTTAGAGTAGGATTGCTGGGTCTTATGGTAAGTGTATGCTTAATTTTATAAAAAACTTCCAAACTGTTTTCCAAAGTGAGTAAACCATTTTGCAATCTAACCAGTAATGGATGAGAGTTCTAGTTGCTCAGCATCCTTGCCACACCTTGGTAATATTAGTTTTAGAAATATTAGTTATTCTTACATGTAAGTGGTGGCATTTTATTATGGTTTTAATTTGCATTACCCTCATAATTAATGATATTGAGCACCTTTTCATGTGCTTATTTGCTGTTTGTACATCTTCCTTTTTAAAGTGTTGAGGGCTGAAGGTGTAACTCAGTGGTACAGTGCTTTACCTAGTATTTGAGAGGCCCCTGGGTTCATCCCCAGCACCATAAAAACTAATGAAAAACAGTTTTTAATTTTAAAAATTGTTATTCCTTATTGATTGTTGAAGGGTTTTGAATGTAGCCCTGAATCCAAGTGTTTTGTCAGATTATGTTCAAATATATTTTTCTAGGCCATAGCCTGTCTTTTAAAAAAATCTTAACAATGTCTTTGACAAAGCAAATGTTTTTGATTTTGATAAAGTTCAATTTATCACTTTAAAAAAATGAATTCTGCTTTTAGTATCATATCTGTGAATTTGCTTAGGCAAATTCAGTGATCCTCCAGTGATCCCTTCTCCCTTTTTTTCTCTGACCAATTTGAGAAAAGGTTTATTAATTTTATTTATCTTCTCAAATATCAGCTTTTGATTTTGCTGATTGTTTCTATTAGTTTCATGTTTATGTTTCATTGGTTTTACTTTGACCTTTATTATTTCTTCTCTTTTAAAAATTTATCTATTTATTTGTTCATTCTAATTAAGTATATATGACAGCACAATGCATTTTGATTCATTGTACACTCCTCTCTTTTTATTTTGGGTTTGATTCATACTTCTGTTTCTAGTATCTTAAGGTAGAAATAAGGGACCTTGATATGAGACCTTTTTTTTTTTTTTCCCTAGTATGTTTAGTGCTATGAATTTTCTTCCTGAGTACTACATTACTAGTATCCCATACATTTTAATATGTTGTGTTTTAATTTTCATTTAATTCATTCTACTTTGTACTTTGCCTTTCATTTGTTCTTTGAACAATGAATTATTTAGAAGTATTGCATTTAACTTCTTAATATTTTGGGAAATTTCTAGAGATATTTCTATTACATATTTTAATTATGGTTAGATAACCTATTTCATATGTTTTGAATCTTTTTAAGTTTAGTGAAACTTATTTTATTACTAAGAATATAAACTGTCTTAAAAAATGACCCATATATACTTAAAAAGAATGGGTATTTAAGCCAGATATGCTCGGTAGGCTGGGGCAGGAGGATCATGAGTTCACAGCTAGCCTGCACAAAATCAAGGTGCTAAGCAACTCAGTGAGACCTTGTCTCTAAATAAAATACAAAAGAAGGCTGGGAATGTGGCTCAGTGTTCGAGTGCCCATGAGTTCAATCCCTGGTATACCCTACTCCCAAAGAAAAGGAGAGAAAAAAAAAGAGTGTGTATTTACCTGTTATTCAAATTTTTTTAAAAAAATAAATGTCAGTTATGTTAATTTTTTTTTCAATTTTTCCTTTTTAGTTGTACATGACAGTAGCATTCATTTGATGTAATTATATAAGCATGGAATATATCTTATTCTAATTAGGACTCCATTCTTGTAGATGTACACAATAGTGGGATTCATTATGGTGTATTCATATATTTACATGGGAAAACTATCCCTCCTCCCTTCCCTTCATTCCCCTTTGTCTAATCTACTGAGTACCTATCTGTTCTTCCCCTTTCGTTCCCTTATTATGGTTAGCTTCCATATGTCAATGAAAATGTTTGGCCTTTGGCTTTTTGGGACTGGCTCATTTCACTTGGCATGATAGTTGTCCAGATTTATCCATTTACTGGAAATGTCATAAAGTCATTTTGCTTAATGGCTAATCTCTATTGTGTACATATAGCACATTTTCTTTATCCATTCATCTGTTGAAGGGCTTCAAAGTTGGCTCTAGCTCTAGCTTAGCTATTGTGAATTGAGCTGCTATAAACTTTGATGTGGTTGTGTCACTGCAGTATGCTGATTTTAAATCCTTTGAATATATACTGATCTAGCTAGATCGAATGGTGGTTTCATTCCTAGATTTTTGAGGAGATTGATATTTTTATTGATGTTTCTCTCCATTAATTTTATCAGTTATTTTTTCAGTTTGTGATTTATATATTTTGACATTTTATAACTTGCTTCCTAATTTTTCAGATTTTTTTGGTCTACTTCATAGATTGCTTAATCATTATGAATTGACCTTTATTTTTCTCTGAAATCCATTTCATGTATGTTAATATAGTCATTCCAACTTTCCTTTCATTAAAGTTTGTATGGTATTTCTTTTTCTCTCCTTTTAGCTTATTTGTGCCTTTTATTTGAAGTTCATTTTGTATAGGTAATTTGGGGTTATTATTTGTTTTTAGTTTTTTCACCCAGTACTAGGGTTTGAATCTAGGGCCTTACCTATGCTTGGCAAGAACTCTATACCCCCAGCTATACCCTCAACCCTTTTTTATTTTAGACAGGGTCTTGCTAAGTTGCCTAGATCGGCCTGAATGTAAAGATTCTCCTACCTCAGCTGTTCAAGTAGGTGGGATTATAGGCATGTACCACCACACCCAGTAGTATTGGGTCTTTCCTTTTTATTTAGCCTGATAATTGCTACCCTTTTATTAGGAATTTTAGACTATTTACATTTCTTTTGATTATTGATGTGGCTAGATTTAATTCTTTCATTTTAGTATTCCCCTCACCCCAGTTGTTTATTTCCATTTTCCTGATTTTTTTTTAAGTAATAGTTTATTGAGCTTAAGTTCATATAGTCATTTAAGGACTGGGGATGTAACTTAATGGTAGAGTGCTTGCCTTGTGTGTGTGAGGTCCTGGGTTCAGTCCCCAGTACCATGAAGGAAGGATGGAGGGAGGGAGGAATTTTTCCTATAAAATTGGTAAGCTGGTTACCATTTCTTTTTGCTGCTAGTGTACTGTTCTCTTGGGTCCCCTTCACCACCATATCACCCGAAACAGTGCTGAGGATTAACTCAGGATCTTACCCATGTTGGGCAAGCACTCTACCACTGAGATACAACTCAAGCCTCTTGGATTATATTTATTCATTAATTCAGTGAATGTACCTGAAATAACACTGTGGGCTTGGTACTGTTTTTGATGCTGAGTTTATGTAGTTTCTATTGTAGACCTAAAAGGTAGACAAAAGCAATAAAATAAATACAAAATAATTTTAAGTTGTAATTAGTGCTTAGAAGACAATAAAACAGTAAACCTCAGCCTTTCAGCATGTTCTTTGTAAGAGCCTGAGAAGCTTACAAATAAATAAAATATTTCAGCTTTATTAAATAGATTTTATGATATTTGCTTTGCAGAAGCTTAGTTTTGTTTATGCTTTGCTTCTGGACTGTGTCCAATTCATAGTGTTAGAGGTTAGAGAATGTATAATGTATATCCATGTCTTCTTCTTCTTTTTTTTTTTTTGGTGCTGGGGGTTGAACCCATGGGTACTTAACTACTGAGCTATATCCCCAGCCTTTTTATTTTTTATTTTTAGATAGGGTGTCACTAAATTATTGAGGCTGGTCTTGAACTTGTGAGCCTCCTGCCTCAGCCTTCTTATTTGCTAGGATTATAGGTGTATGCCGCTGTGCCTGGGCTGGTTCATTCCTTGAAGAAACATTTTTTCATAATTTTATTGTGTATTGTATTAAGGAATTTTGCTTTTATTGTTTTCTGTTCTAAGTAACTGTTTCACTTTTTTTTGTTTTTATATATATGCATATATCATATCCTGACTTTATAGACTTTGTTTATATGTGCTTTTAGCTCTTATCTTAACAAAGAACTCAAAAGTTTCACACTGTTTAAATATCAACTTAACCTTGTTTTTACTTTTAAAGTTTTCTTTTGCATACAAATAAATAGTATAATAGAGTTTAAGTCCTCGTTTTACTTAAAGTTTTAGTATACTTAGGGTTACTTCTGAATATCTTTTCTCAATCTCAAATTTACTTATCCAATAACTGTAGGTCACTCTGGTTTAAGGTGTATTAGGAGTTGAGAATCTAAATGGCAGAGGGCTGGGTGAATAGTTCAGTGGTAGACCACTTACCTTACCGATGTGAGATCAGGGTTCAATCCCCAGCACTGAGAATATTATAGAATATTATGGTGGCACATGCTTATAATCCCAGTAGCTTTGGGAGGTTGAGGCAGGACGATTGTGAGTTTAAAGCCAGCCTCAGCAATTTAGCAAAACACTTAGCAACTCAGACCCTGTCTTTAAATAAAATGTAAAAAAGGGATGTGGCTAAGTGGTTAAACACTCCTGGGTTCAATCTTGAGTGAAAGAAAGAGAGAAAGAGAGAGGGAGGGAGGGAGAGAGGGAGGGAGAGGGAGGGAAGGGAAGAAAGAAAATTAGATAGAATAAAAAATTAATGCAAGAGGTAAAGAGTAGTGATTTATTTTTTACTTTGAAGCAGCAGGTAGCCTTGAAAATCTTAAAGAACGTCAAGGGAAAGTGAACCAGGAGAAACTAAGCAGAAAGTTAAGTATATTTGTATATGGGAGGAATTTGAAATATATGCGGTTATACTAGTGGTACTGAAAGTTATTGAGAACTTTCAAACTGATTTCCTCTATATTTAGGATTTGAACATTTGTAGTCATTAATTCTGAATCCTAAACGAGAAAGGCATTGAACATTCAGAAGAAGAATTAGATAAGAAAAATGCCTCTAACATATTGCAGATAATGAAACAAAGCAAAACACATTTGAAAGGATATTATCAAAATTTTAATGAAGTAGGACTCCTGAAAAATTTCTAATGAACAAGGCGTAATGAATGAAGTATATTCTAGTAATACACTGTTATTATTGATTGAAGATATAGTGCTAACCTTTTTTTAAAGAATGCTATCCAATTTGCTTTATTTTAGTAAATATATTTATAAGGATTTTAATTTGCTTTGATGATCTTAATCTTTTACTCTTCTTTTTTGACTTTTACATGCTTTTATTAAGTTCTGAAACACCTGGTCTTTGTTGTAGTGGAAAAGTTTATTCCAATACATTTATACATTAAAAGTTGAAGGTAAAGTGATAGATTTAGCAATTTGAAATACAATTTTCAGAAATTTTCAACAAGAAAACCTGGAAAAAACAACAACTTGAATTCTAAGTTTGTGTATTTAAATTAGAAATATCTTAGTTTTACATTTAAGAAAGTCTATCACATAATTTTAGATTTTTGACATTTACATGTAATATAATTTAAGATGTAATGGCTTATAATACCAGTTACTCCAAATCACTAAATTCCTGATATTTGTATAACTTAAAATATGTTGCTTAAAAAGTAAAATCTGTATTGACATACAGTGGAATAATAGACTTCAAGAAGCAAATGAAGAGGAGAATAATTATTGTATACTTACAAGGCAGAAAATATATATTCTCCTTTAATTTTCACAAAAATCCTATGTGGTAAAATATCATGGTAGCATCTAGTAATCATTGAGTGTTTTCTGTATCTCAGGGATTGAGTTAACCAACTTATTTTTATTGTATACTTCCCAAAATTCCAGGAGTAGAGACATTCATATTATTCCTATTTTAAGACTCAGAAATCAAGTAACCTGTTTGAGGTTTCTCAGTTTATAAACTAGAGAAATTTAGCAATTTGAAAGATTTCTCAAGTTAGAAAATTCAGGTTCATAATAGTAGGTTATAATTTACCTAAATTTATCTAGTTGATAAATGGCAATAGCATATAAGCATTGTTTTGTCATTTTCCAATGATAAATGCTCTATTTAGTTTTTCACAGCTTTACTGTTACAATTTTTTTCTATCTTTTGCATTTATTGAAGCTACAACCAATAAAGGAAAGAGACTGTAAAACAGGTAAAGTGGATATGGGATAAAAGTATATTTTAATAAGATTTTATACATCTCAGAGTTGATGTATTGCTTTTACTGTTCAAGTCTTATAAAAAATAAATGAAAACGAACAGACCTGTCTTTGAAAAATTTTTTGCTTCCTACTCCCTAGCAAATACACACTCATGATTTCCGATAAAGCTCTTTTTTCACTAATGTTGCATTCTTTTTTTTTTGAAACATGTATTTACTCTCAGAGTTATTAAAAATGACATGTAATAAGTGCCATGCAAAGTTGGAAAGATGAAAAGAAGAATCAGGTTTTCCTCTAACCCTACTTTAGGTTGTGAAGTTTTTTTTTTTGTTTTGTTTTGTTTTGTTTTGTTTTTTTGCCTCTTCTTCACTTGCAGTAAAGAAATCTTATTTCATTCACTTTGCAAAAGTGGTCTCATACAAGATTTCTTACAACTAGAGGAATACATTTATTGCTATTTCATTTTAAAGACTGTTCTAGCCTTGAAAGGTAGAAAACTGGTTCTTATATAAATTGAGATCATTAGTGTGAACAGCACTGAGAACTTGTTTTTAATTAGGGTAAAAACGTGTTTCTAAATTCTCATTAAAAAGAGGATACTGATAAAAGTGTAAGTTTGAGCCTTAAATTTACAGAGGTGGCAATGGGACTTCATAAAGATGTGTTAGAATTCTTAGAAAATGTGTTTTTCTCAAATCTGGCTGACTTGCAGTTCTGTAGTATGGTATTATTGATGTGGTAGGTTATAGGAAGATTTGTCTTCCTGTCACCAATCTGTTGTTAACCAGTCCAGTGAGATTTTTTACTATCAAATATTATGCTTTCTAATTCTAGGATGCCCATTTCATGTTTTATAGATTACACTTCCCTTTTTAAATTCTCTGTTTTTTTTCCATCTGTCTTTACTCTCTGTTTTCTTGGATATTAATTAATCATAATTTTAGGGTCAGTAAGTAATAATTTGGTTGGTGACTTAAATAATTTGCATGCCATAGATACATTATTTGTCTCAAGATCATCTGTTAAATCTGACACATTCTTTACAAACTCAATAGCTCTCTAATAGGT
The DNA here is from genome assembly GCF_964194105.1 of Spermophilus citellus. NCBI lineage: Eukaryota > Metazoa > Chordata > Mammalia > Rodentia > Sciuridae > Spermophilus > Spermophilus citellus. The sequence continues at coordinate 41,442,018 of NC_138189.1, read as the reverse complement.
ACCACAGAAAAAGTATAAGGTTGTAGGCCATATTAATTTTCAAATCCTAGCTCCTCTGTTTCCTAATGTAGCTTTAATGTTTCTTGACCTCTCTAAGGTTCAGTTCTTATATGTAAAATGAAAGTAATACAATCTACCTTATAGGTTTTGGTGTGCAGGTTAATAAATAAGGTAACAAAAGGAATATACTAGCATGGGTCAGACCACGTATCAGGTTCCATAAACAATAATTCTTAATCCATTCATCCATTCTTATTTATCCAGTTGTCTATTTTAATCAATGAACAGTTGATTTTTTTTTTTAAACTGCTTTTCTACTTCTTGGTCCTAAGCACTGATTCATCCTTTAAAAATTATATTTAGTTTTTCAAAAAGTCCCTGTAGTAGTACTTATTTGGTGAAATTAATTTGTCTTATGAATAGTTCTTTAAATTTTCTGCTTTCAGTTGAAATTCGGTTTAGTTTCCTGAAGCATTATTAGTATTTTGTTAAATGTAACTGGGATTTAATGGATCACTCCCTTGAAATTTTGTGCAGCATTTTGTATTTCTGTATATGTGCCTCTTTTTCTGGAGAAAGAGTCTGTTAACTTTCATCATTTATAAAATGGTGTAATTTTAAAAGTTATGAGCCACTCACTAGCCTAGCTCATAAACTCTTGATGAAATTCAGTTTAATCATACATTACTTAAGATTAGCACCTATTAGCACCAGCTCAGTGCTGCCTCGAGGATATTTTTGATCCACAAATGTTAGCAGTTGTTTAGCTTATCTCTAACAGAGGTACTTTTTCTTCTTCTTTTTTGCAATTATGGGGATGAAACTCAGGACTTCTTCAGGCTTCACAAGTGCTGTACCCCTGAACTACATCCCCAGCCCCAACAATACTAATTTTTAACAAACATTACTAAAAACTTTATTCTAATGATACTTTAGTGGATATTTTAGTATATCTAGATTATTTGAAATTCAGTGTTCACATTACAATTTTTAAAAGGGGCTTTTATGTAGAGGAAGGGAATTTGGTTAAAAATTCCTTTGAGCAATTCATACATATTCTTGTTATATGGTTGGTAATCCAAGTTTTTCATATGTCATAATTTTGAGATACGACATAGAATTTTCTGCACATAATTGGAATATAAGATTTAACATTAATCCAGAACAAACAGAAGTAAATCAAGTAATTTTCTCCTTAGTTCTCCAAAGTTAAAATAATCCATTCCAAATCATATGTTTTCCTTCTAATAACATAACTAAAAATATTGTTTCACTTATTTTAACAATTTCAGTTTGTAGTGAAGTCTAAATATATGTGTAATTCTTATTTGAAAAACATTTAAAAGTTAAAAATAAGATTATGAATACATTTAAAGCATTTTAGTTAAAGCTTAATGAATTATACTTTTAGAAGTTTAAAATTCAAAATTTGTTTTAAATAAGAAATTGAACGTTTGAAATTTGGCTTTGACATTCTCTGATGTTATGAATAAATCCAATTCAAATACACCTGTAAGTAGTGAACTTTATCTATAGAGAAAAAGTTAGTTAAATGAAATTGTAAAAATATTTTATAATCAAATTTGAGGTTTTTTAGGAAATCCTGATTTTCTATTTCAGTAATTTAGGTTTTCACAGTGTTTCATACTTTTTTTTTAAAAACTATTGTAAGCTTACTTTATATTCTTTTTTGGAACTTACAGGGTATGTCATATCTAACCTTGTTGATTAGTCACCTAAGTAAGTTGTTTTGTGCATTGTTCATATCCTTTGACTTCTCTTGCAGTTCTCATGTTTTGGCTTATTCCCACAGTTTTACCAAACATTTCAAAGCAACCAAGCACAACAAGAGTAGAAACCAAAATGTTTCTCCTTATGGTACTACTGCTTATTACTCAATTTAAATCTATTTAACGTATATTTATTAATTGAATTATGTTTTTTAATCTCTTGTTATTTTAAGAGGCTATATTAGAAGTAACTCACTAATAAGGAAAAGAAAACCACCAAGATGTTGAAATGAAGAAATATGTTGTTACTGTTTTAAAAGGAAGGGCCTTCAAAATGAACTCTCAAGGGAGGTGGGTGGGAGTCCAGATGCTTGAAGCTGTCCTCTTCCAGGTTAGTGACATGACATTCTCACAAAAAGTTGTTTTGCTTACATGGTGTAAGTTGGTGGTCCTGGTACTTTTAATTAAAGAATCCATCATAAAATTAGATTTCTTATTGATCATCTTAAGCAGAAGGACTGAGGATTCCTTGGTAAAGAACCACTAACCTGTCCTCTCACCCCCAGGGTGTAGGCACTGAAAAGGATTAAGGCCCACTGTAGGGAACCTTGTACTGAAGCCTGCACTGCCCTTTCCCCTGTTCTTTCAGCTAAATAGAAGATCCTTAGTTCCCATGACTATCAATTCGGGGCTTTTCACAAGCACTAAATTCTTTAAAGAAAATTAAGATGACTTATTTTTAAAAGCTAGCCTAGAAAGATAATGTTTTATTGGTATTTTTTGTTGGCAGGCCTCTACATATTTTTTTCTAATGGTTTAATTTGCTTTATTTTGAAACTTGGAGGTCAATATAGACATTTAAATTCCAGGACAGTTTTTATATGATTAAGTTTGCTTGTCCAGTTAGTTACGGTAGAGTTTGGCAATGTTGAAATTAGAAATAGATCTCTGATAGTCCTGTGGACATAAACTCTTAACTTTTATTTCTAAATGACTGCAGTTGAAGTTTGAAAGCTTTGAAATTGCTTTTATAAATGCTTAAGTGTCATTTTTTTCATGATCTGTCAAATTGGTATTGTATTTAATCTTGAAAATATATTTTGATTTTGTTAACTAAAATTAATTGCAGAGTATTAAACATTCTCAGTAGTTACAGCTTTTTTTTTTCCGTTTAATTTGAGCTTTTGTTGCTACTAACAAATAATTTGTGGCACAGTTTCTTTTCTTTCTTTTTTTTTTTATTTTTTAATCTCTGCTAGAATCTACATACTTGTCACCTTAGTGTGCAAGAAATGTTCCACTCAAATCAAGGGTTCTTTCTGGTTTTGTATGTTCTCACCTGCTCCTCACTGTAAATCATTGAGATGTCAAGTGCAATGATTAATTAAGCTGCACGTGCAAGTGCCTTTTTTTTTCACCTGTCAAGCAGGAAAGAAGTCTTATAGCAAGATTAGATGGTGCTAATTCACAGCTTTTACTTCAGACTGTCAAGTGTGTAGAAATATTGTATATTTAGATGCTTATTCAGAATGTAGCATAGCAGGGTTTGTTTGGTTTAGAATTCTTAAATATTTTAAGACACAATTACTATAACAAACCCTATCGTTAAACTCTCAATTAGAGGCAAAGAATAAATTCAGAATTCCTACATAAGTATTTTGGAATTTTAGGTTCATACTTTGTAATTATGTAATTATTTTTTATTCAAATACTGGTAGTTGATGTAAGTTATGTAAAGGAAATATTTTAAAGTTTTAAATTGTGTTTGTATATGTGTATGTGTGTATATATATATATGCATCATAAAGAATTCATTTTCATAATATAGATTTTCATGGATTTAAATTTCTGATGCAAAAAGATGATGCTAACAATATTATTTTCTTTAAGTAATAAATATTTGCAAAGTGTAGTGTTAAACTTTTGGATTCTATTTTTATGTGTTAATATAAAACAATAGACTTGGAAAGCTAGTTCTGTCTCCCTACCCTGTTTCTTTCAACACCCCCTCCAACCTTTAAACCATCAGTAAAAGTAAAACCTCAAATTGTATAGTAATCTTAATCTATTATTAAAAGGTCCTAGAAAGGAAGATTACAAGGTAGATTCAGGTTTTGAATCAGTTTTACCATTGGTTTAGCAGCGGGTGGGCAGGCAGATGCCTGCTCATAGTAGAACCTATTGCCATTTTTCACCATTGATAGAGTAGCCTTTCAGAGTCAATGAGCTCTGTCAATGTGAGCTTGTCAAGGCTACAACTTCATAGACCTGAGAGGCGGTTTGAGAGGTCAGCCCTTTTCAGGTTCGCTGTGATGCAAATGAACTTTAATGCTTAAACAACTATTGGAATTTTTATGTCTGCTCCTTGTTCTTTTTTCTTCACAAAGTCATTGACGAGACATTCAGTGCTTTTTAAATTGGAAGTTGCATTGTGCTAAAGACCTAGTACAGATTTATGGAGGGCTGAAAGCAGTTAGATCATGTTCTTTTCATGGTGCGATTAGAATCAAATCGATTTCCCTACAGCCTTCAGCATTCAGATGGCAATTTTAACAAAGCTTGGGGGCTAGACAAGGGACAAAACGACTGAACTGAATGTTAATTACACTCTGCAGCCTTATTTTCTTTTGATTTGGGGCTGACTGGCAACTAAATTAACAAAAAGTGTGACCATAACTGCTGCCCTATTTTCATTTAAAAGGAGAGCTGCCTCTAAAAGGCTATCTTTACAAAGAAACAAGTGAGGTCTGCTGATCATTGTTAACAAGGGCACTTTTTTTTTCTTTAAAATTCTTGCCAAAAAGACTGTTCAAAAAAAGTAGTGTAATAAATTAGTCATTGGCGTATTATCACCCAGAAAGGTAGTTGATTTTCTGATTTCTATGGCCTAAGCTTGGAAAATTTAAGACAGTAGTGGTAATTCGTTGGTAGCTATGAATTATAATTGGCACTTACGTGATTTTGGTATGTTTTTAGCATGTTCAACATGCTAAAAGGTAATATTAGAACTAGATTGCAATAAATATTTAAAATAAATATTAATCTTTTACTATGTAACATTAAAATTCAAAATCAACTTGATCCTAAAAATTTTCATCTAGCTCATCATTGTTTGACAGGCATTACATATTTGATTATTAGTATTTATTTACAGTTGTACCATATTAATAGCGGTAGATGCTTTTTTCCTTCTTTCTCAAGAAAACTGCAGCTGCACCAAGTTGCAGTTGATCCTTGTGGCAATACTATCACTTTTGCACCTGCAGCTGTGTCAGTCTCATCCTAACACCTGGCATCATGAATTATACTCTCCTTTATTCATCCTTCCAAACAAGAAACATTTCCTGCTGCATATAGATACTGGAACAATCAAGTGAAGTGAATTTCTCAGTTGATTCTTTAAAGAGTACCATGTATTAAGAATTTGGTTTGACTACCAGACACTACTTTTATATTGGTTTGAACAAAATTTTGACTTTGTTTAGAAACTCTAACTGGAATAATTAATATTTTTTAAAAATGTAGACATTATTTTAAAGTATGATGTTAAAATTAGTTTGAATTTTATAGTTTGGTGGGTTTTTTTCTTTAAAAATGTTTAGTTATTTCATTTTAAGATTTACCCTAAAGGGCTTTTGCATTTTGTTAGTTAATATTTAAATTATCCTTGTTTTAAAGTATTAAGGGCCTTTGTAACTATTTAAATATTGCAAAAGTATTTTTGAAAGAACTTAGACCTTAAACATATATCATTTGGCAGATAAATAATTTTTTAGACGTTGATACTTTGAAATCAGAAGCTAGTAAATTTGAAACAGTTAAAAAATACATATGCAAATAAACCAAAGTGTATGTTTATTAAAAAAGTACTGTTTCTGTTCAGGTTTCTATTTCATGCTAGAACATTGATAGTGGTATATGCCATCCTATACTCAGTCACTGTCATGTACTTCTCCCCTTTTCACACAAAAAGCAGCTGCAAAACAAAGTTTTTCTGAAACCAGTCAAGAGTAAACTTTTTCCTCATTTGTCTTCCAGACACGAAGATCGATTGAGAAGTTATTAGAATGGGAAAACAATAGGTTATACCACAAGGTGAGTACCACAGGGAGCAGCTTCGTACTGTTGGGGTCTGAATTGCACAGTATGGAAACAGATGCTTTTGTTGAACTAAAAATATGAAAGGTGGACAAATGGGTTAGTCTGTGTGCTGCAATAAAATAGAGCTCATTTTTCTTCTTTTACTCTCCTACTTGTCTAGCTGTGCTTGCACTGGAGACTGAGCAAAAGGAAATGTGAAACGAATAACATGATGGAATATGTAAGTTAAAGGGCTGTTTTGTGAGTTTCTCTATTAAATGATCATTTATTTTGCTTCTGATCTTATTCTTTCCATGATTATTAATCAGCAAAGGTGTCAGGAGCTTAATCTCCTGAGTGCAAGGATTTTCTACGCTTCACAGATGCATGGGTTTCATGTGCAAGCCTGATTTATAAAGTTATGAATGACTTGAAAACAAGGCTTCACTGTGTTCTGAAAAATAATAAATTAATTGCCAAGATAAAATAGCCTGAACATGTGTTGATGGAGTGTGAAATTTTAAATGCTGTATAAAGAATAACCACAACTTTGGTTACGCAGCAAGTCAGATATGGCTTTTTTATATAATGCTAATCAAGTTTCCAAGTATGGAAGAAAACCTTTCAGCCAAGTCATTGGAGCTTAAGAAACCTTTAGCCTTTATAGACTTTTAACTGCCAGTATACCTCAGTGGCCTTTAGAGAATCTTTCAAAGTGTTATTAGAATATTGCTTTGTGAAAATTATCTTAAAAGTAAGCAGGAAAGGAGATGCTGATCATTCTGTGTTTTTTCTTTAAAAGATAGTTAATTTTGAATGTATATACAATTTATTTTAGAACTTTAAAATGACTCCTTGATTTACTTGGACAATTGTTTTCCTTTTGAAAAGTTGAAAATAACTATAGGAAATTATGAATATTTATTTTCTTCCTGAACTTGAGTGTTTTGTTTTAAATATGGAAAGGTTATTACATTAAAAGAAAAAGATCTAAGGAAGAGTTAATTGTTGAAAATTAAAACCACAGCCTTTGTGAAATACCTGTTATAACATTTCTGATGAATTTTGTCTTTTCTTTGAAACAATATAACCATCATAGATTGTATGTGTGTATAAAAGATTGATTAAAATAGTGTTTAAATAGTTGGAAATTATCATAAAATCATTTTTCTCTATTAGCATTTTCCGGTTCTTTCATTAACATGTCGTCAAATCCCATTTCTAGCCTTGAACAAAAAAGATATTTTTAAGTGTCTTTTTTTTCCATAAACTAGCTCTATTCAATGAACAGAATAATGTAGATTTTCTTTATCTATTATATCAAACATGTTAATTTATGATGATGAGAAAGACACTTGATACTTCTTTATAATCATAAGAAAAGCACATTTGAGTAACTTGTTTTAAGGTTGACCTATGAAAATATTAGTCATATTTTTTATTATAGATAGTAAGAGGGTTTTGTGTATACATTTTGTGGGGAGGAATAGATATTTAAGAGATTTAAGGGATTTTGTAAGAAATATTTGCTACATCTGTAAATCCAAACAAATAAGCTTAAGTTGGAGGCATTAATTATTTTTGTACATTTCTAAATTTACTTTGGAAAAGAAAACATCTAAATTATACCTGAGCTTGGAATATAAATCAGTGATAAGAGCACTTACCTAAATGTTCAAGGCCTTTGTTTGATCCCCAGCACTAAAAAAAAAAAAAAATTATTTCCAATGCTGTAATTTTCAAGTAGGGTATATGAATTTTTTAAAAAGATTTCATGACTTTTTTTTATTAACCAAAATTAAAATAATTTAGTAACTTCTAAAACATTCTGAACTTTATACTTTGTTTGGAAAATAGTTTACCTTGAATTTTTAGATAATTAAGCATTTCTAAAATGATTGTATTATATTATCATAGAAGATACTTAGAAGAGTAGTAAAACAAAAAAAAATTTTTTTAAATTTCTAACAATGTGATTTTGATAGCTAAAAGCAAAAATAACATAGCTTCAGAAAGTCCTTAAGGGGGCTGGGGATGTGGCTGAAGCGGTAGCGCGCTCGCCTGGCATGCGTGCGGCCCGGGTTCGATCCTCAGCACCACATACAAAGATGTTGTGTCCACTGGAAAAAAAAAAAAAACTAAAAAATAAATATTAAAAAAAAAAAGTCCCTTAGGGTAATTTTTAAAAGTTAAAATAGCATATAATCCAGTAAGAAGAGAATGAATGCCCCCTTACCTAAGGAATTCAAGCCTTTTTTGTCACGTAGCCTTCCTTCCCTCAGCTTTTCTATAACTTACAGAAATATCATTTATTAGTTAAAAAGAAAAATAATTCTTCCTGATTGTATATTGAATTTCGGAGATAATCTAGAAAAAATACCAACTTTATACTAATTTTTCTTTATTCAGATACAATAGAGGGATATGATTTAGAAGAAACAAGTACCCAATTTTTATGAGTGCTTGTTGAAGGAAAAGAGTTTTGTAGGATATGTTTTTTAAAAACTAATGATAATTCAGTGGGTTGTGATTCATTCAGCTATAATCTCAGCTGTTCAAAGCTGAGGCGGGAGGATCCCAGGTTTTAGTCCAGTCTGGGCAATTTAGGGAGACCCTGGAAAAGAAACCAGTAGAACTCAAGGGAATACAAAGTTTCCTAGTTCAAATGGATTAACATGTAAATGTGTTCAGATTTGGAGATCATATCAAGACACAAAAAAAATAATAATTTCTGGAAAAAAAATTGACATGCTCACCAAACTTGGAAATTGTTCAGATTAAATGCCTTTTCAGTCAGCAATAGTCCATACAGAGATGGAGCAAGGGAGAGAGTTAAATTAAAATTTAAGATGACTCAAGTTCAGAATAAAAATTAGCTGTCATCAACTTGTATGTTTTTGTATTGTGGTGTTTTGCTTTTGTTTTTTTCTTTTAGTTTCCTATTAAAAGTTCCTTTGAAACACATTTTAATCTTTTTTTCCCCCTTTGATGGTGCTGGGGATTGAACCCCGTGCCTTATGCATGCAAGGCAATCACTCTACCAACTGAACTATATCCCCAGCCCCAAATTTTAATTAATTTTGCTAACTCAAGAAGAAAAGGTCTTTAAAAAATTAAAAGAAGTAGAAAGACCAGTATCCTGTGGTAAAATGAGAACATCTAAAACTTACAGAATTGGGTGGAAAAAGGGAAGAAGCCTGAAGGAAAATATTGGGTCAACTATAGTCACATAATACAATAGAAAGGACAAAGCTTTGGAGTTAAAACAGCTTTTTATTCAAATAGTTACTCCATAGTCCATAATGTTACAACTTGTAAGATTATCAATTTTCTCATTTGTAAACAGCAGTGCTAATACCTCATAAATTGCTGGAATTAAATAGACCATAACACTTCATCTGCAATTCTCAGTCTTCTCATTCATTCATAATGTGCATGCAAGTGTGTGCATTCCTCCAGTTTGTCAGGGGTACTGTCTGTATCAACCACCTCTACTTACCTTCTCAGACTTATTTTACTGCCTCTTCATAGAACTGAAATTCAGAAAAATTCTCAATTATGAGGTTCTGGGGTGTCAAATAAATGTCTGCTTTAAGAAAATTTGTAGTTTTGATATGTGAATGGATTTTCAAAAATTTCTAAGTGATGAAAGTGAAGTTTTAAGATAAAAAAACTGTTTTAGTCCTTTTAAAACTTTCTCTTCTTCCTTTACAGGTCATCCTCATAGAATTTTTACCAAAGACACCAATTTTTCGACCAGATTAGCATTTACTTTATTTATAGAGACTTTCCAAGTATGTTGTCTTTCCAATGGTGCCTTGCTTGGTGCTCTCCTGGTGGTGACATAACATTGGTTCTACAGAATTGTGTGGTGTTTTTTGTTGTTGTTGTTGTTTGTTTTCGTTTTTGTTGTTTTTTTTTTAATAACCGCATGTTCTGTGTGTGCATATTTGTCAAACTTTGCAAGTTATTTCATACAGATGTTTAATACTTAAGTTATTGTGCTTTATTCTGTTATGTATTCTGATTTTCAAGGATTACTTTTTGTATTCTCAAAAAAATACATTTGAACTTAGCATACAAAGTGGCCAGCCTTTTTTATTTTATCACCAAGGTACACACAATTCTTTATTTATAAATTTCTTAACATAGAAAAACACCTCTGTAAGACGCTACTTATCTATTCTAGCAAGCACACTCTTTGTATTATTTTTTCTTCCTTTTTTAAATTTAACATAGAAATTACTTTAAAATAATAAGTTTTCTTTAATAGCCTTTGGAACATAACATACCCTTTGTCATATAATTCCTAAATATTCTTTTTACAGCAGATCTATCCGTTAACATTATGAAGACCTATCAAAAAGTTTTGAAAATATTTCTGTCTTCAAAGGTAGTAAGGCAGAATTAAATTATTTTTATTAGAATAGGCAAATCAATGAATGGTATGCATGCATCTAATGGTTACTAGAGCTCAGGATCACAAAATATAGTAGCATCACAGTCTGCATATATTTTTGGTCAAGATGATATTAATAATGGCCTTACTTGGGTTATTTTTATTGTTCACCATATCTTATATTCAAAACTATGGCAGTACTCCTTTAAAAATTTCTAAGAAAAAATATTCCTCCCAATCAAATGTAGTTGTAGAATGGATATGTTTCTAAAGAGTTTCGAAAAGAAAACAAAAGTTCTAGATTAAAAGTAAGCTATTATTTAATACCCCAATGGTATTTAGAACAAGTTCCTACTAAGAAATGGAGGACATATTTAGTACTGTTTTTATCTGTGCATTCACTTTCAGTCAGTTATGTTACTTTTTTTGATTGAGAGTGACTGTGACATGAATCATTAGTTTATTATTTTTAAATATATACTATACACATACATACTTTTTTTGTCTTTTTGATTATAGATAACCTCCATGCATTTAAAAACTTTTTAGATATCTATATGGCCTATGTGTAAATTTTTGTTTTTATAAGCCTGAAATTATACAAGTTTTAATGTGTGTCAAGAGTTTGTTCCATGCAACTGTGGTATCGAGCAATAATGTGAATAACTTTTGAAATTATATAAACTATGCTTAATAATTTGTATTAAGAATTGGTACCACTATACAATACCTTTTTTCCTTGTATTAAATCTTTTAAATACTGGTTTCATTAATTTATATACCTGTATTTTTTTAAAAAGGTATTTCTTTGTACTTCTCCAAAGTACTGTACTTCTACATAAATTTGAATAGTTAAATGCCAGTATCTTGCATCCTATATACTATATTGGACATTAGGAATTATCTTAAAAACTAGGATTATTTTTTTTTTTGTCAGAGAATGATCTGTTTGCCTTGTCCCCCACATAATTTAACAACTTGAATTTATAGAATACTTTTCCTGTGAAGAGCTCAAAGTACAAAGAATTCAAATACTTCCACTTTTATTTAACTTGTGTCTGAAGTGTGTCCTGCCACTTTAAAGTAGTGCAATTAAAAGTAACGCTATTCAAAAACTCCAGTATTTGTCTGGTTTCAGTGTGGAAAATACTGTATCTCCATATAATACTAAATCTGCCTCAGGATTTAGAAAGAGCAAAAAAAATGTAATGACTGTGTAGACTATGCAACACAGAGTTCCCTGTTTAAAATTGTGTAAATCCATATAATGCTGTAGAAATCAGCTTTATGAAAAGAACTTACTTATTTAGATATATTTTTCTTCCCATTATTAGTCTTCTGTCAATAATAATTTTTCAAAATTATATTCCTGTAAGAATATTTTAACATAAGATTAAGTTTCATAGTTGATGATATTAAGTATAGAATTTCAAAAAACTTTTCCTGTTTTATTGAAAGGTAAGTCAGTTGTTGTAAAGATTCCCTGAGAATATGCATTACACTTCCAATGTGTGTGTAGAAAAGAACCATAAATGTTTAATATATTGCATTACCATAAGCCACTTTGAGCTGTTAGAATTTCACGCTTGGATTTTCATAAGGATTCTCCAGTATATTATTTTTTCTTGAATCATGAATTTAAGTACCCATGTTACTGTTAATCAGAAATGTCAGAGATGCCCATGTTATATGAATATTAGTCCAAGAAAATATTTAAAATGGCAATTTTTTTCTTCAGCTCCTGTTTTCTGATTTAAAGTTTGTGAGATATGAATCAAAGATACTTTCTAAACTGGCCAGGAAAAGATATTGGCAGAAAATCCAATGTAAAGATTTTTATATAGGTTAAGTGAACAACTTAGGGTCTTTTAAAATACATCACCTGCATTTTATAGGCAGTCACTATTCCTGTATAGAAACTTTTTTTTCCCTCAAATAATGTACTTTGCAAATCCTGTTGTATTTTAGTACATAGATGGGCAAGAAGTCACCTTACCTATCTAAAATCATCATCAGATGCTTTATTAAGACTCTTTTAATGACCAGATTTCAGTCATTTAAAATATAAACTTGTAATTTGAGCCTAAAATCCACAAAATACGTTTAATAAAACCTTAAATAATCATAAACAATTATTTCTTTTTCTTATTAGAAAAGTTAGTTTTGTAATTGAATACTTTCAAATCAAGAAGAGCCATACCTTTCCCTATGATTGTGTTTTCAGTGTTATTTTCAGAGAACTTCTATATTAGTAGACATAGGCCAGCCATATAAGACTTTGACTTCTGTCAATAGTAATTTTTCAAAATAAAATAAAAATATTTTAACATAAGTTTCATAGTTGATGATATTAAGTATAGAATTTCAAAAATCTTTTCCATTTCAGTCACTGGCTGCAAAATGATTTTAAGTAACAATATGTACAGTTGGACCTACAGATGCATGAGTTCAGACACTACTACATTATATAACATTATATATGTATTCAGACTGTTTGAAATTTCATGGTATTTGGCCTCACAATTATACCCTTTAGCTGCATGCCTGATGTTTCACTGTGAATATTTGCTTTGGTTTGCTCTAGGTCAGTAGTACTAAATCCAAAACTACAACATATTTGAAACTGTCTTTGACCAAACTCCAGCATCTAGTCCTGGACTCTCTTTTCTTCTGTTCTTCTGAAGCACCTGGACATAGCTCAGAATTGTCTTTTTATCTTTCTTACCCAAAGCTCCCAGTGAGCATGTTATTTCTTTTGCATTCTTAGCTAGGTGTTTAGAAGACCAATTAAAGTGAGTCACATTAAGTGATGAATGGCTAAACACCCTCAATTCTGCAGAAGTGATACTTGAATTTTTTTAAAAAGGGAGTTTCTTAATTGGTGCAGTTGGTGTTTTTCTTCTCAATACATCATATCCAGACTTCTGAGAGCTGGGGGCCGGTAGGGAAAGAGAAGGAAATAGGATGAACAGAGACTCCTTCTCAGACCAGTTTTTGAAGGAAGTGATTTATGTCTAGTTTTGCTTAGGAAAGGATAGGCCAGTCCTAAACCAAACCATTAATCATCCCACAGTAGTTTGTGTATAAACACTTAACTTTTTTAAAAAGGAAATCAACTTTTTCTTTTAATTGATATAGCCAACTTCATGTTGTTTTAGGAACATACTTTTTTATTCAAGTTGAGATTTGAAGTATATCTTTAAATCTTGAGTGATCTTGTTCTGAAAATTTACAAAGATTTTTAGATAGCAATTTAAGAAAAGCCTAAATATTGTATATATTATTAATCATAATTCTGTGTATTTCATTCTATAATAGAGGTCAGTATCTCCCCCAAGATGACAAATTGAAGCAAAACTTATCTTAATATTGAAAACAAAATCAGGATGCTGATCCTGATCTGGTTTTCATTTCTGATGTTCTACAAGATCATCAAATTACTTGGTCTCTTTGCTTTTATTTTCATTTCCAAAAAGAAGAAGATGCTGTGACTACCTCATGGTGCTTTCGTTCTTTCTTTCTTTCTTGGTATGGTGAATCAGACCTATGGCCTCATGCATGTTAGACAAGCATTATACTGCTGAGCCACACCCCAAGCCTCATGGTGTTATCTTATTTTGAAATGATAGTTTCAGTAATTCCTGTTACTTATTAAAACCTATTTAAAAGTAAATACATATTTAATGGTGATGATTGATTAGCTTTTTATGACTCATTTTCAATGTCAGCAAAACTCGGGTTACTGTCAGGTTTTGCATTTAAAATGAAAGTGGCTGGGTACTCCCTATATGTACTTACATATTTTACAAATTAGGAAAACATTAAATATAATACTTGAAATTCTTATTTTAGTTATCAATTTTAAAATGAGGGCAGCTTTTAAAAAGTATTATCAGTGATACTGTTTAGGTTTTTTTAATTTTTTCTAATGAGACACTTAAAATATATTTTAAGATACTTAAAGTCATCTATTTTTTTACATTCCCCTTGCTTTCATAAACATGATGTTCTAAACTCAAACTAGATTTTTTTTTCTTTTTATGAAAAAGAAAAAATTGCTTTTCTAGTTCTTGATCTCAGAAATATTTCATTGAATTAAGCACACAGGGCATTCTTAATTTTTTGCAACTAAGCTATTTATTGCTTTGTTGTTTTTTAAAGAAACATAATATTGTCAGCCTTCAACGAGATAAGTGATAGATGGGTATTTTGTCTACTCTCATATTGCGAGGCAATATATTTCCTATCATATCTTCTACTGGGTCTTGATCTAATTCCAGTTCTTTCTCTTAATGTTAATTACTATGTATATTTAAAGTCTAGAAGGATTATAGTCTTCTGCTTCTCCAAGAAACCTGTTGTACTAAAATTAAAGATCTTCTCTAGTAATAGTTTATTTTAATTAGGTAGTTAAAACAATCCTATTACATTGCTACAAAGTCTTCATAAACAGGAATTTGTGTTCCCTCAAGTTATCAAAGCCATTTTAAGTTTTATTTCTTAACTTTTGTTGAAGCTGATAAGAGTTCTATCCTCTTAGAAGATGAGTGGAGTATTGAGAAGCTTAACATTTATGGCAGTAGAAGCAAGGTATACATGGTTAGAAGGCAAGATGTTAACAAATCTACTGGCGAAGAGAAATAACTACATTGTTATCCTGCACTGGTTTGCAAAGATAAAAGTTATACAATGGTCAGGTATTACACATTAACACATTCTTATCCATGATTACATTGGATTTTTTTTTAATGAAAAATACTGTTCTAAATATTTTTCTTCTACTACCATGTCCTTCAAAAAGAGACTACCTTAAAAACAAAAGAAGTGTACTTCTATTTATCTTTTATAATTTAAATGTGACAAGTTTTAGAAAAACCTGCTGAATAAGAGAATATAGGAATTTGTTCCTGTGTACTTAAATGAGCTTGGAATAGTTTTCGAATAAGCAGAAATTTCTGATGGTAATCAATTATGCAGAACCAAGAGTAGTATTCCTTTTAGTTGTGCTTTAGGTAATTCTAATAACATTCAGGTTAAGTCCAGTAACATTTTAAAAAGTGAAAATAACATTGATAAAAATAAAAGATTGAATTTCAAAGATATGTATTATTTTTTCTTTCATCATTAACAAACTGAAACCACTAACAGACAGATATGGTCTATTTTACTTAAAATGGAAATGGGGGTGTAGATAAAATTTGTTGGCCTTTGTACTTGTGAAGAAGTAATGTAGATGGGCTAGTAGTTGAAGTGACTTGGTGCATTATTGGTTGTGTATATTTAATCTTATAAAATTAAGCTCTTGTTGATTGGGATTTTTTTTAGTGATCAAATGAGACCTAATTTGAGCTAGAGGATTTTATTTTTATTTTTTAAATTTGCTTGCTTTGTCTAGTTAGTGTTGTTTTTAACTGATGCTATTGCAACATGTGATTGCAACACAATTCTATGTTCAAAACTAAAATATTCACAGCATTTAGTCTCCGAAGAATGTACTGAAATCTTAGGCCAATCCTAGGTGGAATTGGAAAAGGAATGCTGGAACTTAGAGATAAATTCACTTTAAAGGAATTGATCAAACTAGTAAGGTCTGTTAAAATGACCAAATGAATGGAATAAAACCGCACAAAAACCTTAGTAGCCATGACCAACACAAATGTCTAGGAATCAAATAACTAAATTGACATGAATATAAACTTAGGAACTGTATAGTACATTTAAAGAAACTTTTATATTATGTATTCATGAACTTGCAAAATAGCTGGAAAAAAGAATAGGAAAATGGGGTGGATGTAGCTTAGCAATAGAGTGCTTGCCTAGCTAGCATGTATGGGTTCTATTTCTGGTGCTGCAAAAGTAAAAACAACCACAAAAGAATGGGAAAAAAGGACCTTGAAATTCTTATTTTAGTTATCAATTTTAAAATGAGGGCAGCTTTTAAAAAGTATTATCAGTGATACTGTTTAGGTTTTTAAGAAGGCAGAAATAATTCTAATAAATTACTCCTGTAAATGCACATATTTAGCAGAATTTACTAAAGCTCGTATGTTGCTTTATATCCAGCGACTTGTCACAGAAGTTTTTTCATTTTGACTCAGATTCCAGTATACATATATAACATATATACACATTGAGATATAATTCAACTGAATAACTATGACCCAGTTGACTAAGACATCTGCGGTAGACACTAAAGATGTTTTTACCTACCTTACCTGTATTGTTTTAGTTAAAAGACAAATGACAATTGGTTATACATGAAACATTTAAAAACTCAAAAGGAAATTTTATTTATTTTTGTATTTCTATTCTTTTATTCACATTTTTCATTTTAACGTAAATGTGAGTTTTCTTTGAAGTGTATTGTTTCTTTCTTTTTTTTTCCACAAGTGGAGACTCCAGCAAAAAATGCCATTACTGGTTGCAGTAGTTACTGTCTTAGAATCTATCAGAGACTTAAAGTGTAAGATAGCCCAATCCTTTGTACCTATAGTTTTATACATTGTTAGGTATCCATTCAATTTTCTTTGTATTGTGTGTGAGATGAATATTTCTTGAGACTTTTTTGTTTGCTTTACTAAAGAAATCAACCAAGGAAAAAAAACTCAAAAAACAAAACAAACAAAAAACACCCTGTAATCATGTGAAGCATGCAGGATGTTGTAATTTCAGTTTGCAAAGCGGTGTGATACAATGTTGCTGAGCCAAAAGCACACGATAGATTTAATGTAGCCAATTGTGTACTTTTGAAAAAAAGAGTAACTGTTCCCTGTGAGTTAATTTTGGATTTTTTCAAAATCTCTCTTTTAGGCTTTGTGCTGGATTCTTCCAGACAAATGCGTATTCCATGTGGGCCACTGTTCTGCTAAATGCTCTCAGTTCTCCTTTTGCAATCAAGATTATGTTGCTAAGGAGATTTTGCTTTTATTGGTGCCATTGATTTGTGTTAATACGTTTTGAATACCTCTTGGTATTCTTCCGTAGACAAGGCCAAAAGAAAAACTTCCCAGAGTTTCCCAATTTACATTACAAATGGAGCGGTGGTGTAATGAAGCCGATATAAAGTGGGCAGTTGAAAAGGAACTAAAGAAGGGCACTCAAGTGAGAAATGAAGAAATGTGCCGAGTGCAGTCTGTTGGGCTGCCCTCAGTCCAGCTGCAGGAACTGGCTCTGGCCAGAGGTAGAGTGAGTGAGCACCTCCCTCTGCAAAGACCACCCACTTTTGAAGCCAGGGCTGGCACATGGATTACTTCACTGACTAATATAGGGAGGGCCATTTAAAAAGTGAGACACTCTTCTGAGGAGGTAAGAGGTGGCTCTCTCCTCTTTTTGAGTCCTTTTTAGAGTATGACTTAAGACAGTCTTCCTAAACTTTAAGACCTTAAGTTTTCTTGTGAAGATATCCTATACATGAACCAGTCTGGTTCTGAAGACTAGCATATTTCAAATCTTCATACATGTTCCTAGATGAGAAGGATGTTAAATAGAATGAATTGATTTTAATTATATGCTCCTTATTTTTTATCACATTCTGGACAACAAAGACTCTTCATACTATAAAACCCAAATAATCTGAGTAGGAGAGACCATCTCGAATATCTTCACCAGTACAGTCCATGAAGTGGCTAAAGACTCCTGTGTCTTACCCCTTTTGTGGCTTACATTGTTCAAACTATGTAGTGTGAACATAATTTTTAAAATCAAAGGACAGCCAGGCACTGTGGCCCAGTGACTCAGGAGGACCAAAAGTTCAAGGTCAACCTCAGCAACTTAGTGAAGTCCTTTTTCAAAATTTTAAAAAGGGGTTTGGGAGATAGCCCAGTGGTAGAGTCCCTGGGTTCAATCTCTAGTACCAAAAAAAAAAAAAAAAAAAAAAAAAACCCACAAATATTACATCTGTACAACTTGAAGACATTTTAGATATTTTAAATTGGAAATGTCAAAAAAATAACATAGAAACCATGAAAAAATGCTAGAGAAGTCTGAAGGAATTAAAAATTGATCATGAAGCATCTCAATTATTACCCGTTATTTGGAAATGAAAAATGACTGCTTACTTCAAAACAATTTGCTATTTACTTTAGCAAAACAAAAGTATAAATTCTAGGTTCCTTCATATCAAATAATCTGGGCAAGATGAATGAATTCTGCTATCACTGGAAAATATGAAATAGACTTAAAAACTTAAAAAGAAAACCCTTAAATCCCATATTTACTGTTTCTTTTCAGTATTTTTTCTCCAAAAGATGCTGTCAGACACTGTGCTTCAAGTGGATTCAATCCCAATTTTGACCAAATTTTGTGACAATTTTTGTCTTTTATCACCAAATCTTGATTTATCCTTGTTTATTTTCCCTGTAATATTTTTAAAGTTTTTTAAATTAAGGAACTCCTTAAACAGTTGGAACTGGAGAACATCATGCTAAGTGCAGTAAGCCAGACTCATAAAGTCGAGGATCACATGTTTTCTGTCACGTGGAAGCTAGAGAGAAAAAAGGAACAAAAAGCCAGGTGTGTGTGGAGGGGTCTTGTGAAAATAGAAATGAGAGCAGTGGGTAGAAGCAGAGAACCAAGGGTGAGGGAGGAGAGGAGCCAAAGGGGAGGAACTGGGGAATAAACTTTACCAAATTATGCTCTGTGCATGTATTAATATATCAAATGCATTCCATTTTACATATAACTATAATAATACCAACTAAAAATAAATATAAGGAAGAACCAGCACAGTAGAGGAAATGGATCATACTGAGGATTGAAATGAAGAAAACTATATCTACATATATGAATATGTCAAGATAAATCCCACTATTATATATAACTATAATGCACACACACAAAATTAGCTCCAGCCTAAAAGATTGAATTTTGGAAATAACAGAGAAAAATTTATGTATTCAGCCTGGTAGTTCTGGCTGTATTTGTCAAGGTTTCTATATTAGTGGTACCAGTCTTTTGTTAGATAATATTAAAGTTAAGAGTGATAAGAATTGAAAAACAGCTAAATTTTAAACTAAGATTATAAAGACATTATTTTGTATAAATAGCTTTTCTAAAAGATGGAATTAATGTATTGAACTGACTTTTAAGTTACCTTAAGGTTTAACATTCTTAAAACGTGGCCTACAAAGGTAGGTATCCCTGCTCACGTACATAAAACATGAACAGTGGGATTTTATTCTAAGTGTCACACATGTAACAAAAACTCATGAAGTTATTTTCAAAAAATACGTAGAATTTACCAAAGGCATTCTAAGATTTATGGGCTCTGCAAATCCAACTTTTTAGTCTTAGGTAGTAACATACCTAATGCCTGATGGATGGTATTTTAAATTTTTTATTTGTTTATTTTACAGTGCTGGGAATAAAACCCAGGCTTTACTTGTGCTAGTCAAGGGCTCTACCACTGGTACTAGGCTACACGTCCAGGCTTGCTGGATGGTAATTTTGTAGTGGAATGTAAGAATAAGAAGTCAACCACTCTGCCTTGAGTGATCAGTTTTTTATTCTGTTTAATGTGTGTTAGCTTTGTTTTACTACAACAAATGCCTGAGATAACTAAGAAAAGTTTTATTTTAGAGTTTTGGAGATTTCAGTCCATGATTAGTTTTAGCCTTGTTGCTTTGGACCTGTGGCAAAGAAGCGCATCATGGCGGAGGGAGTAAAGCAACCCACTTGGTGCTTGAGACACGAAGAAAGAAGAGACCAGGCTTCCACAGTCCCCTTTGAGGGCACACCTACAAATGACCTAACTTTTTCCAAGTAGGCCCCACCTCTTAAATGCTCTACCACCTTCCAGCAGCAGCACTCTAGAGAACAATCCTTTAATACTAAGAGCAAAGATGAGTTAAGTCATCCATAAATAAAAGCACTACATAGTCAAACCATCAACAATTAGACTTCCAGGAAAGAAAACTTCAGAGAAATTACATGTGGGAGTGCATTCTTTTCTCTGTCAGCACTGGTTCTTCACTTAGCCATAGTCCCCATTCATTTAAAAAAAAAATGTGGAATCTCAGCTGGAAGAAACCCCAGCTGTGTCAAGCAGGGATGTGCAATGAGAACCAAATGGACTACAAAAGAAAGAAAGGGAGAAAGGAAAGAGAAGGGGGAAGAAGGGAAGAAATGAGAAATAGAAGGTTGGAAAGAAGGAAAGGGAGGGAAGGAAAGAAAAAAGGAAACAGAAGGAGGAATAGGAAGGAAGGAAACACATTGATAACCCCTACCACCATTAGAATTTGGAAGAGAAAGAAAGAGAACATGTTTATTATGAATACTCTCTATGATAAAATAGCTTACCTTTCCATTGTAACCTAATTGCGGGAGTGGGGTTGGTACTGGGAATCAAATCCAGGGACTCACACAGGCTAGGCAAGTGCTCCACTACTGAGCTACCATCCCCAGTGCTCCATTCGAACCCAATTTTATGAGGACCTTAGACCTAGGAAGTTTGTCACTTGTCTAAAGTCACAGATTGTTAGTGACAGTGCAAAACAAAAACTTGGGGGATATGACCTTAGGCATATCACAAACATGGGGTCTTCCTGCAGTAAATATTATACACAGAATCTTCCTTTCTTTCAAAGGTAGTGAGTAGTTACAATCCACATGAAAAAGTCTCATCACAATTGGTTTTGACTCAGCATTGCTTATACCCAAAGCACCCAAAGGCACATTGTGGGTCCCACCCATTAAAACATAGCTTGTCTTCTCTGTTAGTGATGTAATGTTAGTTCTCTCTACTGCCCCCAACCTGAGAACTGTGTCTTAGACATTTAATTATTTATTACTCATCGTGTGAAAACATTTAGAAGGGCTGGCAGCCTACCAGACCCAGAGTTAAAACACTTTACAGCTTGACTAGACTGCTGGATAGCCAACTTTACATCAGATTAAACACATTCTTTTCATGATGAATAGCTTGGAACCCAGAAACTTGATTTCATTACAAGAAATGCAAGAAGTGTGTTGTTTTCTAAATCAAAATTATTTTATGTTTTACTACCCTCATACTAATTATGGTTATCAAATGCATGTTCTTTGGTGGTGGTGAGAAGGGAAAAGGACAATAGGGACTTTGGGTACTAATAAAAAAATTTTTAAACGCCTCCTACAAGATCTGACACAATGCAACCAAAGGATAAACATTCATGAATTTTATGCTAAAAAATTTACATTTCATTAACATTTTGAATCTAAAAGACAACACTACAAATACTGATTTGTGGGCATGGGGTAGAGTGAGGTTATTCTGTTTGAATTTTCCAATCAAACAAGTAAATAATGTGATAATTATATCCTTTTATCTCTTTACTATTGATTCCCTTTTAAAGTTTAAACTAACTGTAATGTGTCATAACATTAATTTCATTGAAACCTACTTGATGTATAAATCTATGCACTTAAGCTCCATGAAGTATACCTTATATAATAAGGGCTTAGGGATAATGAAGAGTACTTTGGGCAGCATTGCTCAGCTGTGTAGTAAAACAGCTCTCCGCAGACTTGCAATTCTAGTTTCACATCCATGTGGATAGAAAGTAACCTCTTGAAAATAAGCATCAATATAAAAACAATATTTGATGTTAACATTCACTAGATAGAATGATAGAATTATTCAATCCTACTCTGTCATTCTCCCAAACAGATTATTTTGGGTGAAGTTCTGTAAAGTTATAACAGAATTTGGAAGGGTGATGGAAGGAAATAGTGATTGACTAATATAATGAACTGAAATGTTGGAATGAAGAACTAAAGCTCAAGGGAGTTGGCTGTCTAGCAGGCTGCCAGTTGGGGTAATTGACAAGCAGGTGCCTGAGAAATGACAGGAAAGACCCTACTTTTAGCTATTGTCCTCAGTAATAATGACATCATGACTTTTGGTCATAAGTAGGTAAAATATTCTCTGAGAGTAAAATTATGTGTCATAGAAATATGAAAAGTGGTAACCGATACTGTAAGTTAAAATATCTCAAATTGTTTTTACTGACCAAATGCCTTTTGACCAGAATCTCCCATTTCAGAACTTCTTGTTGTGCAGTTTGAAATTTTACCATCTTAAAAACAACAACTTAAGATATATTTTTAAGGGGCTCGGGTTTTTGCTCAGTGGTAGAGCACTTGCCTAGCATGCGTGAAGCACTGGGTTCAATCCCGGGGACCACATAAAAACAAATAAGTAAATAAGTAAAATAAAGGTGTTGTATTCATCTTCAACTATATATATATTTTAAAGTAAATTTCTAAAAAAATTTTTTTGTAAAAATATAAAATATGCTTTAAAATTACAAAAATACTTTTATGAGTGTTTTTTCTTTCTTTTTTCCTTTTCTTTTCAATGTTTGAAGCACTCTCAGAAATATCATTTTGGAATTCTCTTCCTGAAGAAGCATCCATCAGTGAAGAATTTAGCGTTTTGATGTCTAGGATTACTGAAGTCTGACATTATTACCCCCACCCTATCCCCGGATATGGGTGCTCTTTCACTGAGCTACATCCCCAGGCCTTTTCATTGAGATAGGGTTTCACTAAGGCTGGCCTGGGATTTGTGATTCTCCTGCTTCATCCTCCCAAATTGCTGGGGTTACAGACATGTACCACCGTGACTGGATTATTATTAATATTTTGGTGCCATTTTAAGCATGTTTTCTTTGTTACCAATTTTAATAGTTTTTAAATAGTTGATTAGCTAATCACTTTTCCTGAAACAATAAGGGAATACAGCTCAGTTTTTAAAAAAAACCTATCCTTTAATTGGAGTGTCTGTTACACTTCCATAGACAAGTTGCCTCTCAAGTTATTTCAAATATAGTCATAAACAGTATGACTTTATTTCTGTTATTCCAAGCAACAACATTTTTAGGTTTATTGAGTATTTTTATTGATAAAAAATCAATTCCTGAGCTGGGGATGTGGCTCAAGCAGTAGCGCGCTCGCCTGGCATGTGCAGGGTGCTGAGTTCGTACCTCAACACCACATAAAAATAAAATAAAGATATTGTGTCCACCTCAAACTAAAAAATAAATATTTAATAAAAAATTCCTAATTCAAAAGGTACAGAAAAGAGTAGTAGCTGGTTCCCAGTCTCTTCAGTTTGCTTCCCCTAATCTTTCCTTTTTGAATTGTTTTATTTTGTTATTGGTATTTATTTTCCTTCTGTTTTCAAGAAGGCTGTTATTACATTGTATCCCTGAATCAAGTATAGCCAGTAGTCTAGAATAGCAAAGGAAGGCTTGAAAAAAATATAGTTTGCTTCCAAAAGATGATATATATTACATAACCTAATGACCTGTTGAATGGCTGTTCTTAGGTGAGCAAAATGAAATCCAGTTATTTGTATTTTAATCCACAATAGGTTTTAGAAAATAATCTGAAAACTAATAGTCACAATCATGGCTAATGCACCATTTATTAAATAAATGATCTACATAGATTTCTTGAATCACTGCTAGAAGTATGTCACTGATGAAATTGGAGACACTTGAATTGTTCTAGTGGAGTCATCCTTCAGGTTAATTTGGTGAGGGGATGCACAAGACGTGGTGGGACTACAAAGAAGCAGAACGATTTGCATTGGGAGGAAAAGTCGCCAGCTGAAGTTTAACACATGGGAAGGCAGAGGTGTAAAGATGTGTTAAAAACTGAGGTGTTCTGCATGACAAAAATAGGGAGAGATGATCTGGTACATAATAATTATCTATCACATTAGTGAATCACGAAGAAACCTTAAGAAATTAAGGCCAATAATGGGAAAAGAGACATGTGTCAAGCTGAAATTTCAATTCTAATCTTAAGGTTGTTGAGCATGTGAGTGGACCTGATCATTAATAAAGCTCATACTGACCTTGACAGTAAACTCCAATGTTAGCCTGATTTAATCTGTGGAGCCAACATGGCAATTTCTTAAAGAACTCACTGTTTAGCAATAACACCAAATAACGGGTAAGATAGAAGGAATAGAGGGGTAGAAAAACTGCTTTTCTCTTTGTTAAAATGAAGACTAGCCTACTAACGATTTTAGATAATCATCTGGAGCATCATTGGGGAATCTTTTTTTTGAGGGGGGGTGATTGTGGGGGGGGGGTGGAGGTAAACCTGGAATCTGATTCTGGCTGTGACATCTTCCAGCTGTTTGACCTCGGAAATGTTACTGAAGTGCTCTATACCTCTATTTCCTCATTTGTAAGATGGATTTTAAATAGCATCTGTTTCAAGAAATAGCTATAAGAATTAAACATCATAACGTCTATGTTCTACTGACAAAGCACTCAATCTCAGGAGCACACAGGAATTAAACCAAATTGGGTTTATCATTTGCTGAAATTACAGCACATGCCCTGGGGAATCATGGGTGCTGAAAGGCCTGGCTGTAGGATTTGAACTTACATTGTGTGCTTTGGGAAGGATTCAAGGAATCTAGAGTTTGCACTGGATTTGGATTTTCTCAGGAAGTGGGGTAATTTTATGATTGGGTTTCTTAATGGATCATACTCAGGCAGTAGGAGAAATGAACTGAAGATAAAGCTGTAATTGGTCAAGAGCAGTAGTCACTCCTGTTAGGTGCTAAAAGGCTTGCTGTGCTTTGCACTGTGACTATGTTTTTTGTCTGTACTTAAACAAGATATGAAGAAGTCTTTTCTGTTTGTCTCATTTCATCAAGGTTACAGAGTGACCTTGTCTTGGAGATTAATTTTATGTTCAATAGGAGAACTCCAAGGCTCAGCCGCTAGATAACAAGCTAGCTCCTATGTTCCAGGGCTACTCTTCCCCTCTCATCACTTGGCACCATGCCTAGTATAATGTTAAGTTTAAGAACTGGTCCCAAAGTAACTGTGATCTTGAGCCCAATTCTTGCATGCACTCTGACTCCAGCATAATGGCCCCTTTGGTCTAGTTTTTAAATTACCATAGCAGTGCTGCTTCCACTTTATTGATCAGTACTGCCTTCTTTTCTGTAATATATTTGTCCTATGTTTTTAGATTTTGACTTTGAGTTAGTATTTTTTTATATTTGAAAAAGATAAATCAAAATGTTAAACTTCTAACAACACATTCATTAAACATTTTTGCAAAAGTTCAAAGGACAGTTTTTAAAAACTACTCATTCCCACACTTCCATTTTATCTAAATATTGCACTGGTCAGCCTTCATAGTGTTTATCACAACTGAACTTAAATATTCATTAAGTGTAGTTATTTGTAAAACGTCTATGTTCCCTGCTAGATCATGAAAGCAGGTCCCTGTTAGACTTGTCATTTTATGTTCTCCCCACCCCCCCAAAACTGCTTGTCAGATTGCTACTCACCTCTCCTGTGCCACTTCTCTGTTACTGTCCAATGTTCACAGTGAGCCAGTCCATCCTCTGCAGGCATTGTCTGGGCTTGGCTTCTCTGACACTATGTGCTCCTGAGTGCTTGCTTCTTGCTTCATCCATGGACTCCAGCTCCCCCTCTTATACCTTAGGCTTAGGCCTAAGACTTCTGCATTTCTTTTGTTGTATTGATCTCATATACTTCCATGGCTTATGCACCATTAGTATGCAATTTGTCTTGCCAGCTCTGACCTTTCCACTGAGCTATAAATTCAGATCCCCAAATGTCACTTGACCACTCTCTACTTGAACAACAAAAGGACTTTACACTCAAAATGGCCAAAGTAGCTGGATACAGTGGTGCATACCTGTAATACCATCTGCTTGGGAGGCTGAGGCAGGATGATCACAGGTTTGTAGCCAGCCTGTGCAACTTAAGGAGACCTTGTCTCAAAGTAAAAAAATAAAAAAATAAAAAGGGGATGGGGATGGAACTCAGTGGTAGAGTCAAGTTTGAATAGTTTGGAGACAAGAAGTTAAAAATTTAAACAGTTTGGTATGCTGTGACTCAGCATTAGGACTAGCATGCCTGAGGCCCTAAATTCAATCCCCAGCACAGCAAAAACAAAAAGGAACAACAAAAGAGAGTTGCCCTTTGAACTGGTTCTCCCTGTGAAAATTGTTCGTTCTTCTTTGCTCATATTATAGCACTTCTCTTTTTTCTCTGATATTTAAGACAAAAACCAGAACTGTCATTTTCTTTCCATTTCTCATACCCCTCACTCAACCTCAAAAATGCATTGTCAATACATTTGTTTCTCCCCATATTCGTTGCTTTCACTTTTGTCTGTTTCTATGATCTTCTGTTGGCTTTTACCTGAATTACCACTATAGCCTCTGAACTGTTCTTCAACTTCCTGCACAGTCTGGCTTTGGCCACCACCAGTGTCCCACCCACCCTTGTCAGGCTGCATTGTCTTTTTCAGTTACTCAAAAAGGCAGAGCCAGCCCTCCCTCAGAGCCTCTGTCTGGTGTTATCCCAGCCTGGACTGATGGACTCCTCTCATGACATGAGTCCCAGCACAGATGTCCCCCACAGGTGCAGGGAAGCTGTTTCTCCCCACCCATTACTAGGACATCATCCTATTTCATTTTCTTCATTATACTTTCACTGTCTGGATTTATCTCCTTCCTATTTCCATCATTTGGTGTGTCTTCTGTTGGCATATCAGCTCCCTGGAATTGATGGCATATCAGCTCCCTGGAATTGAAGGCCTATTCTGGTTGGTTTAATTCCCTGGACTACATTCCCAGGAACAGGTGCATTGCCTGACACATCAGAGGCACTCCAGAAATATTGATTGACTGAATACATAAATAAATCTTGTAACTATATATTGTTTTATTATAAAACTGTTCTTACCCTTCAACATTTCCCGCCCCCCTTTATGAGATAGGATTTCCTGTATTTCCCAGAATGATCTCCTACTCCTGGGCTCTCCCTTTCCTACCCTGCACCTGCCAATTTTTTCTTTCTTTATGTGTTAGAATGGAACCCAGGGCCTTGCACGTGCTGAGCATGCACTCTACCCCTGAGCTATACTCCAGGCTCCTGCCATTCAACTTTGACCTTGGGAAAATGTGCCTTGTTTCTCCCAAGGCTGTGTGTGTCCAGCACACATACTTCATTTCTTATCTCATAACTCATTCCTTACTTTGAAAACGCTTGTACCTTCTTTCACCTATACCAGCTACTGCTAATACAAAAATAGTCTCCAAGCCCTTTCATATAAGGCTCGGGGGTGTAGCTCAGGGTTTGAGTGCTTGCCTAGTGTGTGTATGCCCTGAGTTCCACCCCAGAACCACATACAAACATATCAAACCCCTTCAGAATAGAAGGAGGGTGAGAATGTCTGAATGAATATCAAAGTTTATCAGTAAATTATCAATATAGGCAAAAATGGCAAATAGAGACAGTGTCTTATTTTAAAAATCTCTTCCCATACACTTGAGCATTTGGTTTACCTTTGATTTAAGCAAACAAATATACTTGCCTGATGTGGTTGATAAAAGGCTAACTGGTATGTGGGATGTGAAGAGAGATGCGACAAAGGTTTCAAGCCTACATTGAAAATATGTAAATGTGATAGATCATGATTTTAGACCCCACATAGACTGTCCTATGAGGGGAAACACATGAAATCAAAGCAGCATGAACATTTCTGCCCTTCAAGTTTGTCCAAAATAGTTGAGAGACAAAGAGTACAGCACTCTCATTCCCAACCACAGAAGAATCTTCAAATTCTGTAAGGTAGATTAAAAAAAAAATTCAAGTGAGTGAAACAATGGAACTTAATCAGAATGCATTTTCTAATATAAAACCTATGTGTGTCAAGTAAAGCCTGCTGAACATTTGAAGTGGAAAGTGGGGGCTGGGAACATGGCTCAGTGGTAGAGCACATAGGCTTAAAGCCCTGGGTTCATTCCACTACTGTTCCCCCTAAAAGTTTGGGGGAATCAGATACTGATTACTTATTCTTATTTACCTCTCCTTTTTCTCCTTATTCAAACTTTGTTTTCAAATATGGAAAGTCATCTGTATTCTAAGACAGTTAATCTTAGGAAACAAGTAACTTGTCAAAGTTTAGCAGTTCATAACTTAAGGTTTCTCTATCTAAATGACATGTATTTTTGCTGAAATTTTTACTGGGTCTTTGTTTTTCTTTTGTTTTTGGTACTGGGGATTGAACCCAGGGGTACTTCACCACTGAGCTACATCCCTAGACCTTTTAAATTGTTTATTTTTGAGACAGGGTCTTGCTAAGTTGCCCAGGCCGATCTCAAAGTTGCCATCCTCCTTCCTCAATCCCCTCCCTGCTCCTCCCAGTCACTGAGATTACAGTGGTGCATTACTGTTTATTTGCCTTATAGGAGAAAATGTTTTAGTCAATATTGTTATGGTATGAAATACATAGAACCAGAGCAGGTTAGAACAACTGTATAAAATTTGTCATTTGCATTTGGTCTGTGCACATGATTGTTATCTGCAAACAAATGATGTTGAAAAGATTTGGAATTTGGGGATGTGTTTAAAACAATGTTTTTGCCAAATGGGATGCGAGTTTAAAAAGAAAGGTAAAAAAATATTAATAATTAGTCATGAGATTGTTTTTTGCGGTACTGGGGATTGAACCCTGGGCCTTGAGTATGCTAGGCAAGCGCTCTACCACTGAGCCACATTCCCATCCCTAGTCATGAGATTTTGATTACAATAAAATTGCTTTTTTCTTTAAATAATGATAAAAGATAAAATAAACCCATTTTCCTTCTTTTTAAAATTATTTGCCCATCATTGTTGAATTAGAATGTACCAAAAGTAAATTAAAGGTAATTCTGAGTGTCATTATTATTTATCACTTTAGTTAAAGCAGAGTGAAATTATCACGTTGCTGCAGACCACGTCCTACTTGCTAAACATTAGGGATAGTCAAATCTGGTGGGAATCTGTTTGGCCTGTGGCCTGGGCTTTTAACCATCTTTTCCAAAAGCAATTGCACAGTATTGTTAGTAAAGCTAATTTTATAAGCCCGGATGCTTATTTTTGTATTCATTTTAGTAAACCTAACCCTGGAACCCCTAATACTGCCACTGTCAACCAATCCATTTTATTTATTGACTGCCTTCAGTGTTCTCTGCTATGTGCCTTGTCCAGTAGTTACTCACTAGCAGAGACACCAAAAAATGGAGGTCAATGCCTCCTTTTCTGAATATTTGGCGCTCTGCTAAGGACTGGAGGGAGTTAAATAAAGTTAACTCTACCTAAGAGGGAAGGTTCAGGAAGGAGGGCTTAGCACAGCACAGAGATTTCCAGCAGTCTCACTTTCTATTGGAATTTTATTTTACTTTATTTATTTATTTATTACTATTTATTTATTTATTTGGTACTGGAAGAGCACTTTAACACCAAGTTACATTCCAAGTCCTTTTTTAATTTTTATTTTTGAGGCAGGGTTTCCCTAAATTGCATTGGGTCTTACTAAGTTGCAGAGACTGGCCTTGAACCTGCTATCCTCCTGCTTCAGCCTCTGGAGTGACTGGGATTATAGTGTGTGCCACCGCGCAGAAGCTGGTATGGTGCTTGCCTATTGTGCCAGTTTCTCAAGGCTGAGGCAAGAGAAGCAAGATGACATAGTGAGACCCCACTTAGAAAATAAAAGCAAACAAACTCCAGTAAATATTTAGCCTTTCCACAAAGGAATAATGCACCCTCAAAGATAACACACAGCTCTGAAGAGTGTATTTTTTTAATATATAGTTTTTTAAAATTTGTAGTTGTAGGTGGACAGATGCCTTTATTTTATTTGTTTATTTTTATGTAGTTTTGAGGATTGAACCCAGTGCCTCATGCATGCTAGGCAAGTGTTTTGCCACTGAGCTACAGCCCCTGAAAAGTGAATTTTGAAGGTAAAGAACTTTCCTGCATTTCTGTTCCTGGTGGCAAGGTTGGGGAACCTGGCTAGCTGTGAAGAGCAGAGAATGAGGGAATGAGATGGAGAAGTGAGGTTGTTGATTTATTTTCTTTCTTGTGCACTTCAATTGCAAAAAGAAGAGAGAGAATGGCACAAGTGAGTCAGATCAAATCTCCTCTTTTTTTTTTTTTGCAGAGTCTGGGTGTACAATATTAAAAACAAAAACAAAAAATCAGTCTGGAATTCTTGAAATCAAGGACATACTAGGAGGAGGTGGTAGAGAAGAGGGAGAGAACAGAACACAGAGGAGGCTCTGCCTGACCCTCGATCCTTGAGGGGGTATCTAAGGGCCCTTTTGCCTGGAATTGCAAATTGTAAGCAGTCCTGGGGTCCTCTGCAAGTGAGGACAGAGCACAAGACTCAGGGGCAGGGCACGAGGGAGGGGGCTTTTCTAAAGTATCTGGTGGTGGTGTTGTCCTCAGCTCACCAAGAGGACTCTCTGAACAATGTGACTCCTATTAGAAATGAGAACAAGTGCCTATTGTTTAGGACTAAACAGCTCTAAGTGTTTCTTCTAGAGATAATTAATTTAATTAAAATGGTCCCTGAAGCTGAAGGAGCTTCATCTGGAGCTCTACACACATTCCTTCCAAATTCCAGCACAGAGCTATTCAGAATTAGCAAACCATCCGCCATGCAGCTCATGCATGCCTCTGAGGCTGGGGGAGTGGCATTCATTAGTTACCATGTAAAGAAATGATCATCTTTTATCTATGAACTTTGTTTCCAAAATGATGTGGACTTTTTTTTTCCTTCTGGATGGTAGAAGAAGAGAAATTTGGTTTGTTGATTACACTCAAGTTGAAGATTCACAGTATATCTTGGTGCTCAATAAATAAATGAATGGCTGGATGAATAAATGAACAAATGAAGATCTACCCCTTTGGTTGGTTGGGAATAGACTGGCTTTTGGTCTGTTACCCTTTAGTTAAGTAAATTGAGTAGCATTTGATCTTAGATCAAAACTACCAAGCTGTCATGTATCCCAAGGGAACATACTAAAGCAATGACTGGTGGTTTATTTATTGTGGATATAATTTAACATGTTTATTCCAAACCATGAGGCAGGCACTATTGGGGAGGCCACATGGAGTGGCCATTTGGCAAGCAGACTGTAGTCAGGAAGACTGGATTCCTGGCTGTGTCCCTTTCTTGTGGCTTGACCATGAGCACATTTTAAAAACTTCTCTCAGCCTCAGTTTCTTCCTATATAAAATAACATAAAACCCAGTGCTTGTTTTTGTGATGTTTAAGTAAAAAATATTTCATATGTTCGACATGTGCTGGAAATCTGCCACATGCTGGGCACTTTTCTAGGCATTTGGGGTATTTCAGTGAACAGAATGAAGATCCTTATCTTTTGTGACTTTTGCACAAGTCTAGGCAGGGCAGGGGTTTGAGAAGCAAACAAAAAATTCATAAGTATAAGAAACAACATATGTAATATGTTGGAGGTTCTACGTGCTAAGGAAATAGCAGTGCAGGGTAAGAGGTGTGAAGTGGAGTTGTAGGATGTGGGTGGCTGAGAGTGGGGAGTGATATTTCACGGGGTGGGCAGAGAGGGCCCCTGGAAGGGCAATGCTTGAGTAAAGATTTGAAGTTGGTGAGGAAGCAGCCTTCTGCACCTCTAGAAACAGAACACTCAGGGAAAACAGAGCAGCCAGGGCAAAGGCCAGAGGCAGGAGTTCGCCAGCCATGTTGGCAAGCAAAGATCTGAGGATCCGGTGTGGCATCCAGTGAGTCAGTGCAGGTCAGGTGGTATAGGACCCCGAGGCTACTGTCAGTGCTCCACGTGAAAGGGGAGAGACCATCTGACTGAGTTCTAAAGCTGGTGTGGGTCGGTAGGTGGTGATGGGACACAGCAGTTCTGTGTGTGATGGTCCATTGCGAGAATGAGCCGGTGCAGGAGAATCAACTATGCAGGAGGGAGGAGAACAAGTGGCAGGAGGGATGGGGCTGCAGTAGGTGACAGGGGCTGAGGGATGGGGCCACGGCAGAAAGGCAGAGGGCAGGGCAGGGGGTAGATGCGGCAATGGGAGTCTGCGACTTTTCTTCTGCTTCTCTCAAAACAGAAATGTAGAGTAATCTGCTGAGAGGAAGTGGGAAAGGGGGTTATTAGGGGTCTGGGGAGGGAAAAAAAGTATAAACTGTTCTACAGGGGAATGGAGGAGTGAAGGGACTAGGAGAACATACGGTTCAGCATTCCCAACCCCCAATCCACAATCTGAAATGCTCTGAAGTTCGAAATTTCTCGGTCACTGTTGCCCTGCCATGACTCTCAAAAAGTTTGAGATTTCAGAGCATTTCAGATTTTGGGTTTTAAGATTAGGGATGTTCAACCAGTAAAATCTATGCCAATATTAAAAAAAAAATCCTTCTAAAACCCAAGGCAGTTGGGTCCCAAGCAGGACTATGAATTCAGGCAACATTAAGGATCCACTTTATTATTTATTCATTTTTTTGATACCGGGGATTGAACTCAGGGGCACTCAACCACTGAGCCACATCTGCAGCCCTATGTTGTATTTTATTTAGAGACAGGGTCTCACTGAGTTGCTTAGTGCCTTGCTTTTGATGAGGCTGGCTTTGAACTCAAGATCCTCCTGCCTCAGCCTCCAGAGCTGCTGGGATTACAGGCGTGTACACATTATTTTTTTTTATTTTTATGTTTTCTCTTTCCAAAAAAAAATTTATTGGTGCATTATAGTTACAAGCAATGGTGAGAATTATTGTTACATACACATAATATAACAATATTATTTAGCCAATATCACTCCCAGCACTTCCCCCTCCCTTTCTGGTTCCTTTCCTCCACTGATCTCTCTTTGATTTTCATGAGATCCCTGCACCCCCACTTTCTTTTTCTTTTTCCTTTCTAGCTTCCATGTGTGAGAAAAAACATGACCCTTGACCTTAGTTTGGCTTATTTCACTTAACATGATGGTCTCTAGTCCCATCCATTTTCCTGCAAATGGTATAATTTATATCATTTTATGAATGATTTAAAAATGATATAATTCATTTTTCTTTATGACTGAATAAAACTCCATTGCATGTATACACAACATTTTCTTTATCCATTCACTTGTTGATAGACACCTACATGTTTTCTTTTTTCTTTTTGTGGTGCTGGGGATTGAACCCAGGGCCTTGTGCATGCGAGGCAAGCACTCTGCCAACTGAGCTACATCCCCAGCCCCCAATACCTACATGTTTTCTATAACTTGGCTATCGTGAATTGTGAATTGTGCTGCTATAAACATGGGTATGCATGTATCACTGTAGTATGCTGACTTTACTTCTTCAGGATAAATACTGAGGAGTGGTATAGCTGGATCATATGGTGGCTCCATGCCTCGTCTTTTAAGGAGCCTCCATACTGATTTCCATAGTACTTGTACTAATTTACAGTACTCCCAACAGTGTAAAAGTAATCGTTTTCTTTCATATCCTCTCCCCTCTTAAGAGTTCATGATCAGGAACTCAAAACGAGACTAGTCTGCAAGTCAAAGCTTTACACCAGACATATCAACCACTCCAGTCTCAGCAAAGTGTTGATTTTTTCCAGGGTTGTACTTTTGCTAAGAAAGTGTGACAAGCCACAGAAGGGCAAGGTGTTTGAGGGGTTCTAAAGTGGGTAATTAATAAAAACTGACAGTCAGTTCAGGAGAGAAAATAGGACCTGGTATAAAAGTGGGCAAGGACTAAGGAACGGGAGCCCATAGGATAGAAGGATTGAAAATTGGGGTGCTGCAAGGAGCATGCTGGAGAGATGGGAGGTGAGGCCAGAGTGGAATGTGTCAAGGTGGTAAAAATACAACTAAAATCTCAGGATCGTGTTTGATGTGGAATAATTGTTCGGGACTCATAATACTTTATCTACCCCCCGCCCCCCACAAACCTATGTCTTTAATCCAGAATTCTGCAGACTGTAGAAGTGCTATGTGGTACATGTTTATACACTCACACCAAAGGTTTGGAAAGCATTCTGTAACCAAACACACTAATATGTCTTTAATGGAAAGCTATACATGTTCATATTAAATGGGATATAAGGTGTCATGTAGGTACAGGTCAATTTTGCTATTTTATAAGTTTGGGCACTAAATTTAAAAAGCAAATCAACAATATTTGCTGGACCTTCAAAAACAAATTATTTCACTATTCTTCATAGGACACTTGGATAAAGAGGCTAGGCCTAAATTTTCTATTAATAAATGGCTTAGTTTTTAAGTTTTTTGTTTGTTCTTTTTAGTTATTCATGACAGCAGAATGTATTTTGACATATCATACATACATAGAGTATAACTTCCCATTCTTGTGGTTGTGCGTGATGTAGAGTTTTACTGGTTGCATATTCATACATGAACATAGAAAAGTTATGTCTGATTCATTTTAGTGTCTTTTCTATTCTCACCCCCGCTCCCTTCCCTTCATTCCCCTTTGTCTAATTCAACGAACTTCTATTCACCCCTGCCCCCCAACCATTGTGTGTTAGCATCTGGTATCAGAGAAAACATTTGGCCTTTGGTTTTGGGGGTTTGGCTTATTTCACTTAGCATGATATTCTCCAGCTCCATCCATTTACCTGCAAATGCCATGATTTCATTCTTCTTTAAGGCTGAGTAATATTCCACGGTGTATATATACTACATTTTCTTTATCCATTCATCTGTTGAAGGGCACCTATATATTTTCATATATTTGTTGACTATATTTCTTCTGTGAAGTGCCTGTTCAGTTCCTTTGAAATGGGCTTATTTTGATTGAACTTTTTCTAGTCCTACTTAAACTGAAATTAACAGAAGAATTAAGAAACTTTCCTTTCTATATTCAAAGCTAAAGAAAAATATAAGTCAACCACAGGAAATTTAGCATCCATCAAATTTGGTGAAATGTCCCAGGTCAGATAGATTAGAAGTTCAGATAACTTAATAAAGTTTTAATACAAGTATCTTTTAAAATCTGCATTATGTAATTTAATTAATTTTTTGTGGCACTGGGGATTGAACATGGGGTCTTGTGCATTAAATTTTATTTTTTAATAACTAAGTATTTCCCAGCAGATCTTCAGCTACAACTTGCTCGGATAGCTAGATGAGGCATATTTTAATTGAATGCATAATATCATTGCATATAATGTGCTTATAAAATGCTAAAAAATGTGTTCTTAAAGTAAATGAACTACATCCCCTGCTTTTGGTGGCTCAGCAAATCTTTCCTTTGTAGGCGCAGCAGAGGTTCATATCAGCCCAGTATTGTGTAATTACGTATTCCCCAGGGAAGCCTCCCAGTGTGGAATTCGGTCTCTACAAGCAAGCCCAAGTGCAAAGAACAGAAACAGAACATTCTGTTTCTCAAAACAGAAATGTAGAGTAATCTGCTGCATGCATCCAACTGCCATCGCCGCCTGGACTTGATTATGATCCTTGTTCCTTGAATTTACTTTACACAATGACTTTTCTCTAGATATCAAGATGTTCTTTTATCCATTTCCTTCCTTTTTCCCCACCTTTTTTAATACACAGTATAGGTGATGGCTTCTTAAGGAAGACTTTTCTGTTCCCACTCCCACCATCCTTCCCAAGACTAGGATGGGTGTCCTCCCCCAATGCTCCCAGAGCAACACTGCATATTAACACTGCATATTCTCCATTGTCACATGCATCCTTGTAGTGTCCCAAGCATGTCCCATCCATCTGTCTTGGGCCCCATTGCTTCTCAGGGGCTTACCTGTGTTAGGCTAATTAAAGATAGAGTTGGGGCTGGGGTTGTGGCTCAGTGGCAGAGCACTTGCCTAGCATGTGTGAGGCACTGAGTTTGATACTTAGCACCACCTTAAAAAAAAGAAAAAGAAAAGAAACAAATAAAATAAAGGCATGCTATCCATCTACAACTACAAAAGAAAAAAAAAGATAAGAGTTCATTGTCTCAGAGGCAGACCTGGCACTGTAAACCCAGGACAGTTTTCATCCAGGTTTGGCTGAGGCCCAGGGAAAAAGAAATGGGGTGGACCATGGCTGGTGAGAGGAGTTGAGAATGACTCTCCTCCCCACCCCGGGCGTGTGTGAATGCCCGAGGAAGGTGGGGTTGTTCCTGCAGCTTAAAGGTCTCCAGGCAAAGGAGGTCCTTCATCTGATGAGGAAGAGACAGCACTTGTCTTAGGGGAATTCAGCAGGTAAAAGAAGGAAAGCAATAAAGGAAAATGATTTTGCCAGGCACAGTGGCACATGCCTGTAATCCCAGCGGTTTGGGAGGCTGATGCAGGAGGAACATAAGTTCAGGGCCAACCTGAGCAACTTAGGGAGATCTAAGTGTCTTAAAAAATAAAAGGACTGGGGATGTAGTTCAGGGGTAGAGTACCCCTGGGTTCAATCCCCAGTAGTAAAAAGAAGATTCTATCTCCAAGGTATTCATTTGGCAATATGACAAATATTTATCAAGCTTCTGGGTCAGGCACTACATAGTGGGTATCTATCCAAGGAGCCCCAGAACGTCCTCCTCTGGGGGGGCCTAGATTCCCTAAGGAAAGATTGTGGATTCAGATCAAATGAGGCATCTGTATGACCCTAGGTACAGAGTTACATGTATGCATCCCTGATTCTTATTAAGAAAGGGTATGGACCGCCCCAGCACATACTCCTAAAGATACATCACTTCCCTGTATACAGATAGCTAAACACCAACCACGCTCTCAAACTTCAGATGTAGCATTGACCCTAAACTCAAAGTGCTTGTTATAAACAAATTCCATCAGTCAGCATGATGTTCAAGGCTCAAAGGCTTCCACTAGATAAGACAGGAGACTAGTGAAAGGTTCTTTACAAAATATCTGCTTGGGGGCACATGTCCACAAAATAGGAGGTCCTGGGTTTTCTACCTGGATACCACCCCGTAGTATTTGGGATAGGTGCTTGGTGAATTATTGAATGAATGCCTTGAAAATGGGGTCTTTACCTTTTCTCCTTTCCTCTATTTAACATTGTTGCCTGGGTTAAACAGGATAGGTTCACAGCTGTTCAGGACTTCGAAACCGTCCTATGCAGGAGTGAAGGTCCCTTGTAGGTGCATAGCTGAGCCTCCCTCTTTGACTGCAGAGCCAGCCAAGATCCTCACTGGCTCTGACTGGATCATGATTATTTTTTATATTAATGACTTTTTAAAATTTGTTCTACTTAGTTATACATGACAGTAGAGTGCATTTTGACACATCATACATAAATGGAGTATACCTTCTCACTCGTCTGGTTGTACATGATATAGAATTACACAGGTCATGTAATCGCATATGCACATAGGGTAGTAATGTCCAATCCATTCTACTATAATTCGGACCCCCATGCTCCTCCCCTCCCTTCACTCCAATCTGTCTAGTTCAAAATACCTCTATTCTTCCCCACCCCCCTTATTGTGAGTTAGCATCCGCATATCAGAAAGCATTCAGCCTTTGTTTTTCTGGGATTGGCTTATTTCACTTAGCATAATATTCTCCAGCTCCATTCATCTACCAGAAAATGCCATAATTTCATTCTTCTTTAAGGCTGAGTAATATTCCATTGTGTGTGTGTATATATATATATACAGACACCACATTTTCTTCATCTGATCATTATTTTTATGAATGGGGGAGCAATAGAATCGTTGCTCCACAGAGTAGCCTGAAACCTAGCCACTCAAGGCATGATCCTCAGACTGGCACATCAGCGTCACCTGGAGCTTATTGAAATGCAGAGTCTCAGGTCCCACTCCAGAACACCTAAACCAGAACCTGCATTTTAACAAAATCCACAGAAAAATTTTCAGAATGTTAAAATTTATTAAACAATGGACTGGGAAACCAAAGAAGGACCCAAACAGGAACTCCCAGATACAGATGACGAGGAAGGCAGCTCAAAGAAAAATAAAAAGCGTGGCCTTGATCTGCAACCCCAAAAGAAAGAGGGCAAGATAGTCGGTCAATCCAAGGCTGGGATTGATGGTGGAGGAAAATAAAAAATGACACACAGGTTATGTCAGGCCTGGAGCCAGAACTCAGGGAAACGAACACCACCCATGTTACTGATGGGGCGAGAGTTAAGGTTTGGTGGACCCTGGCTTTGGGGTCAGAAGAGGTTTAGAGTCACACCTCTTTGGAATCCCAGTCTTGGCTTGCTATCTACTGTTCTATCACAAACTACTCTATAACTTAGAGACTCACAAAAACTAGTATTTTGTTGTTGTTGTTGTTGTTGTTCCTGATTCTATGCATAGCCTTTCAGGGCTGCTCAGCTGGGATGGCTGGTCTCTGCCCGTGACTCATGGGTTTCAGTTAGCTGCAGATCACCGGTAGTTGGTCCCTGTGACCTCACTGGCCTCTTACGTCTGGTTTGGCTGGAATGACTGGGATACCTGGGCCTCTCTCCATGAAATCTCATCCTCGAGGAGGTGAGCCTGGTTTTGTTGACAAGGTGAGTGTTCACAGGGCCAGAGAAGCAGCTGAACACCCTTCAGGGCTCAAAGCTTGGGAGTCACTTCCCCCACATTCTATCAGTCAGGGCACGTCATGGGGCCAGCCTCGTGGCATGAGCTTCACAGGATGTATGGACACCTACCTCACTGCCATGTGCCAGCTCAGTGACCTGCAGCAAGTTACCCAACCATTCTGAGCTTCAGTTTTCTTGTCCTTTCTTGTTAATAAGGTAGACAGTTATACTAGTGTCACTGGGTTTTATTAGGAGAGCTCTTGCGATTGGCATGCAATTAGCATACAATCAATGGTAACTGTTATTATTAGTGCATAGCTATTTTTTTTTATTGGTTGTTCACACCATTACAAAGCTCTTGACATATCATATTTCATACATTAGAATCAAGTGGGTTATGAACTCCCAATTTTACCCCAAATACAGATTGCAGAATCACATCGGTTACACATCACGTTTTTACATACTGCCATATTAGTGACTGTTGTATTCTGCTACCTTTCCTATCCTCTACTATCCCCCCTCCCCTCCCCTCCCATCCTCTCTCTCTACCCCATCTACTGTAATTCATTTCCCTCCATGTTTGTTATCCCATTCCCCTCATAACCTCTTATATGTAATTTTGTATAACAATGAGGGTCTCCCTCCATTTCCATGCAATTTCCCTTTTTTTCTCCCTTTCCCTCCCACCTCATGTCTCTGTTTAATGTTAATCTTTTCTTCCTGCTCTTCCTCCCTGTTCTGTTCTTAGTTGCTCTCATTATATCAAAGAAGACATTTGGTATTTGTTTTTTAGGGATTGGCTAGCTTCACTAAGCATAATCTGTTCTAGTGCCATCCATTTCCCTGCAAATTCCGTGATTTTGTCATTTTTTAGTGCTGCGTAATACTCCATGGTGTATAACTGCCACATTTTTTTTATCCATTCATCTATTGAAGGGCATCTGGGTTGATTCCACAGTCTAGCAATTGTGAATTGTGCTGCTATGAACATCGATGTGGCAGTATCCCTGTAGTGTGCTCTTTTAAGGTCTTCAGGAAATAGTCAGAGAAGGGCAATAGCTGGGTCAAATGGTGGTTCCATTCCCAGCTTTCCCAGGAATCTCCATACTGCTTTCCAAATTGGCCACACCCGTTTGCAGTCCCACCAGCAGTGTACAAGAGTACCCTTTTCCCCACATCCTCGCCAGCACTCATTGTTGTTTGACTTCATCATGGCTGCCAATCTTACTGGGGTGGTTTTGATTTGCATTTCCTTGACTGCTAGAGATGGTGAGCATTTTTTCATGTACTTGTTGATTGATTGTATGTCCTTCTCTGTGAAGTGTTTGTTCATGTCCTTGGCCCATTTGTTGATTGGTTTATTTGTTTTCTTATTGTCTAATTTTTTGAGTTCTTTGTATACTCTGGATATTAGGGCTCTATCTGAAGTGTGAGGAGTAAAAATTTGTTCCCAGGATGTAGGCTCCCTATTTACCTCTCTTATTGTTTCTTTTGCTGAGAAAAAACTTTTCAGTTTAAGAAAGTCCCATTTGTTGATTCTTGTTATTAACTCTTGTGCTATGGGTGTCCTAATAAGGAATTTGGAGCCCGACCCCACAATATGTAGATCGGAGCCAACTTTTTCTTCTATCAGACGGAGAGTCTCTGATTTGATATCTAGCTCCTTGATCCACTTTGAGTTGACTTTTGTGCGTGGCGAGAGGAGGGGATTCAGTTTCATTTTGTTGCATATGGATTTCCAGTTTTCCCAACACCATTTGTTGAAGATGCTATCCTTTCTCCATTGCATGTTTTTAGCCCCTTTATCAAATATAAGATAGTTGTAACTTTGTGGATTAGTCTCTGTGTCCTCTATTCTATACCATTGGTCCACCCGCCTGTTTTGGTACCAGTACCATGCTGTTTTTGTCACTATTGCTCTGTAATATAGTTTGAAATCTGGTATCGCTATACCACCTGATTCACACTTCCTGCTTAGAATTATTTTTGCTATTCTGGGTCTTTTATTTTTCCATATGAATTTCATGATTGCTTTATCTATTTCTACAAGAAATGCCATTGGGATTTTGATTGGCATTGCATTAAACCTATAGAGAACTTTTGGTAATATTGCCATTTTGATGATGTTAGTTCTGCCTATCCATGAACAGGGTATATTTTTCCATATTCTAAGATCCTCTTCTATTTCTCTCTTTAGGGTTCTGTAATTTTCATTGTATAGGTCTTTCACCTCTTTTGTTAGGTTGATTCCCA
Organism: Spermophilus citellus; assembly: GCF_964194105.1. Classification (NCBI taxonomy): domain Eukaryota; kingdom Metazoa; phylum Chordata; class Mammalia; order Rodentia; family Sciuridae; genus Spermophilus; species Spermophilus citellus. The sequence continues at coordinate 41,401,255 of NC_138189.1, read as the reverse complement.
AGTATTTTATTTTTTTTTGAGGATATTGTGAATGGAGTGTTTTTCCTCATTTCCGTTTCAGAAGTTTTGTCACTGATATACAGAAATGCCTTTGATTTATATGTGTTGATTTTATATCCTGCCACTTTGCTGAATTCATTTATTAGTTCTAGTAGTTTTTTTGTAGACCCTTTTGGGTCTTCTAGGTATAGAATCATGTCATCCGCAAATAGTGATAATTTAAGTTCTTCTTTTCCTATTTTTATGCCTTTAATTTCTTTCGTCTGTCTAATTGCTCTGGCCAGTGTTTCGAGAACTATATTGAATAGAAGTGGTGATAGGGGGCGTCCCTGTCTAGTTCCAGATTTTTGAGGGAATGCCTTCAATTTTTCTACATTCAGAATGATGCTAGCCTGAGGCTTAGCATAGATAGCTTTTACAATGTCGAGGTAAGTTCCTGTTATCCCTAGTTTTTCTAATGTTTTGAACATAAAGGGATGCTGTACTTTGTCAAATGCTTTTTCTGCGTCTATCGAGATGATCATATGGTTCTTATCTTTAAGTCTATTGATATGGTGAATAACATTTATTGATTTCCGTATATTGAACCATCGTTGCATCCCAGGGATGAATCCTACTTGATCATAGTGCACAATTTTTTTGATGTGCCTTTGTATCCAATTCGCCAGAATTTTATTGAGGATTTTTGTATCTAGGTTCATCAGAGATATTGGTCTGTAGTTTTCTTTCTTTGAGGTGTCTTTGTCTGGTTTCGGAATCAGGGTGATGTTGGCCTCATAGAATGAATTTGGTAGAGCTCCCTCTTTTTCTATTTCCTGAAATAATTTGAAAAGTATTGGTATTAATTCTTCTTTAAAGGTTTTGTAAAACTCCGCTGTGTACCCATCTGGTCCTGGGCTTTTCTTGGTTGGTAGTCTTTTGATTGCTTCTTCTATTTCATCCATTGATATTGGTCTGTTTAAATTGTGTGTATCCTCCTGACTCAGTCTGGGCAAATCATATGACCTAATAAATTTATCAATGTCTTCGCTATCTTCTATTTTATTGGAATATAGGTTTTCAAAGTAATTTCTAATTGTCTTCTGTATTTCTGTAGCATCTGTTGTGATATTGCCTTTTTCATCTCGTATGTTAGTAATTTGAGTTCTCTCTCTTCTTCTCTTCGTTAGCATGGCTAAGGGTCTGTCGATCTTGTTTATTTTTTCAAAGAACCAACTTTTTGTTTTGTTAATTTTTTCAATAGTTTCTTTTGTTTCAATTTCATTGATTTCTGCTCTGATTTTAATTAATTCTTGCCTTCTGTTACATTTGCTGTTGTTTTGCTCTTCCTTTTCTAGGGCTTTGAGATGAAGTGTGAGCTCATTTATTTGTTGGTTTTTCCTTTTTTTGAGGAATGACCTCCAGGCGATGAATTTCCCTCTTAAACTGCTTCATTGTGTCCCATAGATTCCGATATGTTGTGTCTGTATTTTCATTTATCTCTAAGAATTTTTTGATTTCCTCCTTTATGTCTTCTGTAACCCATTGATCATTCAGTGATGTATTGTTCATTGTCCATGTGATGTAGGATTTTTCCTTCCTTCTTTTATCATTGATTTCCAGTTTCATTCCATTATGATCTGATAAAGTGCATGGTATTATCTCCACCCCTTTATATTTACTGAGGATTGCCCTATGGCATAATATATGGTCTATTTTTGAGAAGGATCCATGTGCTGCTGAGAAAAATGTATATCCACTTGATGATGGTTGATATATTCTATATATGTCAGTTAAGTCTAGGTTATTGATTGTGATATTGAGGTCAATAGTTTCTTTATTCAACTTTTGTTTGGAGGATCTGTCCAATGGTGAGAGAGGTGTGTTGAAGTCACCCATGATTATTGTGTTGTGGTCTATTTGATTCTTGAACTTGAGGAGAGTTTGTTTTATGAACGTCGCAGCACCATTATTTGGTGCATAAATATTGATAATTGTTATGTCTTGTTGGTGAATGGTTCCTTTTAACAGTATATAATGTCCTTCCTTATCCCTTTTGATTAACTTAGTCTTGAAGTCGGTTTTATTCGATATGAGAATGGCCACCCCTGTTTGCTTACGAGGACCGTGTGCATGGTATATTTTTTCCCAACCTTTTACCTTGAGCCTGTGTATGTCTTTTCCAATCAGATGTGTCTTCTGGAGGCAGCATATTGTTGGATTTGTTTTTTTAATTCATGTTACCAGCCTATGTCGCCTTATTGGAGAGTTTAAGCCGTTAACGTTTAGAGTTACTATTGATATATGGTTTGTACTTCCTGCCATGTTTGATTATTTATCTCTTTTTTTTTCTAATTTAGTTTGTTTCTCCATGATTAGCTTTCCCCCCGTCCTCTGTCTTTACCGAGACACTTCCTGCTGATGGTTTTGGTTATTGTTTTTCATTTCTTCCTCGTGTAGAGTTTTGCTCAAGACGCTTTGCAATGCTGGTTTTCTGGCTACAAATTCTTTTAGCTTTTGTTTATCATGAAAGATTTTTATTTCCTTGTCGTATCTGAAGCTTAATTTTGCTGGATACAGAATTCTTGGTTGGCATCCATTGTCTTTCAGTGTTTGAAATACGTTGTTCCAGGATCTTCTCACTTTCAGCGTCTGTGATGAAAAATCCGTTGTTAACCTTATTGGTTTACCCCTAAATGTAATCTGCCTCTTTTCTCTTGTAGCTTTTAATATTTTCTCTTTGTTCTGTATATTGGATATCTTCATAACAATGTGTCTTGGCGTTGGTCTACTGTGATTTTGTGTGCTCGGTGTCCTGTATGCATCTACAATTTGTATATCTGTTTCCTTTTTTATTTCTGGAAAGTTTTCTGTAATTTTTTCTTTCAGCAGGTTACTCATTCCCTTGGTATGAATCTCTGTGCCTTCCTCTATCCCGATGACTCGTAAGTTTGGTTTTTTTAAGTTATCCCAAATCTCTTGGATGTTTTTCTCATGATTTTTTACCAGCCTATCTGAGTTGGCTAGACTCTTTTCAAGATGATATATTTTGTCTTCATTATCTGACGTTCTGGCTTCTACTTGCTCCACTCTGTTAGTGATATTCTCGATTGAGTTTTTAATTTGGTTTATTGTTTCCTTCATTTCTAGAATTATTGTTTGTTTTTCTTATAATCTCTATCTCCTGATAAAGATGCTTAACTTCTTCTTTTATCTGTTTATGTAATTCATTTTCAATGTGATCTTTAAGGTTCCTTTCCATCTGTCTAAGGTGTTCCTTGAGTTCTTTATATGGCCATTTTTCTGATGACTCCAGGTCCTCCTGAATATTTAGGCTGTCCTTCATTGTTTGTACTCCTTTTCTTCCTTGCTTTTTTATGCTCATGATACTTCTTGTTCTGTTTGACTGCTGAGTTACTGTTTACTCTTATAAATTTATTTGATGCTTGGGAGGAGAGATATTAGAAGGGAAGGGAAGAGGTCACTAAAGAGAGTGAGTGTAGGCAGGTAGAATTCAAGAAAGGGGGAATAAGAAAATTGAAAAGAAATGAAAAGACAAAAGAAAAAAGTGAAAAGAAAGAAAGAAAAAACGAAAAAATAAAAATTTAAAACCCCCAAAAAATTATAATGATAATAAACAAATGGAAATTAAAGTTTAAAAAATAATAGTAATAATAATAGAATAAAAATAATTTAAAAAAATTGAAACCATTAATAAGAAAGTTGAAGAACAACAACAACATCAACAACAAAAAGTGAAAATAAAATTTAAAAAAAATACCAATAATAATCATTAAAAAAATAATAATAATAATAAATGCAGTCATAGAGCTCAATTAACTTCTCTTCCAGTAGGTGGAGCTATGCCCACTGGGCCAGGCTTCTCTTCTTGATGGGTGGGAACCAATCACTGTGCCTCAGCTCTTCTTCCCAGACTGTGCGGGTCTCCAATCCTGAGTGCCTAGGGCCTTCTCTTGTGGTTCCTCAAGCCAGAACCCGCTCACCTGTGACGCTCACCACAATACTGGCTACACGCTGGGTCTGCTGCTCCTGGGAGCCCTGTTTCCATGGATGTCTGGGCACACCCTTTCTGTTTGCCTCCCTCAGACCCTAAGTTTGTAGGGCTTGGGGCTGAGGACCCCCAGCGAATTTGTTTGCCCTCAGGTAGCAACTCCCCTGGTAGCTGGTGCAAGGGACCTCTGTTGTCATCAGAGGGATACCCTGGGTCTGACTATCGTGCTCAGTTGGCTTTTACCTCTGTGAGTTCAGGTGGGCCGACTAGTTATTTCAGCGGGATCATTAGTGCTGAGTCACGAGAAGCAGGCGAACCGGAGCCAGAATGCAGCCAATCCGGGCTCGGTGTGTTTCGAGAAGGGCAGACTGTTCGCCCGGGATCCCCTTCAGCTCAACAGTGCCTAGTGGTCCTGAGCGAACAGTATTTTGACAGTTTACTTCTCCCTATGCTCGCGCAGCTGAAGGGGTTAGAGACTTGATCTCTCCGCGTCCACCGCCATGTTGGATCACTTAGATTTTAAATTGTCACTCATCTTATCAGCTGTTCCATTTTACTCGGCAGCTCACTCGCGCGGTGAAGAGTCTGCTCTATGGTGCTCCGTGGGAAGCGGCGGCGGCGGCGGCGGCGGCAGCAGCAGAGGCTCAGCTGTGGCCTTCGGGACCCCCGGGGAGGGGGTGCGGGCTGGGGGAGGGGAGGCAGTGCCTCGGGGCCCCCACCGGCCGGGTACTGGACCCGCGGGAGAGCGGGCGGGGTGGGGGAAAGAAATTGAGATCTAGATTTAGGGAGTGAGCGTGGGAGGAGAGACGGCGGGGGAGAAGCAAAGCGGAAAGGCGGAGAGGAGAAGGAGAAGGGGCCGAAGGAGCCGGGCAGCTCAGGGGCTGCAGCCTTACTGCTCGCGCTGAAGTCGTGATGGACTCACTCCACCTTGGCTGGAGTCGTGGCGGATTCACTCCACCTAGGCCCCTTTCTTGACATGGTGCTGAGTCTTTGTCGACAGATCTCATTTAATAGTGCATAGCTATATTGGCTATCCCAGATAGTCCTCTCTGGAACCTTCTTTCCAATTCTGCATGGAAAGTACTTTTCAAGTGACTAAAGTATTATATTTCACTGGCAGATTTAAAAAAGGGCCAGAGAGGGGTGTGGGTTTGTGGGAGATAGAGAAAGAGAAAGGCAGAATACAAGAATGAGCTGAGGACCAACGACTGATAAAAGAGAAAGAATCCCCCCAAGGAATAGGGAGGCTGAGACAGGAGAGTTGGAAGTTCAAGGCCAGCCAGCCTCATCCATTTAGGGGGACCTTGTCTCAAAATTTAAAAAAAAAAAAGTGCAGGGGTTGTAACTCAGTGGTAAAGAACTTCTTTCTGGATTCAATTCTCAGTATCTTCCCTCTCACCCCAAAGAAAAAGAGAATGAAGTAAAACTAGATGTTTGGGTGCATAAGTTACAGAAATTGGACACCCCATTGACCAGGCAGCTCGTATATCATCCACAATGCAGAGCCTCTCCATTCAGAGAACTAACAGACTAGCATCACTGCAGAGTTTGTTAGAAGTGAAGATCTGGCTGGGCGCTGTGGTGCACGTCTGTAATCCCAGCTGCTTGGGAGGCTGAGACAGGAAGATCATGAGTTCAAAGCCAGCCTCAGCAAAAGTGAGGTGCTAAGCAAACTCAGTGAGACCCTGCCTCTAAATAAAATACAAAACAGGGCTGGGGATGTGGCTCAGTGCTTGAATGCCCCTGAGTTCAATCCCCAGTACCATAAATAAATAAATAAATAAATAAATTAATAAAGTCTGGAGCCCCAGTCAGGACCTACATTAAAATATGTACTTGAATGAAATTCATATGTACCTTGCAACTTGAGAGACCCTGTTACAGAGCCTGGGTCCACTTCAATTGCTCTGCTGTTTCTGAACCGGGTTGCAGCACTTTTTGAGCAAACAAAACATATACTTTATATGTGAGTTGGACTTATGGGGCAATGGAACAGCACCTGAGTCAACTTTTGGGTCATCTGGTGGGGACCAGTTGCTTTGAGTCCATCACTCTGATCAAGTGATAGGCAGAGCCAGGGAAAGGGAAGAGAGAGATGCAGAATTTTGTAGGATGTCATTTAAATACTTCTAAGAGCCAAAGTGGAAGAAGGAGAAACACATTCAGAATAGAATCAAGCAAAAAATAAATTATTTTGGCTGATAAAGTGGTAAGCTAACTGGGGCAGTGTCAGGCTTATAGATACACTAGATAAGGATGTATTTTAAAGTTGGAAGAGACCAGCACCTTGTAATGGGCATAGACTTGGAGTTGGTTCGGCTCATGGTAATGATGAAAAGATTTCACTGTGTTAAAGATCATTGTCATGGAGCAAACCAAATCTCATACTGATTGAGTTAGGGAAAGATGCCCATAAGGTCTGAGTAATGAATCTCACACCTCAGCCAACAACCTCAAGCCAAAATGGATGCTTGTCCTACTGTAGTGGTTAGTGAAACTCCTTTCTGAAGGGGTCTTCATCCTTTCCAGGCTTTGAGCTAGGGAGACAGTAGAGTAAGCCAAATCCATAGGGTCAGCATTTCTGTGTAAACTTGTGGAGAGATTTTTACAAATATAATATGTATTTGTTTGGAATTTCAAATATTTGTAAAAGAGAACTTACTCTGTTAGAGAATTGTGATCTCAACTTAAAGAGTGTATATTTTTAGAGTTATAAAGGTATAAAGAAAAATTTAAAAGCCTTTTGGAATGTTGCAAAGAATTTGAGTTGCTATAATTTCATTTTCCTACAGTCACATAAATATTTGAAAATGTTCTGCTTGTTAGAAGCATTCGAACTCCTAAAAACGATTCAGTATATTAAAAATATAAGTACAGTTTGAAATTTGTAAGGGAATTTCATTAAACACGTTAACGAGACCATTTAAGAGAATTTAGTTCCTAAAGCTTTAGTTGACAGAACTTGGATCCCCTTGAAATTGAATTTTAAATTTTTTGATTTGTAAATAGAATAATAAGATTTCTATGTTGAACTTTAAGACTTAAGGAAAACTAGGTTTTAGAATTAGTTAAAATTTGTTCCTTTAATAAATTCATATTAAATTTAAAAACCCAAAATATCTACAAGTTGTCTCAATTATGCTCTAAAAGTTCCCATGAAAGACCCCAAACTTAGGTTGACATAAATAATTCAAATTGTCAGCAGTACCCCATAAGTTTAGAGACATTTTGAAGCCAGGAATGTTTTTTACAAGCATGGGGCTCACCTCTCACACAGACCTTCAAAGCCATAACTTTCAGTTTCATTTATGAAACTTTCCAGTCCACAATCAGTAGATACCCGGCCAGCAGACTGCACAGTGGCCTCTAGGGTGGTCCTTTCCAGGCCACCCCCTGCCTCACCTCCAGAATCCTGTCACAGGCAGAAGAGGTGGCAAAGCCACCCCTGACCCCCAGCTAAAGCTCTTCCATGATGGCTGCTGACCTGTGTGTCATTAGAATCCCAAGGGTTTGCTCACTGTCTCCTGTCAGGAAGCTCAGAGCTCAGGCCAGGATTATAGATTGCACATGGGGTGGAAAATTCTATTTTAAAATGTTGCTGAGCTTTTGAAGAACATATTTTCCTTACAGCACAAGACTGTCTTTCTGATGATGGGAATGTTTTGGGACCCAAACATCCAGACAACCAAATTTACATGCTTTGGTCTCCACAGACTGCCCAGACATAGGCCTTTTTCCACCAGGAGACTTTCATTCCATTGGCTGTTCTGAGACTTAGCGGGGGTGGGGGGGTGGGTGGGGGTGGATGGGGGGGGTGGGAGAAGAAAAGAAAGCCATTCTTCCTGTAGAAATGGCTTTGCCCTCGGGGTTTGAGAAACCCAGCAGGCTGAACAGTGGAAATTACCTGGACACTGGTCTATAGGATGCCCTATGGATGCTTAATGTTGTCAGGTCTGTCCCTTTCTCCTGCTAAGTGAAGGACAGAAGGAAACGCAGACAAACAACAAGTTATTTCTTAATCCAGGAGATAAAAGCAAAATCCCTGTGCTTGGTGGGGGTTTGTTTGTGTCCCCTTCCCTTCTCCTCAAGACTTTCCCTTCTTAAACTTTACTTTTTGAGTATATTTGTCCCTCAGTCCCACAAAGAATTAGTCCCAGGACTCCCCAGGATAACAGAATGCAAGAGTGCTCTAGATCTTTATACAAAATAGTGTAATATTTGCATATAACTATGCATATTCTCACATACACTTTAAAGCATCTCTGGGTTAATTATGATTCCTAATACAGTGAAGATGTCATATAAGTCAACTGTATTGTTTAGGAAACAGTAACAAGGAGAAAAAGTCCATACATGTTAGCACAGATGCAATTTTTTCCAAATATTTTCTATCTGAATCTGAGAAAATAGAGCCTGTAGATAGAGAGGGCCGCCCATGCCCTGTTATATGACTTCATATTGCAATTAGCGTATCTTCCCTTCACCCCAGGGCAAAGCTTGTGGTTTATTCTTCCTCATATTCCTCTGTAGCACCTTCCAGAGCAACTTGCACATTCTAAAGGCTCACGCAACATTTGTGAACCAATGAGCTAAAGTAGCCACGAATCAAATTAGAAATGTTTACGATGAAACAGAAGAAGGGATACTTTCTGTTTGCTTGAAGTTCTCACATTTTTTCCCCTACTTTAAATGTCAAATGTAGGATTAACTCTAACTCCATGGCTATGGTGTATTATTAAATATGTGCATATTTAAGATATTTAAAATGTGTGCATATTCTATGTATAAGGCCTACTCTTAATTACATGCACTAATGGAGAAAGAATTATAAAAGCTAATTGAAATAGACCTCACAGATTATTTGGTTGACTAATAATAGCTGTTATTATTATTATTATTATTATTATTATTTTCTTTTTATATTTATTTTTTAGTTTTCGGTGGACACAACATCTTTGTTTGTATGTGGTACTGAGGATTGAACCCGGGCCGAACGCATGCCAGGTGAGTGCGCTACTGCTTGAGCCACATCCTCAGCCCTGTTATTATTATTAACTACATTATTAGTAATAGTAACATTGATTGTTTATTAAGCACTTACTGTATGACAGGCACTGTGCTAATCACTGCACATACATCATCTCACATAATGATTGAAACAACCTTGTAAAGTAGGTATTCTTGTTATTTTCACATTACTGATCAAGAAAACATGCTCTAAGAGGTCATATCATTTGCTCTGGGTGCCAAAGATCATTTCAATATTTTTATATCTGACTTTGATCACAGTAGATTTATCTTTCCAGTACCTTTTATTCAAGCCAAAATGAAAATAATTTATATTTTTAGAAAATAAAAACAGATGATGGCAGAAAGTGGTTGAAATTAGCAGGGATTAAAGTGAGTTTCAGGCTATGCTCTCTTTCTTTTAAAGAATATTATTAGTGTTTGCAATGCACTGTTCTGGAAAGTTGGGAGGCATGGAAATGATAGAGGGCTTGGGTCCTCCCCGCAAAGAGCTGAACTTCTAGCAATGGGGATGCATCCTGATTACAAATAATTACAACGCAAGGTAGAACACTTTGACCTCTGAGCAAAGGGCAGAGGAAGTGTCCAGGTTCTGAGAAGAGAAACATCATCCTGGAGCAATAGGGCATCTTCAGAGAAAGGGGCTCTTGGGGGTCATGGAGGATGTGCATGGGAGGTGAGGGAGCAGGAGGCAAAGAGGAGCTCTTCCAGCAGAGGAGACAGGCGCCATGCAAACACACCTTGAGGCTACAGGTTGCTCTACCCAGCTGTCCTTTCTCACACAGAGGAAAGGTTTGCACCTGCGCCTTCCATTCTGACACCCTTGTTTCTCCTGGTTCCTTTCTAAACCATATACGTGTGATCCGGGGTTTTGTCATCTTTTAAATGGAGACCTTTCCTTAATCCCACTCTCTTTGCAGGTCTCTGGTTCTTTCCTTTCCATGACAGTCACAGTAAGCAAAAGATCTCTGTAGCAAGGCATGGTGGTGCACACCTGTCATCCCAGCAGCTCTGGAGGCTGAGGCAGGAGGATCTCAATTTCGAAGCAAGCCTCTTAAGCGAGGACCTAAGCAAGAAACTTAGTGAGACTCTGTCTCTAAATAAAAAAATACATATTAAAAAAATGGGCTGGGGATGTGGTTCAGTGGTTAAGTGTCTTTGCTCCTCCCCACCCAGGATTCCCCATCCTGTCCCCACCCTCAACAAAACTGCTCAACAGGATGATCATTGTCAACTCCCACAAACACACAGCCTGCCTGGCAGGTGATCTGTGGCTAACGTCTCATGAGCGTGCTGTGCCCTGGCTGTAGGACCACCGCTCTCTTTTGCTGGCCCCTCCCTATCCCACAGGTCTCGAACGGTATTCTCTGACCCTGATCTTTGGCCTACCTACATTGACTCTCAATACAAACTGTCCTCAGGATTTTGCTCAATCAGTGGATTCAACTGTCTCTACTCAGATAAGTGAAGAAGAGCTCTAATGTAGCCACGAAATCTGCCCTTCCCCGTCTCCCCTATACCCAGGTCACACAGGAGCCCAAATGCTCAGACTCTGTGCTGAGCTACTGACCCGCACAGCCCAGAGCTCCTCAAACCAGCCCAGTGGAGCTAATCAAGCCTCCCTCATTCCCTTGCTCTACTGAATCCCGCATGCTCAGTAATGGCCTGTCTCACCTGAGTGCCTGAGTGAGCCCCTCCTCTCTGTACCCACCGTGTCTTGTGGAAGGTCTCGGGCCTGTTTGTTCTTTTCCTCTCTTGCTGTGCAGTTCACTGTCTTCTCCCTGGGGTATCCTGACAGTCTCCTAAATCTTCCCCTTTAGCTTCTTTTAATTCAGATTCATCCACCCGGGTGCTGGGGGACTAATCCCAAACACCCCCAGTGCTATTTACTGTTATGCGTACAGTTCTCTATTGCAAGGAGAAGGTCCCCAGCCTCCTCCACTCATCAGTGACCACTTCTAGTCCTAGTCACAGCTGAATTCTTGCAGTTCCCCACTCAAACTTTTTGGGTGCCCCTTTTCTGGTTCCTTCTGTCCCTGACTCCTGCCCACCTGGAGAGCTAGCACTCCCCAGCCTTGTTGAGGCCTCCCTATTAAGCTGGATCTGTCAGCCTGGGAGGGGCTCCTGAGGGTCAGACCCTTCTTCACATAGGGGAATGGCACTGAGCGGCCCTAGCAGGGGCCATATATCAGGCTGCTGTAACACACTGCCATAGGCTGGTGGCTTAAGCAGCAAACTTGTGCCTCACAGTTCTGGAGACTGGGAAATCTGAGATCAAGGTGCTGGCAGACCCAGAGAGCACTTGTATCTTTTCTAATAAGGGCACTAACCCCATCCAGGAGGGCTCCACTTCAACCACCCAATCACCTCCCTTAGGGGTACTAGGGGGTGGATTTCATGAGATCAAAGACCAACTTTTTCCTCTTATTCGATTCTTTTCTGGGGCTTGACAGGAGAGAAGCAGATTTACTTTTGGTGGAAACAGGAGGCCACTAGAACCTCCTGTGACCTGCCACCTCTCTGGCTCCGGGCCCCTGATCTTAGATGGCAGCTCAAGGAGCTGGTCCCCCACCCACCCCCTCCACCCTCCCACACTGCAAAATGAAACCGAGAAGGAAATGATTTCCTTTCTTTGAAATGTCACTTCTCCGCCACCTTGCAAAGAGATCTCTATTGTTACATAACACCATCAACCGTAGCAGCCTTTCGGAGGATTAAACTGTTATTGATCTTTCATTTTTAAGAACACTTTAGATTTACAACACTGAATAGTAAATTTACAACGTTACAGAAACCAAATAAGAGATTAGTGCAATTAAATGAAAGCCACCGCCAATTAATTTAATCGAGACTAAAAACTGCAAAATGGTTACTAATACTCATCATGATTACAATGACATTAAGGCGCCTTTTTGGGTTGTTTTGTTTCTTTGTAAATGGGATTTAAGTAACATACCCTACGAAGATGATCAATCTAACTGCATGACTACCAGGTGCAAGAATTCTATTTGTGTGGCATGAACGGGGCCGCTAATCCTTGCTCATTTTTTTTTTCTGTTTGGCAGCTAACTATTTCCTGGTGCGCTCTGTAATAACAGGCAGCTGTCCTGTCAGCCCCACTGAAAAATGAGATAATAAGGCAGGCCAATGATGTCCTTTATGTCCCGAATCTACCACTTCCTGCAGTTTTCTTCTCAAACGCTTTAAGTAACAAGGATCTGGGCAACGTTCACACTGTTTCTTCTTCTAAAAAAGTTTGTCCAAATTCTTGGTGAATGTCATTTCCCTTTGGGACATTTGGTGGGAAAAGAGGCAGCCTGCTTCACTGCACCAAGACAGAAGGCTTCCAAAAAGCCTCTTGAATGGAGCTTGTGAATGGAAATCCCCCCTCAAAAGCCACCGAGGTGATCGGAACTGTCGCTGGGGCCTGGAGGGATGGGTTTGGCTCCCATGGAAGACTGCCGGGACCCTTCTGTCCTGCCACTGGCCCTAATGGGCCCTTTTAGAAGCTGCAGCAAGAGCAACAGTATCCTGTGATTCTTGAAAAGGGCTGGCTGGTGGCCTCCTGGCTGGGAAATGGCGATGGGTGGAGAGGATGGCCTGAACCTGGGAGCCCAGGCTGCCTATGACACACGGGTCTGAGGGATCCTGGGGTCAGCTGTGTCTCTCCCACATTTTACAATAAAGGAAGTCAAGACTTAGGCCGGAGGGTGTCTTGATGGCCAACCTGGGGTGGGTGCCTTTTCCCAAGGGTGCATTTATTTTTTGGAAATCTTTATAATCCATGCAGACCCAAGAGCAGTCACATACTAAATTCCTCTGATTTAAATGCTTCAGTAACGCATGGGAAGCTTCATGTTCAGAGAACATACATTTTGGAATATAGGTTTCAAGGACTCATGCAACAGCCTGTCATTCATTCATGAACCCCTCCGGAGGCAGGGGTTGGTGACAAAGAGGCCAGGGGCCTCTGCTGCCCCGGGTGGCATCTCAGGCCAGAGAAACACATTCCACATGTCCCAGCCGCGGGCTGTTGGCCGAGTGTGAAGGGCTGCTGGTCTGATTGAATTAGGAACAAACAGCCTGACGAAATAATCCCGCTGTACTTCCAACTGGACAGACTCTGCTTTTGCTCTGGCGCAAGGATCTTGCTTCTGTGACAAAGTTCGATTCTTCTTTCTTGTCCTTTGCTGGAATTAGCCTTAAAAAAAAACACAAAAAACAAAAAAAACAGCTGCAGGACAGGCCCTGCCCTGGGGGACCAGAACACTGTGCCTGCTGTTTGCTGTTGACCGAGTGGGGAGGGGGCCAGCAGCCACCTGGGCTTGGTGGTCCTCCTGAGCAGGCCTTTGTCCTGCCTGGCCCCAGGCAGGGATCAAGCTGGTCGTAGGACTGTGAGCAGTCCTGTGGGGGAGGGGCCCTCTGGGGAAAAGGGAATTTAATCAAGGGCTACAGGAGTTCACTTTGCAGACAGAATGTTCTGGCTCACTCTTCTGGCCTCCCCTTTGAAAGACTGGTCAAGGTGAAGTCTAAGCAATATTGAGAGGTTGTTGTGGTTTGTTAGCACCATCCACGTACCCTAAGGGAGGGAATAAAGCACCCTTTTATTCAACTCAAGTTCTTTCTCCGGTCTTCTCCCCTTTCCATCTCAAGCTTTGTTTTTCTCCTCCTCTATTCCTACTCTCAGAAATTAATTATGTATATAAAATGTATTGAATACTTACTATGTGCTGAAGCGCCGGTTCAGTTGCTTTACAAATGTCCACTCACTGAATTCTAGCAACCCAAAGATATTTCTATTATCATGTTTTATGGATGAGCATATTGAGGCTGAGAGAGGTTGAGTAACTTGTCCAATGTCACACAGCTGGCAAGTGGAAAGAAGTAGGGAATTCAAAAGTCTGACTTTGAAGTTTCTTTCTATCATTCTTCTAGGAATAGAATAGTACTTATCCCAAATCTAGATATACAGCATCCAATACAGTAGCCACTACTCACACACAGGTATTTAAGTTGACATCTAAATTAATTAAAATTAAGTAAATTAAATTTTTCAGTTCCTCAGTCACACTGGGCACATTTCAAGTGCTCAGTAGGCACAGGTGGCTAGTGGTCACTATATTGGATACTATAGATGGAGAAAAATATCCATAACTGCAGGGGACTCATGGGCCACTCTGCCCTGGAAAAAAATCCCTGACTTCCTATAATTTGAGTCTGCTTGGTAGAGGCCAGGAACCATAAAAACAAATAAAGGTGATATATGAAATGGGTAGTAAATGAAATGTCATCTTTGAAAATTGTTTACATAATATACATTGATTAAAATACTTCTTCCAGGAAGTTCTAATGCAGAGACTGAAAAAAAGATCAACTACCACAGCAGTCTGCAAAATGTGGTGCTATTTTTGTTGAAAAGGAGACACAAGCTCAGGACCATGTACACGCACATTAAAGACCCCCCCCCCCCCAGAGGACGAACACACACTCTTAATCACAGTCATCCATCCTGCAAAGTGGTTGTGGGGGCAGGATGCAGGGAAAGGAGTAGCTTTCCTTTTATAGTTGTTTGTTGTTTTTCTTTTTTTTTGTAGCAAAATTGTGCAACATTTATGATTTTTTTTTTAAGAGAGAGTGAGAGAGGAGAGAGAGAGAATTTTTTTTTTAATATTTATTTTTTTTTTTTAGTTCTCCGCGGACACAACATCTTTGTTGGTATGTGGTGCTGAGGATCGAACCCGGGCCGCACGCATGCGAGGCGAGCGCACTACCGCTTGAGCCACATCCCCAGCCCAACATTTATGATTTATGTTGCTTATAGAAAAAGATTCTAGAAAATAAAATTTATCTCATAAAAAATGAAAATGCTTTCTGAAATATTCTCATTGGGTGTTTGGATAACATCACCATATTCACAATCATAGTCACAATTTTTAAAGTGCCAAATCACCCTGAGGACATTTGCATCTTGTAAGAAAACAAATTCTGTTAAATTTAACTCGAAAGGCAGAAGCTGTGAGGACAAAGTTTTAGGTGGCTGGAGCCTGAGCAGAAACTAGGACAGAACAGGGGCCTTCATTGTGTCAGGGACCCACCAGGGGCATTTGCGGACCCCTGCAAGATCCAGTAACCCCACAGGAAAATCTAGGAAGCCCAAGTCTCAGGCAGCCCGGAGGATGACAGGCAGATTGGGGTTCAAGAAATGAAGGTAGGAACGTCTAGGAAGAAGGTCCTGGAAGAAAGAGCTCTGGGCTCTAGAGGACAGTAAGTGCCCTCACCTGCCTCGCTGGGCACCTGGCCTCTCCCTCTCCTTCACTTACCCTCCTGTAAGTTCAAACTTTGCTCTTTTCCAAAATAGAGTCCCAAACCTGGTGTGCATGCACCAAGTGCACACACACATATTTTAACATGCCAAAAATGCTTGCACAATTAATATATTTTAAAAAGCGAGAAGGAAATGTGCACTATGATAAGCTCCAAATGTGTTGGCTTTGGGGTGGGACACGGCCTGGCCACACCTGGCTCTTTGGTGGCTGCTCAGTGGTAAAGCTCTCCTGTTTTCTCTGGGGAGCAGCAGCTGGCCTTCCCTGCCTCACAGCAACAGGCCTTGAGACTCTCAGGCAGGCTTCTTTGAGGAGGTTGACCCAGTAGGCCGTCCGCACACACAGGCAGAGAATGGTGTGCCTGGGGTTGGGCAGGCTGGGGGCTGGGAAGAGGCCTGCTGGGGCCAGAGCTGCTGTGTTCCCCAGGCCCTGCAGGGCAGAAAAAGCTTCCCCCTCTGCGCTCCTCCTCCTGGCGCAGGCAGACTGCACCGAGCAGCCGGCTCAGAGAAGACGGTGCTGGTCACTTGCAAGTCATTTCAACATGGAGCACATTTGTGGTTTATAGTGTCTGTCGAGGGATTGAAAGGTCTGAGGTTCAAGCTCTCAGTGTCTCAAGGGAAAAGAAAAGGACTCGGAGTAAGAAAACATTTCTAGCAGCTCATCGCAAGGATGCATTTGTGAGGCCTTAACTCTTGACCCCTGTGTGAGAAAGCGTGTCACTAAGTAGAAAACCGGAAGGCGTGTGACCCCGGTTGGTCCCCAGTTGCAGATTCCTCCAAGGGTTTGGCTGCTCAAAGGCTGAACAGCAGGGAGGCCCGGGGAAGGCCCTGGGGAGGCCAGGCCAGAAGCTCCCTCCAGGCCAGCGCAGGCCTAGTCGGGCCTTCCTGAGAAGCCTTTGGGTTCTTTTCTGGGAGCAATAGGTGCCTGGGATGTGGCGTTCAGAATATGTCACATTTAAGAGCCCTTGGAACAGTGAATGATGAAAAGAGATTCACCCCAACTTCACAGAAAAGAAAAACACGGGAGAAATGGCCCATGAGGCCTTACTGCAGAGGCCCCAACACAGGCTTCTCATCCAGGCTGCGTCCCCCCGCATCAGAAAGGCGCTATCTCCTGTTGCCATTTGAATTTGTCTTGCCAAAGGATCCTCAGGTTCCAGTTCCAGTCAGGATAATTTTGTAAGAGACAGATTTTCCTCCATTGGTGACTGAATCAACCCCCCCCCTCCATCTGCTGGAGTAGAGTGAGGACCCCACTATAAACTCTGGTACCCACCTCTGCACCTCTGCCCCAACCAGGCTTCCTGCCTAGAGTCAGTGCAGAAAGTCTACGGAAGCGTTCAAGTGAGGCTATGCATCCCAGGAGCCCCTTCAGGATTCTGTGCTCACGTCAGGAATCTCTTCACGGGACAGTGAGAACGATGTCGCCGCATGGCTCCTGAGCTCCCTTCCCCTCAGTTTCCAGCAGCACATCCAATCCTAGAGGTCCAGCACACTCAGGGCTTGTCCAGGAGGACTGGGGCCAGCCTGTAAAACAGGTTAAGGATAAAGGTTTTGAAAAATGTTTCCAAAGATTTTTATTATTTATTTGTGGCAATCATATAAGAGGACCCTACAAACATTCCCTAGGAAGGCTGTTAGGAAAAGCAAGCGTCTGGGCACAGGCCAAGTACAGTTCATTCCTATTATTCAGGAACTTCTGTAGAGTTCTGTAGAGTCACTGTGAATACTGAATTAGAAAAGGTCCAACTACAGCTCTGGGGGAAATAGAGGGTTAAGGACTTGTGAGCCTCCGGTCACAGTTCTCATCAATCAGTCAAGGCATAACCCTGTTTTATATGCGTTTCTATGTAAGACAGCTTATTTTTTTTTTTTAAAGAGTGAGAGAGGAGAGAGAGAGAGAGAGAGAGAGAGAGAATTTTTAATATTTATTTTTTAGTTTTCGGCGGACACAACATCTTTGTTGGTATGTGGTGCTGAGGATCGAACCCGGGTCGCACGCATGCCAGGCGAGTGTGCTACCGCTTGAGCCACATCCCCAGCCCTAAGACAGCTTATTTAATACGTATTGTTGACATTGACATTGAACCTGAGGCCAGCAGCACTGCGGCTCCGACTTGAGAGGAGTTCTGCACTTCCCCTGTAAGTTATGTCACAGCCTTCCTGTCCTCAGGAGCAGTAGGCAGCATAGCAGCACCAACGTGTGTGTGTGTGTGTGTGTGTGTGTGTGTGTGTGTGTGTATGTAGGGGGCATTTGAAATAGTGAAATCTGCCAAAGCACAAAAATCTGACCCTACCTAGACCGTAGAGAGGACCCCCACTTGTTTAGAGTAGGAGTGGTAAAATCAAGATGGCAGAATATCACCTGTTCAACGGGGGCTGAGGACCAGGCCCCCTGGGTGAATTAAATATTTTTGTCAATTTGTATAAGTTTATACATAACCACAAAGTCCTTGCCAATCGTTGCTTTCGGGGTTACAATATTTTACTGAGGAGCCAAGTTCACAAATATGGAACCTGGGAATAATGAGGACCACTTGGACATCCCTCAGGGCAAGATCCATTAACCCTATTCCTACACCAGACTATTTCCCTGATATCATAAACTCATCAGTGCGGTTTTGCCTAGTGTTTGCCTAGCGTGCTGGATGCCCTGGGTTCCATCCCCAGCACTGGGGAAAAAAATATAAAGAAAGGCAACAACCTCTGAGAAGGGAAACAAAATATGTTATTTCAGTTATTTCTATATTATTATGAATTTCTTTGTCAACTTCCTTGTTGAAAAGGATTTATCTGCAAGCAGATTTAGAAAGGGCAGCATGAGAGTTGATGTGGGCTGAAGGTTGTGGAAACATCTGTTCTGAGACCAGGTTTGTTCTGTGGGATGACCCCCGAGGTCTTATTTAAGTCAATCTGAGGCCACCACCATGTCAGAGTGTCTTTCCACTCTGACAAAGGCCTCCTGCCCTGGGTGCTGAGACAGTTGAGCGGGCAGGTGTCGTGTGGATGTGGCTGTCACCTGACCTGGCTGCCTGGACTCTGAATTCCTTTTCCTCACTGGTGGGGCCTGTGTGCCTGTCCACCTCCCTTCTCCTGGCTTGGACCTGAGCTTTATGAATGGTCAGCTCCTTGACCCCAGGCTAGACTCCCTGACTTCTATCCACTTGTGATTGACCTCTGCCCGCCCCCGAATTCTTGGTGGTTCTGTCCTGATTTTCCAGTTTCCTGACCTTTTGCTTGGCTTGATCTCTAGCAGCCACAGGCTTTGTAACCCTCAGCTGGCCTGCCCAGAGGTTTCCTAATGATGCCAAGTCCAGTCTGTGTCACCCCTCCCCCACGGTGTGACGACCCTGCCCCCCACAGTGTTCAAGAGTCCAATGATTCAAGTCTTTATCTGGAGGAGGGTCTGCATTCCACGCCCACCACAGAGCATCCAGCCCAACGGGTTAAGCAAAGAGGACCCAAGACTTGGGAAACAGCCTTGCCAGTGTCAGCTCTGTGGTCACCCCGTAGAACAGGTAATCTGCATGGGGGATGTTTACTTTTCTTCTGGGTCAGTGATAATGGTAGAATGTTAGAGCCAGAAGAGACACTGTATTCCTTCACCTCAAAGATAAAGGAAGGTAAAGAAACTTCAAAGTCACCCAGCTACTAAACATCAGGGGTGGGATTAGAAACCAAATCACCTGATCCAAATCCAATGTCTGGTCCAGGATCCTGCATGCCTCTCCTATTTAGAGAAGGAAGATTTCACCTCTTAGATCAGGGGAGCTGAAGTGTGGGAGACAGAAACTGTGTACATTGTGGTTTAAGCAGAGAGGGATTTGAGGATTCAGTAAACTGCTGTCCAGGGTTCCCAGGGTCCCTAGCCTTCACTGTGATCTGAGACTCAGAAAGTCACTCCCAGAGCTGTAGGGTCCAAAGCTGCACATGTGGCCAGTGGTGTGTAGAACAGAGCTGCTTGTGGCCCTCCCCCTGCCTCTTTCCACTTCCGAACCACACCTTAGCCAGGTGCAGTGTGTGTGTCTGCGGTTCCAGCTGCTCAGGAGATCGAGGCAGGAGGATCACTTGGACTGAGAAGAGCTTGAGACCAGTCTGGGCAACATAGCAAGCGAGACCTCATCTCAAAACAAACCACAACACAAAAAAATCACATCTCTGGCCAAAGTAGCTGATTGATGTCACCTAAATCCTATCTTCATGGGATGGGGGTTGGTGGTGCTAGGGACAGGGCTATCTGGAGTTAGGCTTTCAAGATGAAGCAGTACAGGCAGGAAGGTATCTGGGGGACTGGACTTAGTCTAGTGAGCTAGCCTACACAGTTCCCACCCCGTGACCTGTTTCCTCATCTATAAAGTGGGGAAATGATTTTACTGAAATGATAGAATTGTTATAAACAACGTTTGTACTGCAAGTGTCCCAGGAACACTCATGCTGGGACATCAAAAGTACTCAGTAGGTGGTGTTAGGAAGAACTCAACACAGGTACCGCCATTTTGAAACATATCCTCCTTCCTAGAGGAAGAGTCACCTCACTGTCACTCTGACTCAGTCTGACCTAAACCCCAGACAATACTCCATCATCATACAAAGAAAGGAAATTGTTATCTGGGACTGGAATCCTGAAAACACCTGGTTCAACAAGGAACAGTGACCAGCTCAAAGAATGGAGGTGAGGACCATAAGAACCCTTCCCTGATGACCTCCTAGTAAGGGCCTAACTGCAAAAACTTCCCCTCCCCCATGTTCCTGTGTCTGCCCCAGGCTATGAGCAGAAGGGCCCCCCTGTGTTACTGTTGAGTGGTCTCCCTTCTCCAGTTCCCTCATTGTAATAATTATTCTCAGGACTTTAACCATGAATTTAATGTAGGTTTCATAGTCTTCCCCCCTCCCCGCCCAGTACTGGGGATTGAACCCAGGGCCTTGTGCATGATAAGCAAAGCAAGCACTCTACCGCTAAAATACAGCCCCAGTCCTTTTTATTGTATTTTAACACAGGGCTTTGCAGAGGTGCCCAGGCTGGTCTTGAACTTGAGATCCTCTTGCCTTAGCTTCCTGAATAGCTGGGATTACAGGCATTTGCTACCATGCCTGGCTTTGGTTCATTAGCCTATGCACTCTGCCTAGGCTTTTAATCTTCAGCCTGTCCATTTCATAGGTGTAAGAATTTATTATTTGACTAAAAGATTAAGTTTTCATTAAAACAGGACTTAAAACTCATAAAACATTTGAAATAGATTTTTTTTGGGGGGGAGATAATCTTATTCCTCCCCCTTTTATGGGAAGGAAAACAAGGCCCAGAGAAATGAGAGAATGTGATCAAACTAAAACCATTAACTAATTTCAAAGCCAGAACTAGCACCTAACGCTCTTACCTTAGCAAGGGATGTGCTGGACCTACAAGAAGGAAATAAAATGAATGATTATCCAGAGAGAGGCTGGAGAGAGCTAGGTCTTCAGTTTTCTAAAATATCACCCCAAAATGTAAGAAATTCCCATTTTTTTAAGGTACTCTGTCTTTGCAAATATGTACAGATTGGAGAGAAAAGCCCTTCATTATTCTAAAGGGAAAAACACGATAAAGGCTGTCTCAAACAACAGTCAACACTTTATATAAATGTGAAATATTGGAGGCACTCTTCTTCAGATCAGGAATGAGATGAAGATACTGTCTACCATTATTACAATTTAATGTGGTTCCAGAAGTCCTAACTAATTCATTGAGATAAGAATAAGAAATAAAGTGTGTCAGTGGGAAGCAGACTAAATTATCATTATTTAAAAATCTTTAGTGTTATACATAATGTGTAATTGTCTGCCAAGAAAACACAAAAGAATCAATTCAAAAGTTGCAGTGTTAGATATAATAAGAATCCAGTGATATGGCCAGTTGCTAAATACATATTTAAAAAGTTAGCTGCTTTCTTTTATCTTGGTAATGATGAGTTTGAAATTACAATACAAAAATAAAATGCTGTTCTTGACATCAACACAAATCATAAATTACCTAGACAGAAAATAAATTACCGTAGCAAGGGATGTGCTGGACCTACAAGAAGGAAATAAAAATATTTTGCAAAGGTACATAATATAATGGAGGCTTTAATAAATGAAAAACATACTTTGTCCCTAGAGGGAAAAACTAATAATATAAAGATGTCAATTCTCCCCAAAGCAATATATCTGCAATAAAAATCCTGAAAGGAAGTCTACAGGGATTTGGACAAGATAATTCTAAAATTCATCTGAAAGAACAAGTGAAAACTCACAAAAAATACAGAACTTTATTTATGGACAAATATATATGAAGTCAATGTTTTAAAGTATATACGGAAAGGTTCCTTGTTCAATTCATGGCTACCCTTGGTGTGGCAGGAAATAGTGTGAGCTGGGGACCACATAAGGGACTTGGAATCAATCTTTTGTGTTTTATTTCTCTTCCTAAAAAACACATCTGAGGCAATTATGTTAAAATGTTAGCATTTTTTTTAATAATTATGTGGTAGGTAATGATATATTGTTCTCTGTAATTTTTTTAAATTTTCCTTTTTTTAAAAAAAAAAATACTCCAAGGGACAGGAGATTGCACTGCCAGATACAGGAAGCTCTCAATAATTAATACATACTTTACTTGTTTTTGCACAGAAATAAATCCATAAAGAAAAAACTAAAAATAAAAACTAGCCAGGTGTGGTAGTGCATGCCTGTAATTCCAGAGGCTTGAGGCTTGAGGCTTGGGTGGCTGAGGCAGGAGGGTTGCAAGTTCAAGGCCAGCCTCAGCAACTCAGTGAGAGCCTGTCTCTGAAAAAATACAAAAAGGGGCTGGGGATGTGGCTTGGTGGTTGAGTGTCCCCTGGGTTCAATCCCTGGAATAATAATAATAATAATAATAATAATAATAATAATAATAATAATAAAAACAGATAAATAGAAACAGATCCAAGGTGAAGAAGTATTTTAAAGCAGTGAGAAACTATTTAGAGGTTCCTATTGATTTGCACACCACTGCACATTTAAAACATTGTTTTTTTTTTTAAAGAGAGAGTGAGAGAGGAGAGAGAGAGAGACAGAGAGAGAGAAAGAGAGAGAGAGAGAATTTTTAATATTTTATTTTTCAGTTCTCGGCAGACACAACATCTTTGTTTGTATGTGATGCTGAGGATTGAACCCGGGTCGCACGCATGCCAGGCGAGCGCACTACCGCTTGAGCCACATCCCCAGTCCTTAAAACATTGTTTTACTAGAGAAAACAATTTTTTAAAGTAAAGAATGAAACCCCCAAAGAGAAGAAGGAAATAGTATTGTGTATTTATCCAATTTCAGGGAAGAGAGGTCAAAATCTTTGAGCCCAAATACAAGGGCAAAATTTAACTATGAAGTCATTGAAGTGGCACAAGAAACAGGTACAGTTCAACTTCATGGCTGGGGATGGATTTAGTATGATTCCTTGGAGTAATCAGTCTACAAAACCTTTACAACATCAATGTACTTTGACCTTATAATTCCATTAGGAATTTACCTTAAAATAATAATTGGAGAAGAACCCCCAAAATTTTATGTACAAAATCTGTCTGCTTGCACTCAGGCTGCCGCGTCTCAGGACCTGCTCTGGAGGAACCTAGACCAAAGGTCCAGGGAAAGTTCTAGTGAGACAGTTTAGAAAATACTTGCTCTTCTCTAAGGAAACAGCCGTTAATTTCACTCTTCAGTGAGGACACTTCTTTATACAAAGTGCTCCACAGGATACTCATCTGAGCAGCTCTTCCATTTGTATGATTTCTTTTCGATTCATCATTTGAAATAATTTATACCATTTCTTTTGAGTTCACCATCGAGTTGCAAAGTTTATATAAAATCATCATATAGAGGGCGGGGGTGTAGTTTGGTGGTAGAGCACTTGCCTAGTATGCACAAGGCCCTGGGTTTAATCGCAAGCACTGCAAAAAAAAAAAAAAAAAGACAAAAGAAAATTGTTATATGTAAATGATGAAGTCTCTGTTTTTTGAAAGAAGGCCATAACTACTTAGTGCAATAGCTCAGACCTGATAAAGTTTGTTTAAAAAATGCAAAGACATTTTGTTAAAAGTTCATGTTTAGCTGGGTGTGGTGGTGCATGCCTGTAATTCCAGAGGCTCAGGAGGCTGAGGCAGGAGGATCATGAGTTCAAAGCCAGTCTCAGTAACTGAGGCCCTAAGCAACTCAGCAAGACCCTAACCCCCTGGGTTCAATCTCCAGCATGCACATGCACACACACACACACACACACACACACACACACACACACAAACACACATGCATTTGTTTTCAAAGCCAAATTGCAATTTGTATAGGTAAAGGGATTGTTAATTACCTATGTGCAGCTGAACTTTAAATAGTAATTATAATTTGTAAAGTAATTTTCAAACACATAACTTAATTGAAGTGAACTAAAATCGCAGATCATGTGGTGTCAACGAGTCCTGGGCTGACTGGTCCTTGGAGAGGCAGGAGAGGGACCTGTCAGTGTCCTGTGACCCAGTGCCTGTCTTCACAAGTGCAGCACCTCTGTGAGCCCAGTGAGGAGTGTGATGGGAAGTGGAGGCTTCTCCAGAGAGCAAGAACTTTTTGCTGTACTTTTGGACAGATCATGAGGCTCTCACTTTCCTTCACATTAATACTCATTAAAATCGAGGAATAGTCTGTATGCTGCTGTGGCCTTTTGAGTACAGAGTAAGATTGTAATTCTTAGCCCCAGTTGCCATTTGGATCTTATATGTCCCTCAGAGGCCCCTGATGTACAGTCTTCGGTCCCCAGTGTGGTGCGATTATGTAGTGATGGGGACTTTAACAGGTTGGCCTAGTGGGAGGTCTTCTGGTCAGTGGGAGTGTGCCCTGGAAGGGGAAGAGGGGACCCAGCCCCTTCTCTTCCTCTTTTTCACTTCCTGGTCTTGAAGTGAGTGATTTGCTCTCTTATGTGCTCCTATCAGATTGACCCACAAGAGCCAGGGCCACTCAGTCAGGAACTAGAAACTCTGAAACTGTGCTAAAATAAACCTTTTGTCTTTATGAGTTGGTTTATTTCAAACATTTGCTACAGTAATGGAAAACTGACTACATAGCTCCACCTACTCCCTTGTGGTTAGGTCATGTGATCAGTTCAAGATCAAGTTTTTAATTGCTTATATGAGACCCTCCAGAACTCTTTTTATCTGTCTCCATTCCAAATCGTGGGTACTTGATCAATGAATCTTCCAAGATAACCCATGACAGTGAATATGCAGCACAAGAAGAAAAAAAAAAAAACTTCATCATTTTAAGCCACTGAAGTTTGGGATTTTATTTGATACTGCAAAGGAATTCTAATGATTAGTCCAGTGTCCATCTGTAATCCCAATTACTTGGGAGGTGAGGCAGGAGGATTGCAGGTTTGAGGCCAGCCTCAGCAATTTAGTGAGAACCTGCTTCAAAAAAAAAAATATATATATATATATATATATATATATATATTGAGGCGGGGAATAACTCAGTGACAGAGTTAAAACCCCAATGCCACAAAAACAAAAAACAAAACAAAACAAACAAACAAACAAAACTGATTAATGAGATTCTTTGGAGATGCTGAGGAGTCTGCTATCTGGAAAGTCTCCTGGCTCCTATAGGAAACACCACTGTGCTTGCTAATCAAATCTTTCTCTTCTCACCATTCCACATCATTTTTTGATATTACACATGGAGAGACACTATCTTACTTTTACTCTCTTTAAAATGGTCAATTCAAAGTCAAAATTTTGCAAAGCAAGCTTCAAATCACACCAAGTTTTAATGATGAATTTCCATAAAATAGTTAGGAATTTTTTTTAATGTTCTAGAAAAATCCAACCTCACCTAATCTGGAGTGACATCTACTCACATGGCTGTTGCTCTAGTTACAAAGAAAAAAAAATTAAATCATGAAACATGACTGAGCGGTTATTAAATAGTATCTAGTCCCTAACGGCAAATTCATTTTCATTTAATAACAAGTTATTGTGAAATATAATGAAAAATAGAGTGGCATGCAAAATAAGCTGGCCTCTGTGTTCATTGACATTGTGCCAGTTTCTTGGGTGCAGCATTACCATACTATCCATCTTCATAAAGCACTCTTTGGAAGGCATTATTAAACAGCGGGGAGGGATGGCAGATGACAG
This sequence comes from Spermophilus citellus, assembly GCF_964194105.1. NCBI lineage: Eukaryota > Metazoa > Chordata > Mammalia > Rodentia > Sciuridae > Spermophilus > Spermophilus citellus. The sequence goes on along the minus strand of NC_138189.1, from coordinate 41,375,745 downwards.
CTTCATTAGTCATGACTAGGTAATCCTGGCCAATTTCTCTGGGGAATTATTAACACATTCTTAAACATCCAAAAAAGAAGAGAAAGAGATTGGTTGTAAGATATTGGACATTATCCAAGTCCAAGTTTCTTTGGGGCCTGGACCAGTCACTCTTCCCCAGAGATTCCCTGGAATGTTACTGGGGGAGTGGGACCTTATGAGCCAGGATGGACCAAGACCTCAAAACCCTTGCCATTGCTGAATACACAATCTGTGTGACATTTGACTGGTAGACAAATGGAGGTTGCATTGTTTGACGAGTGAATGAATTACCCCCAACTCATTCTTGTCTGGCTTGAAAACAGGAGCTCCAAGATGCTGTGTCTGGGAGCACAGTAAATGCATCCTAAGCCCACCAGAACCCAGCAGCAAAATCCCAGCAACCAGCCATCCCAAGTTAGCAAAAGATTTTCCTCATCCCCGAGAGCTTGCTCCATTTGTCTGGGCAGTTTGAAAAGATCCTGAGTGTTTCCATGACCTTCTCTAATGATACTGTCATTTGGTTTCTTGGTGAGTCATCTGGGTGGGGTTTGAGAGTGGTTCGGGAATGGTTTATTCTGCAGGCCAACAGAGTTTGAACCACCGGCTAAGACAGCAGTAACCGTGTGTGAAGTTCTCTGCTTATTTCATGGTGCAGCAAAAGGGTTTAAGAACTGGAGTGAGACTTGAGCTCAAGTGTTTGATCTGCCCCTTACCAGTTGTGGGACCTTGGGCAAGTTAATTAACCCTTCTTAGCCTTAGTTTTCTCAAAATAGGGGTAATAATAGAGATCAGAGAGCTGTCATAGGGCTTTGTGAGAATTAATTAATGTAATTAGGTAAAGCACTTGGCAAAGTGTTTCAGCAAATATTTTCCCCTTTATATAAATAAATCCATGGGTTCTGCATCTGTGGATTCAACCCATCATGATTCAAAATGTTTTTTTTTTTTTTTTTAAAAAACCACATCTGTTATAAACATGCACAGACTTTTTTTGGTCATTGTTCCTTAAGTAATATAATTATGTATTACTTAAGCATTTACAATGCATTACACAGCAATTGCATTGTACGAGGTATAGTAATTCAGAGACGATTAAAGTCCACAGGAGGATGTGCACAGGTTATGTGCAAATGCTATGCCATTTTATATCAGGGACTTGAGCATCTGAGGATTTTGGCACGGGGGGAGGGCCTGGAACCAATCTTCCTTGGATACAGAGGGATGACTGTATCTGTAAACTATGTCCTGCTCAAAAACAAAAGCAAAAATAATCAGATTTACAGAAAAGAGACATTGTTATGAGTTACTCATATTATCCTGCCTACTACCCCAAACTAAGTTGTAAGTGCCTGTTTTCATATACTTTTAAAAAGGAAGAAGGTGATGGCCAAATAATAATGACTGCACAGGACACGGGACACTGGTTTAATTTTCACATTGACTCTTACTATCCCCATTTTTGAGATGAGGAAATGGAGGCACAGAGCAGAAATATGCTGCCCAAAGACACAGAGCAGTATATTTATTCTGTTTTGGAAACCAGTGTGCCTGCAGAGTCTGTGTTCTTAACCATCACCATCATATTTATGAATTTTTGTTAAGAATTCTCTGCTTTTTTTTTTTATATCAGGGATTGAACGCAGGGACACTTCACCACTAAGCTCCATTTCCAGCCCTTTTTATTTTTTATTTTGAGACAGGGTCTCACTAAATCGCTTAGTGTCTTGCTCTATTGCTGAGGCTGGCCTTGAACTTGTAATCCTCCAAACAACAAGTGTTCTAAGGGCATTGTGTTAGTTTTCTGTCACTAAGACAAAATACCTGAGATAATCAACTTATAAGGAGAAAAAGTTTACCTTGGCTCCTGATTTCAGAAGTTTCAGCCCAGGGTCTTTTGGCCCTGGTGCTTTGGGCCTGTGGTCAGGCAGCATGTCATAGTGTGAGTACCTGGTGGAAGCGCTGTTCACCTCTTGCCACTGGGAAGCAAAGAGAGAGGTGTGAGGCAGGGGAGCTATGTCTTCTTCAAGGGCACAACCCTAATGGCCTCACTTCCTTCATCAGACCCTACTCCAAAAGTTTTCATCACCTCCCAATAGTGCCACAGGCTGGTGACCGAGCCTTTAGCATATATCCTTTGAGGGGACGTTTAAGATCCAACCTATAGCGGGCCCTGAAGTGTTCACAGGTTCCTAGTCTAGGATTCTCCCCTTCTACTCTCTACCCAGCTACAGTCCACGCTCAAGGCCGGGGTCCCTCAGGGAGCCTCCTTGGACCTTCTCTTCGTCTTCTCTCTACCATTCTAGCTTCATTCATTCCACAACCCACTCAGACCATTTGAGTCCTTCATTCATCAATTGCTTCCAAGAAGATGAGCCAGGGTGACAGCTGGAGAGGGTGACAGAATGATACAGGCAGGGACAAGAGAAAGTCCTCCAACAAGAGAGAGTAGGGGAGAGAAAGGAACTGAAGAGTGGTTCAATGACAAGGTAGATTTCATTTTATTTTTTGCGGTGCTGGGGATTGAACCCAAGGCTTCAGGCAGGCTAGGCAAGCGCTCTACCCCTGAGCTCCCTCCCCAGGTCTGGATTTCAGTTTTAAATATTCCATATCATAAAGTCTGAACTTTTTTTTTCTTCTCTGCCTCTGGCTTTGTGAAAGAGTGATATGTTTTTTGCTTTAGGCAACATGAAGGAATCTTGGTTTTAGTGATTCCTGACAGCAATTGAATTTGTAGCAGTGAAAATTTTTTTCATGACTTTTGTCTCTCTTTGAGTTCAATTTAATAAGAGTATCCTTTGGGGGAGTGGGCTAAGATTAGGAGACTACTTCAGTTACTTATTTCCTGTTTTAAAAAGATGTTAAAATTTTAAATTCCAACTGGAATTTAATACCAATGATGATTAATTTAATTTAATAATTGCTTAATACATGCCTGGCCCAGTGCCAAGCCCCCCAACACAAACATGGGTGAAGATCTCTGCCTTGGAGGAACCTTGAGCCTAATGGGGACTTCTCAGACTTGGTGGCATCCAGAGAGCCTGTTAGAGGTCCTCGCCTGAGCTCCACTCCAGCTTGGTCTACTCGATGAGGTGTCTCTGAAGCATCCCAATGCACAAGATTCTCTGGATGGGGCACACACAATAGGTACCTTCCCGTCCCTCACAGATCTGGCTTTAGAGAAAGTTATCCAGGATTTCATAGGCTCCATGGACACTTCTGTAACCCTATTTGCATTGAGTTCCTTAAATTGCAGTAGGTTCATGCAAAAGGAGGGCACACAGACGGGTGAGGTCAGGAGACAGATCTCATGTGACAGCTGAACAACACAGACTCTTGTCAAAAAGTTTAGAAGACCAAATTTGCATTGGGTCATTGCAAAATATCTTTGAACTTCTTTTTTTTTTTCAAACATTTGTTCCTTTTATATATATAGATAGTACAGTGGAGAAATATCTTAATTTTAGAGTTTTTTTTTGCGGGGAGATGGGGGTCCCCAGGCATTGAACTCAGGGGCACTTGACCACTGAGCCACATCCCCAGCCCTATTTTGTATTTTATTTAGAGACAGGTTCTCACTGAGTTGTTTAGTGCTTCACTAAGTTGCTAAGGTGGCTTTGAACTCATAATCCTGCCTTAGTCTCCCGAGCCACTGGGATTACAAGTATGCACCACCACATCCAGCTTAATTTTAGAGTTTTTAATATTAAAAAATATTGATTGAAAGAACTGTTTCAAGGGTCTATCTTGTCTTCCAATCTGCATAAGGTCAAAATAAATGTTATTGTACTAAATCAAACTTTTACACTCTGCAAAAGCCCAGTTTAATAAATTCATATATGATTTGATTATGCACAATATATTCTTTGCACTTCTAAAAATCTCAAATTGCCAATTAAAAATAATTTTGTTAATCTAGTTGTTTTTCCCATCATGGCTTCAAATTCTAGAATCTGTTGCTCTGATAATATTCTCACCCTATCTTACATTTTTCTCCACAAAATAAAACTAAAGCAATTTTATTATAACCATGTATGAACATGGCAAGATGAATCTCACTGTTTGGTATAATTATAATGCACTAGCAAAAATGAATAAGCAAACAAAGGCAATGATATGAATAGCTCTTACTTTGCAAGTAACTCGGATGAGGTCACCATGCTGAGCTTTACTTGACACAATTTTAGCTGACCCAATCTGAAAAACAAGAACAAGACTGCACAACAGCAGAGGTGTGTGTGTGTGTGTGTGTGTGTGTGTGTGTGTGAGAGTGTGTGTGTGTGTGTGTGTGTGTGTGTGTGTGTATTGGAATTGGAATCATTTTCATAGAGTACTGACAAACTTGTTGGTAATAACTTGGTTTTGCACTTAATTTTCTATTTCAACAAAGCCATTTTGAGTTCTGGCTGTGAGCACTTCTGATATTCCAGGGCTATAAATATTGTTTTTCTTTGCCAAAGGATCAAAGGGGTGGTGGTGACATTTTCTATGTCAAGGAATACAAGATCATCAAGGGGCGGGGGATTGAGGTGATGCTCTCTTCCCATCTCCCAGAGAAGAGGGGCAAGAGAGTTGGTGAGAAGTGGATAGGGACAGAGGTGAGATTTAGGAGAAATGGATCTGGCCATGCAGGTGAGAGCAATGATGAAGAGGCAGGCCAGTGGGGTTGGCAATGAGCTGAAATTGGACTTACAGACAGACAATAATTTGATGTACAATTATGTGAACATAATAAAGGGAAAACAAGAATTATTTATCCAATGGGTTTCCTATACAGATTAAAATTAGGGGGAAAGCACTTCAGATTCTTATTTATTTAGTGGTACTGAGGATTGAGCCTAGAGTTTCTCTTCCACTGAATTAAATCACAGCCCTTTTAATTAATTAATTTATTTTGAAATAGGGTCTTGATAAGTTGCTGAGGCTGACCTCAAATTTGTGATCCTCCTACTTCCCAGCCTCCCCAGTTGCTGGGATTATAGAGGTATGCCATCACACCTGGCTAGGTTCCTCCTTTAAACCAGTCTGAAATTAATTTAACCCAGTGCTCATTGATTGTTTTTAATTGTCTCTCCTTCCCTCTTCCCATCCTCCACTGAGCAGGAGGGCTGCTTGGTAGCAAGCAGGATGGCTGGTGCCATGCCATGGGGCTGACCTCGGTTCTAATACCACTGAGCTCCAGAACTGATGTGGAATTTGGGTAAAAGAGACAAATTCCAGGAGGCTGAGGCAGGAGGATCGTGAGTTCAAAACCAGCCTCAGCAAAATCAAGGCACTGAGTCAGTGAGATCTTGTCTCTAAATAAAAATACAAAATAGGGCTGGGGATGGGGTTCAGTGGTCCAGTACCCCTGAGTTAATCCCTGGTATTAGAGAGAGAGAGAGAGAGAGAGAAATTCCAACTTTCCCAGACATAAACTTACAGGAAACCAAATGAAGATTATCACATTTATTGTCTGGAAGGGAGAACTTGGGAACACAAAGCTTTACCCTGGCTTTTAGAGTGCCGTTAGCATTCAGTCGATGCTAAACAAAAGTGGGTGGACGAAAAGACTTCACTGCATGGTGGGCAGTGCCCATGGGTTGTAGCTGTTGTTGCCTGACCCTGAATTGACCTCAGAGTTTCTTGAAAAATCCTGCCAAGAGTCCTCTCACCCTCAAGGGCCTGCTGAGAGCCTTTCTCTGATATTCCAGAACAAAAGTGAGAATCAAATGCAGCATGTTAAAGACATAGGCTGAAGAACATGGCCAAGATCAACTCTGAGCCTTCCAAACAGGGGTGGCTGTGGCCTCTGGCAGGAAACACTCCCCCCCCTCCCTCTTCCCTGCCTAGTCCCTGGGATGTAATGTCACAAGAGAAGCAGGGGTGGGGTGGGGGAGCTGGGTGAGAACTGGGTGGGCTTCCCTTCTCCCTCCAACAGGTGGAACATTCTCCCAGCTCCACTTACTGTGTCTCAGGCCACTTCCTGGGCTTGGCCTCCCCTGGGTCTGCAGTGTGAACCCATTGTTCTTGGAAGGAGGCGGATGGTGCACACATGTGTGCCAAACTCCTGTAGCTCTGGTTGATCCTGGCTTAGGAGTGATCATCTGCTGACTGTGATGGGGGAGAAAGGTCCGGGAAGAAAGTTTGTCCTCATTCTTTGGTGATGTGTAAATGTATTGCCATTGGCTCTTACTAGGTAGCTCTAAGCCAGTGATGGAAAAATGTTTTCATTGGCAGGAGAACACATTTTACATCCACATACATGCATATCTACTTTGGCAGACTGCAGAAACTGGGGCTCAGGCCCGTCCAACTCCTCTGTCTACTGGATCCTTCCCGTGCTTCAAGGCCCTGCCCAGCGCTGCCTCCTGGTGAAGTTTTTCTTGACCATTCTCCCCGATCACAACTCTTGTTGCAGTGACCATCTCCACCACAGTGAGAGCAGATTTCTGGGAAAGTGAAGAAGCGTAACATTAGGTTCTGCTGGAGCTAAAGACAACTCCCAAGATCCCAGAAGCGCCCTTGCCTGAGCCCGAATGGTCATAAGCTTTAGGCATAAATGTAAAATCAGATTTTAACCACAATCGGCTAAGGATGTTTTCCCTTCCCACTTTGTTTCCCTGTCCATCAATTTCCTTGAGGAGGTGTGTGATGATGGAGAGGCCAAGGGCACCTTGGGGATGCCAGTTAAGGAGAGATTGAGTCAGAGATGTATTTTCTGGGGGTTCAGTGAGATCTACTTATGTGGTCCACACTCACTTCTATGAACAGTTAAGAAATGGTGATTTGCTCTCTGGTCATGGCTTCCAAAACACTCATGCTCAGGGAACAGTCACGGGCATCTCAGGTCCTACTGAGATTTAAATATATCCTGCAAAGCCTGATACTGGAAATGTGTGGGTGATGGAAAAGAACCAGGGTCAAAAAGCATAGTCCACAAAGACCATCTATGGAATGTTCTTGCAGTCATCAGATGCATAAAATGATGAGTGGATTGTTTGGTCCTCACTGAGGTCTCATCAAGACAGAATGACCTTCAGGAAGATATTCAAGAATGCAGTGTATATAATAATGATGCACCACATTACCATACTTTTAAAATAGGAATCAGAGTAAAACAGAATTGATTAGAATTCTTGTTTGTAGAACATGCAACTATAGCAATACTCTAAACTGCGAAGTATTGTTTTTGTGCATGCCAAGCTGCGTTTTTATGTCTCCCAACATACTGAATCAATCTTAGCATATCTGATTCACCTTATCCTGATGAAGTCTGGCAATATCAGAAACAGTGACATTTAAAAGCACTAAAACCTCAGCAAAGCAATCTAAGTGTTCCTGGAACAAAACACTCACATATTCATCCACAAGTTATTACACACAGTTTAAGGGCAATTTGATTAAACAGTTGTGTAGCTCAATCCAATATAATAGCATTTTTTCTTACCATTGTATTGCCTTTTTTTTTTACAATGGCATTTAAAAATACATTTGGATCACTTTCTCTTCTGTCTATGATAATGATTTTGCAAGATTGTCATATGAGGAGATGTTCATACAAAAAGTATGCATTCAAATGAGTAGGGAAAAAGAGAGGATAATAGAGGTACAGTATATAATTTTTTAAGGATTTTGTTGTTTGTGGTATTTTCCCCCTTGGAAAAAATGTGCAATGTATCTGGGTAGGGTGACAAATGCCTATAATCCCAGCTACTTGGAGGCCATGGCAGGAGGATCATAAGGTGAAGGCTGTCTGGAACAATTAGCATGATCCTGTCTCAAAATGAAATACAAAGGGCTGGAGAGGTGGTTCCATGATACCGTGTCCCAGGTTCAATATGCAGTACTTTAAAAAAAAAAAAAAAGTAGCCATGATAGTTTGTGATTTGGAAATAATTTTGACCATACAAAATTTTGTGTGGAAAATAAATAGTGTAGTTTCCAATACTCCCGGTTCCACTCTTAATTCCATGTCTGTCTTTTGGCATTTTTCTCCAGCCAGTTCATTTTAAGTGTGGCTTTGGTTCAGGCTGCCAGAGTTGACTTCCGCCTCCCCAGCCCCCACCCCCATCCCCACCCCCACCTGTGACCTTGGGAAATAGACTAAATCTGTTAGTACCTCCTCTGGAAAAGGAGGGTAAGTGCCTTTTAGGGGGTGCACCCAACATGCTGTACTCATTATGTGTTAGTTTGTTTGAAAAATTCACATGTTAGTTTCTCTGCTGTTATTTCATGTGCCTAAGTATATTGGTCTGGCTCCTCCCAAGACTGTAAACCCAAGATTAAAGATTAATGGAAAACATCTTGGGCCTCTCACAAGTCCTCCCAAATGCGTGGATGTGAGCGCCCTCTAGCTGCGGTCTCTGCCGTTCTCGTGGCCACCAGGCGACGAAGTCAGCGGATCTGGCTGTCTGCTAAGGGTAGGGGATTTGCCCCGGACTGAGGACCCTCGGTGGAGTGACAGAAATTCAGAACCAGTACTTTGGGAGTTACTCACAAGAAGTTAGAGATCCGTCAGAACCTAAGGGTGTCTTGCGGTGTGGTGGGGAGAGGAGGAGAGGTCAGGATCAGAGAGACTCCAGGAGCAGGGAGCAAAGGCTGCCTTCCCTCAGCCCCGGAAAGGGCGCTCAGAGCGGGGCTCCACGGAGGTCTTCAAGGAAGGTCGTGTGGAAAGGGGGATGGAGGGCAGCGAGACCTTTCCAAGATGACATGGCTCTGCAACTGCCTGGGACAAACAAAACAAAACCCAAACGAAAGGAAACAAAAAACAAAGCAAGGGTGAGTTGATAATAAGATCAAAGGATGACCAAAAGGTGCTTAATCAAAGGTAGCTGGGTGTATCCCTTATCATGTTAAAAGACTCTCCTTAAGGGAAAAAAAAAAAAAAAAAAAAAGATACTGGCAGATTAATCAGCCTTAGGTTGTAATAGAGGATACAATGGTTACTCACCTCCCCCAATCAATTCACAATCTGATATGAAGTGAAAAAAGCCCATTCCAGAGGAGCATGGAACCAATTTTATTTATTTTTATTTTTTTTAATATTTCATTTATTTATTTATTTTTGAAACTTTATTTTTTTAATTTTTTTTATTGGTTGTTCACAACATTACAAAGCTCTTGACATATCATATTTCATACATTAGATTGAAGTGGGTTATGAACCCCCAATTTTACCCCAAATGCAGATTGCAGAATCACGTCGGTTACACATCCACAATTTTACATAATGCCCTATTAGTAATTGTTGTATTCTGCTACCTTTCCTATCCCCTACTATCCCCCCTCTGGAACCAATTTTATTAACAAATATGAAAGAAAGAAAGAAACCAGAAAGAAAAGTAGTAAAATATGAACTGTGCTTATTCAGAGGAGTTGCATTATGAAAGAAACTTTTATTTCTTGTATGATTATAGAATCCTCCATTGTAATAAATATCTATTACTTCTGTAGTTAGAAAAGCATGTATTTAGCCAGGCACAGTGGTGCCCACCTGTAATCCCAGCAGCTCTGGAAGCTGTAGCAGAAAGATTGTGAGTTCAAAGCCAGCCTCAGCTACTTAGCAAGGGCCTAAGCAATTTAGCAAGACCCTGTCTTAAAATAAAAAATAAAAAGGGATGGGGATGTGGCATGGTGGTTAAGTGCCCCTGAGTTCAATCCCAGGTACCAAAATAAACCATGTATTTAAAAGCAATTAAGTAAATATCCATTTTTAAGTGGATGTTGTTTTTTGCATTCTTTCCCTAATGTTTTTTGATAATTTGGTCTAGTTCTAAATTGTAATTACAGAATTTAAAAACAGCTTGTCTCTCTGGGCATGCTGGTGCACACCTGCAATACCAGCTCCTCGGGAGGGATCACAAGTTCAAGGCCAGCCTGATCAATTTAGTGAGTTGCCCTGTCTCAACATAAAATGTAAAAAGGCTGAGGATGTAGCTCTGTGGTAGAGTGCCCTGGGTTAATCCCCACCACCACAAAAGAAAATGGACAAACAAACAACAGCTGTCCTCATAAAGGAAGCGCAGCATAGTATTCCACATAGAACAGACTCCATTTCCATAATCAAAATTGGATCACCTGTTGATCCACGAATAAGAAAGAAGTCATTCAGCATGATGTGGAAACTAAAACTGCAAAAGGTAATTTGACAATATAAAAATTTAAACTTCTGGTCTGGGGATATAGCTCAGTTGGTAGAGTGCTTGCCTTGCATGCACAACTCCCTGGGTTCAATCCCCAGCACCACTAAAATAAATAAATAAATAAATAAAATAATAAACTTCTATTCAAGAAGGCCTACCATAAAAGAAGTTTGAAAGATAATCAAACTGGAGGAAAATATCAGCAATATACATGACAAAGGATTTGAGATTATAATATATAAAAGTTGCAACAAGTCAATAAGAATCTGATATTCTAAATAATAGAAAAATAGATAACAGGCAATTCACTAAGAAAAACAATTCAAAAATATATTGAACAGTGCTGGGTGCAGTGGTGCACGCCTGTAATCCCAGAGGTTTGGGAGGCTGAGGCAAGAGGATGGAGAGTTCAAAGCCAGCCTTAATAATTTAGGGAAGAGCTAAGCAACTCATTGAGCCTCTGTCTCTAAATAAAATACAAAGTAGGGCTGGGGATGTGCTCAGTGGTTGAGTGCCCCTGAGTTCAATCCCCAATTAAAAAAAAAAAGTCAATCCTAAATGTAATTTTATAAAGATGTAAATTTTCATCCTGGAGATTGGCCAAGCATGCAAAGAATGATATTTGTTGTTGACTGAGATGTATATTGTATACAAAAATATATTTTACACTTTATAGGTAGAAATATAAATTGTCATGCCCTTTTAGTTTTGGTCTTGGAAAGCATTTTGGCTTCTAGGAATTTTTTTTTCTTTTTTCCTTCTTCTTCTCCTTCTCCTCATCCTCCCAGCACTTTTTGCATGCCAGGCAAACCCTCTACCACTGAACCACATTTCAAGCAAATATTTAGACTTTAAAAATCGATATCTGTATCTATATCTATATATTAGTTGTTGATGGGTCATTTATTTATTTATTTATGGTGCTGAGAATCAAACCCAGTACACATACCAGTCAAGCACTCTACCACTGAGCCACAACCACAGCTCAAATGTTTAGGACTTTTTCTTATAGTATTTGTACAAGCACTCCAAGGCATATGTTTATTACAGTATGCCTTGCTAAAGGAAGAAGGAGGAGGAGGAGGAGGAGGAGGAGGAGGAGGAGGAGGAGGAGGAGGAGGAGAAAGAAAAAGTCCAGAGGCTGGGTTTACAACTCTGTGATAAGAGTGCTTGCCTAGCATGTGTGTGTTCAATCCTCAACACTATGTAAAAATAAATAAATAAATACATAAAATAAAGGTATTGTGTCCATCTATAACTATTTTTTAAAAATCCATTTATGAATAACTGCTTTATCTCCATTGACTTGCATGGTATCTGGTACTTAGTAGGTGAACAATAAATATCTGTTGCATGGTTAAATGAATTTTTCAGATGTTAAGCAAAATGAGGTACTAATTAAAGTATCTAAATTATCTACTGGAAGAAGTTGCAGGTCTGTATTTATTTTGTCTATCTGTTGTCTGTCTAGTATTCCTATTTAAAAATGTGTAAAGTAAAAAGAAAATGTCTGAAGTATTTGCTTATAGTTTTCAAGGAAGATATTGCTGAGTGGAAGAGGGAATATCAGGCACTAATACTTTGTTTTATACACTTGTTTTCCTTGAAGTGTTTTTTTTTTTTAAACAAGTGAGGTTCTCCCTTGGTATCTGTAGGGGACTAATTGCAGGACTATGCATTCCCCATAATACAAAATCTGTGAATGCTAAAGTCCCACATAAAATGGGGTGATATTTGTATGTCACCTACACATGTCCTCCTATATACTTTAAGTCATCTCTAGATTATTCACAATACCTAATGCAATGCTATGTAAATAGTTGTTATACTCCATAGCTTAGGGAATAATGAATGACAAAAAAAAAAAAAACACATGTTCAGTACAAATGAAATTTTTTCTGAATATTTTTATTTGCCATTGGTTGGATTTGCAGATATGGAACCCATAGAAAGAGGCCTAATTGTAGCTGCTACTTTTGTAATCAGGAAAAGAAAAAAAAAACTTTTACATTAAAAAATAAATGAAACATGGGGCTGGGATTGTGGCTCAGAGGGAGAGGGCTTGCCTTGCATGCGTGAGGCACTGGGTTTGATCCTCAGCACCACATAAAAATAAAGCAAAGACATTGTGTCCACCTATAACTAAAAAATAAATATTAAAAAAAATGAAACAAAGAATCCTGACATTAGACCCTGCAGAACTTTCCTAAGGGTCCCCTTTCCCAACAGAGTGTCCATCTAAGACCCTGAAAGTCTTCAAGCCCCACGCTCGGAGCCTGGAGCTGGCTCTCCTTTTCTAAACTGGCTCAGCAGTTGGGAGAGAGAAAGAAAAGGGACTTCTCCCCTCCAAACTCAAAAGGAAAAGCATGACAGTGATTCCCACCTTCCACAGTCAGAAGGCAAGTGTCCATGGCTTTCTCTTTACCATATTGTCCCTACCCCTTAGGCTAGGACAAAATTCCAGGGGCCCATGACAACCTCCCTGGTGTGGTGGGGAGCTCACTCAGGGGCTCCTTCAGCCATTGAGCCAGTGGAGAAGGTTCCTTGGAGCTGGGGTGGGCTGGGGGAGGCCACCTGCACAGAGGGTACCCAGTGCAGGCTCAGGACTCCATGTGCTGCAAGAGGGCGGTGCATGTGGGACAGGTAGGGTCGCAAGCCAAGGCAAGCCAGTCTTGTCCTGTGTTGCCACTTCTCCTGTGTTGCTGGCTTGGCCTCTTGGCCAGGACCTTTCAGGTCTCAGGGAATCAGAATGCAACTGTAATGCCCCTTTATCTACCCCCACCCTGCCAAAAAAAAAAAAAAAAAAAAAAAAAAAAAGGTGTTTCATTGTTTCATTGCACATTCTCCTCTTTAGTGATTATTTATTTTCCTATCTATTTATTTTCATGGTGCTAGGGGTGGAGCCTTACACAATCTAGGCAAGTGCGCTAGCACTGGGCCACACTCCCAGCTAGCTTCCCATTGATGCTGGTGGTGAGAAGCCCTGGCATTTATTGAGCACTTACTGTATACTAAATACTCCTCTCAGTACTTAGCATACACTAACAGCAGATGCTCACTACCACCCTATGGAACAAACTTATTATTCTATTATTATCTAACTTTTAGAGAGGAAGCAACTGAGGCACAGTTTAAGTGGCTTACCCAATGTCACACAGCAAAAGTAGAAAGGTGAGAGTTAGGGCAACGAACTGATTGGTTAAAATGATCTTTAGTCTTTCCGTGGTGGGGTGTGGTGGCACATGCCTGTAATCCCAGAGGCTTGGGAGGCTGAGGCAGGAGGCTCTAGAGTTCAAAGTCAGTGTTACCAATTTAGCAAGACTCTGTCTCTAAATAAATTATTTAAAAAAGGGGCTGGGATGTGGCTCTGTGGTTAAATGCCTCTGGGTTCAATCCCTGGTACCAAATGAAACAAAACAAAACAAATCAAAAGTCTTTCTACAATCTTATAAAAGAGTAATTTCAGTTAGGAATTTCAGACTCGTGTCAGTCTGAAATTATTACTATTACCTATTTATTCTATGTTTTTTGAGATCCTCCCTCTTACATCCCAGAAACTGAAATAAGTGGAGCACACCTCTAGCCCTCCAGGAGCTAAACCTGTGAGGAGCGCTGTGTGCATGACTTAATACCACACGGGGCACTGGGAACCCCAGGAGAGGGAAGTTCAAGGGTGACGGGAGTGCCTGGGTCTGTCCTGGGCATTTGGAAAGGTGGCAAGGAGGACAAAGGTCACAGTTTGGTGTGGACAGCTATGGTGCTTCCGGCAGAAGGAAGGAAGGTAGAGGCCAAGGGTGGAGAGGAGGCAGCCAGGGGAGAGGGAGTGTGTGCAGGCAGGGGAGGTGGCCTCTGGTTGTGGAGGCTTGAGGGTTAGCTGGGAGGTTGTGGGGGAAGGGGGCCTGCAATGTCCATCTAACTATGCCTCCAACTCGGCCAGTCTGTGGTCAGTCTCCAACACAAACAGGAAGTGGCAAGGAGTGACCATCTCAGTCCCCAAACACTCTCACACCTGGAAACAGATAGGGGCGCTTCCAAGCCTGTCCTCCATGTAGCCTGGGCTGTCCTCCTCTAAGTCAGGGATGGGCTGGAAAATTTACCCTGAGCCAGGCTCACGGGAAGGTAGGGGTTAAACTGCAGAGATTCCGGTCACAAGGAAACCTTTGGAACTGGCTTCATAAGGAAGCAGAATTTTATAATCAGAGAAGGAGAAATCATAGAGATCCACTGTCCCTGCATCTCTCTCTAACTATCTCTGCTACTTCTTTTAAAAAACAAAAGTGCATAATGCAAAGCTCCTATCTTTCTAGCTCATCCTGTGGAAATCTTATCGTGGTCCTCAGGTCTCCTTGGTGCACACTCCACCTTCCTTAGAGCTTTTGCAGGTGGCAGGATGCACCTCCCTCTAGGTGGGTGCGGTCGCCACGCCTTCACTCCCCGTTGACTCTCTGGGTCCAGCTGAGCTCCACTGTTTGTAATGCAACTGGAGCAGGAGTAACAGGGCTGGCAACTAGGGCTGCTCTTGATTTTCATCACTAAAGTATGCATACATTAGTCAGATTTCCAAAGGTGCCTGTGACCCTAAAATCTCTAAAAACCACTAAGAAAAGTAAGAACTTTCTCTAACTAACTCACTATTGTCTTTTTAGTGTCTAGCAGAGTGCATGGCAAATAGTGGGTGCCTGTTCCTTTTGGTAAGAGGAACTTCTGATTTTTCTTCCTTATGCTACTTTCTTTCAATTATTATTATTTTGCAGTGCTGGGAATGGAACCTGGGGCCTCCATCATGCCAGGCAAGCTCTCTGCCACTGAGCCATACCCTTATTCTGCCTCTATCTTTCTAATGGTTGTACACAATCTTCAGTTTTTAAAATTTTTTAAATTTATTTTTGTCATTGTAGATGGACACCGTATCTTTATTAATTTATTTATTTGTATGTGATGCTGAGGGTCTAACCCAGTGACTCACACATGCAAGGCAAGCACTCTATCATTGAGCTACAACCCCAACCCACACAATCTTCACTTTGTTTGCTTGTTCATTTTTGGCTTTGGTGCTGGGGATGGAATCCAGGGCATTGTACATGCTAAGTACACCCTCTACACTGAGCTACAACCCCAGGCCAAATATACACCTTGGGAAGAACCCCAGCATTTCAGAGTTTTATAGGATCACCGAAGATTTTTAGGTCTCACCTAGGACCAAGTCATATTAGTTCCTATACCTTAAGTGTCTATTTGCTCCAATCTCTTAGCCAAAGAATAATAATAATGAAATTCTAACTAACATACTAAATTTATGTAAAGTAAATCATGAGTGTTTTACATCTAATAGCTTATTTACTCCTCCATGAGAACTCTACAGTATCATTACCCTCATTTTACCAATGAGAAAAAAGATGCTCTCCAGTTGGAGTGACGTACTCAAGGTAACCTAATCTGGGATTCTAACCCATGGTTCCACAGCTGAATCATTAAAGAAGAATGCTTAGTCCTGTTAAAGACCCAGCTCACTCCCAAGACACGGAGTCACAGTGATTCCATAGCATGGTTTATGGCCAGCCTTCGGGCACCTTCAGGTGTCACTTAGATACAGAGCACTCTCCTTAGCCATCCTGGATTCATTGGAATGATTTTTCTGGGTCCAGAGGCAGAGTTGCATCTGGGATCATTTCTTGGGATGTTCTGTCTAAAGACTTTGGTGTCCCTGTGTCCTACTGGGGATGGCCATTTGAAAAAAAAGTTCCTGAGTGGATTTCTAGAAGGGGTGCAGAATGATTTCAAGCTGCGTCTTTGGAGTTCTTGGCTTTCTTTAGTGGGATGGTCCTTGTGGTCCCACAGTGCCTGCTCTGTCGATTTGCAAGAGGCAAAACCCTTTTGAGAAGTCAAGGGGCAACCAGCACTCAACAGGACTTACCGGTTCTGGGTGTTGATTAAGTAATCTCTCTTTTTCTTCCTACGTATTTCAGTACATATAGACTCTTAGCAACCTGAAGACAAAAACCCAAACAGGCTTCAACGCCCTCCACACCACCTGGGTACTGATGGGGTTTCCAGTGACTATTGTGCGAGGAACTCTGCCTCTGTGTCCTCTGGCTTTCTTTTTGCTTTATGCCATTAAATTTTTATTTTAAACATGTCTTTAGAGGTTTTGCAAAATCTTTTGGCACTATCAAATGAATTGCCCATTGGTGCTAGACTGTATTTGTGTGAAAGTGTGAGAAGTCAGGAGACTTCCCAGGGTTCCAGTGACAGCTGATAAGGATATCCAGCCCTTGATGTTCTCCGTTAAACAGGTGTTGATGGAGTAAATAGATATTGTGATGTGCTAACTCATCCCCCAAGAGACTTGAGTCAAATACCACTGAATTAAACCTTTCCTTTCATAGTGATAGCTAAAAATTTACATGACAGAGGGTGAGAGAGGTGGGCATGGTGGTACATGCATGCCATCCCAGCTACTCTGAAGGATGGCAAGTTTGAGGCCAACCTGGACAATTTAGCAAGACTGGCTCGATATGAAATAAAAAGGGCTGGGGAGGTAGCTCAGGGGTAGAGTGCTTGCCTCACATACTCCAGGCCCTGGGTTCAATCCCCAGTACTACAGAATAAAGAGGGTGGGGTAGCTGGGTGGAACACATTAAGGAAAACTCCTAGGTTTAGATCTGGGCAACTTGTGAGTGAGCCTTCGTGACTTTGAGAATGGAAAGACTCAAGTAGCAGTGGACTCAGGCACAGAAACCGAGAGTTCTGATTTCAGATTTCTCAGTTTTAGGTCTACTGGCATTTCGGGCCTGGTGATCATTTGTTGTGGGGGGCTTTTTTGTGCATTGCATAATATTTAACAGCTTCTCTGGTCTTTACCCATTAATGCCCGTAGCATACCCTCTGCTCCAAAATATCCTTAGATATGGCTAAGTCTCTCCCTGGGAGAAACTCCCCAGGTTGTAAGCCACTGGTGTCTCAGACCAGTTTCTGTTGCTATAGCTGAATACCTGAGTCTGGATAATTTATAAAGAAGAGAGGTTTATTTAGCTTATGGTTCTGGATGTGGGAATCCCAAGAGCATGGCCTCAGCACCTGTTCAACATCTGGTGAAGACCTTGCTGCCTCATACCATGGTGGAAGTCGTCACTCAGCAAGACAGAGCCAGCAGGGAAGATCCAGTCTTGTTTCTTGTTCTTATAAAGCCACGAATGCCATCGTGAGCCCTACCCTCTTAACATTATCTGATCTTATGATCCTTCAAAAGCTTTACCTACAAAAACCACTAACATGAATTTGAGGGGCTGGGAGTGTTGCTCAGTGACAGAGCGCTCGCCTAGCATGTGTGAGGCCCTGGGTTCTGTCCCCAGCACTTCAAAACAAAACAAAATGAATTTAGGGATTCAATTTCCAACAAATGGTCTTTTGGGAGACACATTCAAACCAAAGCATGTGGCTGAAGAGGAAGACCCTATGAGATCACCAAGAGTGGCAGTGGGTATGTCAAGAATGCAGGGAAAGCAAAGGACTTAAAATCAGCATACTACAGTGACCCGCCACATCAATGTTATAGAAGCTCAATTCACAATAGCTAAGATATGGAACCAAACTAGATGCTTTTCAACAGATGAATGGATAAATAAACAGTGTTATATATACACAATGGAATATTACTCAGCCTTAAAGAAGAAGGAAATTATGGCATTTACCAGTAAATGGACAAAACTGGAGAAGATTATGCTAAATGAAATACGCCAATCCCAAAGAACCAAAGGCTGAATGCTTCTCTGATATGCGGATGCTAATTTACAATAAGTGTGTGTGGAGAATAGTGGTATTTTGGATTAAATGGAGAGGAGTGCAGGAAGGGGAGGGGGCACAGGGGTAGAAATGATAGTAGAATAAATCGGACATTATGACCCTGTGTGCATAGTGATCACGTGACCTGTGTAACTCTACATCATGTACAACCAGAAGAATGAGAAGTTACACTCTATTTGTATATGACATGTTAAAATGAATTCTACAGTCTCGTATAACTAATCAGGACAACAACAATAACTAGGAATGCGGGAAAGGCCTGAGTGAAGCACAAGTCCTAGCAGATGAGATTTACAGTAGATGTGAGAACTTGGGGAAATGGTTAGGTCCTGAAGGGCATTGCTTTTGGTCTCAGAAATTATAGGGAAAAGGATCAAGAGCTAGTTGGGCACTCTGGGCTGGAAGGAATGGACTCTGAGCCAGACAGGCCTGGCCTGGAACCTGGTTTGGGGATGCCTTTACTTAACTACTCTGGACTCATTTCCTTATTTGTTAAATGGAGCTAATAAGCGTCTGCCACCTGGGGTAAGCCAAGAAGATTTAGTAGCAGTGGATACAAAGATAAATGTAAGACACTTAGCACAGGGTCCGCATAAAATGGGGCCCCAGGAAACAGCAGGGATTGCTGCTACTGTGATTAATATTGTGTCTTCTGTTCGTACTTTCCTGCTAGGAGCTGGGGAACTAACAGTGGCCTTGAGCCTATCTTCCTGGTTGAAATGTGTGCAATCTTCCTGTGGCAGTGTTTGGGACTAAAGATGCAGTTATCTAGAAAGCAATCTACACTGTCACAGAAAAGGTCAGGACAACACTGTAGGTATGTCTTCGCTCACAGCCCCCACGTATTCGGGGCAGTAATCTGCTCCTGGCAGGGAGCACTCAATATATATTTAGTAGCTAAAGGGACTCATTAAGGGAGATGCTTTGGGTCTTCAGAGAGGAAAGCATTTTTTTTTCGGCCTAGAAATGCTTCATTTATTATTTTTTTATTTTTAAAACATGAACATGTAAGGTAGCAGCCATGCATGGGTGATGGACCAGATCGGCCACTCTTTTATGTCCATGGTTTGCACAAACCTTCAGAGCGATCAGTCAGGTACACAGTTGTATTATTCCATTTTCCCCAAGGAGGAAAGTAGGTCTAGAAAGGTTGTGTCTTTGCTCCATGTTACAAGTGGCGGAGCAGGAATACGAACCTAGACATTCTGCCTCCAAAGCCTGAACTTTTAACCACTACCCTGTAGAAAGCTCACATGAAGGTTGAGGGGAAACTTCTGGAGACCTTAACAACATCCAGATGATCATTTCCCCCGTTTATTATCCATTGTCAACATTCTCCATCTTATTTTCTTCCACACACACACATCTGTTGGTATTCCATTTAATTTCAATTCTTTTCATCTTTTTTTCCCAATAAATATTTTACTCATATTCAATACTATATTTAAAACACCAGGTACGAGAGAACCCTTCAAAGGGATCAGCGCTGAGCTGTCTGACGAAATGCTTATCCAGTGGCCTTTATCTCATGCAGCTGAATGTCATCTCCCCGTGGATGTCACCCTCCTCACTCACTGAATTGGCCCGTGGTGCTTCAGTACCAGTTGAAACTGCCCCAAGATCTGAGCTGTTCCCAAGGACCTGGGTGGTGCCTGTAAACCTGCGAGCCTGGGTGGCTGAGACGAATGTACACATTCCCCTGGGACTGTGGGGTCTTCATCAAGGATGAGTTAATTGAGCCGATGGAGGATGAGACCATTGGCTTCTCTGCAGGTTCACATCTTCCAGCCTCCTCTTCCCTGGGGTGAAGTGCCCCACTGACAGCCTGAGGAGCCAGCTGGGGTCTTCCTAAGGGGAAAGGGTGAGGACAGCACTGAGTGGCTTGAGTGGCCGCCCATCCACGCAGCAGCCAGGTAGGAAGTCCCTGCCATTTGGGTACTTGGGCTCTGAGCTACTTGGAACGGGGATGGAGAAGCTTTGACAGCAACATTAAGGACTTTTTAAAAGCAAAGGACTCTGCCTAGGCAGTCTCCCTGGAGTCCAATCTGCTGTTCCCCAGAACCCTAACACTGGAGGTAGGCTTGATCCCTTGCAGCCAGGTTTCAGCTACACCAAGAGGGCCACGGGGCCCCCTGTCCCCAACACGGTGCTAATAGACTTTGAAGAGGAACAAAGAGGAGACACTGGGAAAACCTCTGTGGAGGTGGCGTTTCAAAAGCTTCCCCTGAGCTTCTCCTGTGCTCACCACCCCACCCCAAGCTGTTAAACATGTTGAACTCACCAGCCCTACTATGGCGTCACCCAGCCACATCCTCCTTCCATCTCTCTCCGCCACCAGCCTCCCAATCACCTCCTTCTCCTCCCACCTTGCTCTCCAGCTCTGAGGAACACCATCTTCCACCCTCTGGAACATGCTCTTTATTTTTTCTTTTTTTGTACTGGGGATTGAACTCAGGGGCACTCGACCACTGAGCCACATCTCCAGGCCTATTATTTAGAGACAGGGTCTCACTGAGCTGCTTAGTGCCTTGATCTTGCTGAGACTCTGTGAACTCTCGATCCTCCTGCCTCAGCCTCCCCAGCCCCTGGGAATACAGGTGTGCACCACAGCACCTGGCTGGAATGTGTTGTTCTTCAAAACAGGTTTGTGTTCCAGTCACTCAAGGGCTGCAGGCTGAGTCAGACTGAAGACATTTTAGAGAAATAGGATATTTGTTCTGGCATCTTCTAAGTCTTCATCCACACTCCCACCCCTACCCCTTCCATGTCCTTGGCTGCCCTCTGAAAGAAGGAATTGAGAGGTCAGTGTACCAGCAGCCAAGAGGTTCAATAGGCCTATTTCTGGGCACACTCAATCAAGACCCTGAAGATACCCCACAGCCTTTCTGCCTTGACCCTTTCTCTCCTTGGCTTCTGTCCTTTAGCATACCCCTCCCACCCCTTGCAGTTCTCCTGGGAAAACTTTGTAGTTTCCACACTCAGCCCTGAAGAACTTGCAATCCTCGTGCCTTGGCCTCCCGAGTTGCTGAGATCACAATTGTGCCTCACCAAGCCCAGCCAGAAAAATCAAGGCTTTGAAGTTCATCTGACCCTGGCTTCAAGTCTTATGCCTGTATGACCTTGAATGGGGCCTCTTACTCTCTCTGGGATCAGTTTTCTTGTGAGAAGAATAGTATTAATATCTACCTCGCAGGTTGTATGTAAAGATTTCATGAACAAATATGTGCATAGGTTTTTTTTTTCTTTTTGGTAAAGATAAAATGTTCTCGAGGTGAAATTCAAATAGTATGAAATTAACCACCTTGAAGCAAACAACTGGTGGGACTGAGTACATTCCCAATGTTGTACAGACACCACCTCTGTTTCAAAAATATTTTCCTGACCCCAGAGCAAAAATGTGTACTTATCATTGCCAGTACCCCTCTCGCCAGCCCCTGCAGTCACCTGCATTCTGTATCTTTGGATTTGTTTCTTTCAGGACATTTCCTGTAAGTGAAATCATACAATATTTTTTTTCCACATTTTTTATTGGTGCATTATAGCCATACACAACAATGACATTTGTTGATACCTATTCATACATGCACACAATATAGCAATACAGAATTTGTTTTGTGTGATTGACTTCCTTCGCTTAGCATGCTGTTTCGAGGTTCCTCCATATTAAAGTATGTATCACTCCTTCATTCTACTTCAGAGATGAATGAATGTCCCTTGCATGAATATACCACAAGTTGTTTATCCATTCATCAAATTCCATTCATAGGAATTTGGGTTATTTCTACGGTTTGGCTATTGTAGATAGCGCTGCTAAGCACATTCAAGTATATGCGTGGGTTTATTTTGTTTTGTTTTGTTTTGGGTACTGGGCATTGAGCCCAGGGGTGCTTAACCACTGAGCCACACCCCAGCCCTTTTTATTTTCAGACAGGGTCTTGCTAAGTTACCTAGGGCCTCGCTAAATTGCTGAGGCTAACTTTGAACTTGGGTCCCTCATGCCATTGGGACGACAGGCGTGCACCACCATACCTGGCTGTATGTGCCTTTTTGAAATACTGTGTGTGCTTTGTAAATGTCAAAGAGGCAAATGAAGTCCAGAGTCCTGTACTGATGATGACTGGAAGATTGCTTGTCTTTACAGCATCCCAGGCAAAGTTACTCATAGTTCAGGTCTCACGAACGACAGGGCTTCTCAAATCCATGCGCATCTAAAATCCAGTCCCCACACGCTGACAGATTATCAATAGGTATGAGTGAAGGGGAAACATGCTGGGTCCCGCCCGAGTACACTCGTTGTCTGGGTGACCTAACCAGGCCCAGGCTGGGTTAGTTTTGCTCAGTCTTCCACTGGTGCTCTTACTTCTTGTGTTGCAATGACTTGCGTATGCTGAATGCCCGTCTGATTCTTCAACCATTTTGCCTCAATCTCAGCACTTTATATTTACCCATCACACAATAGGTGCTCAGTAAGTGCTTTTTGTAGCAGCAATGAATGAGGCTATATTTTTAAAAAATATTTATTTTTTTAGTTGTAGGTGGACACAATATCTTTATTTCATTTTTAGGTGGCGCCAAGGCTTGAATCCTGTGCCTCATGTTTGTTGGACAAACACTCTGAGCCACAACCCCAGCCCCAAGGCTATATTTTAACTGCCCAGACAGAGACCCCAAATAATTGTGACTTTAAAAAAGTGTTATTTCCCTCTCATGTACAAACCTAAGCTTGTATACCAGCTCTGCTTCCTGAAGTGACTAAGGGCTGTGCATGGCCCAAGCTGGCTCACAATCTTCTCTGCTTAGGAAGAAGAATGAAGGCACAGCCCTTTTTCTAAGGGCAAGAGCTTGAAAATAAACACATCCCTTCAGCTCACCCTCCATTGGCTAGAACTAAATCACATGGCCGCTTCCAGCAGCCAAGGAGGTTGGGAAATGTAGTCTATTACTGCTCACAACTGTATTATTATGAAAGAAAGGGGTACTGGCCATGGGAGAAGGTGCAGCGTCTCCACCACACACAGTCCTTCATTTGATCTTCACAACAGCCCTATAATATCAGCCACATATGCCTTGTGGTTTCTGTGGATCTGATGAAAGAGCTAGCATTCAAGTTAAGTGACTCACTCAACAACCATGATGAGAAGCAGACTGCCAACTTGCTACCTTGCTGCAGGGAGAATGGTTTTGTGTCACATGGGCAACGACTCAGTTCAGCCACAGGATGACATGGCCATGACTCATTTCAATGTCCACTGAGCACCTTCTACATCCCAGGGCTTCCTGGGAGACTCCTGTCAAGATGCACAGCCTCACTGGGCCTGATGCTTCTGAGGAGTGCCAGCCTCATGCTCCAGCCTCAGGGAGTCAGCAGCAGCAATCAGACAAGGCTTTCTGCAGTTTCTGAGGCTGGGGGCAGGAGCTGAGGCTTCCTTGGCTGTTTGGTTTGTTCTCAAGACAGTTCATTCATTAACCTGATACATCCCAGGGCACTAGAGATACAGCAGTGAATGACAGTAAAAACTCCCTGCCCTCAGGCAACCTATTCCAGTCGGGGGAAGCACTGGGTAATATAATAGGCTCAATGGTGATAGGAGCTATGGAAAAATATAAAGCAGTAACAGGGAATATGACTAAGTCCCCTCCGGGGAGCAGAGCTGCAATGTTAAACATGGAAATGGTGAAGACCTTACCCAAAGATGATGCAGTTGAGAAGGGAATGAAGTGAGGGAGCAAAACAGAGGATACCTAGAGAATGAGACTCTAGACATAGAGGACAGTAAGTGCAAAGGCCCTGAGTCAGAAGCACCCATGGGGTATCCAAAGAACTCATGTGCAGTTGGATCAGAGAGGATGAGGAGCAGGAGAAGAAATGAGAGGTGAAGTGGCCTCTCAGTACAGTGCACAGGCTGTTCATAGCAGGAGGCATTGCAGCCTTGGTGCAGGATTGTGTCTGTCTGGAGAAAGGGTTAGCAACAAACTTCCTTTTTAATAACTATGACTTATTCTGCAAGAAGAAGAAGATATCCATTGGAAGGTTTGGAGCAGAGGAATGACATAATCTGACTTTCTCTTTGGAGACTGTTAAGATTGGACCATAGGCAAAGATGGACAAGGAAGAAATGTTTGGCCACCTGATGGCATTAGCAGCTTGGTGGCATTGCTAATCTAAAGGTGGACAGCCTGGTCCACTAGTCAGCAGCTAAAAGCCTGGCTCAGACCTTTCTGGAACCCTGTAGATTGCAGCCCTGTAGAAGTAGAAGCTAGGCTGGCCTGGTCTTCCCCAGCCAGGAGGAGAGTTTGCCTTTGTGTTATTGGAGCCAGGTCAGGCTCCATGCTGAGCGTTTTGCTGACCACTTCTATCCTCACTACAACTGCATGAGGAGTCTCATGAGGAAGCCAAGCAAGGTCAAAAATCTTAGAACCTCGTCTGAGACTCGCCATTATGGAGAGGCAGAGCTGGGATGCCAATCTCATCCATCCTGCCAAGCCTGGACTCTTCTCTGCCCTGGTATGCGTTGCTTTCCATGGGAGGAGGACTTCTGGGGACTTCTGAGCTCTGCTCTGGGCTCTTGGTCAAATTGCCAAAAAAACGAGCCTTCCCCTCCCACCCCCATTGGCTGAGAATCTGTCCCAGGTCTTTGCTCTCTTGTCTTCTAGATAAAGTTAGCCAGATGGGCAGCTGATTAAGAAACAACCTTATTCTGAAAGAGGAGAATGTTCCATAATTTTCTTTGGTAACTCAATTACTTCTGGTAAACAAGAACTTAACTAGTTTACTATCACCTGGGGTGGGGTGGTCATTTCATCTGGTGCCTAATAGGATGCCGATTCAATTAGTACTTGCTAAACAGATAAATGGAAATAATGAGGACTTAATTTCAGATGTGAGAGGCAGAATGGACGAGATCAGGAGGGCGGGAGAGCAAGCTCTAGATATTGCAATACACAAGTATTTTTGTACAACCTGACCTTTAACCTTTTGGAGAGAAGAAGAGGAATGAGACAGACGGAGATAGCTGCATGTGAAAAATCTTTGTAAAAGGTAGTGAAAAAGAGGCTTTTATTTTGACTTTGTGATGTCATCATGCATGTCCTGGTTATGGAGTGAGCTCCCAGTTTAAGGTCTAGCTCTGTCATTTAAGAGGTATGATCTTGGGCTGGGGATGTGGCTCAAGCGGTAGTGCGCTCGCCTGGCATGCGTGCGGCCCGGGTTCGATCCTCAGCACCACATACCAACAAAGATGTTGTGTCCGCCGAGAACTAAAAAATAAATATTAAAAATTCTCTCTTTCTCTCTCTTTCCTCTCTCACTCTCTCTTTAAAAAAAAAAAAAAAAAGAGGTATGATCTTGAGGTATGGTTTTCTCCTGGGAGGAGAATGGGTAAAGTACTTTTAGTGTACTTGCTGTGAGACTGGGGATACAGCTCAGTGAGACAGAGTAGGCTTAGCATGCACAGGGTTTGGGTTTAATCTTCAACACTAAAAATCCAGAACAAAACAAAACAGAAATACTAATAAAGAAAATAAGCCTGGTACAGTGGTGCATGCCTGTCATCTCAGTTACGCAGGAGGATTGCAAGTTTGAGGGCAGCCTGAGCAACTTAGCAAGATCCTGGATCAAATTAAAAAGGGGGTAGGGATGTAGTTCAGTGGTAGAGTGCCTCTGGGTTCAATCTCTAGTGCCATACAAAAAATTTATAAAAATAAAGAACTAGCTGGGCCTCAGGTTCTGTACTAGGGGCTCCTGCAGGTCTATTACCTTATTTAAACTCTACAATAAACTCATGGGAAGTACATGCTCTTATTAACCCCATTTTGTAGGGGAGGTGACTGAGCCACAGAAAGAATGAGTAACTGCCCAGCTCAGGAGTGCTGTCTGGACCTGAGATCTGGTCCCACCAGTCCATGCTCTTAACAGCCTGATTATTTCCCTATAGGCTCATCATGGAGGTGGAGATAAAAGAAAATGCTGATCGTGAAAGTATTTTGTAACCGGGACCCAGAATAGTGCTATGCAGCTTATAAATGCTGAATAATGTCAAGATTGTGGGAACTGTCTGACCTTTCCCAGAAGCCAAGAGAACTGGGAGTCAGGAAGGCTCCGTTGTCTGGTCCTGTGGTGGCAGGCACCCTTTGGAATTCAGAGCCCCCTAAAGATAGTGGTCCTGGTTCCCTGGGTCAGATGTGCAATGCTTGCCCTCTAGCTAGGGGCAGGGCCTGCCTTCTTGATCATCCAGATGAGTTGTGGATAAAGAAAAACCTTCAAGAGACCCAAGCTCTGAGAAAGAATCAGAACCCGGGAGATGGCGTACCCCATGTCACTGCATACAGGTGGAAGGAAGCCCAGGGTAGGAGATAAGGAAGAGATGATCATTATGGGACCAGAGAGGTTTCCCAGTGGACCATGAGGAAGCCTCAACCCTTCATCCGCCTGTTCTGTGTCAGAGACTGTGCAAAGCAATTCATAAAAATGACCCTATGTAATACAATAACGTTAGGTAGAACATTCTGTTATTTTCTTGTTTTAGAGATATGGACATTATGGTCCAGAGCAGTGAGGCAATGTGTTCATGCTCACAGAGTAAAAGGCCCAGCTGGATCTGAACCTGATTCCAGAACTTTCCACACACCATACTGTCATCTAAGGTCTTATCTTCTCTTGCAATAACATTGTTTCCATTTACTCAAGAATAAAGTAGCCAGTCTGCCTGAAATAATGACATACCTGAGTTTTTAATGGAGGTTTTCCATTAAAGCTGTTTCAATGGATTTTATAAAAGCCAGATCATGTTTAAATAAATGTTTTCAGGGTCCTTCTAGTGGGACTCAATGACAAAACACACCTTGATAGGAGTAATTGCTTTGTTAAGCAAACAAGAATTCCCTTTCCTTCTTTCAGGAGGACAAACTCATGTTTAACGTCAATCCTTGCTTTCATATTGGGATTATATCTATGATATAGATAGAGTGTATTTTGACATATTACACATACATGGAGTAGAACTTATCTAATTAGGATCCTTTTTTTGTGTGTGATTGTACATGATGTGGAGTTTCACTGGTCGTGTATTCTTATATGAACATAGAAAAGTGATGTGTGACTCATTCTACTCTCTTTCTTATGGGGATTATATTTCTAAAGCCACTGTATGTCATTATCGAGACAAGCGGAAACCAGACAAGATTCACAAAACCCACACTGCTGAACCACCAGCACGGTACCTGGAGGAGAGGATGGCCACCTTTGCTAGACCTTTCTTGTTGGGGTGTCAAGATGGTCTTCTGGAATGGCTACCTTTGGGCAGCTCCCAGGCTACATTTGCAGGTATCCTTCTGACCCTCTGTGAACACCAGTCCTGGTCTTCTGTGGTTCCTGGGACACCTCTGCAAGGCTCTTCTGTTGCAGCATCCGTGTCACACGCCCAAACCCAAAGTCCTGACCTTCCCTCCACGCCCCGTGCGCTTTGTTCATGACCCTTTCAAACCTCACTCCTCTGTATTCACTGGGCCACCCAACCTTGCCTCTCTGTTGCTCCTCGTCTTTCCTTTCGTGCAGGGGTGACCAAAAGACCTCGTCAGATCTGTTTCTGCTGTGACCCTGCTTTAACGAGCCTCTTCCCCTTCTTCTCTCTCTTTACAAAGTCAGATGAACTTTCCCAACACTGGCTCCAATCGTGACCCTGCTTGGCTCAAAAAAACTTCAGTATGTTTCTGTCATTTCCCTTTGAACTCAAGTTCACTGGCCTGATAATGAAGCTTATGGTGTGGCTTTATTTGTATATTTTGGTACTGGGCATTTATCCTAGGGGTGCTTTACCTCTGAGCTACATCCCCAGCTCTTCTTACTCTTTATTTTGAGACAGGATCTTGCTAAATTGCCTGGGGCCCTTGCTAAATTGCTGAGGCTGGCCTCAAATTTGCAATTCTCCTGCCTCAGCCCTGCCATGCATGGTGTGGCTTTAACTGGTACCTCCTGCCATTTTTTTGTTTGTGTTGTTTTTTCTTTCAGTACTGGGTTTAAAACCAGGGTTGCTCTACCACTCAGCTATATTCCCAACTCTTTAAATTTTTTTTAAATTTAGAGTTAGGTTCTTGCTAAATCTCCTGGGATGGCCTTACAATCCTCCTGCCTCGGCCTCCTGAGTCACTGGAATGACAGCATCCTTCCCAAGGGGCATTTCCTCCCTTTTCGTCACCTTCTTCCACTCTCAGGTACCAGCACTGGACTGCTTGTGCTCGCCAGCTGGCCCACAGTCTTCCACACCTTGGCTCTTGCTCAGGCCTGGGCTTCCCTTCCCTGCTCATCTGTGTGCCTCTGGAAACCTACCAGGGGTTCAGGGCCCAGCTCCAAGGCGCACTCCTTCATGAGACTTTCCTTTCAGTTCTTGGCTCTAGATGAATATAATCTTTTCTTTTGCAATTTGCTTGTATTTTTCTTTCAAACAGACTCTATTCTGTTTTGCATTATGGCTAATTAGGGCCTTGTCTGATTCTTCTTTTAAGAAAGATTTGAGAGCTGGGTGCAGTGGTGCACACCTGTAATCAATAGCAAATTGGGAGGCTGAGGCAGGAGGATCGGAAATTTGAGGCAACTTACTAAGGCCCTAAGCAATTTAGCAGTACCCAGTTTCGAAATAAATAAATAAACAAAATGAAAAGAACTAGGGATTGGCTTAGTGGTTAAGGGCCTCTGAGTTCAACCCTGGTAATAATCAATCAATCAATCAATCAATTAACTAATAAAAGAAATCTGTTTCACTGGGGATTGACGTCACTCACCCTAGGTAAGTGCTCTACCACTGAGCTAGGCCCCCAACCCAGACCCAGATTATTTGATAATTAGTTTCTTTTCTTTCTTTCTCTCTCTCTCTCTCTCTCTTTCTTTCTTTCTTTTCTTTTTCTTTTTTTTTTTTTGTATTAGGAATTAAACCCAAGGGCACTTAACCACTGAGCCCCATCCCCAGTCCTTTTATTTTTAAAAATTTTGAGACTAAATTGCTTTGGATCTCACTAAGTTGCTGAAGCTGGCCTGGAGCTTGGGATCCTCCTGCCTCAGCCTTCTGGACTGCTGGGATGATAGGCACGTGCCTCCACCCAGCTAGTTTCTTAAAGGCTAGAACCTTGTCACCTTTGTATATCTAACCACAGAGCCTTATATGTATCAGGGGCTCAAAAATACTTATAGGAAGAAGGGAATCACTCTGGATTTAGGGAGTTCTTCTCCAAAAGAGAAGATGGTAGGTATTTTTAGCTAATGATAGATAGATACCTTAATGAACGGTACACCTTTGGGTGCTTGGGTTGCAATCCTTGCTATGGAGCGTAATGGCACATCCATAGTAAGCTTTTTGTAAAGAATGTGAATCAAGTTCAACCCCACATGATGACAACCAGGACAGAGGACAGCATTCTCTTGCAGGGACCTGGCTTTTTCCATGCACAGCATACACATGGATCTTATTTTGAAATGACTGCAAATTCTCTAAATACCTCCAAGAGTGAAATCCGACTTTCCCTCCCCACATGCTGATAAAATCTGAGCACAAAGAGCAGCGAATGATAAATGTAGAAATCTGGTCCTCGTCTGCAAAATGAACGGTCTGAACTAAAAGATCCGTCCTGACGACCTGTGATAGTTTGGAAAAACAGGACATGTATTTTTGTTATGTTCAACGGGAGATTTAGCCAATCAGACTGAAAAACAAAAACAAAACCCCCCATCTCTCCAATGGCCAGGCTTTTGCATAGGAGGAAAAACAAAAAGTGACTTTTACAAGCGCCCTGCTTCTTTTGTGGTGACTGCAGAGCCCAATATCTAATCTCCTTCCCCACTTCCTGTGTTATGAAATGCTGGGCATAGTTTTCTCTTGGCTCAGCTGCATTTCGATAAAGAGCAGAAAGCGGAGCAGGGATGAAAGATGCAGCGAACACTGCCCCCTGTCGTCCACCTTGGGTTTCTGCCACGTCTTCAGAGGGTGTCAGACAGACAAGAGTTAACTCCATCTTGCTGAGCCAAACCTTGGCCAGTCATTCCATTTCGGTTGTTCTCTGTATGACTGGGAGGTTTCGGCTCTGTGAACATCTTTATTTTGGCATCGCAAACATTTCAGCTTACCCAAGGCCACCACTTTGCACCAGATACCATTTCATGAGGGTTGCTCAGTGCTGGCCCCCCCAAAGTAGAAGTCAAACTGAAAAGAGACTCCATTGTTGGAGGTCTCCTTTTTCCGTTTGGATTACCCAGTGAGCTCAAGATAAAACCCCAGGCACTAAGTGACATGTCAGCACTAACGGAAAAGATCACCTCTCACGTTTACTAACCGCTCATTTGGAAGAGAAGGCTTTTGTCTGAGCAGCTTGAGGAATTCTTTGAAAATAATTTGGTCATGACACTCTCCTCAGCGTGTTGTATGAGATGCAAAGGAAGGGATTTTGGAAACTGAATCTAGTGCCACTGTGCTTGAGTCTCTGGAAGCAATGCTAGCAGCGGAAAGGCATTTGCTTGTGGAACAATTTATACATTTTTAAATAGGCATAAGTAGAAATTTTGTAACTAGAAATTAAAAATGAATTGGTTCATTTTTGGTTGCCTTGAATCACACTTTGCATTTAAGTTTTTTCTTGTGGAAATGTGTTCACATTTAAAGGGGATGAAGACAACATCCAGGATGAAAGGCAGAGGGATACAGTTTAGAGTTATTTAGGGTTACAGTTATTTAGGGTTACAGTTTAGGGTCCTGTTGGCTTTGCGCCTAAAGGCAAGTTATTTACTGTGGTCTAAAAGTTTTTAAAAATAATATTTGTGAGGATGCAGCCCATCAATAAATCACAATCTATATCTATGCATCTGCTACGTGCTCAACTAGACATCAGGGTGACAATAACAGAGATGGTATTCTGCATGGAAAGGGAAGGATTAACTCCAGCAAACAGAGTGTGGAATCTGCCTCATGTGGTTTTGTGTTCTTCGACTTTAGCTTCCTTTACAGCAACTCTTTGTCTTTTATTTCCTAGGACAGTTCTGTGGATAGATCTATTGAGCTCCACTCTGCCCAGAAAGGAACTTGTACTTTTCAGACGATGCACTTTGATTGACAGTTTGGAAAACACGGTTAGATAAAGTCACGATCTGGGAAGGGGTCCCAGGGAACTCTTCCACTTCCACTACCCTTTGAAAAGCCCTGTGAAAATGCTACTGTGCCTTCCTATCTCATCAAGCCAGGGATATTACCTTTCCAAAAGGAATGTCAGGACTCTTCTAATCCTTGATACCCTCTCACCAATGAGAGCTCTCAAATGATCAGAGGTAAGTTCGATGTAAGAGTAGGAAAATACCCATCAAAGAGCAAAATCAGGAAATAGGTTGATTTAGTTGTTATCTTTCTTCTATGTGCCTTTGATGGGCCATTTGCATTGGCTTGTGCCCATGTGTATAGAATCAGGCAGATAAAAGTGGGAAATGTTTTAGCAAAGCAGTGGTAAGAATGTGTGTGGCTTCTATTCAGACACATGAAGCTGAAATCTGAAACTAAGGGCTCTGTCCTGTCTTTAGCAACTTAATTGCACAGAATGCCACAGTGGCCTGATGAGGAATGGTTAGGGTATCGAAATCATTTGAGAATACTGACACCAAAAGATTCAATACTGAGAAATTATTATCCAGTGTGTGGGGGAGGGGGGCAAAGAAAGGAAACAAGTTACAGAAAAGTCTACAGTCCCTGGGGACTACTTGTAGAGCACAATCTTTAGTGACTGCCCCTTAAATAGGACAGTACTGGGTTAATACACTTTCCTTATGAAATTGGAAGTTTTAGTCTTTGGGTCCAACACAGGCCAATGGAAGGAAAGGCAGTTTCTGTTTATTAATGAGAAAATGTACAGTAGGTTTTTTTTTTTTTAATTTAAAATATACATGAAATGCCAAAAAGTAACTTCTGGAATTTTCCCTACTCTCCTCCTCTGAGGTCTTTCTCCCGGGTAGGCTTAGAGGAAGGAGGGCTGAGCTGTGGGTTAAGGCTAGGGGAAAAGCCAGTTTACAGGGTTAATTTGTGATGCAGACTGGAAATAGAAACTAAAAGTTTATTTCCCTCATTTGAGGAAGGCTGGCCTTTTACAAACTGTCCTGGGGGCTGCTCAGTGAAGGCATCATGCTGGGGGACTGATCTCTCTTCCTCTTATCTGCAGCTTCTTCTCTGTCTACAGTTTGAATACATTTCAACCCCAGCAGTCCCTGAGGGGCCAGGCTGACACGTGCTTGCTTCACAAAGTCCCTAGTGCTGCATGCTAGGGGCTCCATGGGGTAGTCTTGGGTGGACCGGAGAGTTACCGTATTACCTCTGCCATTGCCCCCTGAGCACAGAATCAGCAGGGCCAAGCAGGGCCAAGCTGCTGTCCTCCCTTGCAGGCCTGGCTTGGTCTGAGCAGGCACCCAGACGGTGTCATGACTGTAGGTGGCCTTTCCAGGAATACATGGAATCTGTCAAACATCAATGCTGATAGAGCTAGTCTAGGAATCCCTTCTAGCTCCTAGTCCCAGTGCCCAGGGACATATCCCACAGAATTTGGCCAAAACCATTGCAACACCAAATAAATAAGTGGGAAGCCTGAAGCTGCTGGTGTCTGGGGGAGGCGGCAGGTCCTGGGGAAGGCAGTCAGCTATGCATGGAGGCTCTCCAAATCGTTAGCAGTGAGCTGCCATCTGACAAAAGAGATTTTCTGATTTGACTTTGAATTAAGTCAACAAAGGTAGAAAAAGTATGGGAAATGCTGTCCTTTAAGAGGAAGGCCCAAAGACTGTTTGCTAACTAAGGAGGGCTCTTTACCAGATCTTGGTAGGTTCTCTTTGAGAGCCTTCCAGCCCTTCTCTCAGATAATATGTGTGTGTATGGGAACATTTTTGTAAATGGACGCTTGTGTATGGCAGTGACAGCACTAACACATCCCTCACAACTCAGGGAAGTGACAGCAGGTGAGAACACCAGGTGAGCTTGGACAGAGCACAGAAGAGGCGTGGACAAGCCCCTTGCAGGTACGTGAAGCAGGTTTTTTCTTAGAGATCTTGTGAAGGAGACTGAAGGGGACTGATTTAGAATATGATCCCTCCCCCAGCAGAGGCAGAGCAAATTTATAGCAGAAAAGGACATGTTATTATGGTAGACACTCTTCCCTACAGTTCTCATATCGACTCTCCCTTCCCTTAGTGAGAACAGCATCTTTTTTGAAATGGGGAAAATAGAGCATTGCCCAGCAAGAGGGGGTGCTCCTGTCTGGGGAAAGAAGTGTTTTCATGCATGTGCACTAGGTTTGAGAAGCTGGCCAAGGAGGTACGGTGCAGCCTCGGGAGAGCCAAGCCCGTCATCAAGCTTGTCGCCTGCTGCTGACATCTAAAGCTGAAAGGAGGGATGTTATGGCACAATAAAACGTCCAGGCCAATAACCCCCATCCGGCGATTGGTCATGCTCCTGGGCATCCCGCCCGGCCTTCGCAGGGTTTTATCACCAAACTCTTGGCGCTCCCGGCTCATGGAGCTAGTCCTCAATAAAGGCACATTCGTTCCAGGCATGATGGCACCCCTGTCGCAGCCCCCACGGTCTCTTAAACAGGAAGACCAAGGGAAACCCCACAATAACCGCATCAATAATGGCAAAACAACCCAGGCCCCGGCGCTTACTGGCAACCCTCTTGGCTGGGAAGATGGGGCTGGGCTGGGCAGGTCCTGGCTCCCAGGAGGGACTATGGCTTCACAGTTGCTGGAGAACAAAGCTGAGGATCCCCAGGGTGCCTGGGTTGTGTCTATTCATGTGTGGAAACTGAAGCCCGGGTGGAGGGGGCATGGGACTTGGCTGGGCAGGTCAAGAGACGTACCAGCTTTTCTGGGAGAACACTACATTCTTGGTTCAGAGAGAACCTGCCCTGGCCTGAGTCTTCATTTTCAGGACAGGAGAAACTGTGATATGACAGCAGCTGTGGTCCATTATGGTTCATGGAGAGATTCTTTGAGATCCTGAGGACCTCCTCTACAAGTTGGTGTTTCTCTTACAGATCTCCAAAGTGATTTTATATGTTGAAGCTTGGATTTTTATTCCAGCCCTGGCACTTTAAAGATATGTGCAGTCCTAAGCAAAGCTGAAGTTTGAGAGGCTTAAGTGATTTATTTTTCCAGGCAGAAGAGACAGCATTTGCAAAGGCTCTCAGGTAGGAATGGGCGTGGTCCATTGATCCCTAACAGGTTTATAGTCAATGCTGGACCTTCAAATCAGTTCTGCACATGGCTCCTTCCTTTTTTTCATTTAGATCTTCTTAGCAAGGACTTCTCTGATTTTCCCATCACATCTTCATCCCATTCTCTTGGCTTGGTCTGTTTCAAACCTTCACTCTCATTATTTATCTACTTCCTTGTTATTGTCTGGTTAACTGAAAAATAAATTCCGTAGCAATGACCCTGATGACTTTACCCCACCGCGATGTTCTCAGCACCTACAACGCCTCCCACAAGCAGATGCAACTCCAAACCCCTTAGCTGAAGCCTTTGGGCCAAATGTTTGGAAATTCCGGATTTTTCATAATTTAGAAAGGTCATATGGTACATATCACTAATTTACAGAACACCCTGGCAGAGTCTGGGGCGGGATCCCCTAATCAAACCCATTTGCCCATCTACTTTGAAACCTGCAGAATCTATGGATGTTCACATTGAGGGAGATCAGTAAGGACTTGAAAGAGCCTCCTATCTGTTCGGATCAGGAGTTCCTGTCCAGGGAGCTTGCTGCCAACTTCTGGGAAATCTTTTGGTGTCCAGAGCTTTTTGGAGTTTGGAACTGCAAATAAGACTGTAAGCTGCATTCGATGAATAGATTTAGAGTGTATACATTAACAAATAAGATGGCATGCCTCCTACGTGCCCAGGCCTGGTGGCGGCCTGGCTCTGCAACAGTGAAACCCAGCAGAGATCCCTCCCAGCTCACACCTGCAGAGAAAGAGGCGGAGAAATAGAGTGAATTGCCACACTGCTTCCCATGAGAGGCCTCGCCTAAGCAGAGCCAGCCAGCAGTTTGGCACTGAGTTACACCCAGAGCCCTGCAGTCTCGTCTTAGAGGTAGGAGAGGGACAGGGAGTTTTCACCGAGGGCTGTGTTTCTCTGTTCCTTCCCTCCCCAGCAGGTCACAGTGTCAACCCAACCAGCTCCTGGATCTCCTTTAGAGGCCTCAAATGCCAGGCAGAAATGCTGGTGGGCCCAGAGGTACCGCAGGGAGGGTAGACATGCAGGGAGGGCAGTTTGGATTCCTTGGATGCCAGCAGCTCCTGTCATGGAGGCTGGAAGCAGAGTCTGTAGTTCTGTGGTGCCAAGAGGACCCCCTCCTAAGGCCAAGCAAGAGGCTGTCCTTGCCTTCCCTCCTCTTTCCCTCCTTTCTCCCTCTTCTTCCAACCAAGAACTATTTCGTGAACAACTACTCAGTCCTGGATAGGAAGGTAATCTGGATACAGTTGGAGTCGGCAGATGGCAGGACCAGAGCATCACGGATTCTATCTTCCCACTTAAAATAGCTGTGGAGAAGCTTTGTATTACGGAAATTTGGGGGACTGTAAGGAGCAGCAATCAGGTGACTTTGGCCTCTGAAAGACTTGGATTCCAACATAAGCTCTGACTCTTACTAGCACGTGTTTTTTATTTTTATGTTTTTGGTACTGGGGATTGAACCCAGGGCTGCTTTACCACTGAGTCACATCCCCAGTCCTTTTTATTTTTTTATTTTGAGACAGGGTTTTGCTTAATTGCTTAGGGCCTTACTAAGTTGTCAAAGCTGGCCTCCAACTTGTGATCCTCTTGCTTCAGCCTCCCCAGTTGCTGGGGACTAAAGATGTACACCACTGCACCCAGCTCATGTGAATTTTTCATAAGGAAGTTACTGAGCCTCAGTTTTTTTTTTTTTTTTTTTAGTAAGATGTGACGTACATTATCATCTGTAAAATGTCAGCTTCACAGGGTTGTGAGTCATACAATGAATGGACTAGCCCAGTGCCAAGCCCGTGAGCCACACAGATCCCCTATTCGTGGAGCACCGACCGTGGGCCAAGCTGCGTGTTGGATGCTAGATGTATGGAAATAAGAAAGACAAAACCTCCACCTTACAGAACCCAAGGGAACTGGCACTAATTAGATTTTCTAAGCTGCTAAGGTTCTCAGATTGACTAATTTTTCCTTTTTTCAGATAAATATTGTTTCAATGATCATAAACTAAATTTGTATCTACTAAAGAGACATTGAAAAAAAATCAGACGTAGAAAAGCACAACGATCATTCAATCCCATTTAAGTCATGTGACATGCATGTATTGAGCACCTACTATGTGCTAGCACTGTTTTAAGCAGTGGGACGTGACCGCGAGAGGCCGGCCAGGCTTCTGCTCTCAAGACGCTTACATTCTGGTGGGGAGAGAGGTAGTGAACCAGTAAATCAAAGAATTCCCAGTAGCACTGAGTGCATGAGGAAGAGGTTGATATGCCTGAGAGGAGGGAGTGGGGTCCAGTGTCACCGAGAGAGAGTGGGGAGGTGACTACGGAGCTGAGACTAGGGCCAGGAATCGGCCATGGAAGGTCTGGGAGAAGGGTTGTCAAGCAGCGTGATTTTTTCCAGTGGTTTTTCTTTTCCAGCATCCAGCTGTTTCTCATCTAGTCCCAGAGGAAAATGACGTAGAGAGAGCTGAGGGTTGCCAAAGCTTTATAATTTAGCCTCTCTGGTTCTACAGCCAGTTTCTACCACTAGCACATAAAGACTCTTAACTCTTGGGTTTCCTCTGCTCTTCGAATGTGAAGATTCCTTTCAGAGAGGAGCCTGCCTGTTGGCTCTTCTGCTGACACCAAGACAAAGATTGATGTGACTAGGCACACAGCACAGAAGCCTCCGGAAACGATCCTTCTCTGGACTTGGCATCCGCTGGGCCCTTCTCCAGATGGGACATCCATGGCCCGTCTCCAGAGAGATTGGGCCACGTCCAGCAGAATGTGGCCACTCTGTCCCAAGACAAAGTTGAAGGGTGTCCTCAAATATGTTGAGATTTATGAATAGGATGATCCCGAGGCCTCCACAGAGATGTGAGGAGGGATGTGGACTCCCCGCAGGCTTTGCCCAGACAGACGGCCATTCTTCCTCTTGGCCTCTCCCCATTTCATGAAAGTTCATTCTTTTCAATAAAAGTCATGTATTTAGTAAATGTATAAATAAGTGTGATTTAACTTTTATGGCTTTCTGCAAATTCTCCAAACAGACCCTTTGTTCTATAAACTGTCTTCGTGTTAGAGTCTAAATATATGTTCACTGTAATCAAAGGAATGGCCCTTCCGAGTACAACACTAAAGCAGTGATTTGATATTGATAAGGAGAAAAGGTTTTTAGAATTAGGACAGGAAAATTTACCCACTCGCCTTATGGGGCAGACATGGTCCCTTCTTCACACGTGGAGGCTGAGTTAGATGAGATTACCCACCACACTCCCAACAGTGATTCAGGGCAAAAGGTCATTGCAAAAAAAAAAAAAAAAAATCCCTAGTTGGGTGTGGGAGTTGGCACTGCCTGTAATCCCAGCTCTATTGGAAGCTGAGGCAGGAGGGTCACAGTCTGAGGCCAACCTGTGCAACTTAGTGAAACCCTGTCTCAAAATAAATAAATAAATGAAAGGAACTGGGGATGTAGCACAGTGGACGAGCGCTTGCTTTAGCATGCATGAGGCCTGGGTTTAACCCTCAGAACTACACTAAAAGAAAGAAAGAAAAGAAAAGAAAAGAAAAGAAAAGAAAAGAAAGAAAGAAAGAAAGAAAGAAAGAAAGAAAGAAAGAAAGAAAGAGAGGGAGGGAGGGAGGGAGGGAGAAAGTGAAGGAGGGAGGGAGGGAAAAAAAGGAAAATAAATCTCTAAGTTACGCTGACAATCCTGTCACTTAACCAAAGATCAAAGCAATGTGTGTGTACCTCTATCACCTTCTACCATTTACATCTCCTTTTACATTTGATATGTGCACCTTTGCAGTGTTATAGATAAAATTTAAGAATAACACAATATAATACTACTATGCACCTGGCTCTTCCCTAAGTCCTTTAAATACATTAACTTAATTTGCATATTAACTCTCTGAGACATGTATTATCATATATCCACTTTATGCTTGGTGAAATGGAGGGAGTTTTTCTATGGTCTAGTCTGTATTTTCATTTAGATTATAATATTTTCCTCAAATTTTTATTTTGCCTGGCCTCTGCTGCCTGTTATGTCTATTTTTCCACATCTTGTTTTTCTCCCCTAAATGTACCATGGAAATTTCTTTGGTTCAATCCATGTGGATCTAACACATTCTTTCTAAACTGCTGCTTAGTCAAAGGAAACAATCAAGAACGTGATGAGAGGGGCTGGGGATGTGGCTCAAGCGGTAGCGCGCTTGCCTGGCATGCGTGCGGCCCGGGTTCGATCCTCAGCACCACATACCAACAAAGATGTTGTGTCCGATGAAAACTAGAAAATAAATATTTAAAGATCTCTCTCTTTCTTCTCTCTCTCTAAAAAAAAAAAGAATGTGAAGAGAGAGCCTACAGAACGGGAGAAAAATCTTGGCCACCTGCACCTCAGACACAGCATTAATCTCCAGGATATATAAAGAATTTGGAAAAATTAATACCAAAAAACAAAGTAGCTCAGTCAATGAATGAGCAAAGGAACTGAACAGGCACTTCAAAGAAGAAGAAATATGATCCATCAACAAACATATGAAAAAATGTTCAACTTCTCTAACAATCAGAGGAATGCAAATTAAAACTATGCTGAGCTGGGATTGTGGCTCAAGAGGTAGAGAGCTTACCTAGCACGTGGAGGCCCTGGGTTCATTTGATCCTCAGCATCACATAAAAATAAATAAATAAAATAAAGGTATTGTGTCCAACTACAACTAAAAAATAAATATTAAAAAAAAAACTATGCTGAGATCCCATCTCTGGTCAGAATGGCAATTATCAAGAATACAGGTAACAATGTTGGCAAGGATGTTGGGGAGAAGGTACACTCATACATTGTTGGTGGGACTGAAAATTAGTGCAGTCACTTTGGAAAGCAGTATGGCAATTCCTCAGAAAACTTGGAATGGAACCACAACGTGACCCAGCTATCCCACTCCTTGTTTTATACCTAAAGGACTTAAAATCAACATACTGCAGTGATGCAGCCACATCAATGGTTGTAGCAGCTCAATTCACAATAACTAAGCTGTGGAACCAACCTAGGTGCTTTTCAACAGATGAATGGATAAAGAAAATGTGGTATATAGCTGGATAAGGGGTACACACCTATAATCTCAATGACTTGGGAGGCTGAGACAGGAGGATCTTGAATTCAAAGCCAGCATCAGCAACAGCGAGGTGCTAAGCAACTCAATGAGACGGTGTCTCTAAATAAAATACTAAATAGGGTTGGGGATGTGGCTGAGAGCCCCTGAGTTCAATACTTAGTACTCCCACCCCAAAAAAGGAAAATGTGATACACACACACACACACACACACACACACACACTAGAATATTACTCAGCCATTAAGAAAAGTGACTTTATGGCATTTGCCTGTAAATGGATGGAACTGGAGGCTATCATGCTAAGTGAAATAAGCCAATCCCAGAAAACCAAAGGCTAGATGTTCTCTCTGATATGCAGATGCTATCAAACAATAAGGGGGTGAGGGTGGGGAGAATAGAAGTTCATTGGATTAGATAAAGGGGAATAAGGGAAGGGAGGGTGATGGGGAATAGGAAAGACAGTAGAATAATTGGAAATAACTTTGCTATGTTCGTATTTGAACACACAACAGTGTAACTCCACATCATGTCCAACCACAAGATCGGGAAGCTATACTCCATGTGTGTATGATATGCCAAAATACACCCTACTGTCATTATATCTAAAAATAAAAATAAAAAGTAAAATAAAATGCTGCTTAGTATTCCACACAACAGGTGCTGCACGTATATCCTTACATAGTGACGTCCTCGTTTCTGGAGGATTAATTTCCAGAAGGGCAAATGCTGAGTGAAAGTGAACTGAAGCGAATGCTGAGTGCTGTGAATTTGGAGCCACCTCGCCAGGTCTTTCTCAGCACGGTGCAGCCCCTCTGTTCCCGCCAGTGGCGCCGTGAGTGCGCAGGCGCTGTCCTCATTTTGGTGTTTTGATATTCTGTTGGGTAAAACAATAGAGAGATGGAAATTTGAATTTTCTTCCGCCTTTATATGAACTAAGATAATTTTTTTGTCTAATTACAGAGGTCAATTCAAGACCTGAGCCCTGTGGAGTCTGCAAGGTAACAAGGTGAAGTGTAATTATTAGATGCTTCAGTGACAGTTCATAGACCAGTAATCTGCAGGGACATTGAGATCCAGGGGCATTTGGCTGAGTCCTCCCACACACTTAGGCAAATGCAGAAGAATCTCTCAAATGGAGAGAATTCTGGGTCTCATGTTCATTAGCTCCCGTGGTTGTCTCAGTCTTCCCAACTAAGAGGTTCTTGCCATCTGAGATGACTGGTCAAGGTTAAGGTGACTTTGCTTTTTCACTTCAATCAAGTGGAATATAAGATCTGTTACTCTCATTTCTCTTTAAATTTTTATCTTCCTTGTAATGTCAGTAGTGTAAAGCAAAAGAGAGAGAGAGAGAGAGAGAGAGAGAGAGAGAGAGAGAGTGTTTTTGTTTCCAATGGGACAGATAAGTGAAAAACTTTTTTGAAAGAAAATAGAATATGATATGTCAAGAGCTTTGTAATGTTTTGAACAACCAATAAAAAATAAATAAATAAGTAAATAAATAAGAAAGAAAATAGAGCAAGGAGGAAACAGAATTTGGAGACGGCATTGTAGTACATCACTAATGTCTTCAATTTGAATCAGCTGTTTGAAAAAAGGAGAAGAAAACCCAGTGTTTTGTGCATGTGTCATCTGCCTGCAGTGTATTAAGTTCTGGAATAGATGGGTGTTCGTGGACCATTGACTTGTTGCCTGTACAGTGCTTAATTTAATAATGGTGTGAAAAAGCATTTTACTCCTCACTTGGCGGGTCTTACCTCGGCTGGCATTGTTGTTTGTGTGTATATTGCTGTGTAAATCCTAGCTATGGAACATCTACTAAGTGCATGGACTCTGAGATCAGACAGGCCTAGGTTCAAACCCTGGATCTGCCTTTTCCTGTATGGTTTTGAAGTTATTTCACTCTTACCTGCCTTACTTAGTCTTAGTTTACAGGATGGTTGTGATGATCCAATGCATTAATTTTAAGTTAGATACCATGACACACATTCATATTACAAGCCATCTGGGAGGCTGGGGTAGGAGAACCCCAATTTCAAGGTCAGTATGGGCAACTTAGGAAGGACCTGTCTCAAAATAAAAAAAATAAAGAGGGCTGGGGATATATCTCAGATCTCAAGCAAGCCTAGCATCCTTGAGGTCCTGGTTATAATCCCTACCACTGTAAAAATAAATAAATAAATAGGTAAATGAGTTAATTTAAAAAAGGACTTAGAATGTGTCTTAAAAATTAATATGTGCTTATGGTACTGCACATACCATTTTTCCATGTTGATTTAAATTTTATCCTCAATGAAAGAAGAAAATCATGTATAACATATAGCATATTCAGACACAATATCTTAAGATCAAGTACCAAAAGAAATTACAGATTTAAAAAAGTTCTTTATGGCCTACTTTGGTGGCTAAAGTGTGGGTGTTGGAGTTACAGACATTTGGATTCAAGTTCCAATTTCAAGTTCTATGTTCACGTTTTAGTTGAATAGCTTTGGGGAAATTCTGTCATCTTTTAAAGGCTGTTTTTCTGGAAAACAGGGTTTACAATGTTACCTGCTTCATGGAGTTGCTCTGGGAACATGCTCAGATAATGCATAATGTAAAGGGATTGGGGAAAATACAAACCTAGATGGTGGTTCTTATTATTTTTAAAATTTTCTCACTTGGGCATTAGAATTTTGATGGTTATTGTTATGTAAAGTCCAATTCACTAAAGCAACTAGCTAATCATTCCTGAAGTGGTTCTTTAATTTAATAAATAATGAAGGAC
Source organism: Spermophilus citellus (assembly GCF_964194105.1). Classification (NCBI taxonomy): domain Eukaryota; kingdom Metazoa; phylum Chordata; class Mammalia; order Rodentia; family Sciuridae; genus Spermophilus; species Spermophilus citellus. Next base: position 41,333,712 of record NC_138189.1, on the reverse strand, counting down.
TTTATGAAATTGAAAAAAGTTTTATTGAAAATTATTGATATTTATGGGCTGGAGATGTGGCTCAAGCGGTAGCGCGCTCGCCTGGCATGCATGTGGCCGGGGTTCGGTCCTCAGCACCACATACAAATAAAGATGTTGTGTCTGCCAAAAACTAAAAATAAATAATAAAATTCTCTCTCTCTCTCTTTAAAAAAAAAGAAAATTATTGATATTTAAATGATGCACTATTTCCAGTTGCTCCTCACTCAATAGCCAATGGCTCTTCCAAGAGTGGCTTGGAACAGGATGAATCTCATCCCCAGTGTTGAGGACACCCTGGCAGATCCCGCTTTGTTTCAGACCGTGTAGTGTCTTTGGGTTGCTGCAGGTTATACTGAGTTTTATGTACTCACCGTGGGGAGTTATTTGACTGTGAGTTCATATTTGTTGAACAAAGAGCTTTCAGTACTAACTTTTAATCAACATTTGGTTTGAGTGAAGATGGCGGTGTTGCTGCCCCTCTGCCCTGGCTGATTGGCTCTGGCAATGGGGAGGGCATTTAAATCCCTTTTAGGTGGAAAAATCCACATTTTATGGGAGTCTGAGACCAAAATATCCCCCCACCCCCAGGTGCCTTTACATTTCTTGGAAACACTAATAAAGATTCATCATGACTTTTCCTTCATTCTTATCTCTCAGATAGTTCCTACTTGTTCACCGAATATTTAATGACCATTCCCTCTGTAGAAAACTTGAAAAAAATTGCCAGTAAACTAGAGATCAAAAACAATCACTCCCCAGGTGGCACACACCTGTGATCCCAGTGGCTCAGGAGGATCTCTCAGTGTTCAAAGCCAGCCTCAGCAATTTAGGGAGATGCTAAGCAACCCAGTGAGACCCTGCCTCCGAATAAAATACAAAACAGGACTGGGGATGTGGCTCAGTGGTTGAGTGCCCCTGGGTTCAATCCATGGTACCAAAACCAAACAAACAAGCAGGAAAAGACAATAAAGAAAAAAAAAAAGAAAGAAAAATCACTCCCCAAGGACAACACTTGTCACATGTCAATGTGCTTCTCTCCACCCTTCAAGGTTTCATTCCCTCCACTCTCCACTCTTTTAATAGAAGGTAGAGAGCTTTTGATTACATAATTTTTTTATTACTTCTATTTTTGCCCAACATTGGAACAAGGATTCCTCTGAGAATTGTGGCTTTTTTTGGTAGATATAAGTAAGATTAACTTTAATGGAGTAAAATGAGATATTTCTGAAAATTAGTATGAATAAGCTCAAATGAGAAACCCACAAAAACAATGCTTAATCTTACCCTTCAGAGACAGTCTCTGCTCTATGTTGGTGCATTTCTTTCTGCATTTAGATGATCTGTATTGCAGGTTGCTATAGTCTAGATCTAGAAAGTGCCGAAGGCCCAAGGGTTAAAGGTTTGGATCCCAGGTTGGCTCTATTTGTAAGCATTAAAATATGGGTCATAGTGCAAGAATGGTAGGTCAATGGGGGTTTGTCCTTGGAGGAGGTATTGGGACCCCAGCCCTTTTTGTCTCTCCCTTTTACTTCCTTGTTGCTATAAGGTGAATGGTTTTGTCCCACCATGTCCTCCCCCGACCATAACATACTACCTTACCACAGACCCAGTGTCCAAGGGAACATGGTCTGAAACTTCTGAAACCATGAGCCAAAATAAACCTTTCCTCCTTATGAGTTGTTTATCTCATGTATTTTGTTACAGTAACAGAAATCTGACTAACACATAGATCTATATGAGAGCATATTTTACACGCCATTTTTAGTCTGCATTATTTATCTAAAGCATATTGGCTCACATTTTTATATAAAGACATAAATTTCTGCAAATGTTTACACAGAACTCTACCTTATGCACGTTTCTGTTACTTTTTAACAGCTTCTTATTTTTACACACCTGGTCTTCTTTTATTGTTGGAATTCATTTTGAATGAATGCCCAGTGGCCCAGTGCATCATGATGGCACCTGCCACCTTCTTTCTTGTCTCTGCTATGAACTGTGTCTTTAGGCCAGAGAGAATATCTGAGCTCTTTATGATTCCCTAGCTTGTTGCCCAGGGCCCAGAACCAGGTCAACACTATAAATGATGGCTGGATGAATGGATTCTTACTGAGCTCAGATTACCTGGGAGACATTATATCTGACAGTGCAGACTTTATGAAGAACAAAATAGAAAGGGGATGCTGGCCTTGAGGGAGTTACAGTCCTGGGTCAAGGTAAAGTCTGTCCCCCGCCTCACCCTATTTGGTTTCCCTTCCGTACTGCACTGCAGCACACAGTCCCTCTTTAATTATGGGCCAGAATATGTATCTGCATCTTTCTGAAGGTGAGGATGATAATTAATTTTCATTATTTGGGAAAGCATGTTGCAAGAGGTGACATGATACCCCATTTGGAATAGAGGCTGGGGTTCAATTCCTTGCTCAGCTACTCTGCTTTGTGATTTTGGGAAATTCACACCCTTCCAGGCCTTGCTCTTTGTAGAGTGGGACTAATAACAGCAGTACTCAATCTTCCTATGCATGTGGGATTGGGCAGAGACAGACGAGCTGGGCAGCAGGAGGGGAGGGCGGAGAGGTAATCCACAAATTGTCTCAAATTAGATTTTAACTAATCAATCAACTAATTAATCTATTTTTTTTTTTTGTTACTGGGGAGGAACACACTAGTGCTCTCACATCCACTGAGCCACATCCCCAGCCCTCTTATTTTATATTATGAGACAGGGTCTTACTAAGTGACAAGTCTGGCCTTGAACTTGTCATCCTCCTGCCTTAGCTTCCTGAGTTGCTGGTATTTCAGAGGGCACCACCATGCCTGGATTAGATTTGAGTTTAGTTTTAATTGACAAATAATAATTACATGTATTTGTGGAGTAGAATATGATGTTTTGATCTATGTACACATTGTAGAAATATTCAGTTACACTCATCCTATTTATCACCTCATCAATTTGTCTTTTTTGTGGAAAGAGTGTTAAAAATCTATTCTTTTAGCAATTTTGAGATATATAATATATTATTAACTGTGCTCCCACAGCAAAGGGTTATCTGGTCCAAAATCCAAATAGTGCTTGGGTTGGGGATTCTTGCTACAAGGCATGCCGTGGGCTTATCCCAATGCAGAAGAAATGTCATGGTTGTTGCTATCAATTCTTCCACGTGGCTGCTCCCTGTTGGAACAATGAATGTGCTGAGGTTCAGGAAAGAAAATTCATTTGAGTCTCTTGATCTGATACACAAGAATGCTACTCAGAGGCACAAATGTTGGTGGAAAACGGTGCCTATCCATTTAGCAAGATAGCTGGTGAAGCAAGGGAGAAAGGAAATGAACCACAGACCTTGAGTGAACCCTGAGGGAAAATCTCGAATACCCTCTTTACCTGCTATCATTAATCCTCCCTGCAAATAAAATGGGTTCTGCCATCTTTAGAGAGGAGAATGCCTAAGTTCAAAGAAGCTACTTGACTTACTCGAACTTGCCAGTCAGGCTGGCAATTGATCAAGGCAGGGTTAGAACTGGGTTTTTGCTTGTTTGTTCTATGGAGCTGAAAAGGGAACCCAGAGCATTGCCCATGCCAGGCAAGTGCTCTACGATTGAGCTGCACCCCAGCTAGTCCAGATATTTTGACTTCCAAGTCTACAATCTTTCCACAGACTGTCTGCCTTAGGACAGGACTGTTCCTCTTGGCATCTGCCATCGGCCCTTCTACTGCCTTGTAGGGCTAACCAGGCCGGCCTCTCTGTGTTCTAGGTCAGGCCAGAACCTGTACATTCAGACAATAACTTAACAACATGAAAAGGAAATGAGGACTAAAAAATGTCACTGCGCTGAGGTGCTGTGATCTTAAACGGTTCACCCAATTTTTAGAATTTTAGTAAGAGCTCAGCATGGATCTAATCATATTGAAACTTAAAAATGTAAAAGATACATAGACCTATGGGACAGTGACTTCCAATCTTGGCGCCGATCCAAAGCCATGAAAGTAAAGGTTAAATGAAAACCAAAGGTGATCATGATTTAATTAAACAGCCAGACTGGTGATGCCTCTCTTTGTGAAAGCAGAATAGAAATATAATCCTGGAGTTTAGTGCCTTCCTTCCTCCCTACCTACCATTCTTAAGCCCTGACACACACACACACACACACACACACACACACACACACACACAGACACATACATACACTCTTTCATTCTTTTTGCATCCATTCACTCACTTAGCTATCTCTCTTTCTTCCCTCCTCTCTGCAGTTGGTTCCATCTTAATGTGGGGTAAATGACTCCAGCAAATCCATTAGAAGATGGGGTAGAGTCATGAGAAGAAATTTTAGGAGGGAGAAAAGCCACAATTCTGAAATAAAGCAGTGCTTTCCATAAAACAAAACAAAAAAACCCTAGTCTTTTCTTTTTCTTTTCCTATCTTTTATTCTCCTCTTTTTCTGTTTGGAGACAGAGGGCCGAGTAGAGAATTAGAGACAGCACAGCAGAGGCCAGATACGTGGCGTTGCTCTGAACCAGGACAGTCATCTAAGTGATAATCTGGGGCTGGGAAAGCCCACTTTGAAATCTGAGCACAGTGACAGTGTTTATTTAAACATTCTTGGTATTTGAAGGGTGGCTGGAGCAAAAGCCCATGAGGGACTTTGTTATTCAGACTTTTGGAAGGGGACATGGGGAACCTTGGACAGTGTGAAGTGGTTTGGAGTTGAGGCCAAGGGTCTTCTCAGGATACGGGAGGCCGAGGGTCTGAGCCACTCTTCCTGGTCCTCTTGGATCTGTTTAAATTTCTGTCTTCTTTTGCATCCAGCAGCTTTGGGTCATAAAGCCACCAGGAAAAGAGACAGAGGATTTATCTGCTTTAGAGACGAAGGGGGCTGGGTGACTAGCTGATAAGATCTGTGTGAGCCTGTCAGCTGAGCCTGGTCGTGGGGCTGTGCTCTCCTGGTGCCACGGTGGGGCCTCCAGAATGGGCGGCTGCTGGTCCACCGGAGATGCTGCAGGCTCAGCTTCGTGTTCCCAGGAGTGCTCCTGGACGCGGCAGGAGTCACGGGCCCTGGAAGCCACAACACCATCACAGGAGCCCTCTGCTCTCCTCTCTCCAGCCCACCAGCCTCCTCTAGGCTGGGGCTGCACACATTCTGCCTTTTTGATGACCAGATGCCTAGTCTAAATAGTGGCCCCCAAAGCCCTATGCTGGATTCCCTGGGCCCCCTCCTACATACTCCTGTATGTTTATGTGGTGACTTGCTTTGGCATGGAAGGCCACAGCAGTTGGTGGGCAGTAGCCTAAATTCTGGAGTCAGGCTGGGCTTCCCTGTCATTACTCAATGACCGTAGATAGCTCACTTGACTTCCCTGGACTCCAGTATCTACTTGGGACCAGGTATATGGTGAAGAAATGCTTACTGACTACTTGTTGTATGAATTCCTTTCTCTTAGTTTTATGGTGAGAATTACATAAAACCATGCGAAGTACCATTTCAGTATCTGGCACATGCTCAGGGTTCAATAATTGCTACTATCATAGAATAATACACAATATTATGATATAAAGATATCTAATACATATGCATAGTTATGTATATGTATGTGTATATGTATGTATGTATATATATATATATATATATACTTTCATGTATATATACATGTATATAATGCTTATTGTGTGCAGGTATTATTTTAAATGCTTTAAATACATTAAGTAATTGATTCCTTTCACAACACCATGGAGTAAGTAGTATCGTTACCCCTAGTGCATGAGGCATGCATGAATGTTAAGTGCCTTTCCCATGACTCAGGGCTAGTTAGTGGTGCAGGCACAATTTGAACAAGGCAAGCTGGCCTGGAGTCCACACTCTTACATCAGTCACCTATGTGTTTGAGGACCCAGAGGTATCGTGCAAGGAGTGAAAACCATCATGACATGTGAGGTCCATCCCAGAAGTCCCAGAATCTTAGGTGAGTTGGGTAGGTAAGACAGTTTTAGTCAAGTTTTTTCCCTGTTGTGACTAAAAGATCTGACCAGAACAATTTTAAAGGAGGAAAAGTTTACTTGAGGGTTCATGGTTTAGAGGTCTTAGTCCATAGAAGGCCATTCCATTTCTCCAGGCTTGAGGTGAGGCTGAACCTCATGGCGGGAGAGTGGCAGAGGGGAACAGCTCACATCGGGGTTGCTTGAACACAAGCTACCTGTTGTCAATCTGATATCTCAGGCAGCTACTGTGGCTAATAGGCAGGTGAAGTATACAGCTGGACAAAGAGATCATTCCCATTCTGGAAAGACAGAGCAGGATGGTATGAGATTTTATCACATTACTCAGAATCACACGCAATTGAAAACTTACAAAATTGTTTGTGTTTGGAATTTTCCATTTAATATTTTTGGATCACAGTTGTCTGAGGAACTGAAATCATGAACAGTGATACTGTGGATAAGAGGGGACTACTGTAATTCCAGGTTGTCTTCATCACCCCCAAAAGAAATCCCCTGCTTACTGGAAGTCCTTCCCCCCTCTTCTCAGCTCCTGACAATCAAGAATTTACTGTCCCCATGGATTGCCTATTCTGGACCTTTTGCACAAGTGGAATCATACAACTTGTGGTCTTTCATGTCTGGTATCTTTCACTAGGCATAAGGGTCATCCATGTTATAGCACCTCGTTCAGTACCTCATTCTCTTTGACAGCTGGTTTCACTGTATGGATCTGCTACATTTTGTTTATCCATCAGTTGATGGAAATATGGGTTGTTTCCATGTTGGGGCTGTTACAAATAATGGTGATGTAAACATCTGTATACCAGTTTTTTTTTCCAGTTTGAAACATATTCTATTTTTAACATAGCTAGAAATATCCAATAACTATATATTTTTAAGCAGAAAACTTTCTTTTCCTTCGTACAGCATCATTAGCAGAAAAAAAGAACATTTCTCGTTTTTAGAAAGGATACTGGGTCTCTTAAGAAAATGAAGACTATCTGTTGTATTTATGGAACTTAAAGTCTAAAAGCACAGGACACATTTTCAGAAGAGTAATTTACTTTTACCCATTTATATTCTGTATACCAGTTTTTGAATGGACATACATTTTCAATTCTCTTGGATATAGACCTAGAGGTGGCATTGTTGGGCCAAATGTTAATTCTGCTTATCTCCTTTAAAAAAATGTTTTTAAGATAAGGGGTTGCTCTGTTACCCAGGCTTGTCTTGAACTCCAGTGATTCTCCTAGAAGCCAGGACTACAGGCAGGCGTCACCATGACTGGCCTATGTTGGATTTTTTGTGTAACGCCCCAACTGATTTCCAAGGTGGCTTCTCCATATTACATTCCTGCCAGCAATGTCTGAGAGGTCCAATTTCTTCATATCTTTTCTAACTCTTGTGATATATGATTTTTTATTGGAGCCAACCAAGTGGGTGTGAAGTGAGTTTGCTTTGATTTGCATTTCTCTAATGACTAATCCTGTGAAATATCTTTTCATGTGCTTATTGGCCATGTATTTACTCTCTTTAGAGAAATGTCTATTCAAATATATAACCCATTTTTAAATTAGATTGTCTTTTTATTGTTCAGTCACAAGTTTTCTTTATATATTCTGGACACTCGATCCTGATGGGATATATGAATTCCAGATATTCTCTTCCACTTATGGGCTGTGTTTTCAAAACCTTCTTACTAGGGTCCTTGAAGGCACAAACTTGGTCCAATACATCCATTTTTCCTTTTGTTACTGTTCTTATGACGTTTTATGTAATAAGTCATTGCGTAGAAAACTGGAAAGAAGTATCAAGGAGTTGTGGGAAGACTTCAAGTGACTTCATATGTGTGGAATTGGAGTTCTCAAAAGAAAGAAGGGGAGGAGAAAAGATTTTGAAGAAATAATGGAGGAAATATTTCCAGTTTGATGGAAACTATAAACCTGAAGCACAAGAAACATGAAGAAAATTACACCAAGGGACATAACTATCCACTTACTCCAAACCCATGTTAAAGAATATTAAAAGCAGCCAGAGAAAAACAGAAATACATACTAAGAAACAAAGATAAGGAGGACAGCAGTTGCCAGAGTAGGAAACATACAAGTGAGAAGCTAGTGGAGCAATTACCTTTCAAACCATGAAATACAAGAAAGGCCCTGGCAGCTGGAATTCTGTACCCAGCAAAAGCAAAAACAAAACACAGTGACAACAAAGCTTTTAAAAACAAAGGTGGAAAATCGACTCTTTGAAGATTATGAAATCTGAAAGAAGTCATCAGCTGCTGTCCTGCCTGCCAAGAAATGTTAAAGGAAGTCGAGTCTTTTAGGCAGAAGGAAAATGGGACCCGAGTGCAAAAGGATAGACACAAAGAAATGAGGAGCCCTGGGAATGGGAGCTGTCTGGGTAAACAGAGGAGGATTTTGATATTTAAGTCTCTTTCACTCTTCTCTCTGGATGGGTTTCGTCCACTTCATTTTTCTTATATAAATGCCCTATGGTATAGTCACAGCTGGAGCCTGGGGCCTCTGCAGGACGCTCTGCTGTGGGATTTGCAAGATGGTGGGTGAATTTCTGATAAGGAAGGATGCGGCCTCTTACCAAAGGTCGTTGGTCAGGTCTTGAAGATGGCATTAAAAGTGCTGTTATGTTTTGGATATGAAGTGTCCCCTCGATACTCTTGTGTTGAAGGTTTGGTCCCCAGTGCAGCAATATTTAGAGGTGGGACTTCTATGAAGTGACTGGCTCATGAAACTTCTGACCTCGTCATTGGATTCATCCACTGATAACTGAATGGACTACTGGGAGGTGGTGGGGTGTGGTTGGGAGAAGAAGGTTACAAGGGCATGACCCAGTGGATCATATCTTGTCCCAGCCCCCCCCCCCTACTTTCTGAGCTGAACAGCTTTCCACCTCTATGCTCTTCTGTTATGATGCTCTGCCTGACCTCAGATCCAAAGCAATGGAGTTGATGGACCATGGATTGAAATCTCCAAATCAGTGAGCCCAAATAAATCTTTCCTCCTCTCACTCAAGTCATGTATTTTGGTCATAGCAACGAAGAGCTAACTAACGCAAGTGATTTTGGCCAAGTTCCCCAGAGAGGCAGTGCAGCCTCTGACAGAGGTTTAGCACACTTCAATACCAGTCAGCAGCAGCAGCTTCTCGGCCACAGGGGCTGGGTTGGTGCCAGTTCTTCTGTGGGCAGGGATGAGGTTCATCAGTGCAGAATTGCAGCACCTGTCACCTTGCAAAGGATGGTGAGGGGCTTGTGAGAGTGGTGATCTGCACAGGGCTAAAGGAGAGCCTGGCCAGGGTGATGGGCTCTTGGGTGCTGGTGGTAACCTCCGTGGAGAACCTCACACTCACACACACGTGACGGCTGCAGTCCCTGATAACCACAACCACTTTGAACCCAGTCCGCGGAGCAGCATGAATGACCTGAGAATCTGACACACAGGGACAAGAGACAGATCTCTTCCAGGAACGTGACTTTCAGGTCCTTGAGCAGGTGGCCCAGCTTGGTGTAGGGGACCTGCAGCTTGTCCCCAGCTTTGCCACCATGAGTCCCACAGCTTCAGTGCTGCAGGACCCCGAAGAGACCAGGCCTGGAGTCAGCTGCCACATCCCACACCGGGGCCCTGACGCTGCACCTGCCTTATCCCCATTGGGCGTCTTCCCAAGAAGCTTAAGGTCTCCTTAAAAGACAGTTGGCTGTTTAAAAAAACAACAATATGGTGTGCACATTCAAAACATAAGTAAAAATCTTTGCCAGGAAATGGGTGAACTGGAGGCCATCATCTAAGCAAGGCCAGACAGAAGGTTGAAGCGAAACTGAGGCTTGGGAAGTGCTCGTTGAAGAGGTCTGAGTGCCCTGGGATAGGAATCCTTCTCAGGGGTCATTGTACCTTCCTGGCACTGGGTACAATGACAGGGTTCCTCAAATAAAGGCCCTTTATTTGGAGTGAGTATTCTGAGGGTCGTGCTCTAAACAGTGGCTGCAGTAGGCTGCTCCTAACCTGTGCCATTAATGTGCCCAGGGCCCCAGTTCTACCCGCTGGCCCACGAATTCACACAGAATTCAATTACCAGCTGAGCCAGAGCTGTGGGAGTCTCTGTCCACTGACCCGTGCACCGGGAAGAAGACAATCAAGCAGCAGGTCACCTGGGGTCAAGCCCATGGCTTTGGATGACCGTTTGTCACTTGGTATTGGGCAGGGAGCCATAAACACAGGAGACAGTGGGTGAAGCTAACTAATCACACCCGAGTGTGGCCATAGCTTATCCTCTTCAGGCAGAGCAGGAGAGCAGCAGTTGGAAGGCAAAAGTGCATTTGAAAGCAGAGTCTGCCCAGCTCAGAGTGGAGCGGCCAGGGCAGGGAGACACAAGGAGGAGGTAGAGCAGCCCAGTCTTCAATTGGGAGCCCATGCACATGGGTTTGGAAAGGAGTGGAGGGTAATTTCAAGGTTCCCAACAATTAAACCGGCGAGTGCTGCGTTATGTCAACCTGGGGTAACCATCATGACAGAGTGAAAAACAGAAGCCCATAAAAAACGCTTCTCCACTAACCAGCAACTCAGGGATAATGGGATCCAGAGCTCTTGAGGGAGAGTGTGGCTGCTGGGCCGTCAATCAGGTTGGCTCAGCCGTCTCACTTGCTAAGATAAGGGAAAGAGAAAAGAAGACTCCAAACTCTTTCCAACTGCTAAAACAGGAGGCCTGGGCTTGGAGTTAAGCTAATGTGGGTTCAAATCTCATCTGCACCCACTAGAAATGGCAATGGGGGCCAAGTTCATCAATTTTGCTGAGACTTGGTATCCTCAGTCCTGAGAGGAGGAGAACACAGAGCTCCCAGGTGGCTGGGAGGGCTAGAAGTAATATATGTCCTTATGTAGTGAATGGACAGAAGGTGCCTCCTGAGGACCATGAGTTGGTCAAATAGTTCTCCTCAGGCTGGGGCTGAGGCTCAGTAGCAGAGCGCTTGTCTAGCATGTGGGAGGCACTGGGTTCTGTCCTCAGCACTACATAAAAGTAAATAAATCTATCAATAAATAAAATAATTATTCTAAAAAAATGTTAATCCTCCTACTCTTCATCATTCTCATTAACCGAGTGACTTTGTGCAAGCTGCCTTACTCTTTCTTTGCCATTAGTTTCTTTGTCTCAGGGTGGAAAACAGGGACCATCATCCTGGTCACTAGGTCAAGCTATTCCCCCCTTCAGTACCAGACCAGAGCTATCTTCTGCTAACCTTCTGTGCTGATAACCTTCTCTCCCTGGGAGCACCTGCCCACCCAGAGTAAAGGGGCTCAGCACTTGATTTTCTCGGACTAATTGTCAAGTGGCCAAGGCCAGGCCTCTGCACTCCCCACATACAGCAGCTCATCCCAAGATCTGCACCTATCCTCTGAATACAAGAGCTGAAAGCCACAACTGAGTACATCTAACCAAATGTCTATAAAAACAATATGGCCATTAGTCAACTGCAGCTCAACTCATCTATTACACAATTGTGCAGAAATTATATTCAATGGTGGATGTGGGTGCAGTTTATAGTGTCTGCAAAGGAATTGTGTCCAAACAAAGGCTCTACCTGTCATTTCTACTAGGATCCTCCCCTCTGGATGACAGACGAAATAGCAGCAGTTCTCAAAACAGATGCCAACTCCCAAGAGAAACAATGAGCACCACCCCTGCCCCTTGCTATCCTGTTTCATCCCATCTCTGCTGGGCTAAGTAGAAAGACTTCTAAGTCTATCAACTATAGTTTGGGTCAAGCATCTCTCTTTGTTCATTTGCATAAAAATATAATAATAATGTGGTGGTTAATGCTTGATTGTTTTTCTAAAAGGAGAAAGAAGGTGACATTGGAGACTGCTGCCTACATACTCTGCCTGACATAGAGTGTTTGCAGAAGTCCCTCAGCCGAATGTGTCATGGGGAGGCTGAAGATTTGGGTACTGTATTAGGGCACTACTTAGAAATATTATATAGCATAATATACATATTTATTTATTTATTTATTTTAGAGAGAGAAATAGGGAGGGGGTGAGAGAGAAAGATTATAAGAAAAGAGTTCAGATAAATATGGAGGCTGAGGAGTCCCCAGGTTGCCTCTGGCAAGCTGGAGATGAGGGATTGTTGGTGATCAGTTCCTGTCCAAAGTCAGCAGTCTTGAGACCTAAGAAGAGCCAATGAATTTGAATCCCAAAACAGAAAAATGCTAATGTCTCAATTCAAGCTGTCAGGTCAAAAGAACTCTCTGTTAGTCAGAGAAGACAGCCTGTTTTGTTCTATTCAGACCTTCAACAGATGAGCCGAGAGCAACCCAAATTAGATAGAATAAGAGTAAAGACTGTTTTTTTCAAACTATTGATTTAAATGTTAAGCTCATCCAGAAACATACTTACAGACACACCAGATGAACATTTGACCAGATAGCTGGGCACCACATAGTTCAATCAAGTTGACACATAAAATCAACCATCAAAGATGCATACAGGCCCTATTAGGCCTGATGATTTTAGTACAGGGAATTGTCAGGCAGTGTGGGTAAGTGGAATACATGTGCCCTGGAGTCAGTTGGACCTGTGGTCAAATATAGCTGGGCTTCTCTTTACTCCATCAGTCTTTGTTGACTCACAGAAAAATGCATATAGATTTATTGCATAGAGTTCTAAGCTTAGATGAGATGATTTAAACAAAACATCCATCAAGCGGTGCTTAATAAGCAGTGGCTATTAGGACTCCTAAAAATGATCTATGATGATGCTGATAAAATTTGGATCTGTGACCTTTACCTCATCAGCTGTATTCTGTATCATATTCAGGTTAACTCACCCTGAGATCTGCACCACCCCACAGCCTGATTTTACCATTTCCAAATGCACAGTTTAGCTTCCCAAACTACAAGGGAATGGATACCTTTCTAGTGATTGTTCTTGACTGAAGGAGGCTATTTTATCCACTACAGGCATTGTATCTAAGGCCTACAAGACTTCCCAAGGAAAATCTCATGTTTTATCCTTGAAAAAAATTCTGGATAGAAAACACACACAAAAAGAAAGTTTCAATGTTACAATTTACAATGTTTAATTAAATATCCACAAAAAGTAATCATATGTCAACCAGCCGATTGTGAAGCAACTCATCTGTTATTACATGGAAATTACATTTGATGATGGCTATGTTTGCAGTTGGGGTGTCTGCTTTGATGTGGGGGAGGCCTCCAGAAATAAGAATGCCTAGGGTCTATGGAGGTCTTCACCCTCATGAAGACTGGGAATGTGCATGGACCCTGGTTGGGGAGCCAATGGAAAAACATTTGGGAGAAGAATGTCGGGATAATTGGATATTGAGTGGTGTGCGAGGCCGTGGCCAATGAGCCTGCTGAGTGTGGGGTCTAGGAAGGTTCTGGAGACACAGGGTGGACAGTGTGGGGAGGGAGTGACGGAAGCCCTGCTTGTCCCATCATTGGCAGGTCCCCACTTAGCATCCAAGTCAGTGGAGAGAAAATCTGTGCCCAGGCATCTTTCAGCACGTAGCACAGGGAGAATCATCACACAGAAGAGAACTGCCGACAGCCTGAACCACAAACCTTCTAGCTAAACAGGAACAATTAAACGGAACCTGATGCCAAGAGCAATTCTCGTTCTAGTCATTCACTAGTCATCTCTTGGATTATCAGTGATATTTCCCTCTTTATCTTCTTTTCCTGCTCTGTACCATAAGCTATCTTTACTAAGCAGAGTTCAAAATGCACCCAAAAAAATAAATAAATAAAAAATAAAATAAATTCCAGAGGAACTGGGCTTATTCCCTCTCTTGGGTGGTGGATGGAACTTGGTGCTCCTTGGAAAGGGAGGTGCTGACTTTGAATCAGGGCGATTCCCCAGTGGCAGGCAAGCTGCTGGTGGCTGCCCACATCACACACTTAGCACCTGCACACCCACCACCCCGGGGAAGGAAAGAGGGTGTACCACCATGGAGTGAGACAGGAAGTCAGCGGCTGAGACCGTGTCTTAGTTTGCTTGTGCTGCTCTAACAATATATCACAGGCTGGGTAATTTATAAAGAGCAGAAATTTATTTCTCCCAGTTCTAGAGGCTGTAAGTCCAGGGTCAAGAACTGGCAGGGTTGGTGTCTGGTGAGGGCTGCTCTCTGCATCCAAGATGGAGGCCTGAAGGCTGTGTCCTCCCCAGGGGAGAAACATCATGTGCAGAAGGCAGAAGGGCAGCAGGGGTCAACTCCCCTGGGGAGCCCTTTCAAGAGGCAGTCAGACCTGTCCATGGAGGTGGAGGCCTTGTGACCCAACCCTGTCCCTAAAGCCAGCCTCCTAATACTGTCACATTGTGAACTAAGGTTCAACATGAATTTTTGGAGGGACAAAGTCATTCAAAGCATCATAGATGGCAAGATCAGATGGATAGTTCCCCCAAGATATGCCTGACCCTACCAAGTGACACACAAAGAATTGACAACACCCCGAGCTGCCAACCTGCAGGGGTGACCCCCTCCTTGCTGACTGTGTTTAAAGACTGCTTGCCATTACACGGACCACCAGATCAGCGCCTCAGTACTCCCGAGGGGGCCCTTTCCCTCTTCTCAGACAGGGTAAGTCAGGGCCATTGATGTAACTGACCCCCACACCCTATGACACAGGGCTGTGTTTGCTGATTTCCTTCAATTCTCTTTTTAAGGTAAAATGGCATGTGGGTAGCTTGGCAAAGTTCACATGTGTTACTGAGAAGAATTCTGTCTTTCTCCCTATCTCTCTCCCCTCTATCCTCTTCCTCTCTGACTTCTCCAGACAAATCCACCTCAAACCCACAACCCTTTCAGGGGAAACCTTTATTATTTGTTTTAACAAGCCCTTAGGTATCTCTTGTTATGTGCCAAATATGATTATAGGAGCATTTACAAATACCAAACTATTACCGATAGCAACTGTGTGTGATTGGCACCTATATTACCATCATCTGTATTTTACAGAGTAAAAGAGGAACAGAGAAGTTAAGTAACTTTTCCAAGATCACATTGCTTACCGTAGGCAGAACAAGGCTCTGAGCCCAGGCAGGCCATGATCATAACTATATCCCTGGGCTGCCCTATTTCTTGCACTGTGGCTGTCCTCAGACTGGGTTACACTTGTGGAATGTAAAGCTGGTCATGACCTTCTAATGACAATTTGGCCTTACCAGGTACAGGGGGAGCCACTGCTCACCCCTCTGTTCTCAGGTTTCAGAGTTGGCTTTGCTTGAAGCGGCCACTGCAAGGCAGCCTTGGGTGCCCAGCCTTCTTCTTCCTCATGCTCAAGGCCCAGCGGTAGCTTAGATTATGTCAGAAAACTCAGAGGAGCCAGCAGGTTAGGACAGGGCAACATGCCCAGGAGCAAGCAGAGATGAAGGTCGCCTGAACCAAGGCTGATCGTTTGTGCTCCTTTGGGTCCTGACCTGCAGCAGAAACCGACTAGTCAACTTAACCCCCTTCCAAAAAGGACAGTATGGGAAGGAGTCTGTGTGGCTCATCCCATGGAGGGAGATTTGATGGGCCTGGAGAGAGTGGCCCTGGAGACCTCGGCAGCAGGGCTCACGGATGGCCTCTGTACGACGTTCCTAAGGAATGCATCCAACTGCAAGCACCTCCCATCCTTTCTTCTTGATTTTTAACGGACACGTGGTCATTGTACATTTATTTTATGGGCACAGTATGGCAACCTAATTCCTGTGTGTGGTGTGTGATGGGATCAGGTTCATTGGTATCGCCATCACCTCAGACATTCATAATTTCTTTTTGCTGGAATATCTGAAATCCTCTCCTCTCTCTCTCTCTCTCTCTCTCTCTCTCTCTCTCCCAGCTGAGCTATACCCCCAGCCCCTCTCTACTATCTATTCTGAAGTACTCAGTTTTAACAATCAGTACCCTGTTGTGCTATAGAACATTGGGGCGCTCCTTTTATCCAAGGACACCCTGTGTCCATCACCAGCTTCCTTCCCTTCCCCTCTCCCTCGCGCCCTTTCCAGGCTCTGGTAATCTAGTGTTCTATTCTTCATTTCTGTGAGATCAACTTTTCAACTTCCACATATAGAACCTATGCTGTTCATCTCTCTGTACCCGGTTTATCTTACTTAACAGAATATCCTCCAAGTTCATCCACGTTGCCACAAATGACAGGATTTCATTCTTTTTTTTTTTAATGGCTCAATAGTATTCCAATGCATATGTGTACCACCTTTGCTTTATCCTGTCATCCACTGATGGACACTTTTGGCAGTTCCGTGTCCTGCATGTCTTGGCAATTGGGGATAATGCTGCAATAGACCTATGAGTAAAGATAATCTTTGTACCGTATTGATTTCTTTTCCTTTGCACATGTACCCAGAGGTCGGGGTTGATGGATCATATGGCACTTCTAATAGTTCTCATTTCTTGTGTTACTCCAGTGGATTTCCATTCTGCACAAAGAGACCCTGATTACAACAGGTCTGGTCCTAGGGGAAGCTCAGCCAGGCTTTGGGAAAGCCAGGGAGGAGGAATGGACACCATGCAGGTAAGAACAGCAGCTGTTCACTCAATGCCCACCATGGCAGATCCCCAGTGTCACTATGCCCCATTCCTGTTCACCATACCGCCTGATCCATATCTTTCTGTTTTGACTCCACCTTGTTAATCTTGCCCTGATTCCTCTCTTGTCTTCCTTGATGGTCAGGTGTTGGTTCTTCTGGTCTCTTCCAGGGTGCCATTTTGGGAGGGCCTTAGGTGGGTTTTATTATCTTCCTGTATTTGTTTCTACTATTTTTATTTTATAGTTATTAATGTCTGAATGACATTTTTTTACTTGAATCATCTCATTTAATCTCAAAGGCTCTGTGAAACAGGCAGATGGCTATTGTTTCCACCACCCTGTAGAAGGTGAGCTGGGATGCAGGTCGACGGATGGCTTCAGTTACCAAGTAATCAAGAAGCAGCTTTTGCACTGAAACCTAGGGCTTCCAATTTTGTAATGCCAGGTTGCTTTCCACTCCTCCCATCATGATAGTTTCCAGGTTGCTATGTGTCTTTCCAGAACAGTCTTTGATTAATTTAATACATATCCTCTTGTTTTTCAGAGAAGAAAGAAGAGCAAGAATGTGGTAAAAGGCAGGAGGCAAGACTCTGCTAAGGATTTTTTATGGTAAAATAAGAAGGTTAAGTGTTCATTTCAGCATGTTCAGAATATTTTGTGTTTTCCTTCCCTTGGCATTCCTTTTTTAATCCCTTGAAAAATAACAGTCACAATTCACTCAGTGAGTAAATAGGATCCAGCTCTCAGGCTGGCGGTCCTTCAGCCAACACCCACAGCTACATCATATTTCCTTCAGTCTTGGTAGGAAAGTCCTCTTGCCATTTAGACCTCTGTCAACACCAGTGGAAAGCTAAATGCAAATGACAAATCGGTTGTTATTACCAGTCTTGTCAAACCTCAGTCCCCACTGAGTTGGCTCACATGTGCTGCTGTTCCAAACTGGTTTAGCAGATACAGCAGGGGGTCTGGAAAACCGGGGTCCAGCTGCAGTGGGTGTTGGGTGAGTCCCAACACCACCTGGAGATTATCTCAGAGATTCCTCCAGTGCCTAAGTCCTGGGTGGTGACCACCTCTGGGGTACATCTTAAATTAAGTCATTTTGCAAAACATCTGTGAATTCATTTATTCATTCAAAAGATATTTATTAAGTGCCAACTGTGTGCCAGGTGCTGGTCACAGGGCTAAGTGAACAATTTAAATTCTCTGCTTTTATTGAATAATTGAATGCCTATAAATGTGTGTGTGTGTGTGTGTGTGTGTGTACATGTATATGTGTGGAGTGAGTTTTGATATCTTTTTTTTAATATTTATTTTTTAGTTGTAGTTGGACATAATATCTTTATTTATTTTTATGTGGTGCGGAGGATTGAACCCAGGGCCTCACAGGTGCTAGCTCTACCGCTGAGCCACAATTCCAGCCTGAGATTTGATTCTTAAGGAAGGAGTAATAGACTTCATTTCCTTCACAATCGAGGAGTTAGGGTGGATAAGCAAGGTTGTAACAGAACATCTCAAAATGGATTTGTTGTGGGTCAAGACCAGTAGGAGATGAGTACTGGGGATGGGAACAGGGAACAGGAAGGGAAGGAAGTGGGCAATGAAATTGACCAAATTGTTATGTGCATGTATGATTATATTGTGATAAATCCATCAATTTTGCATAACTATAAAGCACCAATAAAATTACATATATACACACATACATACACACACACACAATTGTACAATCATTTAATAGTATGATTTGGGCTAGGCTTGCTTGGTAGTCTTTTTGCTGATCTTATCTGGGCTCATTCACAGTCACAGTCCTTGGTGGCTTACCCTCTGGGTTGCTAGCCAGACTGCTTCGTCTCTCTTGTCCATGGCCTCCTTGGTAGTCTTAGGGTTCCCAGAAGCCAGAGAAGACAAAACCTGTGTCTAAGCTCCATTGACTGAAGCTAGTTTCACAGGCCAGCCCAGTTACAGGAGCGTAGAAGAGGCCCACTCAAGGGCATGAGTGTCAAGAGGCACAGGCACACGGGGGCCGTCACTGCTGCAATCTGTGCAGATGTTGTGTAACAGGAAGTGGCACAGAATATGCCCTATTGGAGAGTCACCTCTTCCACAGGTACTACATTCCCTGAGGGGATGCAGGTGACCTAGTGTAACCCAACTTTGAATTTTAACAGGAAGTCAGAAATCCATATATATATTCTCCTACTTAAAATGTTTTGTAGTTAGTGCAAAATTTTCAAACCTATTGTGGCCAAAGCAAAGCACTTCTATGGGCTGATTTTACTTAAGAGTTCATAGCCTGTGACATCTGTAATTGAGAGTGGAACACTAGCATGTGGAGTATTGGTTTTGAAACATTTTGAAATTTTCAAGTAGTAAAAGGAAAACTGCAAAAAGATCTGAATTTCTTACTTTTGCTGGTATAGATTTTTTTTTTAAAAAAGCAACTATCATCTATTATTCTCTGATTTTGTAGAAATGGGTAAAATCCTAAAATGAGAATAACATGAAACTCACAATAATGTACAGTTCTTAAGTTATGAGAGTTAAAATCTTATACCAACATGTTCCTTATTCTTCAATTCTAAGATGTGCCTTTGTCATATACTACAATTTTGAAATCATCATCCAGCTTGATTTTTTTCTACATTAGTGCATTATAATTGTACACAATAATGGGATTTATTGTTATACATTCAGACATGCACACAATATAACAATATAATTTGGCCAGTATCACTCCCCAGCACTTCCCCCACCCCCTCCTCTTATTCCTTGGTCCCTTTCCTCAACTAATCTACCTTTGATTTCCATGAAATCCACCCCCACCTTTCTTTTCCTTTTTCTGCTCTAGCTTCCACATATGAGAGAAAATATATGACCCTTGACCTTCTGAGTTTGGCTTATTTTGCTTAATGGTCTCTAGTTCCACCAATTTTCCTGCAAATGCCATAATTTCATTTTTTCTTTCACCATACTATAGAACTACATGCATATCCATGTTTATAGCAGCACAATTCACAATAGCCAAACTATGGAACCATTCTAGGTATCCATCAACAGATGCAAGGATAAAGAAAATGTGGTATATACACAATGGAGTTTTATTCAGCCATAGCTTGATTTTGTAAATAAACATATGCACTATCATGTTTTTTTTTTCTCCTTGGGTATATTATTAAGCAATTGTTTTTTTAAGGTACTGGATGCAGATTTAAGGTAAGTATGATACTGTCCTTATTTTTCTCATTTCATTCATGAATTGGTGAAAACTGTATAAGGTGGGTGTGGGTTGAATATAGTAACTTCTAGTAGGGTAGAAAGAGTACTGGTTTGAAATTTGATGTATCTCACTTTTAATCCTTGCTTCACTCTTTGTGGCTTTGGAATTTTTTTCTTTTACCTCTTTGAGTTCCAGTTTTCTTACTTGTTAAGTGAAAATAATAATATAGGCTTATACATTAAAGATTATATAAATTGCCTTGCAATACCAGGCACACAATAAATACTCAGTACATGGTAGCTATTGTCACACACCTTTACAAGGAATCATGGGAATCTGTACATTTACTTCTATGCAGAGCGCATGATGCAGATGGCTGGCCCCTGGTGTGAATGTTGAGGGCCAGTGCTGGCTCTGTCATTTCATGGCAGCAAATTCACTCAAGTGGCAGCCACATATAATTCTGCAGTAGAGATGAAAAGCATCCAGGGCATGGGACACCCTTGCCACCACCTTGACTTTGACAATGATTATCCTGCTGTTTGGACTGTTGGACTTTCAGGGTCTTTCTCAGCAACCATTGCCATATCCTGGAGCTCAAGCAGTGGTGACCTTATTTACCGTTCCTCTTTTGGATATTATGGGCCAGCTCAGGTCAACCTTGTTTTATATGTTTATATATCATATACATATGCTTCTTGTCTTTAATTCTATTGATGTGATGAGTTATGTTTATTGATTTCCATATGTTGAACCAACCTTGCATTCCTGGGATGTACCCCACTTGGTCATGGTGCACTATCTGTTTAATGTTTTTATGTGACTTGCCAGTATTTTATTAAGAATTTTTGTGTCTACGTTCATAAGGGATATTAGCCGAAAGTTTTCTTTCCTTGATGGTCTTTGTCTGCTTCTGGTACCAGGGTTATACTAGCTTTATACAATGAGACTGAAGGGTTCCCTCCTTTTCTATTTCATGGAATAATTTGAGGAGGATTGGTGTTAGCCTTTCTACCTGAGGCATGACCAAAGTCATGTGTTCAACATGTCATTTCCCCACTGTTTACTTCGACTCCATTTGTTGGAACTCTGGGGAGGAAGTGGTGTCAGGATGTCACCCAAGCTGTGCTTGGCTGTATTAGCCTCTGGGAACAGGTGGATGAGTAAAGGCCCATTGCTCATCTTTCTGTTGGTGACAGCTTTCTCCCCTGCCGCAGCAGGTGAACATGAACAGGTTGTGGGTCCTTACCTGAGCTGGTCTTGACCCCTATTATTCTTGGCCATCTCTGACAACCAAATCCATTTCCTGATTCTCTAATTGTGTCATGTGAATCTTAACTTGATTTGGATCTTTAAAGTTCCTGATTTTACTTTCTTTTTTCTCCACAGAAAGAAAGTAATAAATATAAAAACATGTTGACTTCAGGGTTGGGCAGATTTGGGTTTAGTTGCTGCCTACTAGCTATGATATTGAGTAAGTTAATTGGGTTTTCTGGGGCTCCGTTTCCTCATCTGTAAAATGGGTGTGATGATACCTACCTATGGCACTATTTTGGGAATTAAACATGACATCACATTATTACATAAAAAGCCTAGCATTGTCCTTGGCACAGAGTAGGCACTGAACTCATTAACTCAACAAGTACCTGTTAAGGTTTTACCATGGGCAAGGTGGCATTTTAGCAATGGGGGTCTAGCAGAGAACAAAAACAGTTTCCATGTCAATCAAACTTACTTTCTAGAGGTTAAAACCATAAAACAGTCACTTAAATGGCTAAAGGAACAAAAGAAGTGAAATAGTGAAGTGCTCTGAAGACAATATACCATAGGGAGGTGGGGGGAGGGGCAGGAAGGATAGGGAAACCCCCTTCAGGGGACTGATCAGTCCAGGCCTAGTTAACAAGAACCAGCCAGATGAGCAAAGACACAAAAGTCATCTTCTGGTTGAAGGAACCAGTGAGTGTGCAGCCCTCTTTCTGCTCTTCTTTCCAACTCTGACCGAAGGCTGGAACCTTGTGTTGCTTTCCATTCTGACAACTTGCGTAGGGGATTCAGCCCTGGACCAAATCCTCTCTGTTCCCAGAGGCCTGGTGGGAAGGAGCTGAGCTTGATCTCCTGATGAAACGTGGGTGCAGAGTTTGTTCCCAACTGCCCAGACTCACCATTTTGGAGAAGCCTGTCCTGGCTTACAATAGCTTGCTCTTATCTCTGCTGTGTTTCTGAGACCTCAGGCTTTGGGCTTCCACGTTAAGATTCATAATTTCTGAAGGACTCTTGTCAGGCTGACTCAGCTCTCCAGGTGGGCCCTGGGGTCCTTCACACATAGTCATCACTCCTTCTGCTGCTTTGGTCACGACCCCTCCCCCACAGTGCCTGCTACCATGTTTGGTTCCTGGACAAGGAATGCTCTTATCTTTCCACTCAACCCCCCCACCGCTGACACCCCCCTTCCTCCTTTATGTCCTCTATCGCTGCTTTATCACTAGTATGTGTAGTGACTGCGGATCCCAAGAAACAGGTAAAATGCCCAAAGAAAATTTCCACTGGGCCCCGAGCAGCGTCGGTTTGCAGAAGCAGCTCAATGAGTGAATGAATCTTCAGCAAACGTGTGGCCTCTCTTGGGTAATCTTGGCAAAGTTAGAAGCATTGGCCAGGTGATCCTAACTCCACCTCAGAGGAGAAGCCCTGTTCTGGGAAGACTATTGTAGGACTTTCCTTTTCCTGGGCTCTGATTCCTAGAACTCAGGCCACAGAGGTCTGCCAACGGGATATTGTTCTGGGTCCAAGGAAAAATCACTAGTGTCCCGTTGGGTCCCTGTGGCTTTTCTCTTGGTACCTGGTCTAGAGGTGAAGAGTTCAGGTGGAAATGGCTGTCCTGTAGTGCACATGTTCCCCAAGGTTGTGACTACCTTTGTTTAATCATCTCCATCATCTCTTTTCTAACAGACTATTTACAATCTGCTGGGACCACAGCAGTGACCTGCAGGCTTAAGAGGGAAGTAAACTGGTGTACCAGCTAGGGAGCTGCTCTCTGAGCTCTGACACCCACCCTGCCTCCCCCGTAGGCTCAGGGAAGATGTGGTTTATATTAGTGACCTGGAGAAAGTTCATGCCCTCTGGGAACAGTGTGTCCATGAAATGGCAGGGTGATTAATGGTTTATTTACAGCACTGACATCCAGCCTGTCAGGACCCTTTAGCAGCCTTTGATGTAAAACACACCGAGGGGCCCTGGGTCATCCTTATCTCCTCAGAGGAGAGAAATCAGAAATGAAGAATGGTGGGCCAGGGCTCTGAATGCTGGGCTTCAGGGCTCCGAATGGTGAAAACAGACAAGAGCCAGCAATTAGGGGGCGGTGGGGGAGTTCGGAGGGTGGGCAGCACTCAGCAGGGTGAGCTCATGGTCTTTCTCCTTTTTCCTTCTCTCTTGGATCTTCTTCCTTGGGCACCCCCATGTCAACTGGGACCCTCAAGTCTCACAGGAGAGTGATTTCACATGTTATGCACACGTTACCAGGGGTAACGCCACGCATGTTTGCATTTGTCAGGGACGGTGGGTGGGCAGTGGGAAGGCCACAGTATTGAACCCTTAATGACCATTTAAAGCACTCTGGCCTCTGGTTGAAGGAGCCCTGTTTCTTTAAGAGAACAAAAGAACCCAAACTGATTCCCAGCCACCCAGGACAGACACTGGAGTTTGCAAAAAGGCAGCTACAAGCTGACTCCAGCCTACAGCTGTATTTTGTTTGGCTACAGAGAGCTGAAAAACTTTTTAGTAGTTGCCAATGCCTAACAATAAGATTTCAATTGCACAAAAACATTCAGAATGCTGCTGTCT
Source organism: Spermophilus citellus (assembly GCF_964194105.1). NCBI lineage: Eukaryota > Metazoa > Chordata > Mammalia > Rodentia > Sciuridae > Spermophilus > Spermophilus citellus. Next base: position 41,310,098 of record NC_138189.1, on the reverse strand, counting down.
TTTGGAAAATGGGAGATTTTGGAGACTGGGCCTGTGTTTCTTCAGGGCCAAAGATCTGGGGCTGACCAAGGGTGCCCCCCTCAACTGAGTCCAAGCCTGTGTCTAGAGCCTCCCCAAATGATACTTCGCGTTTATACAATTTATTACTGCACTTGGGCTGCTGTTTTATTAATTCTTAGTTCAGTTCATGCCTGTTTTGATGAGTACTTAATGCAAATTCTTTGAATCAGCAAAAAAGTTTGTTTTCATCAGTAAAATAGGGATGTCAAAACTCACCTAATATGAGTGTTGATTTGGAAGCTGTTATTCAAATTGACTTTTTTTTTTGGTACTGGTGTGGAACCCAGGGGTACTTTTACCACTGAGTCCATCCCCAGTCCTTTTTATATTATTTTGAAGGTCTAAATTACTGAGGCTGGCCTTGAACTTGTGATCCTCCTGCCTCAGTCTCCCGAGTTGCTGGGATTACAGGCATGCACCACCATACCAGGTTTATCAAATTGACACTTTAGAAAGTGCCTATATTTATGAAGATTCATCTGAAAGTCCTACAATATTCCAATGCAGCCTGGATTCTGGACTTTTAAAGAATTCTTTGAGAACACCAATCAGCAATTTTCCACTGTCTGACATGAGAACGTAGACAGCAAGAGTAATTTCCCACTTCAGGGTTGATTAGTATTGGGTCAGACAAAACTGCATCTGGCTAAGAATGGAAAGATACAGAGAATAAAGAAATATCCTACCATGAGAGCACAGGAAGGTATCATCTAACATCTCTCTGGCTGCAATTTTTTCTATTTTCTTGTGGAAAAAATTAGGCAAAGGAGAGCTACAGTTGGTCTAATGAGTCACAACCCATAACGAGACACAGGTGGCCTCAAACCCTTGCTTCTGGCAGGCATTCTATTTGCCTTTTTTGTTGTGTAATTCCTCTTCTAGTTCTTCCCAGGCCAGTACCTGCAGTGTGGGAATCCAGAAGCAGTGGTGCTTGGTACAATTTCAGGTACAGTTACAAGTGGTCCTGTCCATGGGCACCGAACTTCACCTTGATGGGAACAGGCCAGTTCATCTGGAATCAGTTACACACTAAGGAGATGGCCAGCTCTTAATTGCGCTGCTCACATTATTCCTTCATAGGAAGAACTGGGCACATGCCTCTAAGCTGCATGATCTCCCTCATGTACCTAAATTTGCATGAGTTAGAATACTTTGGCTGCAAGTAACAGATACACAAATGTAATTATTATTTCAATTGTCAGGAAGTCTGACGATGGATTCAAATCTTTCCTACTAGAAGGATTTATATGATCTTTTACATTTAATGTCCTTTATATAATTCTTTAAAAAATTGCTAGACATGCCAAAGGGCAGCACAGTGAAATAAAAACCAAGAGATAAAACAGATCATGGAAACAGATCTCCATTGTAGTTAGCTGACAAGAGCTTTAAAATAGCTATGATTACTACAGTTGAGATAATAGAGGGAAAAGTGGGAGAAATAGAAGATCAAAGTGAAATTCACAGCTTTTTGGAATAAAATAAATCTAATAAAATTAGATTATGCAAAGCATAAAACCTGAAATTAAGACCTCATTAGATGAGTGAACAACCAATTAGACACAGTAGATGTGGTTAGTGAAGTAGAAAATCGTTTGTGTGTGTGTGTGTATGTGTGTGTGTGTGTGTGTGTGTGTGTGTGTGTGTGTGTGTGTAATCAGTATACAGGATAACAATGCAAAAGATGGGAAGGGTATAACTGGAATTAAAGCTTCCTAAAACTGTAGCATTATATGGTAAATGGTAAAAAATAGTCATTTTTACTAGCAAAAAGCTTGTGATACATTTTTCACCTCTAAGTGATCCTGAAATGAAGAGTAAGATGTGCTTCACTATTAAGTTAAGATAAAATGGAATCAAAAGAGTTAAAAATAGATAGGAAAAGAGAGAAAAGGAAAGAATAAATGTGTGAAATATAAAGTAAATGGCAAAATAATAGATAAAACAAGAATATATCATTAACTGCACTAGATATAAATGGACTAAATATTCCATTAAGTGACATTGTTTTAGTAGCTGGATGGTAGGTAATGATATTGGAGGTTGGAAAGTTAGCCAACTCCAGGACCCATGACTTGTAGTAGCAAAGCATGTGCCTGGCTCATGTAGCAGGAAGACCAAATAATAATTATAACCCTTCATTTTAAGTAAAAACAGTGGGAAATAGAATATTAATAGTGTGCATGTTTGTTGTGACTGGTTGCACTTACCAAAGTATCAGAAAAGATCTGTTCAGGCAAGGATTTGATGATTTGAGAAAGGAAACAAAAAGCAGCCTGTAGAGTCCAGATACTTGGGGTATTAAAAGATTAAAAAACTCATCTATATCTAGGCTCCAAACAGTAAGAAATAAGATGGAGAAAAAATTTAATAATGGCCCATTAAGATTCAGATTTACAGCAAGATCAGATTAGGTGTGTGGTTTTCCTATCCAAGCCAAATGACTTCAAAATTGTTAACACTGCATTAAGAGAAAGTCAAATGAGATCAAGAAAGACACCTGTCGGACTTGAGAATTCTACCTAGGAACTAACATACGGAAGAGACTGGAAACATAGATATCTAGGAACCTTGCTATGTTTTTGAGGAAGTTTTATTGCCAAAGAAATATGAAAAAAAGAATCATGTACGTAAAACAAAAACCTTTTCTAGTTGAAGCTTGAAACCTTTAGACCTCAAAATCTCAACCTGCAGGAACAACTGTTGACAACTGAGCCATCCCTGAAGAGGGCATACTTTCCAATGTCTACTTCAGGTATAACCAAGGAGGTGACGGTAGACAAGGAAGAATGTCCCAGAGGGGAGAGCTGTGGGTCATGGCAAATAACATACCTGCATCTAAGGTTTTTCTTCAGTGGAATTAGGATTGAATCAAGGAAGCTTCCCTACCCACAGAGAAGGGTTTTCATGATACCTGCCTGGCAGGACTCCATCATTGCTGTGTCCTAATGACTGCTGAGTGTTCACTGAGCTTCCTATTTGTGAATGAGTTTTCAAAGCAGTTATTCTCTATTCCCCACTGAGTAGTATGTGCCTGTGTGTGTGCTTGTGTGTGTTGTTTACAGGTGACTGGATCACAAGGGTGTGGAGGTGACTAGGAGTTTGCATTCTGTAGAGGTTCTGGAGTTTAAAGTGGAACTTCGAGTCATCCCCCCTAAGGAGAGGAAAAGCTTGTTGATGTGAGAAGACAAGAGAAATGGACTCTTGGTGACTCAAGTGTTGTTGGACCGTGACCAAGAATGGTCTGTGTTCACCAAAACATGTCTCCTTTACCTCCTGTACACACAGCCAGTCCTCTTGCCTTTCTTTCTTTGCAGTTATGAGGGGCCAAGTGCCTGAATCTGTGGGAAAAGCCTTTTTGCCACTTTCAGTCCTGGCTCATAGAAACCTCCGATGTGAAATTATGGCATTTGCCAGTAAATGGGTGGAAATGGGGACTATCATGCCAAGTGAAATAAGCCAATCCTAAAGAAACAAAGGCTGAGTGTTCTCTCTGATGTGTAGATACTAACTCATGATATGGGTGGAGGAGGGAAGAATATAGATTCATTAGATTAGACAAAGGGGAATAAAGGGAAAGGAGGGGGGATGGGAATAGGAAAGACAGAATAAATCAGACACTACTTTCCTATGTTCATATATGAACATAGCACCAGTGTGACTCCATACCATGTTCAACTACAAGAATGGGAAGTTATATTCCACATATGTATAATATATCAAAGTACATTCTACTGTCATGTATATCTAAAAAGAACAAATATTTTTTTTTAAAAAAAACCCTACCATACAATCTCATATGTTCTATCTTCATCTATAGACCAACTGGATGTTCATGCCCAGGGTGACTTTGGAAGCCATATGATAAATGTAGAGCCTCCGTCATCCTGGGTCTCAGAATGTAACCTCCCTGTGTTCCCATCTCCCACCTGATTGGCTTTTAAAAATTCCACCGTATAAGACTGCGGAGATTTTGCAGTTGTGGCTGGTGTTACCTTAATTAATATACCAGCCTTCCCTGCAAGTCATTCTCTACATTCTTTGACACCCTCTAACTTATGCACTTATGGCAGAGAGCAAATTATGAGCTTTGACAGCTGGCCAAGCCGTTGTTCAGAAGAAACATATTATCTTGCTGAGTTTGGGATAAACCAAAGAACTGTCAAGGGTAAAGCATATGGTCATCAGTCATCCTACAGTAGTGGGTGGGAATCTTTTTACAATCCCATTCTTGAGCTTCCCCTACTGCCAAAACACTCTTCCCGCAATTCCAGTTATTAAAGAGGTAGCAAGGGTTGTAGGAACAGCCTTTGCTTAATTCTCTTCCAAAGCCTTATGATGCTGTGGATATACTTATGATGTGTCCTGAGAGCAGTGTTCTGCCACGGGGTCAACATATTTCCCCACAAAGCCCAAATCCTGGAAATGTCTGACTAACGTTAGCATCATGTCTTAAGGGGGTGAAATAGCCCTGCTATCTGGCCCCAGGAATGTAAGCCTCCTCATTTCAAGTAATTCATCTCCAAGGGGTGTTTCTGTGTTTTTCTTGGTCAACTACACAGTCATCTCTTTTTGTAGCCAGGAGTAATTTGTTTCTCTGAAACCGTCCAGCTTACAAGGTTTGTCTTCCAACCAGGAAGGGCGTTGTGGTGCAGTTCTGTCTGACACACACTGATTCATGATTGCTTTAGGGAACTAGCTCCTTGTCATCCTATTAGAATACGAATTTGGCAGTGGGGTAAGATTTCAGTTCAGTGAGTAAAAGAATAGTGGAGAAATGCGTGTCGTTGAGCCTGAGTGTGACCATGTGTATCTGTCTTTTATTAAGCAATGGGTCTAAAAAAATGTCAGTGAGATTCTCAAAGATGGGAATCAGGTTTCCCGGCAAGGCTGAGGACAGGCCCAGTTAAGCTGTTATGAATCTGATGTTTTAGATATAAAATCAAATGAGGAGGAAACAAACTTTAGCCCTCACCGGATGGCCCGCAAGTGCAGAGCAGGAGATGTGAAGTTGTACGTTCTTTCTGTCAATTAGAGGCTGCCCTCCTGCCACACACCCCTGCAGGTTGAAGATGATGACTTCAGAGACTGAGTCGCTGGATTGCAATCTGTCATTCATCAGAAAGATTGGCAGATGAAAATTTGGGATTTGGGAATTTAGTGTTAGACTCTTATTGTTACATCTTGTAATAAGGCTCAGATTGACCCACTGACAGGCTGATTCGCGTATTTAACAAGTATTTATCAAACAGCTGTCACATTAGAGGTCCTGGTCTGGGCTCTGGGGAGACCGTGGGGCACAAAAAAGAGAGTTTCTTCCTCTGTGGAGTTTGCAGTCTGGTTGGAGACACAGATCAATAAACAGACTCAATCACAGTGGCGACCAGGGAATGTTACAAAATGTGTATACAGTTGCTTAGGGAGGCCAGGGAAGGGTCGGCCAACCCAGTTCTGTGGAGGGCTCATGAAAGATTCCCTGGAAGAAAGGATGTCTCGACTGTCACATAAAAGATGAGGGACAGCTAGGCGAAGGCTGCAGTTGGGATCAGGGAGAGTTTGGCAAGGGAAGGCAACAAGCTAGAGAATTTGAAGCCGAGGGAAATGCAGAAAGCATGGTGTGGAGGGACCCGGGGGAGTGGGCAGGAAAAACTGAAAGCAAGCTTCAAATCTGCAGAGTTTGTGGCCCATTTCTCATGTGGCTAGACTGTTTGCAAGAGAAAGAGGGGCTGTTGAATCAGCTTAAAATTAGCTTGATAATAGCTTGACTTTGTAGTTAGTTCTCTTTGCAGAGCTCGAAGGCTGGACAGATGCACGTGGTGGGCAGCTGGCTTCTTCCGACCTCTGCTGCATGTCTACTTTGTTCCATTTTCTTACAGATGTCCTCCCAGATCTCCAACTCACTCTAAATAATCTGTGCTAGCAAAGTGAAGAGAAAGAGTAAATATTGCAAGTGACAGATGATCCTAAATCCTCCATCTGATTTGGGAGTGTGATCACATAGACAGGGACCAGACACACACACATAATCACATGCATGCTCACTTTTTTTTTTTTTAAAGAAGCTTTATTGGGAACAGGGGGAGGGAGAAGAGGAGGGAAAGGGGAAGGACTGAGGACTGAATTGCAGCAAATTAAATTCCATAATTGTATAATTATGTCAATATGAACCTCAATATTATGTCTAACTATAATGCACAAATAAAAAAATAAAAAACAGCTTTTTTGAGGTAAAATTGATGCACAACAAGTTGCACATATTCATTGCATACAAAGTGATGAACTTGGACTTATTCAGATACTCGTGAAGGCATAACATTTTTTCTTGATTGTGTGTTCCTTGCTTTACCCCAAAGGCTTTGTAGATGGTCCATATTCTCCCTCTAATGTGCCTCTGCTTTCCTAAATAAACTTTGGTCTCTGATTATCTATCTATTATCTATGTTAAGGAACATTATAATTTCAAGAACTGTGATTTTCAACATGTCTTTAAACTAATTTCCAAAGATTCTCTAGCCTGCTTTACCACTGTATTAGTTTCCCATTCCAAATACTTGACACAATGAACTTCTAAAAAGAAAATGTGTGTGCTGGATGTGGTGGCGCATGCCTGTCATTCCAGCCACACGTGAGGCTGATACAGAGGATCCCAAATTTGAGGTCAGCCTCAGAAATTTAGGGAGACCCTCAGCAACTTAGTGAGACCCTGTCTCAAAATAAAAAAATAAATAAATAAAAAGGGCTGGGATGTGGCTCAGTGATAAAGTGTCCCTGGCTGCGATCCTCAGTACTGCGCCACCCTGCAAAGGAAAAGGTTTATCGTGGCTTGAGGTTTTGGAAGCTTCAGTCCAAGTAGGGTGGCCCCATTGACTTGGGGCCTGTGGAAGGACAGCACATCATGGCAGGGACCATGGGTGGGGGGCAGGGGAATAAAGCCACTGCCTTCACAGCTAGAATCTGAAAAAGAGGAAGACTAGAACCCCACTATCCTCAAGGGACTTCCCCCAGTGACCTGAAGACTTCCCACACAACACCACCTCCCCACCTCCTGAAGTCTTCACCACCTTCCAAAAGTGCCACAGGTTGGGGACCAAGCCTTTAGCACATGGTCTTTTGAGGGGCAATTATCCAAATCATAGTAACCACAGACCCCTTTTGTGTTTTTGGGCTTTGAGAGGACGTTGGTGCCTCTGTGGCTGAGCGTGTCTCTGTGGGGAGGGGACCAGGTCTCTGCGTCCCAGAGCTTATGATTTGTGTGTGTGTCTGGGACAGAGTGCATCATGGCACATACAGAGCACTTACTGGATTCTTTTCTCCAGGAGGGACAGTGTGCCGGTTTAGTCAATTCTCCAAGGAATTATTCAGAGTGAAGTAACGGGAACAGCAATTCATTTGTAAAAACAAACACAGGCAGCCCTGTACCAGCAAACCTGTGGAGAGTAACTTGCTCAATATTTTAAATGGGTTTTAAAGGAGGATTTGGGGTCTTAAACTTGACATTGGGGAGAAAAAAAATAATCCATGTTAAGAAGGAACATATGCGAGACAGACACCGGGCAGCTGAATGTCGTGGGTAAGTTTGACACATTTTAAGTTGCAATTCTAAATTTGAAAAAAAAAAGATATAATCTTATAAAGTTCACCTTGCAAAAAAGTTCTTTTGAAATAGACAAGCTGTTCTGCATGACATTTACCTAATGGTATGGAGTTTTGCAAACAAAAGTGCAAAAGAATCTTAGCTTTGCTGATAGACCTTCAAGAGTAACATCCAGGTCTGGAAGATTTTCCTGACTTGTACTATTCTAAACTGTTTTTAACAATCAAGACATTTCCACCCACTCTTTGGATCTCACAAGAGTCATAGAAAGGCTGCTCCAAATGGAATGAGCAGATACACATGTGATAAAAAATTAATGCAAGAAACCCTGAAAAAGATAAAATTTTGCCAGTTGCAGTGGCACACGTCTGTAATCCCAGCCAACTTGGGGAGGCTGAGGCAGGAGGATTGTGAGTTCAAAGTCAGCTTCAGCAATTTAGCGAGACCCCAAGCAACTCCGTGAGACCCTGTTTCTAAATAAAATACAAAAAATCGCTGGGGGTGTGGCTCAGTGTTTAAGTGCCCCTGAGTTTAATCCCAGTACACAAAAGATGAATGAATGAGTAAATAAATAAATAAATAAATAAAATTTTAACTGTTTACATCAGAAAACATCCCTAGAATCTACTATGAATCAGTGAGCCCAGCAGGCTTTAAGGGATTCAAAGGGAACCAGTTGATTGCAGGAAGGTTAAAGCAAAAAGAACTCAGATCTTAAGAGACCTATTTCTTAAATGCACACATGACGTAATGCTTTTCATAATAATTCTGAGAAGTTCACATTGTTCCCAATTTACTGCTGTATAAGTTGAGTTTGGGGAAGTGCAGAGACTTTCCCAAGTCTCTGTAATTATTGAACATTAAATTAATATTTTAACCTAAAGCCACCGTACCTCTCTGTTCAACACTCCTGCTTCTAATGGCAAAGCTGGTCCCACCTGCATAAATTTAATTTGAAAGTTAAGGATAAAAGATCTTTGACAAGTAAGAAACATTCAACGACTTTTAAAATCAAACAGAATCCTGGGATGAAAACACATGGAAACAGGAATGAAATTGTTTCTGCATAGCTACTTAATTTAATCCAGCAAACCCAAGCACTTTCCAGGCCCTGGTTTAAGCACTTTGAAAATGTGCTTAAACAATCTTATGTGGTAGGTACAATTGGCATCTCCCTTTTACAGAAAAATAAACAGAGAGGTTAAGTAACTTGCCTGAGGTTACCCAGCTAGTAAGTGGAAGGGCAGAGATCCAGCTCCAGAAAGACAGGCCCGAGAGTCTGCGTTTTTAACTTTCAGGCTGTTGCTTCTTTGATCAGTCAACATGAGGTCTAAGGAAATTCCACATTAAGGTGCTGAGTCAGACGTTCAGGTTTTATAGTGTATTTACTTACCCAGTGTCAGATGCACTTTAGGAAAAGCAGATTTTCAAAGCTTTCCTGAATAGTACCATGTCACAGAACAGGAGGCCTGGATGTCTGTATCTGACGAGGATCTCTTGACCCTGTGTGACCCCCATGTGCTCTTCTCAGGGGTGGTCTAATTTCATTGGCCACGGTGAATCAGATCCCATGGCTTCTCTTGGGGGACAGTGGGTGGAGGGCTTGTCCTGCCTGCAGAGTCAGGACTCTCTGATTGGCACAGGGTGATACAGAGGGTCTCCTTTTGTGTTTCTCCATCATTTGTAGTGCTCAGTCACAATAGGCACTAAGAAGCAAATCATATTCCATGCAAGTATGGTTATGTTAAAATGAACCCCACTGTTATGTATCATTGTAGTGCACTAATAAAACTATTTAAAATACTAAAAAGCCAATATGCACTAAGATGCTTCAGAAAACCACAACAATAACATTAAGAGTAACCCTCACCACTAATCACACACACACACACACACACACACACACACACAGAGCTGAGTCAGGAGCCACGTGAACAAACATTTGTGCCAAGGTCTAATGGAGCACTGCTGTGCTTGAGTTAAAGGCTGGGAACTCTCAAAGGAATAGTGTCAGCAGAATTGAGACTGCCCTGTAAGGTGTTACGACATTGAAAAACAAGGGGTGGGGGTGGCAATATGGTAGAGCACTTTCAGATAGCGGTTAATGATGGACAGGAACTTTTAAAAATAAAACCAATAGATTGTATTGTGCATACTTGAGGTTCACAGCATGATGTTGTGGGGCAAATATGGTTAGTGAAATGGTTGCTATAGTGGAGCAGATGAACATGTCAGTCATCTCAGTCACTTTTTGGTGATAAGAGCAGCTCAAATCTACTTGCTTAGCAAAATCCCTAATGCAATACAATTTTATGAATTTTGGTTGGGTGCTAAGCTTGTTCATTCTACATGTCTGCTATTTTGTCTCCTTTGACAAAATCAAGTCCAAGGAGACTAAACACTTGTTACAATATTCTCACCCAATTCCCTTTTCTCTAACTAGGTCAGGGCATAAATAAACAGTGATTTCCCCCTTTATAGAAAGACAAGTTGGACAAACTATGAAGCAAAAGAGGAAATATTATGTAGCAGTAGGTTCTACTTCCATTTCTTTTAGTTGACCATTGTCTTTTGTGTAAAATAAAGTAACAAAAAGTTTCCTTTAATTCTTGTCTCTTTTGCAAGGGTTTTCTAACTTCACAAAGAACTTCCATTTGTTTCTTTTTAACATTTTCCCCTCAGAAAGGCAGAAGGCATGGGATGTAAATTATCATGTTTAATCAGTTCCTAAAGGACATATCAAGTCTTTGGAGAAAACAAAATTCTAAACAGTGTATTTAATCTAGGGAGTATTATTTAAAATGTTTTCTCACCACCAGAACCTAACAGGTAGCAGATTTACCCAACTCTGGACTTTTCCAAGTGAAAACTCTGGAAAATTTATCCTTGTGGCCTGAACATTTAAACCCATTCAGATTTTGGAAGGAGATGGCTGAAATGTCTTGGGTCTCTGGAAAGAAAAGCGCTTGCCTGCAAGGTGTGTTGAAGTTTTGCTCAAGCAGAGAATGACCACAACACTAAGAATCGTAGCTGACCTCAGCATTTCCAGATGTGGAACCAAGTGTCAACATAAATTTCCCCAGATTTTTCTTTTTTGCAAGTGTGGGCTTGACTGGAACACACAAGGAGAAAGCATGAGGTGGTGGCCCCTCTTCCCACGTGAAAGGGCTGCACTGTGTCCCCCCACCCCTGGCACCCACCTCATGTTTCGAAGCCAGCTCTCAAGTGATGGAGCTGAGCCACGGTTTTGTCTGCTTTGGAACAGACCAGAATAAGAAGTTCCAAGAAATGGAGGTGGAAGGGGACCTGAGAGAAGAGAATACACCTCTCGTGAACTTTCAGTTTTGTTTCAAGACACATGGAAATAGCTTTCTTTTAAACCTTGTATTCTACACAGTTCCATGTGCACTGTGGTATATCACCTTCACAATCTTAATTTTAGTGTTGACAAGATTCTCTTAAGTATCTTATAATGGAATTCACTCTTCTCTGCTATTGGAAACTGAATCTTTTCTAAATTTTTAGTAATAGAAAAAAAAAGTTCTCTGCCATTAGTATTTTCATGAGCATAATTGTTTTTCAAAACATTTGGTGGTGTTTCTATTTTTCTGAGTGTCTTTTCAATGGGATTTTTATGAATTATTGGTGCACACCCTCCTTTGGCTCTTTCAGTACATCATTGCTTGGAAAGTCATTAACAAGCAAGCCAGGAGAAAAAAAAAAAAGAGAGAGAGAACTGGGGAAATGTTCATTGTTTTAGTCAGCTTTTTTGCCACTGTGATCTGACAAGAACAGTCAGAGGAGGAAAACTTTATTTGGGGGCTCATGGTTTCAGAGGTCTTGGTCCGTAGATGGCTGACTCTGTTCCTCGGGGTCTGAGGTGAGGCAGAACAACATGGTGGAGGAGTCTGGTGGAGGGAAGCAGCTCAACATGGCACCAGGAAGCAGAGAGAGAGCTCTCACCAAGGATAAAATATATTCCTCAAAGGTGCGCCCCCATACTGACCCACCAGGCACACCCCCAATGACCCACGTCCTCCAGCCACACCCTACCTGCTTACAGTTACCACCAAGTTAATCCCTATCAGAGGATTAAGTCACTAATTAGGTTAAAGCTCTCATAATCCAATCATTTCACCGCTAAACACTTTTGCACTCACACACAAGCTTCTGGGGACACCTCATATCTAAACTATAACATTCATTCAATGAAATGTTAAAAATTAAATGCTGTTTAAAAATTTTAAATATTTATTTGTTTTTGTGTTACTGGGGATTGAGCCCAGGGGTGCTCTACCACTGTGCTATATCTCAAGTGCTTTCTTGTTTATTTATTGTTTTTGACCAGGGTCTCACTAAATTGCCCAGGCTGGCCACTAACTTTGATCCTCCTGTTTCAGCCTCCCGAGTCACTGGGATTACAGGTACGCACCATCGTGCCCAACTAAAATGACTTTTTCAAATGCAAGAATGTTAAAAGTAGATTTTTAAAAATGCCCACAATTATAACCATCCTAATATCATAATTCCACAACCACCTATACCAAAATATGACTGTGTTTCCTATTTGGCCAGTCTTCGCCTTTGCAAAGATGTAACAGCCCAGCAAACACATCCAGCATCCCCTCCTCCACACAAGGGAACTGTGTTGGCTAATTAAATCCTCCCGGGAAACTATAAGGAAGCAACTGCCAGTTTTCCTGTTTTATGAACAAGAAACTAAAGAATCAGAAAAGTTACATAAGCTGCCCAAGGTCACCACTGTACTCCCCAAGTCTCCCTGAGCCCAGTAACTCTCTCAGCATCTTCTTATTCATGAGATGTTTTGCGGATTTCATAGGCTTGAGGAAGCGCCTGCTGGGCCTGACCCTGACCCTGCAGCCTGTGTGCAGCTGTTGTCTGGGGATGACCTTCCTCATTTCCCCAGAGATTCCCTTCACCTCTCCCTTCCTAGGCTCCTCTCCCCTGCGTTCCTGTCGGCCTGTTTCTTGGTTTATTCTCTCATTTTGCTGGAGCACGGCTGAGGAGGAGGAAGAGTGCCGAGGAGGTCCCCTCTTTGGATTTTGAAAATGCCCACTCAGCCCTGCCTTCCTTTATCTCAAGTACTGCACGTGGAGTCCTAGGCGACAGGCCCTTTCCTCCAGAAAGTTTAAGAGAAGGCAGACTCCATTTCTGATTCTTTACCCTTTGTATAAAACCTGTGCTTGCTTTCTGGAGGATTTTAGAATCTTCTGTCTACCCCCTGTTGCCTTAAGGGGGCCTCTGAGACACAGACTGAATAGAACTGAAATGCACCTGATTAACTGAGGGATTAATCTCAAGGGAAGGGAGGTGAGGGCAGCATGAAGGGCCTGCCTGGGAAGGAGCTGAAGAAGAGGTCTCCCCGGAAAACTGAGGGGGTACTGTGGACCAAGAATTGTCCCAGAGAGTTGTCCCCCTTTGAAGGCAAGGTGACTGAACTTTTGAACCTTGAAGTTGGTAGGTCATTGGTTGTGAGTTCTGAGCAGGAGCAGAGTGGTGGGTGGAACCCCCCAGAAGGCATAGCTTCTGCTGGGCTGAAGGCTGTTCTCCAGAGAGGGGGGCTATGTGCCCTTAGCAGCTGCTGTGGCTGGCGAGTGTTCCTCCAAAGTTCATGTGTTGAGCCGTAGTCCCCAAATTCCCATATTAAGGACATGTAGAGGTGGGGCCTGTGGGTGGTCAATTGGATTAGATGAGGTCATGAGGTGGGGCCCGGAGATGGCATTGTAAAGAGAAAGAGAGACACCAGCTAAGCACACTTGCTCTGCCTGTGGGATCGTGCAGCAAGAAGGCCCAAGCCATGTCATCTGCAAATAGTGATAATTTAAGTTCTTCTTTTCCAATTTTTATGCCTTTAATTTCTTTCGTCTAATTGCTCTGGCCAGTGTTTCGAGAACTATATTGAATAGAAGTGGAGATAGAGGGCATCCCTGTCTTGTTCCGGATTTTAGAGGGAATGCCTTCAACTTTTGTCCATTCAGAATGATGCTAGCCTGATGCTTAGCATAGATAGCTTTTACAATGTCAAGGTAAGTTCCTGTTATCCCTAGTTTTTCTAATGTTTTGAACATAAAGGCATGCTGTACTTTGTCGAATGCTTTCTCTGCATCTATCGAGATGATCATATGGTTCTTATCTTTAAGTCTATTGATGTGGTGAATAACATTTATTGATTTCCGTATGTTGAACCATCCTTGCATCCCAGGGATGAATTTAATAGGACACCCATAGCACAAGAGTTAACAACTAGAATCAACAAATGGGACTTAATTAAACTTAAAAGTTTTTTTTCAGCAAAAGAAACAATAAGAGAGGTAAATAGGGAGCCTACATCCTGGGAACTAATTTTTACACCTCACACTTCAGATAGAGCCCTAATATCCAGAGTATACAAAGAACTCAAAAAACTAGACAATAAGATAACAAATAACCCAATCAACAAATGGGCCAAGGACCTGAACAGACACTTCTCAGAGGAGGATATACAATCAATCAACAAGTACATGAAAAAATGCTCTCCATCTCTAGCAGTCAGAGAAATGCAAATCAAAACCACCCTAAGATACCATCTCACTCCAGTAAGATTGGCAGCCACTATGAATTCAAACAACAACAAGTGCTGGCGAGGATGTGGAGAAAAGGGTACACTTGTACATTGCTGGTGGGACTGCAAATTGGTGCGGCCAATTTGGAAAGCAGTTTGGAGATTCATGGGAAAGCTGGGAATGGAACCACCATTTGACCCAGCTATCGCCCTTCTCGGACTATTCCCTGAAGACCTTAAAAGAGCATGCTACAGGGACACTGCCACATCGATGTTCATAGCAGCACAATTCACAATAGCTAGACTGTGGAACCAACCCAGATGCCCTTCAATAGACGAATGGATAAAAAAAATGTGGCATCTATACACAATGGAATACTATGCAGCAATAAAAAATGACAAAATCATAGAATTTTCAGGGAAATGGATGGCATTAGAGCAGATTATGCTTAGTGAAGCTAGCCAAACCCTAAAAAACAGATACCAAATGTCTTCTTTGATATAATGAGAGCAAGTATGAACAGAGCAGGGAGGAAGAGTAGGAAGAAAAGAGTAACATTAAACAGAGACTTGAGATGGGAGGGAAAGGGAGAGAAAAGGGAAATTGCATGGAAATGAAGGGAGACACTCATTGCTAAACAAAATTACATATAAGAGGTTGTGAGGGGAATGGGAAAATAAACAAAGAGAGAAATGAATTACAGTAGATGGGGTAGAGAGAGAAGATGGGAGGGGAGGGGAGGGGGGATAGTAGGGGATAGGAAAGGTAGCAGAATACAACAGTCACTAATATGGCATTATGTAAAATTGTGGATGTGTAACTGACGTGATTCTGCAATCTGCATTTGGGGTAAAATTGGGAGTTCATAACCCATGTCAATCTAATGTATGAAATATAATATGTCAAGAGCTTTGTAATGTTGTGAACAACCAATAAAAAAAAATGTAAAAAAAAAAAAAAAGAAGGCCCAAGCCAGATGTCTAGGCAGATGCTGGTGTTATGATCTTGGACTTCTCAGCCTCCAGAACTGGAAGAAGTGTATCTTGTCAGGTATTGTGAAGGCCACATAAATGGATGAAGGCCACAGCCAGCCTTCCCAGCAGCTGGAGGGTACAAGGCCTGGACATTGGAACTCTTGGACGTGTGTGTCTTCTTCTAGAATTTTTTTTCTTTTTTTTTTTCTCTTTCTTCTTTCTGAAATTTAAAAAATTTCTGAGATCTTACTTTGAAATTCTAAGTCCTCTTCTTTACTCTTCTTTATGTCAGTAGTTTTCTGCTCCTGTTTCATGGTGAGCCACCTTTTTTTCTGATGATATTAACAGTAGCTTTGTTTCTTCCCCCTTCATTGTCTCTGCTTCCTTTGACTTGCTTGCGGAGGGCTCCATCTCAAATGAAGGGAGGCGCATTGGTTTTGTTCCTAATCTTTTGTATCTAAGGCTCTTCCCCACACACCTACTTGGCTGTATGCTCACTTGAAATAGTTGGGCACTGAAATGCTGATCAGAAATTCTTGAGTTAGTGGAGTTGTTATTATTAATGTTATTATTATTTTGAACCCAGAGGCACTTTACCACTGAGCCACATTCCCAGCCCTTTTAATTTTTTTATTTTGAGATAGATGGGTCTTTCTAAGTTGCTTAGAGCCTCACTGAATTGCTGAGGCTGGCCTTGAGCTTGTGATCCTCCTGCCTCAGCCTTTTGAGCCAGTGGTATTATAGGCATGGGCCACCATGTCGCATTAGTGGAGTTATTGACTATGAACTTGCTGTAGGGTGACCTGGAGAGGTCATGTTTCTTTGAGGAGGGCACTAAGACTGTTAGGTCTTTTCTTGTGACTTAATTAGATTCCACAGGGAAGCTTCTGCCAATCTTCTGCATGGAAGAGACAAATCTGGTCTCCATTGGTTTGAGAGCCATGGAGGAGGAGATGACCAGTTGTTTCAAAATCCAGTAAATCTTCATTTGACCTTCCTATTTACCATTTTCCAAAGGCCATTCTTGGTCTCACTCCAGTGTAAAAGAGAGCTGGTCACCAGGCTCATGGGGTGAGAGAAGGAATACAAGGGACCTAATGGCTTCTTAAACAGACTTTCACCCAACACCACCTGTTCCAGAGTCACTGCTCTCCTAACATCTAGAAGAGCTTGATGCCTCCAATGCATGATGCGTCTGTGGATTCTTTGCTATAAATCATCTCCACTCTCTCCGTATAGGATTTAAGTTTCTTGAATCAGTAACTATTCATCCATCTGCTTTCTGGCTTCCACAACTGGGCAGCATTGTCTGCTCTGGAATTCTTTGTTCTTGTACATTTATGCCTTTTTTTCATCTTTATGCTATTATTTTAGTGGAATCACAGGAGGCAGTAAACATTAAAGCATGTGCTCCATCCAACATCTTTAACTGATATCCACGATAGAATCTTCTAATCGTCTTTCTTTCAGGGGAAAGAAATTCTCCTCTGAAACTTCTCTCAACATCTGTTTCATTCTAACTGTGTTGAGCCTGTCTTCTTCAGTGGTAAGGCCTGTCCTTGTTATGTTTTAGATATGAGGTGACCCCTCCAAACTCCTGTGTTAATGCAAAATATTCAGAGGTGAAATGATTATGAGAGTTATAACCCAGTCAGTCTATCATAATTCGAATGGGTAGTAGGGTAGAAACAGTAGGTAAGAGGGCTGTGGCTGGAGGAGGTGGTCACTGGGGATGTGCTCTGGAAGGGGGGCAAACTCTGGAAGGGTGCATCTTCCCTGACACCCCCCTCCCCACGACCACCCCCCTGTCTCTCTGCTTCCTGGCCACCATGATGTTCTGGGTCATCTTGGGCCCACAGCAACGGAGTTGGCCTACCATGGACTGAACTTCTGAAACTATAAGCCAAAATAAACCTTTCCTCTTCTAAATTGTTCTTGTTGGGTATTTTGGCTATCGTGAGAAAAAGCTGACGAGCAAGAGTTCTCATAACCTGAACTTCTTTTCTTGTGTGTACTTGATAAAGATAACTAATAAAAATTTTCTCTTGTCAAATATTTATACAACATTGTATGTTCAAAATTGTGTTAGATCTTCTAAGGGTATATCTAATTGGAGAAGAAAAACATACACATCATGTTGTTCTACTGTGTTAAATAATCAATAATCCATTCACAGATTCTATAGCCAACAAAAACTTTACATAGTATCTTTGAAACTCCACAGGAACATTTCCTTAATTTACTCATAATTTAAGTTCCCTTAATTCACTAACACTTTATGAGAGGTGTTTCACTGTAGTCTTCTAAGTCTTGCTCTAATGTCAAAGAGCTGACTAGAGCTATAGCATCAGAAATAGCTGTGATGGTAGAATGTAAAGGTATTTCTACTCTCCTGACAAGGGCCATTAAAAAAAAAAGTGCCTAAGATCAGAAAGAAAATTCAAAAGCTAGAACTACAGGGACAATAATCTACCAGCACATGTTGTTGGTGCCTTACCCATATACCCTTGACCTTCACCTCTTCCCCTTGACCTTGACCTTTCTTGCTCTGTACACCTGGGGCCGCTTGCTGTGAACATCTGCCAAGTTCCCATGAAGGGTTCTCCTGACTGCAGTGTTAAGCTTAGCTTGAGCACAGGGGACATCAGAAACAGCAAAGAGTTAAAATCCCTGGAAATCACCCTTCAATCAATGTCATAAAGGAGATGTTACTGGAGGCTGGGTTCCCCAGTTTCCGAGACCCTGGGTTGGGATAACTCTGTGCCTTCTGTACCATCTCCCCAAAGCTCCTGGGTAGATTGCATTCTGGTTGTTCCCAGTGATAACCTGCTCAGTAACACGCTCTTTAATGGCTTCCTTGCCTTTTGTGTTTCATTTCTTCTCATAATGCAGAGGGAAAACACCAAAGCGTTTGTTTCTATTTTCTCACTCAACAACCAACACAGAAGAGTTCTGTGACTTTTGGTCACCAAGAAACATGTGGGACTCTCTTACCAATGACCTATAATTTTGTGGTAGGTAGTAGCTGGCATCCTCTAGTTCAATCCAGTTCTGACACTATCTACCTGGAGATAGCCTCAGGTCCCACAGGAGGAGGGCTCTGTCCCATAAGCCTGCCTCCTACTTCTCACGCCTATTGCAAGTCCCCATGATTTAGCCTAGTGCTTCCGATGGACCAGCTATAAACTGGAGTTCCCACAAACCCCTCCTTGCTTTCTGTTAATCTGCTAGAGTGGTTCAAAGAACTCAGGGGAACACACTTACATTTATCATAAAAGATATCGCAAAGGATACAAAGGAGGAGATGCCCAGGACAAGATATGGGGGGAGGGGTGCAAAGTGGCCATCGTCTCCCAGGAGCGCCATCCCCCAGCAACCTCCATGTGTCTAGCCATCTGGAAGCTCTCCAAACCCTGTCCTTTGGGGTTTTAATGGAGGATTCAACATTAGGCATGATCAATTACACCGATGGCCACTGTGATCAACTTAACCTTCAGCATCTTTCCCTTCCTCAGAGGTTGGGGTAGGACTGAAAGACTCACCCTCTAATGCTGCCTTAGTCTTTTCTGTGACCAGCTCCTATCCTGAAGCTTCCTAGGAGTCTCAGCTATCAGTCAACTCATTAACATACAAAAAGACAATTATCACTTTAAAAATTTCAAGGATTTTAGGCCAGAAAATGGGAGGAGGGGAAGCCCACCAAATATATATTTCACAATATCACACTACTCCAGTTCCTTACTGATGCTTCCATGGTTAACCCCTAAATAAACTATTGGTACTCAAATTCTTGCCTCTGGGGGATCTAGACTGAGATATTCCTTAAACAATAATATATATCAAAGAGGTCATGCTCTTTCTCGGAACCTTGAAAGAGTA
Organism: Spermophilus citellus; assembly: GCF_964194105.1. Taxonomy (NCBI): domain Eukaryota; kingdom Metazoa; phylum Chordata; class Mammalia; order Rodentia; family Sciuridae; genus Spermophilus; species Spermophilus citellus. Next base: position 41,291,028 of record NC_138189.1, on the reverse strand, counting down.
AATGAACACAAGTGATACACAAGCAGTCCAGTACCCCAGGCACGTAGAACTTTGGGATAACATGACATCCAACCAATGCTCACAGTTAGATCCTGGCAATGGAAATGGGGTAAATACTAATTTAATTCAATGGGGAGATATTAGAGTCACTCATTCCAGAGATCCCTGAACAAGATCTCCTCAATCTTCAGTTTAAATACTGCAGAACACCCACAGAAAACCAGAACTTCATGTTTAAACGCCTACATTGGGTTGACCATAGAAGATGCTAGAAAAGAATGAAGACAAATAAAAAAGCTTCTAAAAGCATGAGCAGTTATCAGGAAGGAGCAATTGAGACCATCACATATAAAAACACCACTAAGAATTGACTTGATCAATATTCCCAAGCTATTGAGTCAATCATTAAACTCAATGAATCATTTGGATTTTTTCATTCAGTTTCTAACCAATCTCTGTTTTCTATTTTCTCTGAATAGAAATCTCTCATGCTCTGCCTGAGTGAGCATCTCTTGACAGCCACACAGTGGACCCTGCTGACACTCCAGGAAATTAAGTTAAACAGTTTGAACAGCACATGTCCACTCCTGGTCACAGCAGCCTCATTAGAGACTCGTTATCATTGCGTCTCACCCCCTGGGTAAACAAAGAAAGGCTAAGAAGTGTGTGAACACCCAACTTACTGCCAAAACCAGGAGCTGCTTGTACTCAGTGCAGCTGCCAAGCCAGTCTTCGCAGAGGGTGCTGGAACACTGGGCTGTGGGCCATCTCCTCTTCTCCCACAGCCGAGTGAGACTCTCAGAACCACTGGACATTTGCAAGGGATATTAATATGAAAGGTACTAAACAGAAGGAAACTTACCAATCTAGGTAGCCACAGAGGGCAATCACAAAACTTTGGAAAGTAAGAGGGTCCAGGGTGGTGGGCTGTGTGGGTATGAAGAGGAAGCCAAGTGGTGAAACAAGACACTAGTTGTGTGAGCTAAGGCACTGATTAGGCTCTCTTCAACCTCAGTTGCTTCAGTCAGACAGGAATGACAATGAGAGTTAAAAGGATTCTTTGGGGGAGTAAACAAAGTAACAAAAATAATTAGAAAAATATAAAATTATAAGGCAGTGCATTGCATTATTACTGCCATCCCTCACTGAGGGCTGCATTAAGTAATAGCAATGCCCCCCACCCCCCTGTTTGAATGACCAATCTGAATTAGGGAAGCATAGTCAATCCAAAGCAATTATTAATTTTCTTTTCTTCTTTTGGTACTAGGGATTGAACTCAAGGGCCTTTAACCATGGAGCCACATCCCCAGTCCTTTTTATTTTTTCTTTTGAGACAGGGTCTCACTAAGTTGCTAAAGCTGGTCTCGAACGTGCAATCCTCCTACCTCAGCCTCCTGAGCCACTGGGATTACAGGCATGTGCCGCTGTGCCCAACCAAAGTAATTATTAATTTTAATTGAAGATAATTTATTGTCATTGTTCAGACTATGATTGACAGACCACTTATTAGATGTCAGCATGGTGGTAAGCTCTTTTCATTATCCTCACTTTAATTTTTAAAATAGAGATGAGGTACTTTTCCTGATGTACAGGTGAGAAAATAAGTTCAGAGAAGAGAAATTATTTTTATAAAGACTGTAACAAATGTGTAGAGTCAGGATGAAACCCAAATCTGTCAGACTCCTGTGCCATGGTAAATGTATGACTGAAGTTGGTGGCTGGGGACAGACACGTACGAAGGAGAGAACAGTGGGCAGGTGCAGGAGGGCATTGCTCAGGGGCAGCCTGAACATCAAACTGGATACCCAGAAAGGGCTAAGCCAGAGTTTGGCCAAGGACTGGGGTGGGTGCATCTTGGATCAAGTTATTAGATGTGTTCTCTCAAGGGCAAGACTCTTCACCATGAAACAGCTGACTGTCCGGAACTGAAGACTTAACTAAAAGCAACCTAAGCAGAAATGGAGTTGATCATGTCACTGAACACAAAGGACAGAGAGGAGTGAGTGCTTCCAGGGCCATCAAGGACTCAGATGTCCCCCTCCCTCTGCCAACTTGCACAATGGCTGTGTAGTTCCTGAAGTTTCATGCAGAAAAACCACACCCAAGACGGGGAATGAAATTGTCCTATTATACTGTTGCATGTGTGAATGTGTAACAACAAATCCCACTGCGAGGTATAATTATGATGCATCTACAAAAAGGGAAAAAGAAAAACCACACCCAAGAAAGAACTGGGCATTTCCCATTTCTTCCCCTGTGCCGATGTCTACTTATTATAGAGAAAATCCTTTCCGGAAGCCCTGAAAGGATTTCCTTCCAGGTTCATTTGTTAGCACTGAGTGACATGACCAGGCCCAAATGATCCATGGTTTCTGTTGAGGATTGGTTCCAGAACTTTCCTAGGATACCCAAATCTAAGAATGCTGCAGTCCCTTATATAAAATGACATAGTATTTACATAAAACACATATATTTTAAATTATCTCTAGATCACTAATGATACCTAATAAAATGTAAAAATAATAATACCTAATACTATATAAATAGTTGTTATATTGTTTTGTGTAGGGGGAAATGGCAAAAAAAGGGTCTGTATATGTTCAGTACAGATGTAATATTTTTCTGAATATTTTTGATTTGCAGTTATTTGAATCCATGAATGTAGAACCTAAGGCTATAGAGGGCCAACTGTACTATGGTTAGCTTAGACTAACCAGTATCCACCTACTGGGCAGGGTGAGGGGTCCTTTTTCCTTACCACAAGGTGTGTTGGAAGCAACACCTACACAAAAATCAGGCTCTCCTAGTAAGGAAGAAGCATGTGTGTGTGCATGGAAATGTGTGTCATTATTATTATTCCTATTGCACAGGCAATTATGGGCTTCGGAGGAGACAGATGAGAAGGCTGCTTTCAATGTTTCCCCTGAAGGCAATAAGAAAGGATGACATTTTCATGGAATTCAAGTAAAAATTCATGACACCAAACTCCAAGTCTTTTCTCCCTGGATATTTTCATCTTCTAATTTGATGGTCTCTTTGCTCTGCAACCCGGCTCCTCTCTGCCTGGTCTGAATCAGGCCAGACTCTGAAATTCTCTCTCCCCAGTCTCTAGAGTTGGGCCTACGGCCTCTGTTCTCCAGACCTTTCTTTCTTGGACCATTTTGATCATGGAACACTCTACCTACACTTTTTTGCTTTTGGAGAAACACCTGTTGAAACTATGGAACCCAGCTTAGGAAATGCTAATGTCAACAATTCATCCAGCAAAGAACTATTATTTCAGGGAAACACAAAACCACAAGAGATTGTTTTGGGGGAAAAGCATTTCCTCCTAAATATTCCTGTATTTTTAGCTGTTCTCTGTCTTCCGTTAGACACCAGAAAAACAAACCATTCCTCCTCCCTGCTTCCCAAGGCGAACCCTGTGACTGCTTCCCTGGCCGGAGCTGGCCATGATACAGCCCAGCTTCTTACTCTCATGGCGGCAGGGGTGGGAGGAGCAGCCCAAACTAAGCTTATATACTAATACCAAGCAGGGCTACTCTCCAAAATGAGTGTGGCAGGGAGCCCAGGACTACAGACATAAATAAGCTGCAGGTTTTCAGAAACCTGCCAGCAGCCCTCTGGAACAGGAAGAGGATACTTAGAGCTGTCCTGCTAACTCTCAGCTGTGGCCTCATGTGGAGGCTGGGGTCTGAGGCTCCCTGGCTGCCAAAGCACCAGCCTTGGAGCTGACAGCAAGGGCACCGGGCTAGGAGGCTGCCTGAACTCGGACAGCAGGGTGGGAGGACTCGTAAGATAACCCCTCCATTTGCAGGAGCAGAAGGGGGTTATAAATGTCATTCGTTTTCTGGGAGATGTGATACAGACGCCATTAGACTTCCAGGAGAATGGAAAACAAGCAAACAGACAACGAGAGGCTTAGGATAATGGAGCAGGATCAGGGCTGCTGCTGGGGTGGCTGGGGAGCTGTTCCCAAGCCCTCAGCATCCTGGGGCCCAGACTTGGCTGGGACCCAGAAGAATGCTGTTCACATGTAGAAAGAGCAGGAATGTATATTTTAAAGTCTGCTGCCATCAAACCAGGCATCTGGGTTTTTCAAGTCGGAGAGTCTTCAGATGTGAGTGAAAAGCCATTGTGGATTTATACAAGGAATACAGCTCAGCAACATCCTCCCGTGGAAATAATACCGAATGGTCAAGGCTTTGCAGATGGCCTGCTCATGTCCAGCCATATTGATACCAACGCATTGGGGGGTCATTCTTCAGAGCCTATGGGGATGCGAGTCGAGCCTAGGGGTTCCAACTAGGAATTTTATCAACTGTCAGGAAATAGCATCCAGTGCTATGTGGTCAAAGACACAAAAGATGTCTCCTGTTCTCCAAAAGCTTCCCACAGCCATAAACATAGGACAAGTTACACAACTTAAGTAACTGAACATGAGCACATGAGTTGTCACAAAGCTTTATCTGAGAAAGGATGGTGTGCGGGAGTCAGGCCATGCGTAGGTGGTACTGTTCAGTGAGACAGAGTGATCTCTGAAGGCTTCTGAGAGGAGGTGGGATTTGATCTGGGGCTTACAAGATGAAGGATCTGGACAGATGAAGGGGAAGAGAAAGGAGGGTATAAGGGAAAGCTCAAGGAATAGTCACGTGGGAACAGTGTTGTCTCCTAGGGTGTTTTCACCCGCCTGCGTGCCCAGGTACTCATCTGCCTGAAAGTCACTATTATTATGGTCTTTTTGTTGCTGCTCTAGAAGTTAACTACTTTAACAGCTTTATTGAGATATGATAAAACATAATAAATCACACATAAAATATGTCCTTTGATGCGTTCTGATACATATATACGACTCTGAAACCATCCCCACAGTCAACATAGTGGACAGACCCATCCGCTCTCAAGTTGTCATCCTCTTTTCAAACAGGGAAGCCTGGTGTGGGGCTTCCAGACACTCTTTCCACTTGGATTTGGAAGATCAACTCCTTTCCTTTCTCTGACACGGGTCCCTCCCACCTCCACCCCAGAACATGGATTCACGTCTCAGTAATGGTCTGAGACCCTCCTTCACTAGGATTGCACTTCTTTCATTATTATGCCTAAAGACAATCCCAGTGAGGACGTATTCACTTTATTTCCTTTTCACAGAAAGAGAAAAAAGCCTTGGAGAAGTCAGTCCCTTGTCAAGACAGTGAGTAGATGGAAGAGCCTCTGCTGGATCTCGGGTCAGCCTGTCCCTGAGGCATAGACACACATGCGTATTCTCTGAGACCTTTATGACCCTCTTCCAGGGCAAAGATCCAGCCTGGCTGGCACACGGGGAGAGAGAAGATAGAGGATCAGCTCCATCGTCCTTGAATCCTGACCATGTATATCCAGTGAGTGCAGGTCAGCTCATTCCACTTTTCAAAATGAAGCCTGTATGGATTCAAATGCCCATCAACAGTGTGCAGGGTTCCCTTCCCTCCGCATCCTCACCCACTGGTTATCTTTTGTCTTTCTGACAATATTTGCTCCAACAGGTGTGAGGCAATATATTGTTGTGGTTTTGATGTGCCGTTCCCTGATCATTAACCTGTGTCCCCATGTTCACTGTCCCGTTATTCACAAAAGCCAAAATGTGGAAACAGCCTCAAGGTTGACAAATGAATGGATAAACAAATGGATGAATGGATTAAAAAAAATAACACACACACACACACACACTAGAATGTTATTCAGTTTTAAAGACTTGCTATTTGTGACAACATGACAAACATGGAGGACATTATGTTAAGTGAATTAAGCCAGATGCAGAAAAACAGATTCTGTATGATCTCTCGCACATGTGGAATCTAAAATAGGCAAACTCGTGGAAGAAGACATGGTGGTTACCAGGGGCTGGAGATGGTCCATTGCATCTTAGTAAAGTTGAGGGGGAAAAGTGAGATGGTGACTTCTGCTCCCTGTAATGGAGCTTTGGTGGTCCGGGGTGGGTGCAATGTGGAGGTTCTTTTGTCCATCACTACTCTGCAATCCCAGCCAGTCCTCCAGTCTTTTCTGGAACCCAGCCAGGATCCTTCATGCCTGGTGGAGGAAACTCATCTCAGTGGTAAGACAAAAGAAGGCATCTCTCAGTCTTAAACTCTCCCAATGACCTGCGCCACCCTGGGGATCAGGGACTCTGCTCAATGCTGCTGTATAAATGTCCTGTCAACCTGTTTATATTCACAGTGCACTTTCTTGGCTTCCCCAGCTCTGTTAATTGCCTCTAGCTCAGGAACCTTTGAAGGGATAAAAGCCAGATTGCAGAAACACAGCCGTGTTTATCACAAATGCCTTTCCAGAGGATCCTTGTCACAGAAAGGGGCAGGTCCTTTTCTTCAGATACCAACCCTTTGTGGCCTTCTGCTTGGGATACTGCCTCTTGCTCCATTCAAATGGGGGCTTCTGATTCACAGGGGAGGGCTGACTTCTACTCCTGGTCTCTGGTCGGAAAACTTATGAAGTTGCAGCTCATGATGTGAAATGCCATGTTGCACGGTTTTGCTTTGTTTTGTTTTTCATTGTGTTTCTGCACTACCCTGTCCTGTCCTTCAAGCCCTCCCAAAGTGCCCAACCCATCCTCAGAATAGGAACCTCTCCCTGAACCATCTCAACAATGTTTGCCCCTGTGCTATGATATCTCTGTTCAAGTCCTGCACATGATTCCAGAGTCTGCATTTGCAAAGCTCTGTGTCAGGAGAAGCTTCTCTCAAGGAAAACACCACATGTGCAAGAACAGCTAGAACACAAGAGAAAACATGAGAAGTTCTTCAGAGCATCTCAATGAAATAAGATGCTTAAACAAGGGAGAGAAGGCACCCAACTGGAGAATACCAGGGGACATGTGTGAATTCAGCATGTCCTGGACGTTATGTTATTTCATCTTGACAGTGAACCCACTAGGTAAGGAGACTGAGCATGCAGTCAAGAGCTCCCACCTGGCCACCAGGGAGCCTCAGAAGCGGTAGAGGAGGGATCTGCATTCTGGGAGCCTGGCTTTTAATGGCACAGCTGTACTGCGAAAGTGGCATTGGTGTTGGCACTTGAAAGATGAGTGGGGTTGACTGGTAGGGTTAAGAGAGGACATTCTCAGCTTGAAGAGCAGCAGGAAAATGGAAAAAGAAATTTAGTAAGAAAATCATGCAAAACATCGCTAGGGAAATCCACCCATTCATCCATTCATTTGTCCAGCAAATACTTGCTGGACACCTGCTATGTGCCAGGCACTGTTAGACTCTGAGATCCATTAGTGAGCAAAGCCTCCTGCCTTCACAGAGCTTGAATTCTACCATGATTTGTGTTAGGGTTCAGGTATGATTTATTCCCTGAAGAAATACAACCCATCCCCAGCTCCTGTGTTGATTCAGGAATACCTGGAGGTGAAATGATTGGATTCTGAGAACTATAACCTAATCAGTTCATCCTGGTTTGAATGGACTGACTGGATGCTAACTGTAGGCAAGTGGAGTGTGGTTGGAGGAGGTAGGTTACTGGGTGTGTATTCTGGAAGTTTCTTCTTCCCAGTTGTCCCTCCAGCTATCTCTCTCTCTCCTTCCTGGCCACCACAAGCAGAGCAGTTCTCCTTCACCATGTCCTTCTGCCATGATATTTTGGCTCACCTTGGGCCCAGAGGAATGGAATGGACTTACCATGGACCGAAACTCTGAAACCATGAGCCAATACAAACTTTTCCTCTTCTAAATTGATCTTGTTGGGTTTTTGGTCACAGCCACATAAAGCTAATACAGGTTAACTCTGAAAATGAAGTACAGCATGTTAGAAATTATACCAATAGAAAAACAGCCCAGACAGGAAGGATTGGGGATCTAAGGTAGCATGGGGGCAAGTAGCTGTTTGAAAAAAGGTGGTGGTTGGTGAACCTATCCATCACTCAACCATTCTTTCCCTTCTAACTTTTGCTTGTCCTCTTCTCCTCCATCTCTCTATCCATCTATCACACCAGCCTCAGAAACCATAAAATTCCTGAGTTGGTGTCTTAGGACAAATTTGTCCTGCTGTATTGACAATCCCAAGCTGCTGAGAACACTCCTTGGACCAGCCTGGGAGGTGCTGCACCCCAGAAGGTTTTGATCCGGGGCAGGGTTGAGCATGGTGGCTGATGTTTTCTGCTCCCCAGGCCAGGCCAGGCCTGCTGTCTTCCTGTTTACTATATCCTACTTTGGCCCCTTCCACACTAGAGGGTCAACTGTTAGGACAAGGTTGAGGACAGACTCTTCCTGGGCTTGTGCAGCCAATAGCTTTGCTGCAAAACCAACCACCAGTTTGGAAGAGGCATCGAAGGAATGCAGAGTGTGACTTGGGAAGGGGAGTGCAGAATTCCACCAAAGAAATACAACCCATCCCCAGCACCCTGGCCTGGATTCCAGAGTAAACAATCCAGAAAGGAGCACACAGAGGGAATGTGTGGAGAGAGATGCTCTCCCAGAGCCCAGACTGCTTCTTCAAGAGCCATCAGGGAATTCAAAAGGAGCAAGAGCAAAGCTGCTCCAGGGAACTGGCTGAGGACTGCTCAGAGATCGGGGGGTGGGGGGGCTCTTTCTACAACTTCACACAAGGACACACAGTCTAGATAAGCAGCATGTGAGTGCACAGGGAGCTAAAGCAAGAAAAGATGACTCCTTTGACTCTTTGTCACCTGTTTGCACGAAGACATCTCCTGTTGACCTCCAACAAAGCAATGACTCACCTCACAGATACATATATCCATGCAATGTTTTTCCTCGCACGATTCTTTCCTGGGTGAGCTAAGATGACCCATCACATGTGCTTTTAGGCAAGAATTTACGTACCAGGATGCCATGAGCTGCAATGACGTTGGGTGTGGGACTCAACAAAGCAAAGGGGTTTATTAGTCAGAGACTCTTTACTTTCAAGCTAGTTGAGTCTTTATTAAGGTGTGGAGAGGAGCAAGAAGAACAGTTCTGGAATGGAGCAGAGATATCTCACACAGCTGAGGATGGGGGCTAAAAAAGGGCTCCAGCAAGGCCCAGAACAGGAAGCCAGGAACTGAGTCCATCCGGAGGCCTTCTCTCTGACATTCGCCTCTTCCTTCTCTCTCCGCAAATGGGTTTCCTCACTTTCCCACAAGCAGATTCAATCAGTCCTAGCTTCACCTGGAGTCCAGTTCTTAAGGGACACTGATAGGGGTTTCTGGATCCTAACTCCAAATGCCTGTTGGGAAGATTTGGCCTATCTTCGCTTGTCTGTTGAACCTTTCTTCAATTAGTTGGAGGCAAGTAGTTATAAAAATGATCATGGGAGTCTCCAAAAAGGGGAGGTGAGGCAGAGTGGAAGATGAAAGGGATATAGATGGGCAGATCTTCCAGAAAACACCTGCTCTAGAGTCCTCACAAGTTGGGGAAATGTTCCATAGAAGAGTCAAATCCAGCACTATTGATTGGAACACATTGGCTGCTCAGATGCAGACCCCGTCTTTAAAGAAGACGGTTCGTTATTTATTTCACTTTCACATAATGCTGTAGCTTCAGCAGACCAGCTACAAGGAGCCACTCCTCGGTGGCAGGATGTACAGCAAATAGCTCTCCAGTGGCTCCCAGGATCCTCTCCTCCTGGGACTCATGGCCTTGCATCATGATCTGGCCTGTGGGTAAGACCAATAACTCTCTTCTAACAAATAGCACAGGTGTAAGTGGTGGGATGTCTGTTCTGAGATCGGGCTATGAAAAGACTGGCTTCCATCCTCCTGTCTCTCCCTTGTTCTGTCTTGTTCCCACTCATTCTCTTGATCCTTCAGTGGAAAGCCATTTGCCATGGAATCACCTGCCCTGAGGAGAGGATCACTTAGCCAAGAACTGATGTCCCTAGTCAACAGCCATCTGGGACTGCCAACAGCCCTGTGAAGGAGCTGGGAAATAGATCCTCCCCCAAATGAATGCTGAGATGCAGGAGTTGGGGCCAATCCCCTGACTGTGGTCTCATGAGAGATTCTGATTCAGAGACCAGCAGAACCACCTGGTTCCTGACCAACAGAATTTGTGAGATCAGGGATATTGAAGCCACTAGAGTTGGGGATGAGTTACTACAGAGGAATAGAACAGTAACTCTGGGTATGTACCAGACTTCTTCATCTTGTTTCTCTGCCATCTTTGGGTGTCACTCTCCTCCACAGGGTCCAAGATGACTCACCACCATGCACACATCCCAGCCAGCAGAAACAGGGAAAATGAATGGGAGGACACAACTCTTCTTAATTTTCAGAAAAGACTTGGAAGCTTCTCTCCACAGTCCATGGGCCGGAACTTAGTTGCATGACCATACTTAGTTGCTATCAAAGAGAATTGAAGGGGCAGCCTCATGTCCAACTCACAATCAGGGATTCAATTACAATAGGAAAAACAGAAGAATGGATACTGGGAGATAATTAGCAGTTTCTGCCACAAACACCAATGTTCTCAATGTTTGTTTTCGTCGCATATGTGATGGGGGTATAGCCACGTGTATGTTGTCTCTTGAGGCCCACGGCATTGTGAAGATCCAAGAAGTTAAGATGTGGAGAACACCTTCAGGGACAGAGCACTGAGCCTGCTGAGCAGGTGACAATTCATGCTTGCCAGAAGAATGAATGAACCAGAAACCTAGGCCCTGTTGTTTCCTTAGGTCACACAACTGTTAAGGAGTGGAGCCACTATCACCCCCAGCCCCTGCCTCCTAACCTAGACCTCTCTCTGTAGGACAACGTTAGAGTGTTTATTTTGGGCAATAGGAGAATGAGGAGAGAGTGACACACAGCAAAGCCCTTGTGACAACCACTTGCAATCCTGGCATTAATTTTCCTGCCAGAACAAAATGGTTTGGTTCCAAGCACCTAGTCAATATGGCACCAGGTCTGTGCACCCCCACGAGCTCAGCAGGGCCATATCACCTGTGGGGGATCAAAACATTTTAATTCTGTTGACACCTGGTGAAAAGAGAAGACTTTGCCTCTGGCATAATTTCCTGCAAAAAAATACATAAGCAATGATCCTACTTGTGAATTTGGTTTACCTATAGATAGGTTAGGATTTTCCTTTTAAAGGTTTTACACTCACAAGGCCTTTTTTTTTTTTCTGGAAAATTAGGGTAAACTAGAACATTGGCACACAGGAAGCAGTCTATAAATGTTTGCCCAATGAAATTATCTTTTCATTCAGCAATTACTGAGGCACAGAGAAGACTCCTGTCAACCCCACCCTGTCACTCTCCATATTCAATCTCTCGTTTTTCACTTAGAAATATAATCCCTGGGTCCCAGCTGGGCACATGGGTGTCTAGTGAGAGACCATATTTCCCAGCCTTGTTTGCAGCTGGATGCAGACTTGGGCCACATTGGGGCTAAGGCAGTGTGATGTGTGCAACATCTGGGTCATCTTCTAGCCACCGGGCAATGGTATCAGTGGCATTCGGAGCTGCATTCTTGAACTCAAAAGTGAAGCCACATGCTGAGGCGTGTAGGGAGCCCAAACTTAGATGCTTGGAAGAGCCATGGATTTGAGCCAACTGCCAGCACAAGACCACCTGCTTCACTCTGGACTTTTACATAAGAGAGAAGAAAACTCCCATCTTATTTAACACTCTGTATTTGGGGGTCTTTGAGTGTTAATGATACATAAGGTTTAGTATTATTACAAAGTTTGAGACAGTGTTTAAGACAGCATTCAAAGTTTTTTTTCTTTTTTCTAGGTCTGTGTGTACACTCTAAAAATTTTTGCTGCTTAAAATATATAGCATAGGTCGGTGGACCGCCCCGCGGATGGAGTCTGGGGCACGCACTAGTTAGTTAGCGGCGAGGTTCCAGAGCGGGATTACAGCGAAGCGGATTCTGGAGGCTCCTGCCAGCGGTGCACTGGCCGCGCTGAGTGCTGAGTTCCGGCCTTGAGACAGAGGAGAGAACCGGTCCAGTTCGATTCCCGACACCGGTCAGAACACGGAGGAGGGCAGCAGCCGCCATCATGGAGAGCTGATGCAATCATCCCTGTTTTCTACTGATCTCAGCTCATTCAACTACGGAACAGGTGATTCCAGGCTGGTATTTGCCTGCGTCTTGCAGACAGATCGCTCAGGCTCCGGACTGGAGATCCTGAGGAGAATACTCTTCGGGGCTCACCCCTGGCAAGGCGGGCGCCGGACTTTGAGCGGCCAGATTCTAGCTCCCCGGGTTGCTTTGGCCCAGGGCGGGGGATCCTTCGGGGACTCCGGGCTGAGGCCAGTTACAAGTGGATTGTGCGCTGAGGGGTGGCGTGGCTCGGACTCCCGGAACAGTTTTGGCCCAGGGCTAGGGAGCCCGCGGGGACTGCGTCTTTGACCCTGCCCCTGGCGGAGCGTACACTGAGCTAGGAGAGGTTGGAGCGGCCAGGCTCGGGCTCCCGGGGCTGCTGGGGCCTGAGGCTGGGGTACCTCTGTGGAGCCTGCTCCTAGCAGAGTGTGGCAGGGATCGGAGAGGCTGGGTTCTGGCTCCCGTAGCTGCTTGAGCCCAGGGCTGGGGAACCTGCAGGGACCGCGAGCTGAGGCCAGCTACAAGTGAAACTTGCGACGAGGGGCAGCGGGACTCTGACTCCCGGAACAGTTTTGGCCCGGGGCTGGGGAGCCCGCGGGAACTGCGTCTTTGACGCTGCTCCCAGCGGAGCGTGCACCGAGCAGGGAGAGTCTGGTGCGGCCAGGCTTGGGCTCCCGGGGCTGCTTTGGCCTGGGGTTGGAGAACCCGCGGCAGTTGCTCTGTGGAGCCTGCTCCTAGCAGAACGTGGCGGGGACCGAAGAGGCCGGCTCCTGACTCCCGAAGCTGCTCTGGCTCAGGGTTGGGGATCCTACAGGGACTGCTTCTCGGTCCGGGTCCTGCTAGGTGCTGCGGGGGCCTGGGGGGCAGAATGGAGCTGCCACCTGTGCCCAGAGCAGGCTAAGGGTCCCGCCGGTGTGGTATCGCGACACCCCAACTGCAGCTGGGGCCGAGGAGAGTAGCCGCCCACGCCTGGAACAGGACCAGCGACCCGACGGCAGGGTAGCCAAGTCAACCCACTTGGAGTGGAGGCCGTGAAGAGCCGCCGTCTGATCCTGCAAGGTAGGCAGACCTGCGTCCCACTGGCAGGACAGGCTCGGCAGCCTGCCAGTGTGGTGGACAAGTAGCATCGAGGCAGTCACGTCACACTGGTTGGAGTGCGGGTTGAACAGAGCCGCCGCCAGTGTCCGGAAAAGGCCCAGCGACCCGTTGGAGAGGCAGTTAGGTACCCCCACTGGGAGTGGGGGCTGAGCAGAACTGCAGCCCAAGCCCGCAAGGTAGGCAGATCTGAGACCCACCGGCGGAACAGGCTTAGAGGCCGACCAGCGTGGTAGACACGTCACACCAATTGGAGTAGGGGTGGAGCAGAGCTGCCGCCCACATCCGGATCAGGACAAACGATCCGAGGACGTGGTAGGAACGTCACCACAATTGGAGTGGGGGCAGAGTAGAGCAGCCACCCGTGCCCACAGGGTGGGCAGACCTACGACCAACCAGCGTGGTAGATAGATCACTCTAATTAGAGGAGGAGCACAGCCACTACCCGCCCTACAAGAGAGATATCCCAACTATACAAGAGCAATATAAATAAATAGGGGGAAAATTTCAAAAACACAACAGTTTCACCAAGCAGAAAGAAACGCAAGCAATATGAAAAGACAAGGAAAGAAAGCAATGCAGGTCAACTCAACTCTAGAAGAGGTAATAGCTGCAACAGATGGAATGTCAGATAAAGAGTTCAGGATATACATGCTTCAGATGATCTGGAGTCTCAAAGAAGACATGAGACAGCAAAATCAGACAATGAAAGATCACATTGACAAGGAACTACAGAAACAAATCCAGGAAGTAAAAGATCAATTTCACAGGGAGTTAAAAGTAATAAAAAACAAACAAATAGAAATCCTAGAAATGCAGGAAGCAATAAACCAACTTAAAAACTCAATTGAGAATACTACCAGCAGAGTAGATCACTTAGAAGATAGAACATCAGACAATGAAGACAAAGTATTTCAACTTGAAAAGAACATAGACAGCTCAGCAAGACTGCTAAGAAACCATGAACAGAACATTCAAGAATTATGGGATAAATTAAAAGACCAAACTTAAGAGTCATTGGTATACAGGAAGGCACAGAGCTCCAAACCAAAGGAATAAACAATCTATTCAATGAAATAATACGAGAAAACTTCCCAGACTTGAAGAATGAAACAGAATCCCATATCCTAGAAGCCTACAGGACGCCGAAAGTGCAAAATCATAAGAGATCCACACCTAGACACATTATAACGAAGATGCCCAACATACAGAATAAGGAAAGAATTTTAAAAGCTACAAGAGAAAGAAAGCAGATTACATTTAGGGGCAAACCAATCAGGATAACAGCTGCTCTCTCAACACAGACTCTGAAAGCTAGAAGATCCTGGAATAACATATTTCAAACACTGAAAGAAAATGGGTTCCAACCAAGAATCATGTATCCGGCGAAATTAAGCTTCAGGATGGAAGATGAAATTAAAACCTTTAATGATAAACAAAAGTTAAAAGAATTCGCAGCTAGAAAACCATCTCTTCAAAAAATCCTTGGCAAAACATTACAGGAAGAGGAAACTGAAAATAATATTGAAAACCATCAGTGGGAGGTAGGACAGTAAAGGGGGGAAAGTAATCAAACAGGAAAACTAATCAGGTTTAGTAACATAAATAAACAAATATGACTGGAGGAACAAACCAAATCTCAATAATAACCCTAAATGTTAATGGCTTAAACTCACCAATTAAGAGACACAGGCTAGTTGAATGGATCACAAAACAAGATCCAACAATATGTTGCCTACAGGAGACGCATTTGATAGGAAAATATATACATAGACTGAAGGTGAAAGGCTGGGAAAAATCATTCCACTCATATGGACTGCGGAAACAAGCAGGAGTGTCCATACTCATATCAAACAAAATAGATTTCAAGCCAAAGTTAATCAAAAAGGATAAAGAGGGACACTGCATACTGCTCAAGGGAACGATACACCAACAAGACATAACAATCATAAATATATATGCTCCAAACAATGGTGCAGCTACGTTCATCAAGCAAACTCTTCTCAAGTACAAGAGTCTAATAGACCACCATACAATAATCATGGGAGACTTCAACACACCTCTCTCACCACTGGTCAGATCTTCCAAACAAAAGTTAAATAAGGAAACTATAGAACTCAACAACACAATTAACAACCTAGACTTAATCGACATATATAGAATATACCACCCAACATCAAGTAGTTACACTTTTTTCTCAGCAGCACATGGATCCTTCACAAAAATAGATCATATATTATGTCACAGGGCAACTCTTAGACAATATAAAGGAGTAGAAATAATACCATGCATCTTATCTGATCATAATGGAATGAAACTGAAAATCAACGATAAAAGAAGGAAGGAAAAATCATGCATCACTTGGAGAATGAACAATAGGTTACTGAATGATCAATGGGTTATAGAAGACATTAAGGAGGAAATTAAAAACTTCTTAGAGTTAAATGAAATCACAGATACAACATATCGGAATCTATGGGACACATTGAAAGCAGTTTTAAGAGGAAAATTCATTGCTTGGAGCACATTCCTTAAAAAAAGAAAAAACCAACAAATAAATGATCTCATATACCATCTCAAAATCCTAGAAAAAGAAGAGCAAAACAACAGCAAAAGAAGTAGAAGGCAAGAAATAATTAAAATCAGAGCTGAAATTAATGAAATCGAAACAAAAGAAACAATTGAAAAAATTGACAAAACTAAAAGTTGGTTCTTTGAAAAAATAAATAAAATCGACAGACCCTTAGCCATGCTAACGAAGAGAAGAAGAGAGAGAACCCAAATTACTAGCATACGGGATGAAAAAGGCAATATCACAACAGACACTTCAGAAATACAGAAGATAATCAGAAATTACTTTGAATCCTTATACTCCAATGAAATAGAAGATAGTGAAGGCATCGATAAATTTCTTAAGTCATATGATCTGCCCAGATTGAGTCAGGAAGATATAGACAGCCTAAACAGACCGATAACAATAGAGGAAACAGAAGAAACCATCAAAAGACTACCAACTAAGAAAAGCCCAGGACCAGACGGGTATACAGCAGAGTTTTACAAAACCTTTAAAGAGGAACTAACACCAATACTTTTCAAGCTATTTCAGGAAATAGAAAAAGAGGGAGAACTTCCAAAGACATTCTACGAGGCCAACATCACCCTGATACCTAAACCAGACAGAGACACTTCAAAGAAAGAAAATTACAGACCAATATCTCTAATGAACCTAGATGCAAAAATCCTCAATAAAATTCTGGCGAATCGGATTCAAAATCATATCAAAAAAATTATACACCATGATCAAGTAGGATTCATCCCTGGGATGCAAGGCTGGTTCAATATACGGAAATCAATAAATGTTATTCACCACATCAATAGACTTAAAAATAAGAACCATATGATCATCTCGATAGATGCAGAAAAAGCATTCGACAAAGTACAGCATCCCTTTATGTTCAAAACTCTAGAAAAATTAGGGATAACAGGATCATACCTCAACACTGTAAAAGCAATCTATGATAAGCCACAGGCCAGCATCATTCTGAATGGAGAAAAATTGAAGGCATTCCCTCTAAGATCTGGTACAAGACAGGGATGCCCTCTCTCACCACTTCTGTTCAACATAGTCCTCGAAACACTGGCCAGAGCAATTAGACAGACGAAAGAAATTAAAGGCATAAAAATAGGAAAAGAAGAACTTAAATTATCACTATTTGCAGACGATATGATTTTATACCTAACAGACCCAAAAGGGTCTACAAAGAAACTATTAGAGTTAATAAATGAATTCAGCAAAGTGGCAGGATATAAAATCAACACGCATAAATCAAATGCATTCCTGTATATCAGTGACAAATCCTCTGAAACGGAAATGAGGACAATTACTCCATTCACAATATCCCCCCCAAAAATAAAATACTGGGGAATCAACCTAACAAAAGAGGTGAAAGACCTATACAATGAAAACTACAGAACCCTAAAGAGAGATATAGAAGAAGACCTCAGAAGATGGAAAAATATACCCTGTTCATGGATAGGCAGAACTAACATCATCAAAATGGCGATATTACCAAAAGTTCTCTATAAGTTCAATGCTATCCCAATCAAAATCCCAACAGCATTTCTTGTAGAAATAGATAAAACAATCAGGAAATTCATATGGAATAATAAAAGACCCAGAATAGCAAAAACAATGCTAAGCAGGAAGTGTGAATCAGGCGGTATAGCGATACCAGACTTCAAACTATACTACAGAGCAATAGTAACAAAAACAGCATGGTACTGGTACCAAAACAGGCGAGTGGACCAATGGTACAGAATAGAAGACACAGTAACCAACCCACAGAACTACAACTATCTTATATCTGATAAAGGGGCTAAAAGCATGCAATGGAGGAAGGATAGCATCTTCAACAAATGGTGCTGGGAAAACTGGAAATCCATTTGCATCAAAATGAAACTGAATCCCTTTCTCTCGCCATGCACAAAAGTTAACTCAAAATGGATCAAGGAGCTCAATATTAAATCAGAGACACGGCGTCTGATAGAAGAAAAAGTCGGCTATGATCTACATACTGTGGGGTCGGGCTCCAAATTCCTCAATAGGACACCCATAGCGCAAGAGTTAACAACTAGAATCAACAAATGGGACTTACTCAAACTAAAAAGTTTTCTCTCAACAAAAGAAACAATAAGAGAGAGAAACAGGGAGCCTACATTCTGGGAACAAATCTTTACTCCACACACTTCAGATAGAGCCCTAATATCCAGAGTATACAAAGAACTCAAAAAATTAGATAATAAGATAACAAATAACCCAATCAACAAATGGGCCAAGGACCTGAACAGACACTTCTCAGAGGAGGACATACAATCAATTAACAAGTACATGAAAAAATGCTCAACATCGCTAGCAGTCAGAGCAATGCAAATCAAAACCACCCTAAGATACCATCTCACTCCAGTAAGACTGGCAGCCATTAAGAAGTCCAACGACAACAAGTGCTGGCGAGGATGTGGGGAAATGGGTACACTTGTTCATTGTTGGTGGGACTGCAAAATGGTGCAGCCAATTTGGAAAGCAGTATGGAGATTTCTTGGAAAGCTGGGAATGGAACCACCATTTGACCCAGCTATTCCCCTTCTCGGTCTATTCCCTAAAGACCTAACAAGAGCATGCTACAGGGACACTGCTACATCGATGTTCATAGCAGCACAATTCACGATAGCAAGATTGTGGAACCAACCTAGAAGCCCTTCAATAGATGAATGGATTAAAAAATGTGGCATTTATACACAATGGAGTATTACTCTGCAATAAGAAATGACAAAATCATAGAATTTGGAGGGAAATGGATGGCATTAGAGCAGATTATGCTAAGCGAAGCTAGCCAATCCTTAAAAAACAAATGTCAAATGTCTTCTTTGATATAAGGGGAGTAACCAAGGACAGGGTAGGGACGAAGAGCTTGAGAAGAAGATTAACATTAAACAGGGATGATAGGCGGGAGGGAAAGGGAGAGAGAAGGGAAATTGCATGGAATTGGAAGGTGAGCCTCAGGGTTATACACAATTACATATAAGAGGAAAGGAGGGGTAGGAGAAAAATTATATAAGTGGAAGAAACGATTTATAGTAGAGGGGGTGGAGAGAGAGAAGGGGAGGGGAGGGGAGGGGAGGGGGGATAGTGGAGAATGGGATAGACAGCAGAATACATCAGTCACTAGAAAGGCAATTTGTAAATCAATGGAAATGTAACTGATGTGACACAGCAATCTGTATATGGGGTAAAAATAGGAGTTCATAACCCACTTGAATCAATCTGTGAAATATGGTATATTAAGAACTATGTAATGTTTTGAACAACCAACAATAAAATAAAAAAAATGATAAAAAAATATATAGCATATTTTTACAGCTGACTACCAAAAATCCTCCAAAGAAATCCCCAAGGCAAGTAAAGGACAACCCATACTCCAGTATGTTAATCTATTGAAAATGACATTGATTCTGCTTCATTAAACATGTCTACCATCTTGAATTAGAGATTTATTATGGTCTGGATATGAGGTGTCCCCCCAAAGCTCCTGTATAATGTAGGAATATTTGGAGGTGAAATGATTGGATCTTGAGAGATGTAACCTAATCAGTGCATCCTAGTTTGAATGGACTGTCTGGGTGGTAACTGTAGGTGGGGGGGGGGGCATGCCTGGACAAGGGGGTCACTGGGTACATGCCACCCAGTGGACACAGGGTGCAGCTTCCCTGTGGCCCCCTTCCCTCTCTCTCTGCTTCCTGGCCACCTTGAGGAGAGTGTTGCTCCTTTACCATGCTCTTCTGCCATGACATTCTCCCCACCTTGGGCCCAGAACAATGCAGTCAGTGACCATTGACCAAGGGTCTGGAACCATGAGCCAAAATAAACTTTTCCTCCTCTAAGTTGTTCTGGTCAGGTATTTTGGTCACAGTGACAAAAAGTTAACACATGATTCTATTAGAAACAGGTTCTAGTAGAAAATAAGTTGTCTGTGACTACACAAAATTTATCTTCTGTGAAGGATGGAGTCCTTTAAGAGAGGGCAACTTGATTGTATTTTATGAGTAGGGAGGATGATTTTCCCTACTCATAAAGTCACTTACGTGATGGAAATGGTTACTACTTGAAAACGCCACCTCTATGTCCTAATGGTTCCAGGGACAATGTGAGACAGCCTACAAAATGTCCACTAGAAGAAATGGAATTGCCTGATCACCTGCTACAAAGTAGCACTGGGCTCTGAATCAACCACACGGAGTTTTCTGCCTGAACACACCATCCCCCATCCTCTGTGCTCTTGTTACCTTGTTGATGTCATTTGGCCATGATCTCTTCACAAAGGACCCAAGAAATAACCTTGGCATGGGTTACTTCCAATCTTCAATCTGGGTGGACCTGATGATGCTCCTACAACTATTGTAACACCACCTCATCTTTGAACCTCCCAGCACCAACCTGCCTATTTGGACTTCCTCGTACTTTTGAAATATTTGGAAAGAGAGGTGTGGGTTTGTGTGTGTGTGTGTGTGTGTGTGTGTGTGTGTGTGTGAGAGAGAGAGAGAGAGAGAGAGAGAGAGAGAGAGAATGTTTATGTATGACTGAGTGAAATAAACATCAAATATTCTAACCAGAAAGCAATGTTTTCCTTTCCAGTTCTTACCCATCAAAAACTCTGAGGACTTGAATTCATCTTCAGTGCCCATTGAGTAAAGTCTCAGACAGATTTTACGGATGCTTGGTCATTTTCAAATATTACAAGTCCAGTCCTGTTCCATATTAGAACCCTAGAATTATCCAGTGAGAATGTTTTCTGTCCCCTCAGCTCTGACCTGCCTCTGTGGAAAGGACCTGGTCATCTCTTCTCCCTTCCTCACCGCCTGCACTACTGGAAGGTCCAGTTTTGTTCTCGGGGTCAGGATCGGGTGTTGGTCGTGGGGAGTTTGGAGGAATAAGAGAAAATGGGTAAAGTTGTATCAATTGAGCATGAGGGCCTTCTCTGTTTCTGTGTGCCCCAAGGTTGGCTTGGCTCCTGGGTTCTTTGGAGCCCTCAGCACTGAAGATTTCCCATCTGAATGTCCATTGAGGAGGGGCCTCTTTTAACTAGCTAAGATTGCCTCCTACCCCAGCCTCTGATTTCTGGGTGGTTCTCCCTTGGGGTCACCTCATCCTTTCCGGAGGCCCTCTCATACAAGATCCCCTAGCATATGACACAGCACCAGCTCCCCTCCTCAGGGCCTGCAGGACATGCGAGAGTCATCACCCGCTGTGTCCCAGGCACTCACCTTTCCCAGCACTGCTGGTTGAGGCCACATGTGCCGTTAGACGTTGTAGGAGGGGTGCCAGTCTGGTTCCAGGGAGCAGAGGTTGGTTTCTCCAGTAGCCCACTTCAAGTGCACATTGGTGTCCTCATCAGACCTTTCACTTCATGCCAAACAGCAGCAAGAGATGGTCTCCCACCAAGAGATGGTTCTTTGGTTCCCTGGTCGTGTCTGCCCTGGCTCCTCTTTGTAGACGTCCCATAACCCAGCCATGCCCACAAGGGCCACTGCCTACAGCCCTGCTTTCTGGGGGTGGGTATTCCATTAGATGTTGGCAGCAGCCTTGTTCTCAGCTGCAAGGAGCCATGGAAAGGGGTGGGTATGTGTACAGAGAGGCCTCCCAGCTACCCATGGGCCCAGGCCAGCACAACCACCAGCAAAGAAACTGTGTGCCAGGCCCTGGGAGTCCTGTGGGTAAGAGCCAGGCTCCCACAGAATGGTGAGCCCAGCCTTGGGGTGGTCCAAACAGACCCCAGTGAGGAGGCCCCACAAAGCTCCTGGAACTTCCTCTGATTTATGATCCACAAGACTCAGTAAAATGAACACACACTTAATACATGCTTGTTGATTTAGCCACCATTTATTGGTTGAATAAACTTGGTCAGGTTTTGTTTTGTTTTTCCTAAGAACCTTGGCCATTTTGTCTACTGGTGGTGACACCTTCTCTGGATTGTGGCCAAGGGGCCAAACCAGGTGAACTTCTGTGGCTCCTTTCAGATCCTGGTTTCTGTTATTGGTTAAAGCAGAAGTGTTTGACACACTTCTCTAAGTACCAAATTTCATTTCAGTTTGCATTTGAGAGGAGGTGGAACTCTGGGTAAAAGCCCTGGCTCTAGCACAGATGGCCAAGTAGGAATTCTGGTGCCTTCAGTTACCAACAGTATAACTGGGAACAAACAAGCTATGCAGTAACTGGTATGTGTTCCCGTTCCCTTTACTGTTCAGTTAGGATAATGGCTCACACACAGTAAGTTGTTAATAAATGGGAGCTGCCATTATAAAGAAGGAGATGGTTCCATATTTCAGTTAAATCCTATTTGGAACTGTATCACACCAAATTGTGGTTCTGTGTCTGGGTTGGTTTGGACATAGTTGCTGAAGTGCTACAGGTACGTGTGAAACAATATCGTTACTATGAGCATCCTCCATCCCAACCATGTCTCATTAAGGCACAGCAGAGTTATTTTAGGGATTCACGATGGGAAGGATGTAGCAATCTGTTTTGGAGGAAACTCAGGTCTTTCTCCTCTAGTATACCTCATTACTGGATTTGCAGGAGCTGAGGCACAAGACGTGATCCTTGACAGTCTGTGACGCTGGATAAACCCAGGAAGCAGCCTGACTCCACCTTTCTTTATGTCTCTCTTGAAATTGCCATGTTTTAACTGTGGTGCAGGGGATTTCCTATTCTAGATCCTTTGCAACTAGTTTCTCTTTTGCTACCAATATATATATATATATATATATATATATATATATATATATATATATATATTGTTTTGGAAAATTCACTGGGTGTCATCTTTTCCCTTCTTGTTTCAGAAAGCAGAAGAGCCAAAGAGAGTTCCTGTCTCATGTTCTATCCATGCTGTGGGTAAAATAAGCATGACTACCTAGTGATTGAGTCCCGTTTAATTAAGCAGTTGGCATACAGCTAGCAGATTCTGTGTTATTAAGCTTAATTCGAGTTTTATTTTCTTCCACTTCTCAAAAATGACAAGTAGCTAATGTAGAATTAGCGATTTTTTTTTTCTACTACACAGCCTATAGGAAAACATCTGGGAAAGGTTGAATGATATTGGTCTTAATAATTTTTTGGCTTTCAGCAAAATCTCAGACAACAAAAGCAAATATAAAAAAGTCGGATTACATCAAACTAAAAGCTTCTACATAACAAGGAAATATTAAACCAAATGGAAAGCAGATTACAAACTAGGAGAAAATATTTGCAAACCTTATATCTGATAAAGGGTTAATATTCAAAACATATAAGGAGCTCAACACAACTTTTTTTTTTACAAGACAGTCTGTTTTTTATTGATTGTTCACAACATTACAAAGCTCTTGACATATCATATTTCATACATTAGATTGAAGTGGGTTATGAACTCCCAATTTTTACCCCAAATGCAGATTGCAGAATCACGTCGGTTACACATCCACAATTTTTCATAATGCCCTATTAGTAATTGTTGTATTCTGCTACCTTTCCTATCCCTTACTATCCCCCCTCCCCTTCCCTCACATCTTCTCTCTCTACCCCAGCTACTGTAATTCATTTCTCTCCTTGTTTATTTTCCCATTCCCCTCACAACCTCTTATATGTAATTTTGTATGGCAATGAGGGTCTCCCTTCATTTCCATGCAATTTCCCTTTTCTCTCCCTTTCCCTCCCATCTCATGTCTCTGTTTAATGTTAATCTTTTCTTCCTGCTCTTCCTCCCTGCTCTGTTCATAGTTGCTCTCATTATATCAAGGAAGACATTTGGTATTTTTTTTTTTAGGGATTGGCTAGCTTCACTAAGCATAATCTGCTCTAGTGCCATCCATTTCCCTGCAAATTCTATGATTTTGTCATTTTTTATTGCTGCATAGTACTCCATTGTGTATAGATGCCACATTTTTTTTATCCATTCATCTATTGAAGGGCATCTGGGTTGGTTCCACAGTCTAGCTATTGTGAATTGTGCTGCTATGAACATCGTTGTGGCAGTATCCCTGTAGTATGCTCTTTTAAGGTCTTCAGGGAATAGTCCGAGAAGGGCAATAGCTGGGTCAAATGGTGGTTCCATTCCCAGCTTTCCCAGGAATCTCCATACTGCTTTCCAAATTGGCCGCACCAATTTGCAGTCCCACCAGCAGTGTACAAGTGTACCCTTTTAGGAGCTCAACACAACTTAATGGCAAAAAAAACCAAATTATTTAATTAAAAATGGATAAAGAACTAAAATAGAAATTTCCCCAAAGAGGACATAAAAATGGCCATCAGACATATTAAAATGCACTCAACCTCACTTATCACAAAGTACAAATTAAAAACACAGTGAGATGTCACCTCACACCTGTTAGGATGGCTCTTATCAAAAACACAAGAGATAGTCTGGGAGTGTAGTTCAGTGATATAACTCTTGCCTAGCATTCAAATAGCCCTGGATTCAATCTTCAGCACCAAAAAAAAAAAAAAAAAGGAAGAAAGAACAAGAGATAGTGTTGGATATGATATGTCAAGAGCTTTGTAATGTTGTGAACAACCAAAAAAAAAAAAAAAGAAAAAAAAAGAAATCATTATCAAAAAGAAAAAAAAGAGATAGCGTTGGTAAAGGTGTGGGAAAAAGGCGAACCCTTGTGTAGTTGGTAAGGATATAAATTGGCACAGCTATTGCAGAGAATGATATGGAAGCGCTTTAAAAAATTAAAAATAAGTAGAGATATATTATATGAACCTAGCAATCACTGTTCTGGGAATATACCCAAAGTAAATGAAATCTGTACCTCATGGAAACATCTGTACCCCATGTTCGTTTCAATATTATTCACGATAGCCAAGATATGGAATCAACCTAAATGTCCATTGATGAGTGAAAGGATTAAGAAATTGTGGCATATGTAAACAATGGAATACTATTCAGCTTTTTAAAAAAAGAGAGAGATACTGCCATTTGTGATATGGATGAACCTGGAGGATATTATGCTAAGTGAAAACAAGTTAGATTCAGAAAGAAAAACACTATATGTCCTTACATGTGAAATCTAAAATAAACAGAAGTTGAATGCAAAAAAAAAAAAAACCAGAATGGAATGGTAAAAATCAAAGTGTACAAAGTTGCAGTTATGTAGGAGAAGTCTCTAGGAGTCTAATGTACTGTAGGAAGACTGTAAAATTTGTCTGGAATATCCCCTGAAGTTTCATGTATTAGAGGCTTATTTACCTGCCCATGGCACTGTTGACAGATGGTGGGACTTTTAGAAAGTGGGGTTAACTAGGCACGTAGAGAAATGCACTTGAAGGGAATGTTGTTCAAATGCTTCTCTGTTTACTGGTTCCCATGAGGCAATTAGCTTTGCTGTACCATGCCCTCCCTGCCATAATGCTCTGCCTGCCACAGGCCCCAAGACAAAGGCACCAACTGACTGACCCTGGGCTGCAACCGTCACAGTCAAACTGTGAGCCAAAATAAACATTTCCTCTTCTAAATTGACTCTCTCAGGTGTTGTGTTGCAGCGACAGAAAGCTGACCAACACAGTATTATAGTTAGTACTATTGTATTGCATATCAGAAATTTGTTAAGGAGAGATTTTAGGTTCTTTTAACATACATACACACACACACACACACACACACACACACACACATACACAGGGGTAACCATATAAGATGATGCATATGCTAATTTGCTTAGAGTAGTAAACATTTTACTATGTATATCAAAACATCATATAGTATATTAAATACATACAAAACAAAAACTAAAGCCTAGGAAAAACCCTAGACTTCTAACATTAGAGGAATGTTTGATTACATGAAGGCATATCCACAAATGTAATGCTACACAGCTATATAAAAGAATAAAAAATGCATAATATGCTGATAACAACAACAGCAACACATAAGAATGGTGACAGAGACCTGCGTCTACTACCTGTGTAGGGGTTAAGAGCTCATACTTTGGAGCCAGACTTCTGGTGTTTAGAGCCTGGTTTTGCCATCATTTGTGAGGTTTGGCAAACAACTCAACCCCAAGCCTATTTCCCAAATGGCCAAATAGGGATAGTAAAGGATTCTCATGCATGTAAAGCACTTAGCACAGTACCCGGCAAATGGAAGTTTGCCAGACCTACTGCTGTGTATTGTTATTCTAGTCCTTAAAAAAGCATAATGTTGAAAACTAGTGATATGATAGTGGGCGATTATGGACTACTTGGGTCCCTCCCAACTCATATATTGGAGCTCTAACAATCAGTGTGACTCTATTTGGAGACAGGTTTGTTAAGGAGGGGATTCAGACAACATGGGCCACAAGTGTGGGGCCCTAATCCAATGATTGGTGTCCACAACAGAAGAGGAAGCCACACCAGGGTGCAATGGCATCCAGGAAGGCCCCACAAGGACACAATAAGAAGGCAGCTATCTGCAAGCCAAGGACAGAGGCCTCCCTAGAAAGCAACAATTGTAGCACCTTGAGCTTCAGAACCATGAGAAAGACAATTTCTGTTGTGTAAGCCACCAGTCTGCTGCATTCCATTGTGACATCCCTAGCAAACTAACATGAAGGCAATGAAGGTCTATTTTTGACCAGGGGTGCATCAGAATCACCAAGAGCAATTGTCAAAACAGATTACTGATCTTGGTCCTCAGGGTTTTTGCTTCATAGATTTAGTGACATCTAGAATCTGTATTTCATTTTAAAAAATTTATACACATGATTGTTCATATTTATAGAATACAATGTGATGTTTTCATACATGTGTACATTGCGTAATAATCAGATGAGGGTAATTAGCATATTCGTCCCCTGAAACATTTATCATTTCTTCATGGTGAGAACATTCAAAATCCGCTCTTTGAGCTATTTTGAAACATTTTGCTATTTTATTGTCAACTGTAGTCACCCTCAGGATGAAATCCTGTTATTTGCAGCATGGATGAACCTGGAGGACATTATGTCAAGTGAAATAAGCCAGAACTCACACATGGCATCCAAAAAGTTGATCTCATTGAACTTGAGCATACAGTTGTGGTTACTGGAGGCTGATGAGGGCAGAAAAGAGGTTGGCCCACTGAGTATCATGCTGCAGTAAGGAGCAAGTTCTAGCATCTGCATTTCTAAGAGTTTGCAGCTCACTGACGATGCTGGTCTGGAGATTGCACTTTGAGAACCACTGATTTAGACCATGCCCACCTTTACCCGAATCATCCCTCTTCTTATCTCATTCAAGGGCAACAAGAAGCACACAAACTAGGCCCTTTTCTCCATGGCCTTAAGCACTGTCCTGAGTTTTTTGAAGACAATAAAGAGTAGAGCAGCCTTCAGAGCTTGTGAGTTAGCAGCATTTCTATAGGGCAAACAAAGGAGCAGCTTCACTTTGAGGGAGGAGTGACAGGCCTCCACTCTACCCTCCTCCCACTGACAGCCACATGTTCTCCAGCAGAGAGCTTGCCCCAGCTCTGCCAGGACTTCAAAGGAAGGCCTGTTGGCCAAATGTCTGCACGTGATGAGCAGCCTTGCGTGTGCGCCTCCCAGAGCCCTGCAGCTCTAGGCTTTAGGGCAATTCTCTTACCTTCATGGAGCCTGCACGAGTGTTTCCGTGCGGTCCTGAGCCCCGGGCAGGTCTCCTGGCCTCTGTAGAAAAGCTGCTGTGATTCTCTTACGCAATCTTTAAATACAGCTGTGATCGCTCAAACCCACAGCCTTGTCTGGACTGCATTTTAAGCACCTTGGGGGGCTCACAGAAATGTTTTCTAAATGGTTGCGAGCAAAAGCCCAGCAGGCAGGGTGCTGGGATTGCAGAATGGTTCCCAGTCACCGTGGCACCCACCCTTGTCATTGGGCACCTGGAGTTGCCTGGCAGGAGGCAACCCCGATTGCTTCCTGGGGTTGGCCCTCACTGGCTTAACCACCGCCTGAGGGGAGGTCTGGAAGTGGTTGGCACCCTGGAGGCTGGCTGAGTGATCAACAGAGGGGCCGTCTGTACCCGGGAGTGGACTCTGCTGGTGGTTCCTCTAACACATGCATAGGCACTGGCTGAGTTACCTTTCTGTGGGCAGCAGGGCAGCTTCCTGGCAGGAGGCCTGACATTACAATGGGCCTCATGCTCAGAGGAGGCCACATTTGCTTAATGGCCTATGGTTCTGTCTTGTAATTCAATTTTTGAATTGCTCCTGATATTTCATTGTGTATCTAGCCCTGTAAATTGTATAGTTGATCCTGGGGAGCAGTCTCAACCAGGACGTGAGAATAGGGGCACCAGGGAGGAAAGAGCATTTGATTGTACCTAATACATCAAGTGAGCTTTTGGCTCTGCTATCCTGAAAACCTCGGGAACTGGCAGTGACGAGAGATTGCAGGGTCACCCACGGTAAGGTCATCCTCCTACTTCTGGCTCCTTGGGAACCTCTGTGCTGAAAGCTTGCTGGATGTAACGATTAGGATGGAAGGTAGAATCAGGGAGAATTTTTTCCCCTATATGGATCCCTATATGGATTCCCGAGAGAAATCGCACAATCTGAGTCAACACATTGAGATGATCTTTCAAACAAGAGCCATGTATAGCCCTGCAATGTAGTGGCCGCGTTTCTAGAGCTCTGGCCCCTCTCAGGCCCCTTGAACTCCCATGCTGCACTTGACCTACAGTAGGTGCACCCAGTTGTTATTGACAGCAATGGTTCCAACAGTAAACGCAGGTCTCTGCCAGGCCCTTGGCGCATGCCTGTAATCCCAGCAGCTCCGAGGCTAAGGCAAGGAGGATCATGAGTTCAAAACCAGCCTCAGAAACTTAGTGAGGCCCTAAGCAACTCAAAGAGATCTTGCCTCTAAGTAAAATATAAAAAAGGGCTGGGGAAGTGGCTCCGGTGGTTAAGCGCCCCTGGGTTCAATCCCTGGTACCAAAACAAACAAACAAATAAACTAGTAAACACAGGTCTCATTCTCATCTCCTCTGGATGGAGCAACCACGTATCACCCAAAAAGACCCCTCCTAGTGAAGTTGCAACTGCTTGTCCTCCAAATTGCTTTTTTTCAGTACAGGTATGGGATCAGCCCCAACCCAACCCAACCAACTCCCCAAAGACATTTCCAACCTCTGATTGTATTGGCTAGTGGTCATTACTCCAACAATGCTATGCAACAAATCACCCCCAAATTCAGTGACTTAAAATGGTAATTGCTTTTTCTTATGAATCTGTCAGCAATCTTGGGGTCCATTGAAGTAGGTTTGACTTGTGGGGAAGGCTTTGCTTTAACTAGTGGGCCCGCTGAACTTACCTGGGGAGATAAGCTTCCAATGTGTGCACTTTGGTCTCAGAATGCAATACAGCAACTCATTTCAGGGCAAGCTTCTCTTGGGCTCTGTGGGAAGTGTGAGAGGACAAGTGGACATACTGAAGGTCTCTTAAGTCTTCTCTGAGATCATGTACATCTGTCCAGACTCCACTGGCCATAGCAAGTCACATGACCAAACTCAAAGTCAAGAGGCAAAGATATACTCTGCCAATTGGAGGTCAAGGCAAGAAGGTGGTTCTTGAGGTGAAGAGTTGATGGCCAATAATTCATTCTACACTAATCTTATTTTCCTAAATACCCTATCCATATTTTAGTCATAACGTGGGGCCATGGCCTTTTGTGCATTTAATACCTGCTAAGTGACAAGCAAGTTCCAAACGGAATTAAATGGAAGCATATATCTCATACCCCAAAATTCAAAGATTTTATTATGGAAACCAGTTCATAAAAAAAATCTCCTAGGAAGCATGCTAAAATGCAGATATCCAGCCTATTAAAATGTACATATCCCATATCCAGAGAGCATGATGAGGGGGTCCAGGAATCTGAATTTTCACATGCAGCTCAAGAGAAAAAGGGCTCATGTTTGTGGATAAACTGTCCTAGTCCTTGACTCTGGTATTAGGTTAATCCTTTCTGGATGCTAGCAAGTTTGGGCAGATCTGGAGAAATATTTAGCGATGGGTATTTCGTAAACTCACAAATGAATGAGTTTTCTGACCTCCTCATCCTCTCCCTGCATGAAGTGAGGTCTTGGCCAGGTCACTGACTACAAGATTCACAGGTGGCTTCTGGTCTCTAAGCAATATCTCAATGCATATACCAATTAGTCTTTGATGATCTGAGTTTGGTTCGTTTTGATTGTCTTTCCCCATCCATTAGCCAAACCCCTTTTTATGTTACTTCACTTAGATTAATTTTTCCCCTCATAACTACATCTTCTGATTTTTCAATTGATGGGGTAAGTCACAGCTGACGATGACCACTACATGATGTCCCTGGTTCTGGGTAAGCCACATAAAGTCAGGATGATTGTTGAGAAGACACATGTCTTCTGGTATAGGCCAAGCTTCTGTCTGTGGTGCACTAAGCTGGTAGATGAAAATCCAGAGCTGTGGCTGCTCATCATGTCTACTCTAGCAGCTAAAGCTGTCTGAGCAAGGCCAATCTAAAGGAAAGTAGAGCAAAGGATTTTAGCAACAGTGCTCAGTTTCTGAATCCAACTGTACCTGAAGCTGTATCCCCGGCTTTTCCTATTTTATTAGCCAATGCTAGCAGGGCTCTTGTTGTTTGAACCAATTTGAGTTTGGTTTCTTATACTTGCAACTCAAAGAGTCTTTGCTGATGTATCATAATCTGATATTGAGACCAACATGATCACAAGCAAATGGGACTGATCCGAGCTTAGTAAAGCCCAGAATTCACTCAACTAGACACACACACACACACACACACACACACACACACACACACACACACAGTTTGTTCTGTCAACTAGACCAGACTTGGAGACCAAACTTCATTAGTAGTTACTGAGGCACATCTACAGGAAAATAGATCAGTTTAAAAACAAATATACAAATAAAAATTACACTGAGATTTCATCTCACACAAGTCAGAATGGCAGTCATCAAGAATACAAATAATCATAAATGCTGGAGAGGCTGTGGAGAAAAAGGAACACTTTTACACTGTTGGTGGAACTGAAAATCAGTTCAACCCACTATGGAAATGGTATGGAGGCTCCTTAAAAGACTAGGCATAGGAATGTTCTCTCTGATGTGCAGATGCAGATGCTAACACACAATAAGGGGTAAGGGAGGGAAGAATAGAAGTTCATTGCATTAGACAAAGGGGAATGAAGGGAAGGGGAGGGGAGGGGAACAGGAAAGACAGTGGAATGAATCAGACATAACTGTCCTATGTTCCTATATGATACACGACCAGTAAAAGTCCACATCATGCACAATCACAAGAATGGGAAGTTATACTCCATAATGTGGGGCCATGGCCTTTTGTGCATTTAATACCTGTTAAGTGACAAGAGGGTCCAGGAATCTGAATCTGAAGCTGCATGTATAATATGTCAAAATACACCCTGCTGTCATGTATAACTAACAAGAACAAATAAAAATTTTTCAAAAGACTAAGCATGGAGGGCTGGGGCTGTAGCTCAGTAGTAGAGCGCTTGCCTAGCACATGTGAGGCACTGGGTTTGATACTCAGCACCACATAAAATAAATAAATTAAATAAAGCATTGTGTCCATATACAACTAAAAATTAAAAAAAAAAAATCCTAGGCATGGAACCACCATTTAACCCAACTATACCACTTCTCAGAATGTATCCTGAAGAATTAAAGTCATCTTACTACACTGATATATATTATAGCAGCACAATTCACAATAGCCCAACTATGGAACCACTCGAGGGGTCCATCAATGGATGAATGGGTAAAGAAACCATGGTCTATATACGCAATCAGTCATAAAGAAAAATGAAATGATGTCATTTGCAGAAAAATGGATGCAAGTAGAGACTGTCAGACTAAGCAAAATAAGTCAAATTCATAAGGTTAAGGATCATATTTTTTTTCTCACATGTGGTAGCTAGAGAGGAAAAAGGAAATAAAAAAGGTTGGGAGTGATCCCCTCAAAATCAAAGAGAAATCAGTGGAGAAACTGAATTAAGGGGTGGGAGTTGGGGAAGGAGGGGAAAGTGCTGGGGAGTAAGATTGGCCAAATCATATTTGCACACAAATAATATTGTGTTCAAGTATGAATATGTAACAACAAATGCCATCATTATGTACAACTATAATGCACCAATAAAAAAGTGGAAAAAGATGAATGCAGACATTAAATGCATCTGTGCATTTAACCAAGACTTATTCGCAATATTTAAAATTATTCCCCCTTTTCTTAATATCTTTTTTTTAAGAGAGAGTGAGAGAGGAGAGAGAGAATTTTTAATATTTATTTTTTAGTTTTTGGTGGACACAACATCTTTGTTTGTATGTGGTGCTGAGGATCGAACCCAGGCCGCACGCATGCCAGGCGAGCGCGCTACCGCTTGAGCCACATCCCCAGCCCTTCTTAATATCTTAAGATTCTATTTTCTCCCTCTCTTGACTGCGACTATTAACATTTTTGGTGATGTTTCCCCAGGTAGTACATGGAAGGATCTTTCTCTGAAACCATTTCTTGTTTCTGTTCAGCTGTGATAAAAGGACAGAAGCCTAATGTTGGAAGGCAGGAAATAATGCATCACTCTGAGTACTTTGTCTCTTCATTATAAATATGATGATTATGGCTAGGTGGGAAGGTTTCAAAGAGACAGGATGTTACCTTAAACATTTACAAAGTTGCGGTTAAAACAGTCTCCTTAAACTACCTTTTCAACCCACGGAGCTTACATAAATATTTGGCTGCTGGTGACGGGCCTAATAAATCTATTTAGAATGTTGCAGCAATATTTACTTTCAAAGTAATGTCATAAGCCCACTTTGGCCAATAATTTTAAGAAGAGAAGATGCTACTTTTTAGCACCTTGCATAAATATTTGCAAGACCTACAAATTCAAGATAACCCTGCCCCTTTCCTAAAGCTATTTACTGCTTCCTACCCAGATGCCCCTTGTAAATGTTACTCAATCCAGTTAGAAAGGCTTCACATTTACTTGAGATATATTGGAAGACATCCACAGATACTGGGCTCTCATGGAGGAATTCTCGGATTCCCTAATGACCCAAAGTCCTGCAAGGTAATTTCAGGTTGGAGGAAAAACAGACGTTCTTTTGCCTCTAAAGAGAGTGAATCAGAATCTGAACACTTGGGAATAAATCTCATTATGTCTGACCAGGAACTAAAGATGCAGCCCTTGGTGATCTGCCTTGTTATGGGGATCACAGGACAGTAGAAGGGAAAGTGGGTCCTCTGGGTATTGTTTCCCCTGCAGGAACTGAGATGGCAACTTCAGCATTTTGGCTGAGGGCAAATTGGAATGGTTCCTCCTTTTTACAAAGTGAAAGGAGATGGCATCTAACTTCTCCCTGGCTTTCTTCAAGAGTTGAGTTTCTTCTTAACAAAATTATGTCAAGGTCATTGTACTGTCATGTGTAACTAATGAAAATAAATTTTAAAAATTAAAAAAAAATTATGTCATTTGCAGGAAAATGGGTGGCACTCGAGAACATTATGTTGAGCAAAATTAGCCAAAATCAGAAAATCAAGAATCATATATTTTCTCTCCTATGTGGAAGTAGAGAGAAAAAAGGAAAGAAAGGGGGATGGGATAATCTCATGAAAATGGAAGACAGACTGGTAGGGTAGAGGAAGGGGACAGGGGAAGTGCTGAGGAATGAAATTGACCAAATTATGTTGTGTGCCTGTATGAATATGTAACAAAAAAATTTGAAGCCCAATGATATGTATAATTATAATGTAACAATAGAAAGGAAAGAGGTGAGTTTCTTCTTGATTTCCAGAAATGATTCGTCCAGGGAAAACACCAACAGTGGCAAATATCTTTTTATGAGGGCCGAATAGCAAATAAACTCTTGATTGCTTAACGTACCCCAGACTGGTTTTTAACGTGGTTGGATTATGTTTCCAAACATGAACAAGCGTTTCCTGTTTCCTACGTGGTAGAGGAGCCAGGTTGTGAAACACTCATCCCAAACACACCACCAGGGACTTCCAAAGTGTCATTTCTGTGCATCAGGTTTAATTGACAGTACGTATTAACTAAACCAGTGCTCACGGTTTACAAGAAAACAGGAACGGTTGACTTAGAGAAAGAGTATTTCAAGATCCCATGTGAAAATTGCTTTTTTTTCCAGATTTAACAGTCAGGACTTTTGGTTTGAACATTTCTGAAACACAAAAAGACTTGGCTTTGGTATTTACATTATCTAGGGGTGGAGGAAAAGATGATGGGGGCTTTGATGTTCTGAGGGGGATGGTATTTATCCTTTTCAGTGCATGAATTTAAACCAGATGATGCATTTAAAATAGGCTCCATTTTAAGCCACTGTACATTAAGTGGAGCCCTATGGAAAACACTCATTTCCTCTCTGCCAGTAGCTGGTGTGAGATCAGCCTCCTAGGAGTGGCAGCTGCGGGGCCAGCTTCTGCTGCCAGGTTGCAGCCACTCCTTGCCCTAGCACTGCTGCCCGCCAGTGCCTGTCTGCAAAGACTAGAACTTCATAGCCTAGATCATTGCACCTAAGTGAAACAATATACCCCAAAACATTGGGTGGGGTTTCAGATGGCGAGGGGCAGTGACAGTGTCTGATACAGTTATCATCAATCAATATATGGTGTTTATTAAATGAAAATGTCCATAGGAGGATACATTCTTTTCCTGTGGTTACAGTAACAAATCACCACAAACAGGGTGCTTAAAACAATAGAGAGAAATCCTCTTGAAGTTCTGGCGGAAATCAAGGTGTCAGCAGGCCACACCCCCTCTGGGCTGGTCTCAGCCTCTTCCAGCTTCTGGGGCCTGGTTCATGGCAGCACCACTCCATTCTCTGCCTCTGGTCACTTTGTCTGTACTTGTGTCTTCTCCTTTGTGTGTCTCTTATAAGGACATTACTCAGTTAACTTACAAAATCCGAAGAAATGCGTAGACCTTTTCCCTTTTGCGGCCAAAATGAAGTTCAATGCTTTTGTGACTTTTGATGGAAACAAGAAACTGCAAAAGGCATTTCAATGCACCTTCCCACATTCGCAGGAAGATTATGTCTTCCCCTCTCCAAAGAGCTGAGACAGAAGCACAAGGTTCTATCTATACCCATCCAGGAGGATGATGAAGTTCAGGTTCGGTGAGGACACTGGTCCAGGTTTACAGAAGAATCATGTCATCCCTATTGAACAGGTGCAGCGGGAAAAGGCCATTTGCACAGCCGTCCAAATGTGCATTCACCCCAGCAAGGTGGTGATCGCCAGGCTACACCTGGACGAAGACCACAAAAAGATCCTAGAATGGAAGGCCAAACCTTGCCAAGTGGGAAAGGAAAAGGGCAAGTAGAAAGAAGTGACAATTGAGAAGATGTTGGAATGAAGGAACCATATATAACTCACACTAAAAAGTACTAAATGAAAAAAAAAAAAAGGACACTACTCATCTAGATGACCTGGGATGATCTCCTCATCTTAAAATCATTAAGTTGATTACATCTGCAAGATGCCTGCTCCAAATAAGGTAACATCCCCAGGTTCTAGGACATGGGTATACCTTTGGGGGACCATCATTTGGCCCAGTCCACAGGACAACACATTTACATCTGGACATGGGCCCTTTGACTTGTCCATGTTACTTGGCTCACAGGCCACCTCCTCTCTTCCATGGGGGCGCCCAGGACTGACAGTGTGTTCTGCTGAGCGGAGGAGGCTGCTAGGAGTGAGATGCTGGAGGGCAGGGGGGACGCCAGGATGCTGCCCGTGCTTTCCTGTGACACTCAGGGACTTAGGGACTAACTTTGAGGAGAGGTTCCACTTTTTCTTTCTTTCCCTCTGTTTAGTTTGAAGTCTGGGTAACTCTTCAACTTCACTCCCTTATTTCAGAATTTCTCCTTTAGCACATGCTGAATTCTGTTGTGTTTCTCAGGAACTTCATGTGTTGATCAATTGGACCACGAATGAGGGCAGAGACACCTGATTTGTGTCCTCGGCTTCAGCACATGGAACCCGTGTTCCTGCCCAGAGTGTGGGATCCTTCTGATTGCACTGAGTTTGCTTATAATGGTGGGCGTGAGGGATGGTGTCTGTCATGTTTGTTTCAAAACCAATCATTTTTTTTTTTTACCCAAATGAGTCAAAAGCTGTCTTCACAAAAACCTCCTTATGGATGTTTAAAGCAGCTTTATTCACAATCGCCACACAGAAAACAACAGTTCTTGCAGTTCTGGAAGCCAGAATCCGGCTTTTAACAGGCGAGTGGGTGTGAACACTACCTCTAATGGTTGGAGGTTTTTTTAGTGCTAAAAAGAAATGAGATACTGAGGCTCTGAAGAGACACGAGGAAGCATGAATGCACATTACTAAGCAAAGAAGAAAGCCTATTTACTGTGTGAGTCCAACTCTATGAAGAGACAGTGCGATAAAAATCTCGGTGGTTGTTTGGGGTTGAGGAGAAGAGTGAAGAGCAGGCGCATGGATGATTTGGGGACAGTCACCCTCAGTCCGGTAGTAAAATGATGAACGCATATTATTATGTACTTGTCAACGCCCACTGTTCACCACCAAGAGCAAACCTTAGTGCAAATTGTGATCACTGATGGATCATGGCCTGTCACCGTTGGCTCGTCTATTGTAATCAATGTCATCACTGGTGCAGGATGTTGACAGTGGCGAGGCTGTGTGTGGGGAGGGATGGGGACACTGTACTTTCTGCTCAAATTTCTTGTGAACCTGAAACTGCTCTAAACAATTTAGTCTAGATATTAAACAAAAACCCAACGATCCTTTTCTTTTTCCTCCCAGAAAGGTCCGTGGTTCCTAATTACAGGCCTCACCTTGAGGACGACCTCTCAAGCAGATTTTTACCATCCTTTCTCCTCCTTGAGGATAAAATCCAAGATTGATATTCAGACCACTGGACAAACAATATTCTGGATTATTTGAGCTCACTGAACTCACCTTTCCTCTGAAATGCTTATTCTGGACAAACCAGGATGCTGCCCTTTCAGCCGTGTTCCTTGGAAAGGATCAGGTCATTCACAGCCTGCTTTAGGGTGTCCCTGGGCGGGGTGCATGTGCCAGCACCTGGGTCTTACAAAGAAGTCGCTGTTCCTCAGCCAGGCACGACTTTCCAGACTGGAGGGCAGAGAGCCTCAGGCTTATTCTATGGTGACAAAACATAGTGTTTGGCGTCCAAATATATTGATGTCACACATACCTAAGTTTCGGTAAATCGTGGCTTTAGTTATATTGGTCACATTTCAAGACTAAGAGGAAAATTGGAGGATAAAGTTGGTTCCCCTTCTGATCCCACCCCGAGGCACACAGACAGAATCAGAGAGAAAAACCATCTGTCAGCAAGTAGTGAAAATAGTGGGATAAGAAACAGACTGGGAGGCCTCACAGGGAAGCTCTGCAGGGCTGAGTTGGCTGCTGTCAGCCAGTTGGGTCCCTGAGATGCCTGGCGGGTGCTGCCTGCTTCCCCGCTCTTCTAAGGACTGTGATGGTCAGTAAGGCTGAGTCAGGGCCGGTTGGGCTTTTGAAGCTGCCTGCATACCTGAGTCCAGCCCGCCCTGCATGGCCTGAGTGTCCCCTACAGCCCTCCACACGTGGAGACGGATAGGCTCGCCCACTCCAGGCCACTAGGCTGACAGATCTGACCGCCATAGCCAGGTAGATCTCTCCATGTTGTGCATTAGGTCTCCACCGTTCAGATGTGTTTCGGAGGTGGTGTATCCAGATAAAGGGAGGATAAGAAATCATCTCAGGCCCCCACTGTGATGTGTGCTGGGGCAGCTCAGGGTGACCCAGGCACAGGGCATGCACACAGAGACTCCGGGCCCCGGCAGGCACTGGAACATACTCCCAAGTAATGAGAGTGTGAGGCAGACAGTGCTAACGGCCATAAAGAAGGCTCAAATGACAAACAGAAGGACTCAGGAAATGGAGATTGTCTGCAGCTGATTGTCTGCAGGGAACAGAGAGGTGATGGCAGGAACACCAGCAGTCAGTGGGCGAGAGGGGCGGGTCTGCAGACTGAGTGCTGGGGAGCGCAACGGGCAGCCTGGGAGTCATTTCATCATCAGCCCCAATGCAGGACGTGCATCATGTGGGAGTGCAAGGGGCGGAGGGTCAGGAGAGGGCCCAGGAGCAGAGAGAAATGGCTCCATGAGGCACATGTCTAGGTGGGCACTGCAGACATGGAGATGGCAATCTACCACACGCCCCAGGGGAAATCCAGCCAACATGGGAAGGGAAGGGAAGGAGGGTCCACACATTGATTATGGTTCAAGGAGGGATTTTGTGTTTCTTTTAAGGTAGAAAAGTTCTGACTGGGTGTGTACGCTGAGGAGAAGAAAGAAGAGGAAAGGGAGGGAATTGAAAACCTGAGTGGAACTTGGATAGGAAAAGACATAAGGGCACACAGACTTGGGTGGGAATGTTTGTAGTAGTTTGTTACTTGTGATTGCCAAAATGGAAACAACTCAAATAACCACCTACAGGGGAGTGGATGAAATAAATGGTGGCATATTCTTCATCTGGTGGAACGCTACACAGCAAAGAAAAATGAAATGCTGATGTTTTATGAATGATGTAGATGAAACTTGAAGACACAAACCTGAGCGAAGGAAGTACAGTACTCTCCACTTCCTATAACCCTCTTTCTGTGATTTCAGTTATCCATGGTCAATAGTGATCAGAAAATATTAAATGGAAAATTCCAGAAATAAACATTTCATAAGCGTTAAGTAGTATGATAAAT
Organism: Spermophilus citellus; assembly: GCF_964194105.1. Taxonomy (NCBI): domain Eukaryota; kingdom Metazoa; phylum Chordata; class Mammalia; order Rodentia; family Sciuridae; genus Spermophilus; species Spermophilus citellus. Next base: position 41,252,593 of record NC_138189.1, on the reverse strand, counting down.
CCTTGCACCATTCTGCTCTTTCCCACTGAGGACACAAATCATTCCTCCTTTCAGTGTAGTGATGCTATATATGCTGCCTACCCATCAGTCACTCAGAAGCCCCCTTGGCTATCAGATTGCAAAGTTTTTGTTTAAAGAACTATTATTTTACTTACAATGGCCCCAAACACAAGCTTTTATTACAGCTTTTATTACCGTGTATTGATATAATTGTTCTATTCCATTATTAGTGTTGTTATTAATCTCTTACTGTGCTTAAGTTGTGAATCAAACCTTATCCTAGGTCTGCAGGCACAGGGAAAACCAGTACCTACATGGAGCTCAGTACTCTCTGTGGTTGAGGCATCCAGCTGTGACCTTGGAACATTTTTCAAGTTCACGTAAATGCAATCATACAATAAGAATTCTTTGTGCCTGTTCATTTGCAAGTTTGATCCAGTAGTTGTCCCTTATGTATGGATATTATCTTTTTTATTTTAAAGAGAGAGTGGAGAGAGAGAGAGAGAGAGAGAGAGAGAGAGAGAGAGAGAGAGAGAATTTTTTAATATTTATTTTTTAGTTCTCAGCGGACACAACATCTTTGTATGTGGTGCTGAGGATCGAACCCGGGCCGTGGATATTATCTTTAAAAAAATAGCCACAACTAACTTACAGGAGTAGAGATCAGAACAGTGGTCACCTTAAGAAGGGTACCAGCTGGGAAGGGCCACAGAGGTGTTTTCTGGGGTGCTGGAATGTTCCATGTTGAGAAGGTGTGATGTTAGTAAGGGTCTATACCTGTGTAAAACTTCACTGTGCTCTACATTAAGATTTGTAATTTGATCTTCAAAAGAAAGAGAGAGAGAAGACAAATTAGGCAGATGATATAAGAAAGAGAGGAGGAGAGGGTGTGAGTGGGTGAGGGTTTTGAAGACAGATGGCAGTTCAGCTTCTGACCTCCCCACCATCCAGGTGTGAGGACGTAAATGCCTCCCCTGGGGTGGCGCTGATGAGGGACAGAGGTGGGATGCTTCTGCAAAGGAAGGATCTATAGGACTTGGTGTGGAGACTGGGGGCATCCAGAGATGAGCCTGAAACACTCCCGAGCCCAACCCTTGGAGGGATTGAGATACCTCCTGATCCCCTAGACACTCACTGACCCTTCCAACGCCTACCCCACAGTGGATGTGGACACGTATCTAATCCATTGCATTCAGTTTCTACTGACATAAGTCTTCTTTAGTCAGCTGTGGGCTGTAGCTCAATCACAGGAGCATTTGGAGCCTTAGAGCAGATGTGTGGTTCAGGGTAACATCAGCTCTCCATTGTCTCCTTGTTAAGACAGACTGGGAGGCTGGGGGTGTGGCTCAGTAGTAGATCTTCTGCCCAGTCCACACAAGGCCCTGGGTTCATCCCCAGCACTGTGGGAAGAGAAAGAGTCTGAAAGGGGTGGAGTGTGGGGCTTGCTCCAAAACTGTTGAACAATCATGAATACTAGAGCTGATGCCACTGAGAATTAAGGGGGATTATTACATGGAACAACCCAGTTCATATGTTCAAGAAACTATTCCTTCCAATACTGATTTCTGAAGCTAATTCAGAGGCCAAGAGCAGAAGGTGGGGAGAGGCAGCTAGCCCACCGGAGGCCCAGGCCTCAGCCTCCCTGCTCAGCATCAGAAGAGCCTCTGCCACGCTCTGCCGCTGGTCTCATGTCCTTGCTAAGGTACCTCAGGGTTCACTCTGTTGGAAGCCTTTTCATAGGTGGTAACGAGAGGCAGAAGTCAGCCACCTGGGTAAGTTCAAGAAATATGGCCTTCAGGGACTAGAGGAAGCAGGGCACTGATTCACCTCTGCCCCATAGACAAGGATGTAGGCTCACCGGGCCGAGTCCAGGTCAATCTAGGAGAGCCTGGTGTTGGAAACAGTCGCATACGTGGAGACACAGGGATTGTTAGTGTAGGCTCCTCTTGCTGGATGAGGTGAGCCAAGGTCGAAAGGACAGTGACCGAGCAAGCCCTGTGCTGTTTCTCCACCTCCGGCAGAATCCCATCCCCAAAGTGCTGCAGCTGCTGGGCCTCAGACAGGACCCAGGAGCAAAGGAGAAGCCACGGCAGGACAAGTTGCACCTGCTCAGCTGACTGCTTCCCTCCCCATGCTCTGCCTCCTGGCCAACTGAATTGACTGTGTGTGTGTGCGTGTGTGTGTGTGTGTGTGTGTGTGAGAGAGAGAGAGAGAGAGAGAGAGAGAGAGAGAGAGAGAGACAGAGAGAGCGCATATGCGCCCTTCAGTGAGTCCAGAACTCACTGAGCCAGTACTCTGAGGCATGTGGCCATATTGCAGGTAGGGAGGGAGGTGGCTGTGAAGGGGATGGTGGCTCTGGGGAACAGCAGACACAAGGTGAATGAGATGCCTCCAGTTCTTCGAAACATGCATGTCCTAAAAGACGCAAAACCCCACATGCACCAAAAGGAGGAACCCCATGAGGCAACCCAAGGCCAAGCGAGCTGTGCAGAGAGGAGTTAGTGAGACTCAGTGACACCAGGAGGGGGTGGGGACGAGAGTCAGCAAGCACAGAGAGGGAAGGCATCCAGTTGACAGGACGCCTGCTCTGGGCCTGGTGGAAACAGCTGAAGTTTACGCTAAGCAGAGAGAAGGGAGAACAACCCAGAAACCAGAACTGGTAGGTGCAAAGGTGTGGAGGTGGGGCAGGAGCAGAATGCCCAGGCGCAGGGGAGGAGCAGAGGTCTCCTGTGCTGGGCATGGGGCCGGGGCCACATGGTCAGCGTGCCCAGCCTGGAGAGTCCACTCCCCACTGTGTGCCTATTTGAGTGGTCAGTTAAGGGCACCTGGACTAGGACACATGCCAGGGAGGCCTGAGCTAAGTAGACAGAGGGGAGGGTAAGGGGACATTTTTAGAGGAGAGGAACACAATCCAGGGAGATTCCACGTCAGGGCTCCTCCTAGGTGATGCAGGAAAGAGAAGGACAGGGCCCCTGCAAAAGTGCCCAGTGGTCCCTGTGCCCACAGCTAGCTGAGTGCCCCCATGGTTCTCGTGAAGGTCTCCCCACAATGTGGCTGTGAGGTGTGACAATCCTGGAGCTTGGGCTGTGGAAGACAGACCTGGTCACATCCTGACTCTGTCACTTCCTAGATAGGTGACCTAGGCAAATGGCTCAACTTCCCTGAGTCTCAGTGATTTTTTTTTTTTTAATCTGTGAACGACAGCGCTATAAGAAGATTGACCTCAAAGGGTGGTTGGGAAGCTTAACGAACCTGGGACTGGCCCAGGGTGAGCGCTCAGACAATGTCAGCCGAGTTTGTTTGTTTATTTTTACAAATAGTGGGGTCCACTGTGTTCTCTGAGTCTACCACATGGATGCTAAAACTTCCATGGCTTGTAAGGCCCCTGGAGTAGGCAGTGCTAATTGCCTCCCCAAAGTGATTCTTCACTCCTTCCTTGCTAATCAAGCCTCCATTTTATTCAGTAGAGCAGTGCACCTGGATTCTATACCACACACACACCCACACACACACGAATTGTTCCCAGCTTCCCTTGCAGCTAGGAGTTATTATGTTCTGGCCAATGAAATATAAGCACTGTGCACTCCATAAAGTTCCTGAAATGAGCTGGCTCAGCAGGCACACATCATTTGCTCTTCCCACTTCCCTTTCTTCTTCCTACCCAAGATGTAGACGTGATGGCTGAAGCTTTGGCCACCTGGCTGACCCACATGGTAATCTTAAGGATGGAATCCTTGGAACTAAATCTGGATGTATAGACAAGGAGCAGAAGGTGCCTGGGTCCCAGATGATAATAGAGCAGCATCGTAGTCTTAGACCGTCTGTCTCTTAACCTCTCTTTACCTGATGAACGTAAGTCAGCGCCTGCGCTGTGTGAGCCGCTGTAGCTTTGACACCACTAATTGAAAATTGGAAATAATGCATTTCCCCTGGGGCAAAAAAAAAATGTTGATGGCAGACTCCTGTGTGAGCAAAAATATTGATGGCAGACTCCTGTGTGAGCAAAAATATTGATGGCAGACTCCTGTGTGAGCAAAAATATTGATGGCAGACTCCTGTGTGAGCAAATCCTTCCTGCCTGCCCTGGGGCCTCTCTATTTCTCTCTCCCACACTAATTCTCCCTTGCATGGGTTGAATGGAGACCCTAACAGATATGTCCACATCCTAATGCTGGAACTCATGAATGTGATCTTATTTGGGAAAAAGGAATTTGCAGATATAATTGAGTTGATGGTCTTGAAATGAGACCTGCATTATCTGGATGGTCCTAAGTCCAATGACAAGTGTCCTTATAAGAGACACACAGATGAGGAGACAGACAGAAGAGGAAAGGTAACCTAGAGGTGAGATGGAGGGATGTAGCCATGAGTCCAGGAAGGCTGATGGTCACCAGAAGCTGAAAGAGGCAAAGATTGTGTTCTCCCCAAGAGTCTCTGGAGGGAACATGGCCCTGCCACCAACTTGAATTCGGGCTTCTGGCTTCCAGAACTGTGAGGATATATTTCTGTTAAGTTAAGCCATCTCATTTGTAGTAACTTGTTATAGCAACCACAGGAACCTAATACATACTCATTGACACACTGCATTGCAGGCTCGCCTTGAGCAGGAAAAGAGTCTTCAACTCTCTGCACCTCCTCAGTCAATTCTTCTAGAACCTGATGGGTGTGTTTTTATATCAAAAATTCACAAGCGACGACGCACCCTCCCTCCCTGAGGGAGGAAGAAGCAGCCCCAGGACCTTGACGTTCCCCCGCACATTCCCCTTCCCAGACTCTGTAAACAGCAGCAGCTGCAACTCTCCCAAACACAAGAATAAAACCATTTGTAACCATCTGGAGGACATAGCCAGGTCCTCTTTGCTCTGAAATGTCTCCGAGTTTAGAAATCTAAACACATATTCCAGTTTGTCAAACTTCCCAAAGACTGGGATGTATTACATGGTTGCATAATATGGCTCAGTGACTGGACTTGTCTCCCTTCACCCCCACACGGGCCCCACAGTGGGACAGGAAGTGGGCTGCAGAGGCCTGGAGCTCCGGGATGGGGAGCAGGAGGGCAGAGAGGCCTGGGTGAGCTGGCTTAAGGATCGGGAGCCTTCCACCAGTGGTAGAAGAAAACCAGCTGTGGAAGAAAACATGGGATGTTGCATGTCCTGTGTTTCAGGAAAGCAAACGTAGGGTGGGGCCACATGTGGGTGACAGACACGAATTGGAGTCCAGCGTCTTCCTCTGACCAGCTCTGCGTCTTGGACCAATTCAATCTCTATGACTTGATTTCTTATTCACAAAGTAGGGACAGTGCCTACACCTACCTCGTGGGGGTTATGTGGGATGAGGGTGGCAGCAGAACCTGGTTAAGTGCCTGCTAACACAAGCACCTGGTGGTTAATTTTCAACAGGATCTTGGATAATAAAGTCACCAGGCTTTTCCCTGCCACTGGCATCCATCAGTGCATCCGTTTCCTGATGACAAGTTGTTCAGCCCTGAACTTTCCAGAACTTATCTTTCCATCTCCTTTTCCCCTTTCTATGTTGAAAAGCACTGGCCAAAGTCCACACCACAAAGTCCTTCCATTCCCTACTCAGGCCAGCAATGCCGCTGCCAAGGCCTTCCCACCTCCAGTACCTAGAGGGGCCAGCAAGCCCCGGAGAGGGCCAGAGACAGACATTCTAGGCTGGGAAGTTGCACGTGTCTCCCTCACATGTCCCTTTTCTTTATTCTCTTTAAAATAATTCTTTCTTTCTTCTTACTCTCCTTCCTTCCTTCCTTCCTTCCTTCCTTCCTTCCTTCCTTCCTTCCTTCCTTCCTTCCTTCCTTCCTTCTTTCTTTCTTTCTTTCTTTCTTTCTTTCTTTCTTTCTTTCTTTCTTTCTTTCTTTCTTCCTGTAGTGCTGGGGATCAAACCCAAGGCCTCATGTATACTTGACAATAGCTGTACCACTAAGCTACACCCCCAACTCTATACTTTTTATATGTTAAAAAAATTTTTTTTAAACTGAGAGTGGTAGTGCACACCTATAATCCCAGCGGCTCCAAAGGCTGAGGCAGGAGGATTGAAAGTTCAAAGCCAGGCTCAGCCACTTAAAGGCCCTAAGCAGTTTAACAAGGCCCTATCTGTAAATAAAAAATAAATAAAGAATGAAAAGGACTGGGGATGCTGCTCAGTAGTAAAACGCCCCTGGGTTGAATCCTTGATACAAAAAAAAAAAAAAAAAAATTAAACTTGAGTAGGCTCTGTAGGCCATATTTGGCCCAAGGGCTATACTTGGCAAGCCCTGATAGATGAAGGTTTAATGAGGCCAATTTTTTCTGAACAGATGACCCACCTGCATCAGCAAGGCTTCGCAAGATATCTGAGAACAAGTGGGGCTCCTGTCTCCTCTGACACTGTCAGGAGAGGAGGGGATGGCAGTGGTGGCCGCAGGGGGACGAGCAATGGTTGAAGGATCTAAAGTGAACCTGGAGGCCTGAGTGAGCCTCCACTCTTTGGGACCCCCGAGCCAGCCTGTTTCGAGTGAGCAACCTCAGTGAGAACAGTGAGCCCAGGTGAACGTCTGCACGTCGATACAGCCTTCCATCCACAGCTCAGAAATGCTGTCATTTCCCAGAAAGACACTCACAAGTTAAAATACTACACTCTGATTTCAGAAGTAATTTATTTCTGGTGACAATTTGTTCTCATCCTGAACCTTTTATTCCAGGTGGCAGAGGACAGGGCTGCAATTTCACTCTGACAGCAACAAAGAAACCCCGGGAGGGTGGACTGGCATCAGTAAATGTGAACCCCATGGCCAGGAGACTCCCCTCTGCGTTTAGTAGAAAAAAGGCTCGCAAAGCTGACAGCCAGTGGGCCAGGCTCTGACCAATAGGGCTCCACAGGGGAGGAAAGCCGAAGGCTGAGGTTGGCCACGTGGAGCTTGGGAGGATCAAAAGAGACAGTGAGGTTACCTCCAATTTTTCTTTATCAAAAATAGCAAGAGGTTAAAAAAAAAAAAAGGAAGCTAACAAAATTTGGGATGACAATTCTTAATGGTTTCCACAAAGGTGTATCTCCAGGGATCTCTGTTTCCTAGTAAAAGTTCATTCTTGCCCTGAGTTTCTTTACACCCAATGTCAGGGTTCTTCAAGAGAAACAAAGCCAATGAGCCGTGTGTGTGTGTGTGTGTGTGTGTGTGTGTGTGTGTGTGTGTACACGTGCACAGGGAGAACATGAGAGAGAGATTTTGAGGAGAAACTAGCTCACATATTTATGGTGGTGGCAAGTCCAAAATCCGTATGGCAGATGAGGAGGCTGAAAACCCGGGAGAGAAATGATACTGCTGCTCAAATCCAAAGTCGGTCTGTAGGCTGAATTCTCTCTTCTTCAAGACCTCAGTCTTCTTTTCTCCTAAGACCTTCACTTGTCTAGATACAGCCTACCTAAGTTAAAGAGACTGACCTGCTTTACTTAAAGGCTGCTTACTTAAATGTTAATTGCATCTAAAAATACTTGCACCACAGCATCTAGTTTGGTGTTTGACCACATAGCTGGATACTATGACTTCACTACATTGACACGTAAAATTAACCATCTTGCCCTAGAATCCTACTATTTTGGGGGGGGGGTTCCCAAATTTATCACAGATATGAGAGAATCTATGTCTGTCTTAGATGATAAAAAGGAACAATATGTTGTCCCAAAATAACATTTTATCCATTAGAAATGGATTTGACTGCAAGTAACATAATGTTGAAAAATAATAGCTTAAAAAGAATTTTATTAAATTTATTAAATTTCTCTCATGTCAAGAAATCCAATGATGCCACAAGAGACCCCCCCACCTTTTCTAAACTTTGCTTTGATATTCTAAATGTGTTGGCTATCCCCCTCACTTTATTGACTCATAGTTTCATGATAGCTGCAATAGCTCCAGATATCACATCAATATTCAAGGCATGGAATAAGGAGGGTGAGAAGAAGGAATGGTATCCATTGTGGCTTTTTCCTTTCATCAGGACAGCAAAGCTTTTCTGGAAATCTCCCCAGTGGTCTTCCGCTCATTCAATGGATGGCACTATTATGTGGGCACCTCAAGCTGCAATGGATGCTGGGAAATCAAGCACTTCCTAGAGCCAGGCTCAGGGACCCTCCAGGTAGAATTAGGGTTCAGTTAATAGCACAAAGGGTGACACGATTATTGAGTGGGTAACTTACAGCCTCTGCCGCAAAGACACTGTACAATGATTTTTATCTGGATTTGAAATGCTTCTTTAAATATGTGTTTATTATTAATTCAATAAATACTTGCATTTTCTCTATGACAGGTGTGAGATAGTTTGAATAGAAGAATATGCTTGCTTCTAAGAAAATCAGGTCTGTAGTGGAACTTTCCAAGAGTAAACCTCTTATTATAAGAGAGGTGGGTTGAAGAAGTGGGTTGAGAAACTGAGACAGCTTCAAAGAGGAGGCGAGGGTAGGACAGAGTCCTACAGGAAAAGCAGGAGTTCACCTAGAGGTTGAGCAGGCAGAGGCAGAGCAGAGGGAGAGCTGGAGCAGAGGTTGGAGCCTGGGAGCGAGAGCATGCTACCCCCAAATCAGCCAGGTTCCAGGAAAATGGACCCTTCTTCATGCATTTACCACACAGAGAATTTAAAGCAGGGGATTGGGTCAGTGGTGGAGAGAGATGCTGGGAGTTGAGCTCAGATGACGAGGCCATGCAGAGATTGGCAGCAGCAGGAAGCCACCAACCACCACCATCTCTGGCACAGCGAGCTTCTGGAGAGCTGTACTACCAAGAAGTTAAGCAATGCTGCAGAAGCTTCCAAGGCAGCAAGAAGAGAAATGCCTGGACTTCTCCCTCCTTTCTACTCCATGCTGCATGCCCAGCACCTCCTACTGGCCTAACCCCACCAGCTAGATACCTGAGACAGAGGAGCCTATGAAATGCAGCCTGCAGGGCTCCGCCATGGTGGATAAACACAGAACAGAGGAAGGCTGAGCATAGAGTCAGGCCAGACGAGCCCAGGAGCTGTCCTGCATCTTATGGAGCTGCAGGACTAATTGCATCCCAACAGCCAACACAGAAAGCTTTTGCTCTACGGTGGGGGTTAGGCTAAGATTTAGTGTGGTATGTACATTAACCTACCTAGTTAGCCTGGGTGGGAAGGTGGAGGAAGAGGAGGGGTGGGGGCAGGCGGTCATGCTGCAATGTGGGATTCAAAGCAAGGCTCACATCACGAAGGGCTTATATGTCAAACCAATGGCTTTGAAATTTATCTCAAAAGCACCCGAGAATCCATGGAGGTTGGGAAGGAGAATGGTATGGTCCATTTGGATTTTGAAAACATCACTCCATGCCTGAAATCCTGAGAATTGCTAACTCATCAAAGTACATAGAGGAAATCTGATGAAGGAGAACTGGGGTGTGACCAGATTCTCTGCCCCCTCCTCTGAGCAGAAAGCATCACTTCTGGACACTTTTGTCATCTGTTGACATAACTAGGGTCTTCTTTTACTTTATATCAGCAAAAAATGGAGGGGCAGACCTTTTTTAAACAAAATATTTGTTACTAATCTATACAATGGTTACAATGGTTGATGCACTAATACATTATTCACCTCATTAACGCACTTCCAGAGGAATCTACATCATCACGGTATTTTAGAGTTGGTTTGCTCTATCTGCTGCTTCCTTGAAGCATATACTGTGGTTCTTTTGATTTGCTTTTCAACTTTTAAAATAAATCAGTGTCATCTGTCACTGGATTGTGGAGGTGGCAGTTGGAGACAGAACCTCAGATTAACTTGAAGTGTTGACACAATGTTATCACAGAACTGTGACTTATGGCCTAAGAGGAGACATTTAGATTTCTTCTCTTCCAGCAATCTCTTCCACGGATGAGCCCACATTGATAAAGCCACCAGCCCAGGATTTGAAAGCAGTACTGGAGGCAGGCCTACAGCCCAGACACACAGGCCGGATTCTTCCACCCTTGGCTTATTGCCAATGGGCTCAGAGCTCATGAGAACCTGTCAGTATCAGAAATATTGTTCAGGTGGTGAGAATCCTGTCTCCATGGACTTAAACCAAAGAGGGAGCTTATTGGCTCCAGAAATGGTTTAGGAAGGGTACCAATTTCAGGCCTGGTCTTGTGAATTTGGCCTCAGGCCTCAGCCACTTTCTGAGCCCATTTCATTCAGGCAGGGTCCCGGATGCAGCAGTAAGCAAGCTTGCCTGCAAGGGCAGGCTTGGGAAATTTATGCCCAAACAAGTAATTCCCAGGTTGAGCTACCCTTGCTCACGAGGTCAGCGTTACGGGAAAGGTCTCTTCCTACACAGTGCAGTCAGTTCTCCACTTATTTGGAAATATGATGTTTCCTAAATTCCCAGTCTCTGCACACACTTTATCAGCTTTTATGGAAGAAGGAGGGAAAGGAAAGAAAGCCAATTGGAGCTCAGTGGGCCCAGTTTGTCTTCCAGATCCTATCTGGTGGATGGTTACATTCTACTGCTTCATACCTCCTTCTGAATTCTGAATCTGGTGATAAGACTCCCTGTTGGGATCTCTATGCTTTTTCAGGGGAAGAGGCTCAGAACTGGCCCTATCCCTTTCATGTCTGATGAAGGGTGTTTATTTAGATTTGGTAACGTTGAGTCCATTTCAACAGTGATGTATGGCACCCTGTCTTCTCATTACTTGATGCCCCCCTCCCTTTAATCCACTTCTGGTCTTCCAATTTAGGAGACGTGAATCAGAGCACTAAGATAGAATAATAGGGGGAAGAATACTCTGAAGTCCAGGTGTACATGGAGTTGGCATATTTTCAAATGCTCCTAGCCTCCCCAATCCCTCCCTCTCATCCCACTTGATTTCATTTTTTCTTTCTTTCATTTTTCAACCTAGCCCTCTCATTTTTCTGATCATGGCTCATCTGGATGGAATTGCAGTGCTATCCTCTCCCACCTGATGGATAATTTCCTGCACTGCATTTTGCAAGACAATCTGGTGAACACTCATTCCTCCCGCTGAGCCAAACGTTTCATGACTCTTTCGTCTTTCACAAGAGATCTAGCTCAGAAGCCGCACTGACTCAGGGGAGAGGAAGGGTTCCTTTAATCTCATCTTTCTTTTTTTCCGAGTATGTGTCTTGAGCTTTATCTGGGGCTGTTGGGTATCATTGAATTCAGAAGTCAAGGGACAACATCTTCACAGCCATCTATGTCACTTCACAGATGACTTGCCTAGTGACTCTGGAAAGAGGATCCATGTACTTGGCTTCTCCATCTGTTAATAATAAGCCCTCACAAAGCCCCATCAAGTTGGATGAGCCTTATTCCTGGGGTGCTCAGAAATCCTTGAAGAACATTCATCCCCCGTCAAAGTCCCTTCAGAGCAGAGCTGCAGTTAGGAAAACAGATATTCTATCCAAAGGGTGGCTAGTTCCCTCCTAGAACTAAAAGTCAGTTTTAAGCTGGGCACAGTGGCACACTCCTGTAATCCCAGGGACTCAGAGAGTCTGAGGCAGGAGGATCGCAAGTTTGAGGCCAGCCTTGGAAACTTAGTGAGACCCTGTCTCAAAATAAAAAATAAAAAGGGATGAGGATGTAGCTCAATGATAAAGCATCCCTGGGTTCAATCCCCAGTAGTGCCAATAAATAAATGAATAAGTCAGTTTTATAAGAGAGTTGTGATCCACTCCCAGCTCTTCTCTAGGTTCTCCATGAGTATTAAAATCTTTGCTTCTATTTATAAAGAAACGGTGTCTTTCTTTACCTTGGAAAAAAACTTGACACATTTTAGAAGGAAGAAAAAGAGACATCAAAATCCTGTAAGGAGCTTCTGGGGGTGATATATCAGATAGATGAGAGAGAGAGAGAGAGAGAGAATTTTTTTCCTGTGCTGAGGATCAAACCCAGGGCCCTACACATGCTAAGCAAGCACTCTACCACCGAGCTATGATACCAGCCCTTTGTGTTCTTTTATTTTTTGGTACCAGGGATTGAATTCAGGGGTGGTCAACCATTGAGCCACATCCCAGGCATGTTTTATTTTTCAGCATGTTTTATTTTATTTTATTTATTTATTTTTGAGACAAGGACTCACTAAGTTGCTCAGGGCCTTGCTAAATTGCTGAGGCTGACCTTGAACTTGCAATCCTCCCGCCTCAGCCTCCTGAGCTGCTAGGATCACAGGCATGCACCATCAGATCCAGCCCTAGGGGTTCTTTTTCTTGATTATGGTGATGGTTTCACAGGTCTATACATGTATCAACATTTATCAAAGTTGATACTTTAAATGTGTGCCATTGATTATGTGCCAATGATACCATAAAGCTATTAAAACAAAACCTATGCCTAACTTTTGCCCTTTCTGATCCAAGATTCCCATTTACCATCTTTCATTGTTACTAATAATTGGTGTTTCAATTATAAAAAATAAAAAGACATCATAAGAGAATACTGTTGGTTTGGACAAAACTTTCTAACGTGGCTAAGATCTTGTTTTATCTCACTGTTTTGCCTAAAAACTTAGTGCCAGACTCTGCTTGTGGGAAAAGACACTGAAGGGTAATTTGCCATGAGAAAGTAGACAGAGTGATAAAACCTACCTGAAATTATTTAAGACACAGCTGCATCAGGAGACAACCGTGGGTCCTCTCCCAAAGGACCTTAACAACCTGAAGGACGAGGTGGGTCCCATCTTAGTTGTTATCTTGTGGTTAACTTGTCATCAGTTCTCTTGACTGTGATTTAGGGACTATTGGGTCAGTTAAGACTAAAATTTCAAACAAGTTTCTATGCCTTTGAACTGGAAATATGAATGATGAACAGAGAAGTGTCAACTATCATTTAAATGGTGAGAAATTGCTTTTTTTTCCCTCCCATCATCAAAAGTATATTGACTTGCCAGGGGCTGGTTGGCACACACCTGCAATTCTGGTGGCTCGCAGGAGCTGAGGCAGGAAGGTTGCCAGTTCAAAGCCAGCCTTAACAACTGAATGAAGGCCTAAGCAATTTAGCTTGACCCTGTCTCTAAATAAAACATAAAAAGAGCTGGGGATGTGGCTCAGTGGTTAAGCACCCCTGAGTTCAATCCTCAGTTCCAAAAAAAAAAAGTTGACTTTACTATTTAGATAAAATGTTAATATTACCATGAGTAGGAAACCAACCAACTGGATGCATGTGGGGACTGCTGAGTACTCCAGAGCAGCACTGGATCACATGGCAGGAGGAGAATCACCAACAGGAGTCCCACAGACCCTGGGTTCTCTCTTCATGGTCAGGGTCAGGGAATGAGGCCAGCAGTTGTAAAACAAATACATTTCCGCCTTACAGTGGCTACGTTTGTTTGTTTGCGATATGCTTGGTGCTTTCCATGTGTTGTTCTTACCTTGATCTCCGACTTGAATATAGGTATATCATTCCCATTTTACAGAGGAGCAGCCTGAAGGTGTGATCTAGCTTACCAAGGCCACGTCATAGTACTACTTACAGGTACTTCTAGAGCGTGGGTTGTGTGCCAGGAACCATACCAACTGCTTTACATCTATGAACATGATTATCCTCCTGGTCACCCTTTGAAATATGGAATACCAATGTTTCCCTTACAAATGAAGATACTGAGGACAGGAGAAGAATAGTAACTCATCTAGGGTCACACGTTTGATAGGTGACAAGAGTCTGTGCTTTGCTAAACATAGCCTTGTGTGTCTTTCTGGTATACAGTAGGTGCTCAATAAGTAAATGTGTGTGTGTGTGTGTGTGTGTGTGTGTGTGTGTGTGTGTGTGTAATTGGGAGAGTAGGCTCTGGCAAGCTAGTAAAATTATTTGTTGTATTCCTAACTAAAATCCCCTATTTAGCTCAAATGAATAAGTCTGTGTGAGAGTCGACCCTAACACTGGGCTTTTGGTCCAACTGTCCCATATGACCACAGCCAGTCCAGTTACAGCTTCCACCTCTCTGTACCTGTTCCCGTTGCCTGTGGTTCTAGAAGGATTGTTAATCTTAGCACTTACTCATCCCAATAATCGGGGAAAGGATATTATGGGTCCAGCCAGTCAAAAACGTCCCCAGCAGCCTCCATGATTGGCCCAGCATTTAAGCATTTGATCTACCAGGAACCAATTAGGAGCCTTCCTCGGGGTTGTTGACACAGATGGTGGGAGGGACCCTTGTTTTCCTCTGGAAATTTTCATTAGGAGGGATATACCTGAACCTATCTGAGGCCAGGTTCTTCTTCCCTTTGCCCTGCCCATGCTAGAGTTTCAGCCATAATGGGAGAAAGAGGCCCCAATACCAGGGACGCAGAGAAAGGTGATGGGAGCAGAAAAGGAGAGGGAGTCTGCACACAAGATGGAGCAACTGGCGTCCTGTGCATGTTAGAAGTTTCTCAGGCCCACTCACCCCCTGAATTTCCTAGTTAAATAAACCAAGAAATCTCCTCCATTAATTAAGGTGGTTTTATTTAAGTATCTTCCATTTGTTACCTTAAAAACACCAACATATGCAGGAAATATTCTTTTCCATTGAAAGCATTAAAAGAATATCCCCTCCAAATTGACTTTGGCAATAATGAGGATTATACCTGTAACACCTTGAGGGAAGTGATGGGATTCTTTAACTACTCAGGGAGAATATTGTTGCTTTTATTTTTAGGTGACTACTATTTTGGAAATGTATTATCACTGAGAAATAATATGAACTAAAGGCTAATATTACCCTCTTTATGTTAATCAGAACAGAACCAAATGTGCAGAGACACAAGTTGGGGAGAGCTAGTGAAATCCACAGGACCTTGAGAAAAAAATAAATTATTTTTTTTGTAGATGATCCCTTTGGAAGGAGATTAAGCAAGATCAGTAAAAATTGGGCAGCATCCCCCAAAGTTTTACTTTAAACAGAATGCATTTGGGTCTTCCCTACCAAGTTCATCCCAGCCAAATACGTTTCAATGACTTGGGGCAGAGAAGTGTCCATGCAGCCCAGAGTCCCCCAGTGCCTGCAAGTTCACCCCTGGGAGCCATCCCTAGGGAGTAAACATTTCTTTTTCCCCTGTTTTTTTCCTTTAAAGAAAGATTCTTTGGCAGGTAATTGTACATGGTGTTCATCTTAAGATAGAAATTTTACAGAAGTCAAGTGCCTGGACTCCTTGCCAGACATCCTGGGATCATTCTAGTTGGACGATTTATTCACCATAGACCTTTGCATCCCTCTTACTTAAATCTCTCTCTGTGCTTTATTTTCCTCCTCTGTGAAATGGAAATAATAATAGTACTTCTATCAGAGGGTTGAAGCATGGGATAAAAGGAGATAACCCATGTTCACCTCTCAGCCTGGTACCTGGCACATAGTATCCGCTCAATAAATGGCAGCTATTATCCTGAGAGTGGGGCCTCCGTGGCAGTGTGGAAAGACCACTGAGAAACCCACCAGGAACCTCTCTGCTGAGCCTGGATGACCTTGACCAAGAGCACCTCACTAATGCCCCTGTGCCTTTTTCCCAGGGGTGGTCAACCTGAGACACGTGTTTTGAGGATAAAATTAAGCAATAAGAATAAGAGAGGTTTAGAAAGACGAAATAAATTTCTATAAATAATGGGTCCTCTCAGGAAAAAAAAACACCTGTTTATTCACTGAACAAATATTTACCAAGTGCCTACCAGGTGCAAGGATCAGAGTACAGTTTTATGTTCAAGCAGCTGGTGAAGCTGCTCTGTGAGAGAAGAATTTCAGGAGAGAGGAGGAGAGCCGGTTAAAAATAGGGCAAATGTCAGAGATGGGAGGCGAGAGAGAGAGCAGCTTCCCATCTTCCTGGTTCTGAAGCAGGCTCACTACACAGAGCTTTCTTGAACCTTCTCAGGGTGGCCAGCCCAGAGCCTGCTCTCGGGTCATCTGTTCTCAAGTCAGTACCAGGTGAAGGGAGGTCAGGCGGGTTTCTAAACAGCTAGGAAGAGAAGCCACCTCCACACATCTCATCCTCCAGGGCTCTGATTTGGTGTGTGCTGTTTTCCAAGGAGCAGAATGTGTTTGGAAAAGCTTGGGATAATTGTTCCAGGAAATTTGGAATTTTGTCCAAATTTTTATCCCCTCCGCACACCCCAGCTCCTCTGGCTTTTTGCTAGTCCTCTCTAGGCCTATACGGGACCCAGGCATCAGTGAAAGGGCAGAAAACGCTGCTCTGTGGGCCTGATGGCTTCCAGTCACAGAATCCATGTCTGATCCTTGGATTTCACCTTCTTTGACTGCTTTCTGTTTTCCTCTACTTTCCACGTAAATAAGACCTCCCAGGGGACAGGCGTATAAGCCGCAGTCCCTCGGACACCTTAGTTCAACAAGTTTAATGGAGACTTTTGAGGTCTTGTAAAGCAAAGTGAGAAAGAGCAGCTGCTCCTCCGCCCTGGGCCTCCATTAGTAATGAGATATGAGTTTGTCACGAAGGTAAACACGCTCTGGGAAAATGGGGAAGAGGGCCCCAGAGGGAGAGAGGACAACAGGACAGCTTGTAGGTGACTCTGGGGCCAAAAGTTAGGGGTGGTGCAAGTGTTGCTTTAGGAATGGGCCTTCATGGCCCAAACCTGAAAGGAACGCAGGTCTGCCAGTCTCCTGTGCCTCACATCCGGGCTCCCTGGAGAGGCTTTCAGCTCAGGAAATCCACCTCCTTCATACAGCTAACTAAAAAAAAAAAAAAAAAAAAAAAAAAAACAGAATTTACTGTGGGTTGCCCTCCTCAAAGTCACCAACCCAGAGGACATTTTATTCATGATGGCAATTTGAAAAACAGGCCTCAAGCAAAGACACAGTCTGTGGGCCTTCTCGATGGTGGTGGCAAGTCAACTCTTGGCTTGGATTTGGAAAAAGATGCTTATATCTGATCGATGGAGTATGTGATCAAACCAGATAAGTGGATTGGGGCAAGAAGACAAGGCAGGAGTTAGTATAATAGCTAACATTCATTGAGGCAGGCTAGGTAGGCCTTGTTCTAGGGTTCTGGATGGATTATCTTATTTAATTCTCACCATGACCTTATGGTTTGTAGAGTGTCACTGCAATTTTACACAGCAGGAAACTGAGGTACGGAGAAGTCAAATAATGTGCCATGTTACATGGCCACCTGATGTGGAACTGGAGTCTGATTCCTGAAACCTCACTCTTCAGCCTCCACTCTACCCTCCCTGATACACTTGTATGGTTTGTCAGTTGCTGGGCTGAAGGTTTACCAAGTAGACCTTTTTTTGATTAAAGTCTCCTGCTAAAATGCACATACGTTACTTTGGAGAACTTTTATTCAAACATGTTTAATAAATTACAGAGACTCAGAGAACAAAGAAATAGGAAATGGGAACTAGGACCCATGCATCTTCGTGGGGCAAAAAGTAGCAAAAGACCCAAATCCCCGAATTCCATGGAATAAAGCTAATAGTGTCGGTATGTCACCCATCCCTCCATCCCTTCATTTACTCAAAAAACATTTACTGAAGGCCCATGATGACACAGTACTAGGCAAAATCAGACTTGGCCCCTCCGAGTTTTTAGTGTCTGGAAAGGACAAGAGAAAATTTTTAACTATGATAAGATCTGGGGGGAAAGAGTACAAGGCGTTATGAGAACAGATGACAAGGGCTTGGAATGGAACCATCTGCGGTCACTGAATGTTGGTGGGGTGGGGGCAGGGTGAGAAAGAGATGCCAAAAACGTGGCAGGGGTGGGGCTCAGTGGAAGAGGATGCCGAACATTGAAGAGAACTTAACCTGAACTCCAAGATCAACTCTCCCTCCAGGTTTGGTGGTGGACATGTGCATGTGTGTACTGAGAGAAGGTTCAGTGTTTCTACAGGACGCTGTTATTTAGAAGAAATATGGTTTTCAACATGCTCTCAGCCTTGACTCTCTTCCTCCATAAGTCTACTGCTCCCTGTCACTTCAACCATCTTGATGTTAGTTGCCTCATGCATAAAATGATGTCACACACAAACATTGTCCCTAAGCTCAACTGAGAGTCTGTGCATAGCTACAGTACAAGGTCTACCGCCAACATCCATCTGTAATTTTCCTGAGTGTCTCTGCAGATTCTGAGCGAAGCAAAGGGCACCTGGAGGGCATCTGTTTCTAGAGAGTCCAAGGTGGGCTGGGGAGAGCAGAAAGGGCTTTCTTCCTTCTCTTTGTGGAGGGGGACAAATGGGGCCAAAAAGCCTCACTATTTGACATAATGTAGTCTGAAAACTGGGCTCATGTAACAGGGCCGGATCAGTTTGATCCAGAAGACAGAGTCTGCCTGGCAAACTGGTAATAGAAAGGAAAGTGTTTATACTGAACAGCTGCTAAGTGTACACATTTCAATCAGCCATTCATTTATTAATAATATTAATAATGTTGATAATACTAATAGTTAACATCCACTGAGGAGTGTCAATGTGCTAATTGTTTCATATCCACTTTCTCATTGACTTCTCGTGTTAATACTAAGAACTAGACGCTGTACTGTTGTTATTCCCATTTTACAGAAGAGGAAAGGGAGGTCTAGGGATATCACATGACTTTCCCAAGGTCTCACCACTGTTATGATGCAACCAAGTTTGGAACTGAGGTCTGACTGACCACAAAACCTTATAAACAACAGCGAAAGCTCTTCCTCACTTCTATTACCTCCATCATAAAAGAGATCGACATAAAAAAATATTAACAACCTGTTACTCTTTCATAAGAAGGGTATATCCCTAAAGACACTGAGCCCAACATTGCCAGGTTCTATAGACGAGTGCAATTTTTTTAAACATATGGGAATTTGACAGAAGGTTGTCAAGTTTTCAAACTTTGCTAGATGAATTTTTAAAGATATATTCCACTTGCATTTTATTAAAGAAAGACTAACTTAAAAAAATAAAAGGTAGAAATGAAATAATATCAGGATTTAAAAGCTGAATACATTTAACCCATGAACAAATAATTACTCTGGTCTGGTTTATCTCATTTTGCTACAAACTAGCAAAAACAGGGCCCCAAACGACTGACTGGCACCAGTGCAGGAACAGATATTTGGGAGTACCTATCCTTTGCCTTCTAAGATAACACTTTGATTTTGAATGTAACTGGGAAAAAATAGGATGGTATTTATTATACTCTTTTATAACTCAGACTTTCCATTACCTTCATCTGGTTTCTATCCTCCCCCACCAAGCAATTAGTCTGAATATTTGAGGTTTCCCTATTGTCTCCAGGAAGGTTCTTGAAGACAAGGTCAAATCAAGGGCAAGTCTCAGAGGTCAGAAGTACTCTGCTTTGAGTCATATGAGCATGTGCCTAAGTTTTACAAAGTAAAATCATGGTGTTAGTGAAGTTATTGAGTGTTTAAACTCAATAACTCAACGGGTGCCTAGGTCTTGGGGCCAAACCAAACAGCGTATTTTAGAGATGGCCAATGATTTAAAATTGATAATTTATCACAGTGCAAGTGGACAGAGAGAAGGAACTTTGGCCCCGAGGTGAGGGCATGGCTCCGATCAATGTTTGGGGGCTCTGATTTGTTTGGCGTTCGTGACCTTCCCTTGCTCTGATATTTTTTTTTTTTCAGATCTTTTTTGACCATTTGACATCCCACAGTTCTTCTTAGTTTATGAGCTGCAGGTTATCTTGAGGGCAGTGTCCTCTTTTCTGGGGTGTCTGTGAAAATTCCACCAAGTGGGCTGTGCACCATCCCTTTACTCCATTATTTATTTCTTTGACATTTGAGGGACAATCTGTTAAAAGAGTGTGAGATGCCTCAACATTTTCCTTTTAAAGTAAATCAAAGCACAGGGGTGACGAATTACTACCTTGGTAAAATCTTTTAACTTTAAAAGTAAAACAAATCCCACACCACGTCTTAAAACCAAGCCTCTGTATCTTCAGGTCACCCAGATAACAGGGGACAGGGTAGAAGATCATTTCAAGTACTTCAGGATTTTGGCCTCTCATCTTTGCTTCAGTTTTCGGAGTGATTCAGAAGACAAATAAAACTAAAGTTAAGGGCTCTGAGGTGTTAGTACAAAAATTTTCCATCAAGTCCAGGGATGATGGACTTCTGGAAATAGACCTGAGTCTCCAGGTGGGTTCCAGCATTTACATTCCTATGACCTTGAGCAACTTAATCCCCCTAAGCCTCAGTTTCCACATATGTAAAAAATAGATCAAGCAAGACAGTCTACATAACATTCTTGACATTGCATCTCATACATCAAGAAAATTCACAAAATGTGGTGGACACCATCTGAGCTGCCGAGTATTCTATGTGCTCCCCTATATTTCCCTGCCTGCCTCAAAATTAGTTGGAACCTGTGGAACATAAGTATATATGTCACATTTGGGCTGAGGAACTTAAAAGCTGATGTATAGCCTCCTTCTTTCTCCTTCTCTCTTCCTCTACCATAGTGACCTTGAAAGTCCCATGTTGAGCTGACAGCAAGATGGACAATTCCTAGATCCCTGAGTCACCACTTGGAGGAAAACCCTTGCTGAGCCACATCAAGTTTTGTAGAAAGGATGACAAACTTTCCCAGGTGAAGACACTGCAGTCTTGAGGAGTATCAATTATGGTAGCTCACATTAAATAACCTAACAAGCCAAGTTTGAGATACATACATATTTTTATTCAATCATGGAACCACGTTGTTGTTTTTTTTTTTTTTTTTTTTTTTTTTTTTTTTTTTGTAGCATCCCATTTCCATAGTGCTTCAGTTTCCCTGGGCAGGAAATTCAAAGAAGACTTCTGAGCTCATGCATAATTTGTCTCATCTTGACCTGTAAGAAAAGAAGCTGGTCTGAAAAGTTTGACATTCACCTGGCCAGTGACCAAGGCATTGAGAACAATCTGATTATCTGACAATCATGAGCTCATTCTGTGGCCTTCCAAGGTTTCCAAATTCTCTTCTTAGATTATTTCTATTCACCATCAACACATCCAACTTTCTACTGTCAACTGTATTATTCCTTGACTTAAATAGTGAATTTAGGACCTGAATGAAAGCTGCATATATCCATTCCTAGGTCTGCCATAACAAAGTACCACAGACTGAGAGGCTTAAGGAGCAGAAATTTATTTCCTCACGGTTCGTAGGCCGAAAGGCTATGATGGAGTGTCAGAGGGTTGATTCTTCCAAGGCCTCTCTCCTTGTAAACAGCCATCTCATCCCAGGTCCTCACATGGTCTTCTTCTTGAAGCTCTCTGTATCTAGATTTCTTCTTCTCATCAAGACACCAGTCATATTGGACTGGAGCCCATCCTAATGGCCTCATTGTGACTTAATTACCTCTATACAGGTTCTATCTCCAAATACAGTCTTGTTTTGAGGTACATGGGTTAGGACATCAATTTATGAATTATGGGGGACACAATTCAGCCCATAACACAGCACAACCAAGGTTCAGTGAGCACTGGGCCTCACCACATGAACCTGAGACATGCACAGTGAGTGAACACGGTTTGGCCCTATGGTGAGATTCTTAGAAAGGTCTCAGCTAGCTCATCCTCAGAGTTTTAAATTTAGCTAATTGGAATAATCTCAGATTGATCATGATACATCTAGAGTAAGTATAAAGGACCTAACATTTAAAAAGTCCTTGAGGATAGTATGAGTCTTTTCCCCCAAGTTACTAAATAATAGCAGAAAATTTAAAAACAGAAGAATATTCAGTTTACAACCTGCTCTTCAAGTTTGGTGCTTTTGTTAGGTTTGTGTTAATTAGGCAGCTGAAAACAGGGCCTGGATAGATCTAAGTACTGCCCTGGTCTGAGTGGCAGCTGCCCTGTCTCCCCCAGAGGCCCAGTCCTGGCCCTGCAGAGGAATGGTTGTGTCCAAATAGATGAAGCTTAGGCCACAATCATTTCCAATTAGATGAAAATATTTCCTTTTAAATTGGTTTTGCTACCCTCTTTGAACATATAAAAGACCAATTTGGGGTTTCATATATCCTTTCGGGTCGTTTCACTATTTCAAACTCATGCCTATGTGTAAAAGCATAAAAGGAAGTGAAATCAAGACTTGGAGCAGGGAGAAGTGATTAATTGCTGGCCTCTTAAAGAGAAGTCACTCCACAAAGCTAAGTAATGAATTAATAATGCCTCAGATCATGAATTAATAAAGACAGCTTGCCTAAGAGGTAGATGATAATTTGTAAAAGGACTTTGCGGGCAAAACATCTCAGGCAGCCCTTGGGAGGTAAGAGCATTGGGAAAGATGGCCATCATGTTGGCCCCCTGCACCAGTGACTGGAAGAAATTTAACAAATCCATCCCAGATTCTGGAGCTAATTCTGGTTTAGATTAGAAAGAAGAGATTCTTTGGACCTGCACAGAATTTGGCAAGGGTGGGGTGCTATTTTGTGGTTGTATTAGGGAGATGGTAGGTCAGGGCTCCTACAAAAGCCTATGTGGTCTGGGCCAATTTCTTTTCTTTCTTTCTTTTTTAATTAGTGGGCCAATTTTTAAGTACCTGTTAATGGCTCAGAAGTCTACAAAGCAGCACAGCATCAGACCAGGACTGAGGTAGGCTGCAGGGATTTACAGACCACAGCCCTGTTTCCCAGGGCAGCCTGGGCCTGACCATACTGGCTTCTCATCTACAGTGTCCTCTCTGTGCCCAGTCTCCAAAGCAGCCTTGTCCTGGTCAGCAAGACCAGCCCAGAAGAAAACTGAAGGGACTCTCACGTCCCTCATTGAATCTGCCTGTTTTCCACACAGGCACCCAGCTTTAGCACTGAATATTAACAAAATTTCGCTCTGAGGAGGACCCCAGGCAACAGGACGTTCCAGCTGCTCATTCCTTGAAGTCACCTGCACTTACCACAAGCGGAACCCTGGTGCACCTTGGTCACTCACAGGCTGTCACGGGACTTCAGTGACGTAATATGCATAAAATCCCCAGCACATGCATCGAGCGTGACAAGGGTTATGGAGACATTCCTCAAAGAAATAAGTCAGAGACTGATAACTCCTCCCTGCTACTGGGATCGGCTGAGCAGAGGCCTCAAGGCCAGCCTGTGGGCCTGGTGGCTCAGGGACAGCAACGTGGAAAACAAGGCCGGAGCCCTATGCAAAGAGCACTTCCCTCTGGGCTGGATGGCTGGACTTGAGTTCTGACTCCCCCAGACACACGTAAGCTCTGTGGGCCTCCACTTCTCGTTGGTAACAGAGAGATGCAGAGCGGGCTTCACGTGTTTCAAACCTTTTCTTCAATCCAGAGGGTAAATGGAACCCAAGGAGCTGAACCCATTTGGAGCAGGAATAAAGGTGGTTCCCCTTCCCCCACCCACCACTCAAGTGCCTTGCCCAGAGAGAACAGCTGAAAACCCAGAGCCCAAGGCAGTACTTTCCAGCGTGGTGTATGTGAACATCACCTTGTTTACACAGACTGTGATGCAGAAGTTGGGGGCGGAGCCTGAGGGTCTGAGTTTCTATTAAGCCCCAGCAGCTGCTAATCTGGGCACCACGCTCCAGGACAGGAGGTAATTTCTGCTTAGCTCTAAAGCCCATAAGTTCTCCTGATCCCTAAATTAGGGCACACCACTGGGGTCCCCTCCAGTAATGGCTGTCAACTAAGTGGAGAGGTACCCAGTTCTAGCTCCTTCTCTGCCTCTTTTTCTGGCTGAGTCATTCGAGAGTTAATTACAGATACCATAATACTTCATCCCTCCACATTTCGATTTATCATTCCTCGTATCAAGGTCATTCTCCTATATAACTGCAGAAGTTACATTCAGGAAACTCGGCATGGTTGCGATTCTAGTTTGTATCAATAAGTTACAGTCCATAGTCAAATGGTGCCAATAGTGTCTGGATTTTTAAAAGTTTCATCACTATCATATGACTTCCTAATGATCCACTGGACATTCATATAGGTTTTTAAAAAAAAAATCTTTTTGTTTCTGTACCTAGAACCTAACTTTATAAGTAAACACAAGCATGATTTTTCCATAGTTTTAATGAACATTAAAGTTTACACATGTGCGGTTACTGGGAAAACCAAGAAAGAATGCACTTTGTTTTTTTTCTGGAATTGAAAGAAAGTTGTTCACTCTTTTGAAACATGACATGGCAGAGAGAATGTTGCTTCTGGTGTCACTGCTAGCAACACCTGGGTGAAGCTGTGTTTGTCACTAGATCATCCACGGGATTCTGCTTGCAGGTGTGAATGGTGACTATTTTATTGTGCCTTCTTGTTTATGCCACCTCATCCACACACTAACACATGTATTATTTTATTAGAAATTGTTTTCTTTTTATTTCTTTTCCACTTCATATAAAAGTATTTGTCATTTTTCTTTTCAATGATGAATTACAGGTAGTAGTGATAATGGTCAATTTTAGTTTAGAAGCATAGGAGGGGTGTTACAAAACATTAATATACAAAAAAAGGAGTTGTTGAGCCCACTAGAATGCCTAAAATTAAGACTGACCCTGCAAGTGGTGAGGATGTGGTGGAACTGGAAAGCTCAGACACAGCTGGTGGGAAGCATAATCACTTGGGGGAAAAAATTATACTTTCTTAAAAAGTTAAACAAGAACCTACCATAGGATCCAGATATTTTCTTCCCAGAGATTCCCTGAAGAGAAATAAAAGCATTTGGTTATCCAATGACCTCTACATGACTGTTTACAGTTGTAATAGTCCAAACCAGAAACAACCCAAATGCCCGCCAATTTATCCAAGGTGAATGGATAAACACATTGTAATACGACCTTACAACAGAAGACTGTGAAACGATTAAAAAAAAAAAAATGGACCACTAATACAAAAACATGAGTGATTTTCAAAATGATGTTGTTGAGCAAAAGGAGCTAGACGAAGAATATATACCTCATGATTATTCCATTTATAAAAATTGTAGATGACACAAACACAACAATAGGGATGGAAAGTTACATAAGGGAGGAGAAAACTTTTGTGGATGTTATGGTTTAGATATAAGGTGTTCCCCCAAAAGCTCGTGTGTGAGATAATGAAAGAAAGTTTAGATATGAAATGATTGGGGTTATGAAATTTTTAACCTAATCAATGCAATAATCCCCCACAGGGATCAATTGGGTGGTTAACTGTAGGCAGGTAGGGTATGGCTGGAGAAGGTGGGTCTGTGGGGTGTCTTTGAAGTTTATGTCTTCTTTTTTTTTAATTCACTTATTTAACAAAATTTATTAACGTTCAGGCTTACATTACACAAAATGGGAATTTGGGGCTGTAGCATTGATGTGGGAAACAGGAACGGGGTTCAAGGACTCCTATTACTGCACCCCTAGGTCCTTACCATGACCCCCGGTGCTCAGTGTTATGGTGCCAGAGATGAGGAGTTCTTTGCAGACCAGGAGCATCCAGAGAGGACAAGACAGCTGCCCTCAGGGAGAGGGTGATGAGGGCAGGGCATCTTACAGCAGGATACGGCAGGGTCTTCAGACCAGAGAGAACGGCTTTAAGGGATTCTGAAGCTCCCATGGAGCACCTGCACCCCATAAGCTCTTTTTTTTTAATTGGCTTCATTTTTAATTTTAAAATCAGGTAACACTTCATTCCATAAAACAGAATCAGTTTTCCTATGAGCCAAGCACTCATCAAAAATAATTTGATGAGTTAACATCAGATTATTTATTTTGCTTACACAAAATAAGGACCAGGGAACTTCACTATTTCGCCAGTTGAGAATGGCTGTTCTCCCTCCAACCCAGATTTCTCTTGGAGGACAGATGTGTCAGCTTGGTTTGATTGACTCCATGTTGTTGTTTTGTTATCCCCCCCCCCCCCCCCGGAATATTGTCTCTGTTGAAAAACTAGCTTCACAAAGAAGGTGGCAGCAGGAAAATTTCAGAATCTAAAGCTTAAAAACAAGTCTTGGGCAGTGTGGGGTTATTTTCTGTCTCTGGGAGGGATCATCCGGTGTCTGAGGCCTGGGGACAGAGGCAAAGTCCCCAGCCACTCATCCAGAAAATGTCACTTTCAGTAGCGTCTGGTGTCCCGAACTGTGCTCGCCCAGGATGACGGTGGGTAAGGAGCAGCAGGTCATAGGGGCCCCCGACCCTCTGGGAGACAGCGCTCTCCCTGGGTAGACCCCAGGGCTGAGGGTCAGCAGCCAGGGGAGAATCATGTCAAAGATTGTTTCCACTTGTGGTCCCTGAGGTCCTGGGGCAGGGATGCAGGAGGCAGCCAGTGTCATAGACGTCCCTGTCCCCAGCCGGGCTGGGCGCCTGGCTAAGCGAGGAGAAAGATGGTGTCCCTTTTTAGGGCCTGCCCCTGCGCCTGGTCTCACTTCCTCCCTGGCACCGCCTAGAAGGGGAGGAAGTGACACCCAGGGGAAGGCCAGGAAGTGAGGCCACCGTCACATTCAAGTTCAGGGTGCGACAGCTCAGTCTGCCCCCCAACAGGCCCCATACTCAGGTCCCCTTCATGGGCCACGTCCCTTCTGAGAATCATGCCCTGCCCTTTATAGACACAAGGACCCAGAAGTTCCAGGGACACTTCCATGTTTAGGCCCTTGGATCCAGAAGTGCCTCAAGCATCTATGTTTAGGCCCCCGGATCCGGATCTGGAAGTTCCAAAGGTGCACGTCCATGTTTAGGCCATAGCATCTGGAAGTGCCTCAGGTGCACATCCATGTTTAGGCTCTAGGATCTGGAAGTTCCTCAGGTGTCCATGTTTAGACCCCAGGATCTAGAAGTTCCTCAGGCACACGTCCATGTTTAGGCCCCAGATCGGGAAGTTCCTCAGGTGCACATCCATTTTTAGGCCCCCAGATCCGGAAGTTCCTCAGGTGCACATCCATCTTTGAGCCCTCAGATCCGGAAGTGCCTCAGGTGTCCATGTTTAGGCCACAGCGTCTGGAAGTTCCTCAGGCGCACATCCATGTTTAAGCCCCTGGATCCTGAAGTGCTTCAGGCTTCCATGTTTAGGCCCCAGAATCCGGAAGTTCCTTAGGTGCATGTCCATGTTTAAGCCCCCAGATCCAGAAGTTCCTCAGTCCTCCATGTTTAAACCGTAGCATCCAGAAGTTCCTCAGGTGCACATCCATGTTTAGGCCTCTGGATCCAGAAGTTCCTTAGGCGCACGTCCATGTTGAGACTCTAGGATCCGGAAGTTCCTCAGGCGTGCATGTTTAGGCCCCCGGGTCCGGAAGTTCCTCAGGTGCACGTCCATGTTTAGGCTCTAGGATCCGGAAGTTCCTATGTCTTATTCTTGGTGAGAGAAAAACTTGCTTGCTCTGCTTCTTGGTGGTCATATTCTGAGTGACTTTCTTCTATCACACTCTTCTGCCATGATGTTCTGCCACACCTTAGGTCCAGAGCAATAGAGCTGTCATCTATGGACTGAGACCGCTGAAACTGTGAGCCCCCAAGTAAACTATGAGCCCCCAAGTAAGCCCCCCCTACAATTGTTCTTGTTGGGTCTTTTGGTCACAGCAGGGAAGAAGCTGACTAAAACAGTGATGGTCATTTTCATGACCTCAATTGTGACAATGATCTCCCAAGTGTATATATACTTGGCAGAATTTACCAAATTGCACACTTTAAGTATATTAAAATTCTAATATGTCAATCATCACTTAATGAAGCTATTAAAGAAAAAAAGAGGGGTTATTACTAACTTCTTCCCCATTAAATAGAATTCATGTAATGCCTCTACAATCTGAGCCCTTACTGCCTTTGCTTAGATAAACACTCTTCTCCTGGGTGGTGGATCCTCATGGCCTAAGTTAATTAGGGAGTTTATTTTCCCTTTGGTTGCCCTGCAAGGTTTGGGTTAGGTGTGAGCATGAACAGCCATTCTGGACAATGAAATGTGAGAGAAATTCTGTGGGAGGCTTCTGGGAAAGGTTTACTTCCCTCAAAGAAAGATTAATGGGAAAAGTACCTTTTCCTTCCTCTTGACATGGATGTTCCCAGATGCGAAGTCCGATGTTTCTGGAGCCATCTTGGGACCATGAGGATGGTGATCTGGGAATACAGCTAACACAGAGAGGAGGGCAAAACAAAGATGTGGGAAGAAGCAGATCCTTGATAACATTGTCCAGCTGTTGAATTAACCAACTCTAAATGCTGTATCATAATGAGTACCCTTATCATGTAAGGCTGTTGGTTTTAAGTTTTTGCAATATTCAGCAAAATCATGCTAACTGGCACATTCCTCCTCCTCCTCCTCCTTCTCCTCCTCCTCCTCCTCCTCCTCCTCCTCTTCTTCTTCTTCTTCTTCTTCTTCTTTTTTTTTGAGACTCAGCTCAGTAATCTCTTCCTCTGAGAAGACTTTCACGATACCATTTCTTTGGGGCCTAAGCTGAGTTATAGAACCCCAATCTATGTTCTCAGGACATCTTCTTATGCCCCATTTTACACTCTAGGTAATTTATCTGTCTACAATTCTCCCGCATCCGACTGGCAACTTCCCAGGACAAGAGACCCTTGTGGTTCATTCATCTCTATTTCACCAAAACCTGGAGTGTAATTGACCCATGGTAGGCATGTAACACACATGGGCCAGCTGAGCCTCTCCTC
The DNA here is from genome assembly GCF_964194105.1 of Spermophilus citellus. Taxonomy (NCBI): domain Eukaryota; kingdom Metazoa; phylum Chordata; class Mammalia; order Rodentia; family Sciuridae; genus Spermophilus; species Spermophilus citellus. Next base: position 41,224,112 of record NC_138189.1, on the reverse strand, counting down.
TCCTGCTCACCTTTCACACTCTAGCAAATGGGTCTCACTGCCTGCCAGTCATTGGCCCACATCGTCCTCACAGCTAAGAATTCCTTTCTTCTGCTCCTCAGTCTTTTGTGGTTGCTCTTCCTTGACATCTTTAGAACAGTGGTAGTCTTTGAAGTCTCTCTGCACCTGCCAAAGGCCAAATTCCAGGTGCATCCCTACAGGCTGAGAGGGAAGGAGGAGGGGAGCCTTGCCCCCTTTCTCTACCTTCCGGCACAGCCTCTCCAATTCCTGCCTGCTGCGGCCTGGGCTCTTTGGAAGAGCATCAGCTTTGCTATCCACAGCATGCTGGGTCAGCAGGCTAAAAGAACCTGTGCGTTTCCCTGCTCTCCCCAGGCCCACTTGGGATTAGATTTTTTTGCAGATGCTCAAGTTTGCCAAGAATGTCTAAGTTCTCACTAACTGACACTTTCATCTGTCATGCTGGGCACTTCCCGAAGGTACCAATTCCAATGAAACTGACAGGTTCTGTTTTCCTATCTCTCAGATCATCACCAGTGGAAAAGACATAGACCCAGCACGGTCCACCCCAGCCCTGGGCTCCCACTGAACATTCTCCCCACTCCAGGGAACCCCAAGCTGGAGGCAACGTTGCTTATCATTGCTTTGCAAATTGTGCAAGAAGATATTCTCTGTTTTTAGGGAAAAAAAAGGAGAGGGGCTTCTCTTTAAAATCCATAATATAAAATGGCATAGTCTCTCCTCCTTCCCCAAAGTTAGCCTGGGCATCTTAGTGAGACCCTATCTGAAAATAAAATAAAAAAAAATAGGACTGGGACTGCAGCTCGGTGGTACAGTGCTTGCCTAGCATGCATGAAGCCCTGGGTTCCATCCCCAGCACTGAAAAGGAAAGGGGAGAGGAAGGGTGCCCGTTTCTGCATCTTTGCTCAATCACGTATAGCTGTACAATCTTAAGGAAGAAGTTAAACTTTTCTGTACCTATTCCCAAAAGTGGTAATAATTATGCTATATTTATCTCAGACAGCTGTTGGAACCATTAAAATAGAGGTAGAGGGCTCATCAGCATGCCTAGTACAAGGTAGGTTCAATACAGGTCTTAAGGAGTACTACTACTGCTATTACTACCACTGAACCTTTACTTAAGCACATACTTTTACTATATGTCTGGTACTTATTATACTAAACTCTCTAAAAACACTAGTTTAAACCTAGATTTGGTGGTACATACCTGTAGTTCCAGCTACTCAGGAGACTGAGACAAGAGGATTGCTTGAGCCAACAAGTTCAAGGCCAGCCTCGAAAACATAGCAAGATCCCCATCTCTAAAAAGCAAACAAAAACCACAAGTCCCTCTACTCCTGGAAAAAGAAAAAAAAACAGTTTAAAACAGTTTTTGAGTCCTATGTGACCTGCACTTTTACAAGCCCTGTATACTGATTTTCTAATTTTCACTGCAAGCCTATAAATGATTACCATAAAGGCATTATGTGACAGATGAGGAAACCGAGGCTTAGATTCCATGTCTCACCCAGTTCACTTTGACTGTAAATGTGCAGAAGCCAACACTTTACTTCAACTCTGTCCCAAATGTTATCCTACATCCCAAACAGCTAAAGGGCTTGTTAAAACACAGATCCTGGCTCCATCCTGGGAAGTCAGTGATGGGGGCCTAGAATGTGCATTTCTGATAAGTTTCCAGGTGGTGCTGATCTGGGGTCATATTTCAAACCCTCTGTGTTAGCGGGAGACCTGCGTTATCCTTGACATGGGCAAAATCCTGCAGATCATGAGCTTTTCCTGAAAAAGGACCACACTGGAGCTGCCAACATGGCTGATTTCAAATGCCAATATGATATGTGGAGAGGCAGAAGCACCAGGTTGGGGAAGGGGGTCGGGTGTTTCCCTTGTTAATAGCAGATGATTATCAAATAAGGAAGACCTCTAGGACATCAGAACAGAGATTCCAAAACTGGAGAATGAAGTCCAGCACGTGGACCAGTCATCAATGTATTCCCTCTCAGCTCCAAACCCACCCATTTCTGCTCAGCCTCCCGATGTGCATCTGGGTCCTGTGAACATTTCTCCTCTCCAGCTGCCTCTATGTTAGCCTTTGTAGGAGAGGGTGCTTCGTCAGTATGACACTGGAGGGTCGCAGACAGGAAGAGGCTCCTCTCTGCACTCCTGGTGTGCTTCTTGTGGTACAGCTGCCAGCAGAGAGACTCACTCTCATCCAGTTTCTCCTACACCCAGCAGTCTACCTCCGGAAGACAGGCTCCACCAGCCAGCATGGCTGCAGGTGGCTTCCTGTAAATCAGCCCCAGTCCTCTGGTACCTAATTGGCAGCTCCCTGCTATCCAGTGAGTTTCTCAGTCACTTAGCAAGCTGTTCCTGCTGACCAGCTGGGCCCAAACTCTCTGGCAGGTTTCTCCAACACTGACAGGTAGGTACATGTTTCCCTGCAGCCACTCCATTCCCACTGAAGGCTGAACTTGAAAAAGGTCTTCTTTCATGTTCTCAGTTCTTTCATTATACTTTTTCCACTTTAGAGATAATAGCTTCTTTTTCCTGTGCCTGAATTCCTTAGTTCTCTTTAAGTAGTTAACTACTTTTTAATAGCTAACCATTTTTGCATTAAATTTTCCCTGTTCAAACACTAATGTGTATCTCTCTCCTGTTGACACCTTAATGATTCAGAGTTAAGGATGTCAGGAGTGGTTCCAGAAGACAGAGCCTCAGCCAGGAGATTTGGTATTAATTTGATCATCTCTTTAGGTTTAAGTGAAGTGATCCATTTTTCTGAGTGGCAAATGGATGTTAATTCTCCAGGGCATGGAGTAGCTTTGCAATTGATTGAGCCATGGTAATTTTGGTGAATTAGGCACAGAAGCAAATGCCCCTTGGTGGGGCCCCTGTGGTGTCGAATGGATCCTTCAGATGGCATGGAAACATTTGTAGAAAGCAAAGGACAAATTAAAATCCTTAAATTCTCAATTCAAGTCATGGCCTCAGGACCAGGAATTTCCATGGTTACCCTAAAAGAATTATGGCCAAAGGCTGATATTTTAGAAATTAAACACAGAATTTAATGGAGAGGCTTTCAGAATGGCAATGTCAGTTGAGTTCACAGCCTCACCAAGTCCCATGTATAAAAGTTAACGCATTGAGAGGGCAAGAGCCCAAGAACCTTGGAGTGGGACGGTCAGGTTGGAAGTTACGTGACAAGACTTCTACTACTCAGCCTCCTCCTTGTCCTTCTGTGCCTGAGACCCACCTTCCCTGATGGAAAATCCTGTGGTAGCTTCACTGGGACAGGAGGCTTCAAGGAGCTGCTCATTGTTCCCATGACCCCCCACAGCTGCCCCCTGTCCCTACTACAGCAATAACAAAGTTCCAAATGTATCAGGCTCCAAGGCTCAGGAACACATTATAACCTAGGAGGAAATGTCTTATAAACATTGTAAGACTTTGCTAATTTATGTGGGTCAAAACCTGAAGAATATGTGTGGGGTAGCTTTAATAAAATACAATCGTTGCTCATCCTTAAATATGTCTTTCCTCGGAGGCATAATCAAGGGTCCTTTTAAGCAAACAAAAGAACTTCATTTTACAGAAGAATTATGTGAAGACTAGCCTTAGTAGAAACTAAGAATGCAATATAAAACTATAGTATTTGAAACAGAATTATCGAGTACTTTGAACACAGTGGTCAATGGAACAAAATAGAGTTCAGAGAAAAATCTGAATATAAATAGGAATTTGATTTGTGAAAACATTGGTATTTTAGGTAAACAGTTGTTAGTTTTCTGTTACTATGACAAAATACCTGAGGTAATCAACTTAAAGGAGGAAAGGTTTACTTCGGCTCTTGGCTTCAGAGGTTCCAGTCCAGTTGGCCCTGTGGCTTCAGGTCTGTGGTGGCACAGTACACCATGACAGGGGGTGCATAGAGGAGGAGGTTTATACCAAGATGATATAAAGAACAGATTTTTTAAACTCAACCACGCAAAAATTTAAACTGGCCAAACAAACAAAGCCCAAAGACAAACAAACTAGGAAATTTAGGAAATTGACCTGACATTCATGTTAATTTATTTAGTTTACAAAAAAAAAAAAAAAAACTATTATGAGCCAAAAAGAAAAAAAAAAAGGTAAAAGCAAAGCTTGAAAATGTACAAAAAGATTAAAAAAAAAAACCTATTATAAGCCAAAAAGAAAAAAAAAAGGTAAAAGCAAAGCTTGAAAATGTACAAAAAGATAAAAGCAAACTAATTTAAAAAAATTAAAATTAAAAAAAAGATAAAAGCAAGCAACTCATGATAAAAGTACAACTGTTCTCGGCACAAATGGGTGCTCTACTCCAGTTAGAATTCAAGAAGGTACATGCAAACAACATTCAGAAAACAGTGGGTTGTATGAGTGGGAAAATGCTAGAAGCAATCTGAAGGCCTGGTGTTAGAGAACTGGTGAAATAAATCATGCTTCGCCCACATGGCGAGACACACTAGAGCCCCTTAAAACAATGGGATCTACAAGCGTTGACACCCAAAACTGTGGATGGTATATTATTAAGTAAAACAAACAAAGAGAAAAGCAAACTGCTGAACAGTATATATTGTATAACCCCATCTGAGTTTCTTAAAAAGTCTACACAAACACTGTAAATGTCTAAAAAGTGTCTGAAAGTTACACCAAAAATTATTAACAGATTTTGGCCTCTGGGGGAAAAATGGGCTGGGGAAGGCTGGGTTTGATGAGAAGCCTGGAATTGTTCATTTCTGCTTTCTGTAGTGCTGAACGGTCTAGCATTTTTTTAGTGAGCACATATCAATTTTGGATTGTAAAATTAAATACCCCCCCTCACTTTTAAACTTAAAATTAAAAAAAAAAAAAAGAATTTCCCTTTCTCTTTCTTCTTGGACAACTCTCTGCTTGGTGGCACTTCCCTTCTCCTTTGCTCTAAACTTGCCCAGAAAAACTGTTCTCAAGCTCCAGCCAGGCTGGGAGATGCAGGAAGCACTCCTGTGGCGGAGACCTGAGTTCCCTTTCTTCTTTCTGCCTCCAGGTTAACAGTAGGCTGTGGGACAAACGAACCTCTCTGAACCTCAGTTTCTTCATTTGTGGAGCGAGGCTGCAGGACAAGGAGCCTCCCAAGCTCCATGTAAGACGCCCGCCGGAGCGGAGCTGTGAGCAGCTTCCAACCCCCTGCCTGTCTCTGGAGACCGGCTCCAGCCTCCTGTGGGAAGCCCCTGCACCCACCTCTCACACGCAGGTGCCGCTGACACTGATGGACAGCAGAGGGCTTTTGTTTCACCTTGGATCTGCCTATTTTAGGTCACTATCAGCCACTGTACATCTCCGACTTGCCTGTTTTATCTAAATGGCCTCTTTGGGGCTGAAAAACAGATAGATGCTCTGGTTATCAAGGGGAGCTGTCTTTGTCTAGGTTTGATGTGGTTGCTCTGAACGATCCTGTCACCCAAACACCTGGGTGGCTCTTGAGATGAGCCTGGTGACACCGCAGCCTAGGACACCCATCTGCAGAAGGACTTCAGTCCAGGCAACATGAAGAGCCCCCCCCCCAACATGGCACCACATGTCTGTGGGGGGCTTCCTTCTCCTGTACCCTGTCTATGCCTACAGGGGGCTTGGTGCTTTCTACGGGATATATCATCAAATCCTCTAACCACACCAAAAGCTGTGTTATTAACCCCATTCCACAGAGGAGGAAAACAGACTCAGAGAGAGAGAACGCAACTTATAAACACATGTGCGAGAGGCTAGTTTGCTTTTAAGAAAATGAATTAAAGAACATGCACAAAAGTTTTCTTACCCACTGTGAAGCTGGCCCTTCTGTTTGAAAGGACTTAACAGGTCACCCCAAACACCTGATTGAATACTGGACAAGGATGACCTTTTCTCAGCTCTTCCCCAGTCTGTGGCCTCACACCTTCTCAACCACCACCAAAAGACCACTATTTTTATTTGCTTTCTTCCCCAGACATTTGCTTAAGTAAATTAAAACCTTCTGGTTGTCACTATTCACCAAGTTATGGCAGCTGGGTAGGAGAAAATAGGGCCAGCATTGAGGAGATGGGACACAAAGCCAGTGTTGATATGTCACTTAAAATATGGTGGGTGCCTGTGTCACAAGTTTGCACCAATCTCTGAATCAATTTTGTTGACTCTGAGTCACTTTTTGGAGACCAAGTGACAGATCTTGAAATACGGGGCTGGGAAACAACGTCAGTGGGCTCATTTTTCAATGACAACTTCCTCCTTATCTCCAGTGCCTCCGTTCTTCCAATTATAAGCATATGTCCCAGCGCTATGGAAAATAAATTCGTCAAGACAACAAGCTGGCACCGTGCAGAGCGTCACGCAGAACAGGAGGCTGTGGCAAATGCTTCTGTCCTCCCCGCAGACAAATCACCCTGCTCTGTTCACCAGGAGCCACCGTAGTAGTTAGCATTTTATTTCCTCGACTCTATAAAAGTCTAATTGGTGCCCATATGTCAGACAAGTGTGTTTCTTCCAGCCCTTTAAAGTCTGCTGCAAGATGAGGTGGTAGCAGGAGATAGTAACTGAGTCCTCCTTAGAATCCCACGTGCACAGATTCTCTGTACGAGCTGTTGGGATGTCAAGTCGATTTTCTCTTGGCTCCTGATTAGAGCTTCTCAACCTTACAACCAAAACCCCACCCAGCCCCTTGCACTCTCCCCACAGCATCCAAGTCCAAATCATTATTTATGAGCCTAGAGATCACTTTTAGGGACACCAGGAATGGCGCTCAGTGGTAGAGCCATCGCCTAGCATTCACAAGGCCCCAGGTTCAATCCCCAGCACTGCAAAAAAAAGAGAAAGATTACGCTAGAGTCCCCAGTTAGTTTTGTAATGTCCCAGAAAAAGATACACTTTTGTTGTTGTTGTTGTTGTTGTTAAGGACACAAGTGTTAGGTAAGGTGAGCTCTCATGGAAGGGGTTAGTGCTCTTATAAAAGGTACCCCAGACCAGGTGCCTGTAATTCCAATGATTCGAGAGCCTGAGGCAGGAGGATTGCAAATTTGAGGCCAGCCTGGGCATCTTAGAAAGACTGTGACTAAAAATAGAACTGGGGATGTAGCTCAGTGGCCTCTACTCTGAGTTCAATCCTGCGTGTGTGTGTGTGTGTGTGTCCCAGAGAGCAGCTTTGCACCTTCGACCATGTGAGCACAGAGTTTGAAGGTGCTGTCTGAACTAGGAAGCTAGCCCTTACCAGGCACTGAATATGCCAGCATCTTGCTCTTGGACTTCCAAACCTCCAGAACTGTGAGCAGTAAATTTCTTTTATTTATGAGCCAACTGGTCCGTATGATGTGTTCTTATAGCAGCCTGAATGGACTAGGATAGAGGGCGGGGGATTCGTCTGCTTTGTCACCATTTCCCTGGTGAAGGGTCTGAACATTAAGAAAGGTGTGTGAGCTGAAGAGAGATTGAAAGAAAGAAACAGACATGGGCAGAAATATTTCTACAGAAATATGAGCATATCTATACACAGTACTTTTAAATAAAGTAATAGATTTAATGTTACTTGAATTTAACCTCAGGAAACACCAAAGACAAAGCCAGGTACATTCTTGGTACTCAGTAAATATTCATTGAATTAGGAATAAATAAATCACAGTGAATAGCTGGAATTGTTGCCTGCCACATTCATCCTTTTCTTTCTGCTAAGAACTTCCTTTGGGGACCCTCTTCTCTCCCACCCTTACAGCACAGGCCTCCTATGAAGCTCCAGGCTGAGCAGATGAGAGCCCCAGACCTGAACCTCAGGCCACAGTGATTGGCTCAGACATGGGCACCTGGTCCAATCAGAGTCAATCTTGAGGCTCTCATGGAACCCTGGGAATAAGGAGTTTTGTCTCACTGAAACCGCTGTCTCCAAAAATACCAGGAGCCAGGAGCTTTCAGGGACCAACTTAGAGGGAGGTCCTACGTAGGAGTTAGCACAAAACTGACAAGCAAATCCAAGGGTGAGACTGAAGTTAACAATACCTGGGACTCAGAGTGCCCTGAGGTTTTTAATAGATGACCCAATAAACTCCTTCAAGCCAGCTGAATCTCTAAAAATCTAGTGTTTCAAAAGAATAAATAATAAGTTAAAAAAAGTCAATGATTTTATAACGATGGTCTATATTTGAATGTGTTAGGATTTGACTAGTCAAGCAGTCAAGAATAAGCAGGCTGCTGTTTCAGGGACCTCAAAATACAGCAACTTAAACAAGACAGACAACCCCCACCGGGTCCCAAACATAAGTCTGGGAGACAGTCCAGAGAGAGCTTCAATCAGGGCTTAACTAGGATTCCATCTTGTTACTTTGTCATTCTCAAAATGCAGCTTCTTTTCACGGTCCAAGACAGTAGTTCAAGTTCCTGACATCGTGTGTCTCCCTGCCAGCTCACAGGGAAGACCAAGGAAGAGGAAGATGTGTACTGACCTTTTAATGGCGGCATCAACTTGCAGAAAGATCCGGTGGGCAGATCAGAGAGAAACCCACAATACTCCTTCCTCCCTTTCCCCCTTCTTCCTTTCCTCTCTCCCTCCCTCCCTTTCTCTCTGTCTTTCCACAAGTGTTCATTGAGCACCTGCTATGTGCTGTGTTGACTGCTAGGTATGTAACATTGAAACAGTCAACTCAGTTCTGTTACCCCCGTTTACTTGTTGAGTAACGTTATTCATATGCATATTCAATTTCTTCATCATGTTTATATTATGAACCTTTTAATTATGCTGTTCAAGACTTTGACTCTATTCCAAGGAGTTTTAGGCAATTGCAGAAGGATGTACCATTTTTTGTCCGTAAAATGGAAATATAATGATACCTAATTTATAGATATGTTGTGAAAATAAAATGAGATAACCCATGTAAACTTCTTAGCATGGTTAAGAGGTTGATTATTTCTAAAATCATCTTTATTATATTTTCTTTTTTTTAAAGAGAGATAGAGAGAGAATTTTAATATTCATTTTTTAAATTTTCGGCAGACACAACATCTTTGTTTGAATGTGGTGCTGATGATAGAACCCAGGCCGCACGCATGCCAGGCGAGCGCGCTACCGCTTGACCCACATCCCCAGCCCTTATTATATTTTCTGATCAGAGAACATTCTTTCTCTCTCTCTAATTTTTCTTAAGGCACCTGGCAGAGAAGGTGCCTGGGTTTTTGTTTTCTGTTTCCTTTTTACAATGGGGACATATTACTTTCATATTTACTAATTTAATATAGAAAAATACTGACCTTTTTGTTTTTAAAATGATTTATATTCATTATAAAATATTTAAGCAATAGACTAGACTGAAGGTAAGAATCATTTTTAAAATAAACAAAAAAAAAACTCAAAATGATTACCATCAGGTGAATGATAATGCATATCTTTCTAAGCAAATGTACCAATTACAATGTTTTCAGCTCCAAAAATATGGATAAAGTCTAGATTCCATTGCTTTAACACATGGAAATGTGTTGATTCGTGTGACTGGGTGATCATCGAGTTGGGCCAATCCAGCTTTGCTTCTCCAGGACTCTCCCCCCTGTGCGTGGAGGCCCAAGTCACAGTCTGCTTTCACTTGTGGCAATAAACATGTCTGCAGCAGCCATGGAGTCTGCACCATGAAACTACCAAATCTGGAGAGAGAGGTGGGGAGCTTCTGGTGATGACCCTCCTGTCAAAGCTGGGGACACTCTTTCCCTAGAAGTCTCCACCAAGCCTCCCCTCGAGATTCCCTGGCCCATTCCAGATTCTAAACAGGAAGATGTCACACTTTGGTTAGCTCCAACCCGAGTTCCCTGAGACAAGGAAAAAATGGGATTATCCTCAGACTCATGTTGGCATTAGAAAGAAAGAAAGAAAAAGAAATAGACGTAGGCAGAAATATTTTCACAGAAATATGAGTGTATTTATACACACTATTTTAAAATAAAATAATAGACTTTTTGTTACTTGAATTTAACCTTAAGAAAGCAAAACTAAAATTAAAGGAGTTTTGCTCTCTAATTCATTGCCACAAGAGATATGATTAAAAGATTAATTAAGAGATTCCCTCCTGGGGAAATAAGGTTAAGAAAAAAAATTGTGCAAAATGTTAAAGAGGCTGGAATCATTTTTTTAGGAACATGTTTCAATTTTAGATGGTTTTGAATGACTCATGGTTATGAAGGATGAGTAAATCTTTAGACTTGTGCTTCCTCCCGACTCCCCACCCCTCATCTCTCAATTTTGGCTCTATTACTATTTTTACAATATCACAGTTTAAAATATTCACATTCTGTTGGGGAAACATTTCTTTCATAATTGCACAATATCATCAGTTTCAGGTTCAAATGAATTATATGTTTATGACAAATTCTTTTTAGCCCCAATTTTTCATTCCCAACAATTTTACTACTTTTTAAAACTCTGAATTGTCTGGGTTTCATCAGTGAACAATTCTCCTTGAGAAAGACCCAGGGGTGTATATTCCCTAAGTTCTTTGGTGGGTCAGAATATTTTATCTGTTGCTTTTAGCAAGACTCCATCTTGGATGGGTGAAATAGTCCTGAGACACATTTTCTCTTGGAAATTCTAGATGGTGCTTCTTTGTATCCTGGTGTTGAGTATAGATGGTCAGAGTCAGAAGCCAACCTAATTAGCTTCTTTCATATTTTATGTTCTATGCAAAAGGATTTTCTGTGTTAAGTCCTGGGAATCTAATAAGTTATTTCTCCTTTAGTCAGAGCCATTTCCGTATTTTTTTTTCCTTTTATCAACCAGTTCAAACTCAGAAAATGCAGAAGTGAGAGGACTTTATTTGAGGTCTTAAGAATTGCAATTTGGGAGACACTGGTTCAAAGAATCCTGAAACAGTGTTCCCAAGAAGTCAGGGAGGTGAGAGCTTCTGCAGGCAAGCAGTGCTATTTATGACAAAGCAGTAAACATTCCTTTGTAGGAAACTTCTACTGAAGTGTGGAGAAAGTGCAGGGGCCCGTGATGGAAGAAGATAAAGAAAAGGATGTACGATCAGAACAGAAATGTCCATCAAACTGGAGTCCAGTAACCTCTTCAAATGCATTGCAGTGTCGTTACTGGTCCTTCCGGATGTGGCAGTCTGGTGAACTCATGTGCAGAAATTCATTGTCCATCAACATTTCAGGCAGCAGTTTGAGACATGCATAAGTCCTGCTCCAAGAATGGCCTCCAGACTCCATTTTGAAAGGCTCTTTCACTGTTGCTTTCATCATGGTTTTCCTTTTATTTTCATACTTTGCATGTTTACCCCAGCCTGTTTGTAGATCATCTACTTTAGCATTCATTATTTACCTCCAAGCATTTAAGCATTTTCTCTGTGTAATTTTACTTTGAGCTGTGTCTATTTTTTTTTGCTGTTATTTACTTATTTTTCTGTTCCAGAATAATGTTATTTTGATTTTTAATGTGTTTCCATAGGACTGAATTATCCATTTTTTCCCCTCAGATCATTCTCTTGTCTCATCATTTCCTGCTTGGGGCTCAGCATGTCAATTTCATATTCTTGCAAGCCTGTTCTAGAACCCAAAGCATTCAGGAGAAGCCCCGTGCCCTGCTGGTTTGCTTCGTTCAAAACTTGGAACTGTTGGTAGAACTTCTTAAGATTTTGACGATTCAAGGCTTCCAGGGTGAATCCAGAGCTGGACACTGGACTCTTCTCAAATCTCCCCTTTCTCTCCTTTTCTTCCTCTTTTTACAAATGTGGCATTAGATTATACCCAGTTCCTTATCCACTTGCTGATACTGGTTTTTCTTTTCTTCTTTGTTCTTTTCTGTTGGTTTTCATTAATTTTATTCATATTTTAAATAGTGAGGGAGGAGAGTCTCTATTCATCATCTTTCTTCAGAAATCTCTATTGTTTATATTTCTCTTAATATTATAAAGTCAGAGAAAAGCGACCTCCAGTTTTCAAAACATCAATGAATTCATGTATATGAGGTTCACCTTAAAAGAGCGTACTATTGGGATATTGCTACATCAATGTTCATAGCAGTACAATTCACAATAGCTAGACTGTGGAACCAACCTAGATGCCCTTCAATAGATGAATGGATAAAAAAATGTGGCATTTATACACAATGGAGTATTACTCAGCACTAAAAAAATGACAAAATCATGGCATTTGCAGGGTAATGGATGGCATTAGAGCAGATTATGCGAAGTGAAGCTAGCCAATCCCTAAAAAACAAATGCCAAATGTCTTCTTTGATATAAGGAGAGCAACTAAGAACAGAGCAGGGAGGAAGAGCATGATAAGAAGATTAACATTAAACAGGGATGAGAGGTGGGAGGGAAAGGGAGAGAGAAAGGAAATTGCATGGAAATGGAAGGAGACCCTCATTGTTATACAAAATTACATATAAGAGGAAGTGAGGGGAAAGGGAAAAAAAACAAGGGAGAAAAATGAATTATAGTAGATGGGGTAGAGAGAGAAGATGGGAGGGGAGAGGAAGGGAGGGGGGATAGTAGAGAATAGGAAGGGCAACAGAATACAACAGACACTAGTATGGCAGTATGTAAAAACGTAGATGCGTAACAATTGTATATGGGGTAAAAATGGGAGTTCATAACCCACTTGAATCAAATGTATGAAATATGATATGTCAAGAGCTTTGTAATGTTTTGAACAACTAATAATAAATAAATAAAATAAACATACAAATATATTCCACCAAGAAAGATCCTTTTGTGGAGAATTGTAAGGATAAGAAAAAGAGAAAGCTCTTGAATTGACTATATTTTAACCCTAAATCTATAAAAAAAAAAAACAGTGGCTCTGAAAAATGGAATCATTTTGAAAAATAAAAATTAAGTTCTAATTGGAAAAAAAAAAAGAATCCAGAGGGAAGATGGGACCAAGTGAGTTTTATAAGTGAGTCATAAAACTGATTGACCCAAATTAATTTCTCTAAAATTTGATTTTTGGTCTCCAAATAATATAGGTTTATTGTAGAGGTGACAACCCAATGTATTGGCGAGAGTTTTGTAGCCGGCTAAAGGTTATACAGTGTTTCCGTTGCTTTGTGCTTGATTAAAACACATGATGATATTTCATTTTTCTAATAATCAGTTTCAATTTATCTCTAAAGGTGAAAAATAAATTAGGATATATATTATATTAGGATCATATAAATAAATATGGATACATATTTTAAAAAACTTTCAAATATAATGAAAAAAGCATTTTTTAAAAAATAAGATCATAGAAATGTGTTTGTTTGAGATGGGGTCTTGCTTTGTTGCCTAGGCTGGTCTCCAACTTGTGGGCTCAAGTGATCCTCCTGCCTCAGCTTCCCAAGGAGCTAGGACAACTGGCATGCACTACTGTGCCCAGCTTTTATACAGTCTTAAGGTTGGACAGATGTAGGATCTTGTGGGTTTGGTCTGGTTTGGTGATGGGACTGGTCTCACTAAATAACTCAGGCTGGCCTGGAATTTACAGTCCTCCTGCCTCATCCTCCTGAGTAGCTGGGATTACAGGCATGCACTACCACTCCTGGCTGCGTCTTGTGTTAATCCTACATTTAACTCAGAAACCTAATGACAGCATTCCTGATACTGACTTCTGCTGCTCTCTGTGATGGGAGATTACTCCTTGTCAAAGCCTGACCTTCAGTGGACGGACAGCTGTCAGTGTTTGAAATGATCTCCTACTACCTTTATTTAAGCAAAGAGTACTATTCTTACCTTCAACCTATGGTTTCTAGCTCTGCACTGCTTAGAGCAAAGCAGCCTTCAAAGTTGTCACAACGTAGAGATTTTGGCTTTCTGAAAAGCAAAAAATCATAAATAAAAACTAAAAGATTCAGTGTGTTTACACAGGAAGAATATAGATCACAATGATTTGTGTGAACTGTTTTCTATTTGTGCCCAAATATATAGAGAGAGCAGAAAAATGATTTTAATTCTAAAACAGCTAGTTTTATAGCAAGTTTTTAAAAATTGAACTCAATTGAATCCTACATAATTCTTGTTCAAAGCTGATAGATAATCGTTCCTACAAATGTTATGTAGCTTTTAAAGAAAATTAAATGGACCATTGCTGATTTCTGGTCATAATCGCCTCTCTCTGCCTCCCAGGCTGCTGAATAAGCACTTGTTGAGTGAGAAAGTAATTCCCAGGGTCCAGACCACGTTTCAGAGGAAGCAGCCCAAGGACTACTTCCTAATCAGCACACGCCTACTCCTCAGTGCCAAACCATCCACTTAAAAACACAAGAGCACAAATGACAGTTCTTATAATCAATTTTTTTATAATACTCAACTTTTTACAATTTGATTCTAGCAGGAACACATTTAAAATCTACAGACATTTTTGCATGTTGTTTCTGCTTAAGTTTCTCTTGAAAGTACTTAGCAATTACTGATGGTCTTTTGTTCTTTTGAGAGTAAAGTTCCCCAGCATTCTTGATGTTCCCAAGAGCTGGACACGGTGGTGCATACATATAATCCCAGCTACTTGGAAGGTTGAGGCAGAAGGATCATAAATTCAAGGCCAGTGTAGGCAATTTACAGACATCCTGTATAAAAAATTTTTCTAAAGGGCTAGGGATATACCTCAGTGGTAGAGTGTCCTTGGATTCAATCTAGTACTACCAAAAGAAGAAGGAGGAGGAGGAGGAGGAAGAGGAAGAGGAGGAGGAGGAGGAAGAGGAAGAGGAGGAGGAAGAGGAGGAGGAGGAGGAAGAGGAGGAGGAGGAGGAAGAGGAGGAGGAGGAGGAGAAGGAGGAGGAAGAGGAAGAGGAGGAGGAGGAGGAAGAGGAAGAGGAGGAGGAGGAGGAAGAGGAAGAGGAGGAGGAAGAGGAGGAGGAGGAAGAGGAGGAGGAGGAGGAAGAGGAAGAGGAAGAGGAGGAGGAGGAGGAAGAGGAAGAGGAGGAGGAGGAGGAAGAGGAGGAGGAGGAGGAGGAGGAAGAGGAAGAGGAGGAGGAGGAGGAAGAGGAAGAGGAGGAGGAGGAGGAAGAGGAAGAGGAGGAGGAGGAAGAGGAAGAGGAGGAGGAGGAGGAAGAGGAAGAGGAGGAGGAGGAGGAAGAGGAAGAGGAGGAGGAGGAGGAAGAGGAAGAGGAGGAGGAGGAGGAAGAGGAAGAGGAGGAGGAAGAGGAAGAGGAGGAAGAGTTCCCAAGGAAATCACGTGTTACTTCAATACTTAAGAATCAGATAAGAGACAGATAGAAGGACCCCTAATGGTGGTGTAGACAATTCCAGGTGGTAAAGGATCACTGACTTCCTCCCAGCTCCCTTTCCACCTTGGTTGAAGGTCAATATGCTTTGCTTGTTTTGCCCACAGCCTCCATAAGAAAGGGTGACCTCTCTGAGCCTAGCAAAACCCACGAGACCCTTCTGTGGGTCAGAGCAGACAAACTTCAAGTTGTTCTCACCCAAAACCACATTTTGACGAACATTTCTTAGAATCTTGCTTTTTTCCTCCCCTTGAATGGCGGGATCCAAATTCTCTTCCGTTATGAAGGGGACCTCAGCCTTCTCCCTCCTCCTCCTTCCCTGTTTTACTTCTGGGAGAGGCAGGCTTATCCTGACGGGTTTTGGTGTCCCTATACCCTAATCTTGCAAGGGAGAGCTTTGAGAAAACAGAGTTCTTCTCCAGGTCTGGTCTTGACCCTTCGCTCGCAAAGGCTGACATCTGATCAGAGCACATTGCTCTGGGGGCCCTTTGTGTATTACCTCATTTCACAAGAACCCTCTGACACAGGTTCCTTCACTAACCCTATTTCACATACTGGGAAATGAGGAATTCAATGGGCTGACCCAGTGTGACCTTCCTAGGAAGTAGAAAAATTGAACTAGTGTGTTGTAGAGTGCCTGCTCCTCCACTGCAGGCTGCCCCACAGCACCTCCACGCCAGGCGCACAGGAGTGCAAGTACCTCTGCAGGAACCATCAGGAGCAGGCGCCCTCTGCCTTCCTGAACCCCTCCCAGTGGTCTTCCTATGTGCCTCTTGTGAGCATCCCACACAGCGCTTGCTATTCCAGGTGATAAAAGTGGAGAGGAACGTGTCGGTAGGTGGCAGATGATGCTGGTGTAGTGTTACACGCGGGTCGCAGGGGCCTAATGGCATTTCCATTTTGGTCAATGTGGTGGATTGCATTACATGAAGCACCTCCTGCTAGGAGACACCTGGAAAAGCAGTACAAACCAGAACTAGCATCCCTCTAAATGTCCAGCTGAGCTCAGAAGAAGGAAAAGGAAATCCCCAAAGCCAAAAATGAAATGGAAACTAAAAAACAGAGTATAACCAGCAAACTGAAGCCAGGGCTACCTGGGGGCATGGGATGATCTCACGAACCAAGGAGTTTGAGATTTAATGGTCAGTCTGGGACAGAAGGAAGAATTGAAATCCCACAGAATGCTGTTACCCTTAGTGAAAGGGTAAAAGGAAAAAGTCCTACCACCACCAACCCCACCCTCTACCACCCAAAAGAAAAAGACCACGGAAATGACAAGGAAGATTGCATTCCTTGGTGTGAGCTCTGAGTGGAGGGGGAAAGAAATTCCCTTTCACTAACTGTGGAGTTTAAAGTTGCAGTCGCTATCTGGTGCTGGAGACCTCTGGGTATTAAGTTAGCATAGAAACAGTTTTTAGATGTACCCAAAGTTTCTGATATTGGAAGCACTGGGGAGATGCCCTCAAACCAGAGACTTGGGACTCCCATGGATTATACATCAAATAAGATGAATTTGAAATCCAAGATTTTTAAAAATCCAAACACATAAGCCAATGCCAGCAGGCAGAGCAATAGAAGATCTAAATCTTCCCCAAGCTCAGAGATGAGACAGAGTATAAAGTCAGAACCTTTACAGTGATTGAAGGTAAGAAAGAAGTATAAGAACAAAGGAGCCACCATAAAGTCTAGCAGATTGTACCCAATAGAACTTCGAGAGTGAACAATGAAGTCAATAAGGTTGAAACTCAAGGGCACTGAAGAGAGAACCACAGAGCCCTTGATCCAGTTCCCCCTGATATTTGAGACAGACAGATGAGAACAATTCCAGAAAAAAAGCGAAGGGAAACCAGGTCGAGGAAGGCAGTCTTGGTCTTTTACTGGAAACAATGAACAAGAATAGCTCTTTGGGTACTGGAGCTGCTGTCAGTAAACAGTTTTTTTTTTTTTTTTTTTTTTTGTAAAGGGCCAGATAATAATTATTTTCAGCTTCGCTAACCATCCATCTCTTTTCTAGCAATTAAAAAAATATAAAAAGTTTTCTTAGCCCTATGCTACACAAAAACAGTCCTTGGGTGGGATTTGGCCCTAGGATTATAGTTTGTAGACCCTTCTGCTAAGCCTTAAGTCTAGCTGCTCCAGAGAAGAAACATGCCAGGAGGAGGAAAAAGAGAACACATATTCCCCATGACGTGATTTGAGTGTCTGGACCCACCATGGACAAAGATTCAATCCAGGAATTTTTAGTTATATGAACCAATAAATGTTCTTTTTCCAAAACCAGCTTGCCTTGGTCTCATGCCACTTGTAAACAAAAGAGCAACAAGCTAACTTAGCAACATTGTTGAAGTTCACTTTAAACGAATCTCTATATCCTTTATGTGTGATCCTCTGCCGGTCTTGATATTGTCTGAGCTGCCATTGCTATTGTTCAGTAGTTAGTCCAATAGTTGAACCCAGATGAATGCAGTATTATTTTGCAAACAGTTGGTATGGGGAGGGAAAAATAGGAGAAAGGAGAATAATACTCTGGTGTGGGTTAGGCACTGTATTCAGTGACTTTCATATTGTCTCACTGTGGCTTTGTGAAATTGGCATTAATTCTCTTTACAAGTGAGAAAACTAGATTCTGAGAGGTGAATAACTAGGCCATGCCACACTCAGAAAGTAACAGCCCGACACCTGGATTCCTTTCCAAAATCATTGCTGGACTAAATCCCACATTGCAAATGTCCCATGTCAGGGGTCAAAAAGTATTTTCCATAAAGGAGCAGATAACAAATATTGTTCAATTTTGTGGGCTACACATTTATTGAGACTACTCCACTCTGGCAGATAGTGACAATAGGTAAACCAACAGGTGTGTCTGTATTTCAATAAAACTTTATTTACAAAAACAAGCGGTGGATAAGATGTTAATACCTGTCCTTGATGACTGCTGGCCTTAGAACAAAGGAACTTAACTCACCAAAAAGAGATCTTCTCCCCAAATACTACCCTGAAGTCATTTGTGTTTTATTGACATCACATGAAGAAACTTTCATCAAAATGTAGCCCCGTGCTGGCCTTGAACTTGTGGTCCTCCTGGCTGAGCTCCTGAGTCACTGGGATTCCAGGTGTGTGCCATCATGCCCGTCAATGTTCGTGATCTTTTCACATTTCCAACCTATTGTCCCCAACTTGATTTTAAGCTCTTTGGGAGCAGGGCTTTTCATCACTCATTCTCTGGATCAGCAATTAAAAATATAAAAAGTTAAAAAGTGGAATCCTGCTCCTGAACAATCTATGGCCGTGAGCTAGTTCTGTCTCCCCACTCCCATCTGTTTTCATTTTTATTTTATTTTATTTTTTGTGGGCCCTGCCTATTTTTATAAGTGAGTCTTTACCAGCACATGGATATTCTCATTCATTTATGTAATGGCTACTTTTTGCTACAGTGACAGAGTTGAGTAGCTGAGATAGAAATCTTATAGCCTTATTCACTATTGGACTCTTTACAGAAAAGGTTTGCTGACCCCTGCTCTTGACAATAATAGTGTAATCATTACCTTAACTGTTGGCTAAGATTTTTTTCTTAAGGGGAAACTGTCTTTTTGGGAAAAGACTTTGCTAGGTGTCTGTGTTGGAGGATCCCTGAGGACATTGGTATTTGG
This sequence comes from Spermophilus citellus, assembly GCF_964194105.1. Classification (NCBI taxonomy): domain Eukaryota; kingdom Metazoa; phylum Chordata; class Mammalia; order Rodentia; family Sciuridae; genus Spermophilus; species Spermophilus citellus. The sequence continues at coordinate 41,205,245 of NC_138189.1, read as the reverse complement.
AGGACCCCAAGCAAAAAGGAAGACACACCTTCTACATGAGAAACTGAGAGGAGTGTTGGGGTTTAGCATCTGGCAAAAAAACCCAACCAAACAAACAAACAAAAAACAGTTTTCCAAGAAATCTCCATACCGCTTTCCATACTGGCTGCACCAATTTGCAGTCCCACCAGCAATGTATGAGTGTACCTTTTCCCCCACATCCTCACCAACACTTTTTGTTGATTGTCTTCATAATAGCTGCCATTCTGACTAGAGTGAGATGAAATCTTAGAGTGGTTTTGATTTGCATTTCCCTAATTGCTAGTGATGATGAACATTTTTTCATATATTTATTGATTGATTGTACACCAACTTCTGAGAATTGGGACTGGAACCACAATTTGACCCAGCTATTCCTCTCCTTGGTCTGTATCTAAAGGACTTAAAAACAGCATACTACATGGACACAGCCACATCAATATTTATAGCAGCACAATTGACAATAGCTAAACTGTGGAGTCAACCTAGATGCCCTTCAATAGACGAATGGATAAAAAAAAATGTGGCATATATTCACAATGGAATATTACTCAGCAATAAAAGAGAATACAATCATGGCATTTGCAAGTAAATGGATGGAGTTAGAGAAGATAATGCTAAGTGAAGTTAGCCAATCCCAAAAAACCAAAGGCCAAATGTTTTCTTTGATATCAGGAGGCTGATTCATAGTGGGATAGAGAGGGAGTATGGGAGGAATTGACGAACTCTAGATAGGGCAGAGGGGTGGGAGGGGAGGGGTGGGGACATGGGGTTTTAAATGATGGTGGAATGTGATGATCATTATTATCCAAAGTACATGTATGAAAACACGAATTGGTGTGAATATGCTGTGTATACAACCAGCAATATGAAAAACTGTGATCTATGTGTGGAATAAGATTGTAATGCTATTCTGCTGTCATTAAATAAATAAATGAATAAATAAATAAAATAAAGATATTGTGTCCAACTAAAAAATAATTTAAAAAAAAAACAGGAAGGCACAGAGGAGGAAGTAGGGTGGTGGCAGAAAAGGGAGAGAGAGAGAACCTGGAAGGTGCATAAGAGATAGGGATGTTGCTTGGGAGGTGGGCAGTAGGGTTCCAGAAAGATCTAATTCCTGATTTTAGGATGTTTGCTCTGTGGTATGGCCCCCTTCCTTGGGATCTCTTGGTCTTCAGTAAAATGTCTTACTTTTCATGATTGTTTTGGGTAAAGGACTGTCCAAGAGAAGTGATGTGGATGCTGAGAAGCAAAGAAATACAAGATGTGCAGCAAAGAAAATTTGACAAAGTTAAGATGGACGAATAGAATCAGCCACAAGACCACAAAATGTAGGGAGCCCTCAGGGAGTGCCTCCTTATCTACGAAATCAGGATTCAAGACAATGTTGTCTAGAGCTAAGCTAAGCTGACCTTAGCTCTAGAGACCCTAGCTCAGGCCTGTTTAGGGGCTTGCTCCACAATTGAACAGGCCTTCCCGGAGCCCAGGCTCTGAGGGGAATGAATTTAGGAACAACAGTGTGATATTCGCTCTGACAGGAGGATGAACAAGGTGCTGGGAAACCAAGAAGGCAAGATGGCCCCTCTGCCTGGGTGTCGGGAGGACTTCCTGTGGGAGGTGACATTGAAGCCAGGCCTTGAAGGAGGAGAAGCCAAATACTGTGGGGGAGCCGGTGAGGGAGAACCCCCCAGTCTGCACAACAGGAGGGTGAACTGGGAGGCCACCAAGGGCATGTGGAGATACAGAAAGCCTCCTGTGATGCAGGGAAGGGAGGGCAGAGGAGGGAGCCGGCACAAGTGGGTCAGGACCAGTCATTTTATGTGCTTGCTTTTCCCCTCCATCATGATTACTAGACAAGAAAAGCCCTCAGTAAGATTTGCTCGTTGGTCAACACATCCATTATGTCATAGGAACTGGAGTTGGCTATGGTATAAACTTCCCTTTCTTTTGTGACCTGAAGTGGCTCTTCCTACTGTGAACCTGTGACTTGTCTGAATATCATGATGAACATGAAGGACGTGGCGGGTCTTCACTGATTATTTGTGCTTCCAAAGGCAGCAACATTGTATATTAGGAGAAGCACAGGCTTGAGCTTAAACCTTGGGCTCCATACAAAAGTGGAGCACAATTTACTGACCCAGTCTAAGCCTCAGTTTCTCTGTTCATAAAAGGGTAAATAATGGCATCTAAGGGGTGGGACTGTAGTGGGGAGTAAAGGACATGAGAGCCAGTGGCTGTCACATAATATGTGCTCAGAGAAAATGAGCTTCCCACATTCTGATTAAGTGGGATTCTCTTTTTTTTTTTTTTTTTTTTATTGGTTGGGATTCTCTTTGTACGTGATTCTTTGGGAATTTGTGCAGAGTTGTATTGTTCAGTGTGGTAGCCACTGGCCTCAGGCAGCTGTTGAGCCTGTGAATTGGGGCTCGTTTGAATCAGGAAGAGTGGCAAGTGTGAAATACATGCCAGGTTTCAAAGGCCTAGTCTGTACTAAAGAATGTAAAAAGCACACTATAAATTTTGCAGCAGTTGCATATTAGAGTGATGATATTTTGGACATGTCGGGTTAAATAAAATATATTTGTAAAATAATCCCATTTCATTTTTAAAATTTTATTTATTTATTTATTTGTACCAGGGATTGAACCCAGGGGTGCTTAACCACTGAGTTACATCCCCAGCCCTTTTTTATATTTTATTTAGAGACAAGGCCTCTCTAAGTTGCTGAGGCTGGCTTTGAACTTACGATCCTCCTGCCTCAGCCTCCTGAGCTGCTGGGATTGCAGGCGTGCAATCCTGTGCCTGGTTCATTTTCGTTTTTTAGAAAGGATACTGGAAAATTTGAAATTACGTTTGTGTCTTGCATTATTTGGTATTGGACAATGACCGATCCAGAAGAATGATGGAATTGAAATTCAAGACCTCTGTAAAGCCCAGGTAATGTATTCAATATTTGTATCTTTCACCTTTTGTTGTTTGGATCTAGTCACCTAAATTCCAACAGAGTTTGAAAATTGGATCAGGAAGGATCACTAGTGATTAGGACAGGTTGACTTTAATGGGAAAAAATCCAGCTATCAACCTTTACTGTTCTTGCATTCCGCTCTCACCTGTATAATCTGAACACCCAGTCCTCAAATGTTCCCAGAAAGTAGGACAGCTCAAGAGCTGAGTCTCCAGTTCCCCCCGACCCCCAAATGCACAGAAGCCCCGGAGCTGCGTGCTCCATTGCCGGGTCTCTCCTGGATCGCCCCGGGAATTTGTTTTCTCTGAGTGACATCACCTTCGATCCTGAAACTCTTCATCTTCTGCAGCCACATGAGAACATCCCTGAACTGTGGAGGCGATTCTTTCAAAGGTCTCCATGATGTTAAAAAAAAAAAAAAGTCATTTAGGTGCACACACACAAAACACATGCAGAAGCCAGGTGTGGTGACACATGCCTATAATCCCCAGCAACTCAGGAGGCTGAGGCAGGAGGATCACAAATTTGAGGCCAGTCTGGGCAAACTTGTGAGGCTATATCTAAAAAGAAAAAGAAAAAGCCCGGGGCTGTATTCAGTGGTCAAACTCCTCCAGATTCAATCCCCAGTACTCCTGCTTGAAAAAACCAAAATGACCCAAACCCCCACACATGCAGAGGCCCAATAGAGAAGGAATGGCCTCTGTCAAAACAAATAAATCCAAAGCACCAGCTGCCCTGGGGATGCAGGAAAAAGCAGAAGCCTGACTTCATACACTCTATCTCCTCTTCCTTGCCTCCATTTGTGGGTCAGTTTGTTGGGGGCGGGTATCAAGAGGGTAAATGAGGCTCCCATAGCGCCCTTCTGTGGGTGCAGGAGGAGAGGTCAAAGGCAGCCCGTTCTCACTGTGAGGCCACACCATGGTCAGCCTCCATTTCCTTCTCTTCTAAGCCTCAGCTCTTCTAACCTGCCTTCCAACCCTAACACTCCCCGCCACGTCTGTCTCTCCCTGAGGACACCCGTGACCCACATATAGCCCCATCCAGTAGCTATTCTTCAGTCTTATTGAGAGCAGGAGATAGAGACAGGTTAGGCAACAGAGTTCAGGACCCCTCCTCAGGCTGCATGATGCTTCCGCATTTCTGCCATTGACCACAAATGGAGTAGACAGCTCATGTCCCCGGTGACTCCCCTGGAGCCTGGAGGTATGCAGAAATCCTGAGCCAGTCCCTGAGGCAAAGCACAGAATCAACATCCCTTTGGGACAGGTGACCTGGTGTGACTGGACTCACAGACCTACTTGTTTAAAATCTCTAGCCTGTGGTCTTCAAGGCCACCTAGCTCCTCTCTAACATGATCACATAAACCTCTAGACAACAGTCACCTGGCCACAACCCATCTTGGGACCCCTTCCCCACCATGGAAGCTCCACTTTCTATTACTTTAATAACCTGTTACTTTGCTCTCACCCTTTGTGTCTGTGGGTCTCATTCTTCACATTCATGAGACAAAGAGCCTATAAACCCTTGTGTCTCATTATCATAGGGACAATCTTTGACATCCACATCACTGAATCCAGCATTGACTTAGAGTTCATGGTTAGGTTCACCATCTACTTTCTAAAAAATTATTGTTTTTTTCTCCCCACCAACAATCCAAAGGGAGCCTCCTCCTACCTGGCTTTATAGATCTCCAAAGTGATCCCTTCAGAGGTCGCCCAGCACATAACCTAATGCTACACAAATAGGTCTTTTTTTTTTGGTTCTCATCTTTCTCAACCTCTTGCCAATATATCATTCTAATACAATTGTCATTTGATTTTTTTTCTTAAGGCCTTTGGACATTCCTTCCTATCTTCTTCCAGGTTCAGGGTTTTTTTCTTCCTTCTGATTTTTAAATATTGGATTCCTTGAACTTGGTCACAATCCTCCTTTTCTTCTCCTCCCTGCTCTTTCAATATTCAATCATCATAACCATAACCGCAGTTTCAACATCTGATAGTTTTGACAATTTTCAAATTTGTATCCTCAGCCCAGAATGTTATTCTGAGTTCCAAACCCATGTATCTACCCTTTTATTGATATCTGAACTCAAATGTCTGCAAGTCCTTCAAAATCAACACGACTGAAACTAAACCCCAAAGCATGGTCCTCCCTAAGAGCTTCATCACTCCACAGTGATGGGTCTGTTCCCCTCTTACATGAACCAGCAACTAAGTAAAGCATTAATTTTGGATCCTCCCTTCCCTCACCTTCAACTGCCTTGTCCATTACATCACCAAGTCCTGATTTTAGGTGATAACCTCTCAGATCCATTCAGTTCTTTCAGTCTTCCCTGTCAACACCTGAGCCAAAGTTACCATTCCTTCTTGCTAGGACGGCTTCAGTAGTTTCCTATCTACCTTTTCTCTCACTCCCCTCCAAAAACTGTCACCAAATCTGTCAAGAACTTCCCAGGTCTCTTGAGTCCTCTCCAACCTGGTTTCTTTCAGAGTGTAGAAGTCCTGGGCCTAGGAACCCTGTGATTCCTAAAAGCACTAGGATTTTGCAGAAATTAAGAGAAAAAGAAAGTGACTTCCAGCAAGTGGGTTGGGGGAGGCTTCCTAGAGGAGGGGTGTTTGCTTCTGAAGGCTGGCTGAGTGCCTGTCATGTAGATATCAAGCAGGTCACTTTAGAGAGTCGAACATGAGCAAAGACATAGAGATGACAAATATATATCGATATCCATTCAACCGTGAGTCACTGAGCATTGACTAGGAGCTAGGCATCCTTATAGGTGCTGGGAAGAGATGATGAACAACTATGGAGTTTACAGTGGAGAGGTACAGGGTGGGACTGGGCTGGTGCACAGAGCTCTGGAAGGGACGTTTTGCTGGAGGAGGAAGAACATGTCAGGTCAAGGAAGGAACTTGAGCAGAAGATTAAGGAACAAACAAGCTCCCTCAGGCCTCTTTGATAAGGCTCCTAAATCTCTTCAGGAGGACTTTGCCCTCCAGGTTTAACTAACTACTTCCTGAAAAGGCCACTCCTCTGAATACAGTCACCTTGGGGATTAAGTCTCCATAGACAAATTTTGGAGGGTCCCTAACACTCAGACCACATCCCTGCCCTTCTGTAAAATGGTTTGAAGATCGGGAACCCTGTAGGCAGAGAGCCCATGAGAAGTAGCCTAGGAGACAAAACAGGAGAGGCTGGATTAGAATTTGGAGGAGGGGTAAGAAACTGGGCTCATCCCAATGAATATTTTTCTCTTCTTTCTTATCAACTGAATCCCATGCAATCTGCTAGGCTGGAAAAAATTACATTTGATAGCCACTGAACTAGTTAGGTGTGGCCAAATAATTTTGGCCTATGTGATGGCAGCATCTTGTTGCATGAGGCTACATGAAACATGTTTAAAAGAAGTATGCCCTTTTGACCTATCCCCTTTTATCTTCCATCTTTGTGGGATATGGACACATGGTTTACTCCAGCAACCAAAGACAAAGATAAGAGAGAAGAAAGATGGAAGGATCAGCATCTTTAATGTCCCCTGTGCCATCATTTCAGCCCTGGCTTGCCTACCTTAGAGTTTCTACTCAAGGAAAAGTTAAGTTTTCTATGTGCTACATTTTGAGGGTTTGTTGTTGTTGTTATATGTAGTCAAACTGAATCCGGGGAAACCAACTAATAGGCTGTGGAGCTGGGCAGAATGGGAGCATAATGGGCTTGGGTATAAGATATTGGGAAGATTCAGGGCTGGGGTGTGACTCAGTGGTAGAGCTCCTGCCTTGCATGTGCGAGGCCTTGGGTTTAATCCCCAGCAGAGAAGAAAAATTAAAAAAAAAAAAAAAAAAAAAGAGGAAAAGGAAAATACTTAAAAATGGGCATAGCAAGAAACCAGCACCTGTCAGGGCAGGTGTCAAGGACCTGTTGAGTGTCTGCCTGTTTCAGGAACTGGTCCAAGTGCTTTACACGTGCTGACTCATTGAAATCTAACAACCGCACTCTAAAGAGACCATTCTTTAACCAGGTGGGAAAACCAAAGCACAGAGAGAATAGGTAACTTAGCCACGTCTCAGCTAGTAAGTGGTAGAGCCCTGGTCACTCAGGGTGTCTACTTTAGAGCCACACTGAGACTTCCGCCTGGTGCTGCCTTCACAAGATGCTGTCCCCAGCACCCTCACCACCACCCCTCTGCTTGCCACTCTTCAGCCATAATGCTTCTTTTTGACCTTGAAAATGCCATGTCCCTTCCTGCCTCAAGGCTCTTGCTTTCGCTGACCCCTGCAAGGCTCTTCCCCCAGCTTGTCGCATGCATGCTTTGCTCCTTCTAACTCTGGTTTCAGATCCAGTGTCCCCGCCTGAGTCTCTGGGCGAGTAGTAGGGTACTCTTATAATGCACGTTGCTTTTTCTATTTTTTTCCTCCTCGGTGCAAAAAATCCTCCTTTGTTTCTTCCCCTCATGCATGTTTCTTATAAAGAATTCTAACCTGTGTCCACATTCTCAGACATCTCTGGTTATGTTTCTCCATTTAAGCTAACCGATCAGTCTATTTAAAGACATAAAAACAAAAACCTGGAACGTCAGTACCAGATAGTCATCTGTGCCCTCGAGAAATGCTCTGACTAATGGGGAGGCGCACAGGATCCACATGTGTTGTGTATTATCTGTGCTCTTAGGGAGGTACAGACAGGGTGACGTGCACACCAAGGACGCACAGATCTGCTTTTGCAGAGGCCACTGCCAACAGTTGAGCGGAAAGGGTCAGAGGCTCATAGTTGCCCCCAGTTTCCTTTATCCCTTGTTTCCTTGGTAACAGGATCCCCCATTTTTTTAATGGACACGGTGTTTATCCAAGACAATAACTACATTTCCCAACCTCTCCTGCAGCAGATGTGTCCATGTGACAATGTTACAGGGGGACTCTACAGAACTTCCTAAGTGGAACTTCTCGGAAGGGGCCATAAAGAGAAGGGCAAGAATTATTTTGATCCTTCTTTTTTCCTGTGGGTTAAAATGTGGACCTGGGAGCTGATCTCAGGCAGCCATGGTGGCTGATAAGGTGGGAGCTACATGGTAAAGACAGTAGAAAAATAATATAGAAAAAACTTGGGTGATGGATGATATTTTCCAGATGAGCAGAAAAGGAATCAGCTTTAAAAAGTTTATGTCCTTGTTATTTTTATTTTTCTGTCACTTCAACAAAATCTAATCTTGATCCAGAGGGATTTCTTCCCTCACTTAGTAAATGAGCCTAGAAAGATAAAGCCAGATCGGTAAAATCATCTAAGAAATATTAAGAAATTTGAATTTCATCTTAAAACAATGTAAAGGGGGTGAACATTTCTTTTAGTAAGGAAACAACAGAGTTGGTTTCACTTTTTTTTTCTTTTTCTATTTTTAAAATCATTCTAAGAGTGAAAGCACCTTGGGAAGAATGGTGTGGAGGGGGCAAGACTGGAGGTAGGGAGGCCAGTTAGGAGGCTGGTAGAAGTGGAACAGCAAAATGGTGAGCCTCCAAGCTATTGTGGCAGGTGTAGAGTTGGACAAAATGGGTTTCAGGGAAAGAGAAGGGGCAGAATCTCTGCCACTCACTTTCTCCATGTGCTGAATGAGGAAAAGGGATCACCTGGAATAACTTTCAGGTTCTGCCTCATTTATGGGTGGAAGGCACTAGGAGAAATGGTTTACTAAAGCTTCAGAAAGGAGCCCACCTCTAAGAAGAGGGAAATTAATCAGCAGGTAACTATGGAAAGAGGGATTTAACCCAATTTCAAGATGACAGATCTATCTGTTAGACTTTTTGGCAGAGTCAAAAGCATGAACCAAATGGACTTGGTTCGAATTTTAGACAAACCTAAGTCATTTGACCTTGGGTTCAGTTATTTAACCTTGCTGAGTGTTAGTTTCTTCATCTGTAAAATGGGCTCAATCACAAAGACCTCACTGGGTTTTGTGATGGATAATGAAATTCCCAGTCAAGCACCTGGCCCTGGAATTAAACAGTCAATGCTTGGTAGCTGACCTGACCTGTATTTTCAGGTCATCCTCCTGCTGTATTGTCTCTTAAAGGTTCTTGGCACATAACATGGTATGTACTGCATTTAGTCTCAGTGAATTCTCACCTGACATCACATTCTCATTAAAAACAAAGATCAAAAAAGAGCCCAGCATGTCCAAGCTAGTCCGTGCAAAGCTATTAATATGAACCTTCTCTTTGATTCTCTTCCTGCTCTGTGTTTTCTCTCAGCTTCTCCTGTCACCTCTCCACTCCACCTAGCAGTTCCAGCAAAGACTTTTTAAAAATAAAGTGTTCCTAATGAAGATTTTGATAAGTATTTTGATGTTATAATGTAATGCACAAATGATTGTCTTTTTAATGAAGTTTTTTTATTTTCTTTGAAAGAATCTCAATTGGCACTATTGAACAACCAAAAAAAAAAAAAAAAAAAAACACCCAACCTGACATATATAATATTAATCAGCAGTAAATCTGGAAGAAATTCAAAACCCAGACAGAAGTCTTTGATTCTTTAAAGCATATTTAATCATGTTTTTAAGAAAAAAGAAAGACCACAAATTTATATGGACACTACAAACGGCAAAGAAATAACTTTTTATCAAAATCTTGTAACCTTATTCATGCCAAAAGAAATCAACCCTAAATAGTGCTGACAACCCTGTCTGAGACGTGGATCCAAAAACACTCTACATTTTTTTTCAATCATTCTTTGGAAGCCTTGAATGGGCTCAATGAAATTCCAGAATTAAGCCATTTTGGAATACATACTGACTCATTCCAAACGCCTCCCCTTTCCTCTTAGCAAGGTTCCCTTACTTATCTCCCTATAACACACACACACCTTCAGTTAGAATCAATGCCTATGATACATCAAATAGTCACCATTAGTCCAAAAGATTAATTTCATTTCCCTGCCTTTGTTTTTCCATCCTGGAGAGAAAATTTCTCCTTTACCACCTGGAATATTTCCCAGATGAGTTAAGATGCTCTTGATTTAGGAATGGTAGGTTGGCTCTTTAGGCCCATAAATCTAGGTCGTTCAGCAGTCTCACAGAGAATGCCAAGAGAACTCTGTTAGTATCTCCACCGATGCCAAGATGGCGGTAGGCTGACACTTATTGTGTAATCTTCATATAACAAATGATTTATCTATAGAGAGTTAAACTTCCAACATTTAATTTAATTCTTCTTCCAGGACTGCAGAAGTAGAGAGTCTGTGAAACAAAGTAGCTTCAAAGTTTATGATTTAATAACCTAAGAGATTTTTCTTTTAAAATGTAACTTTCAAAAGATATAATTCACATACATAAAACTCATCCTTTTAAAGTCTACAATTCAGTGGTTTTTAATGTATTCATAAATTTGTACAACCATCACGACTACCTATTTCCAGAACATTTTAATCACCCTGAAATAAAAGCCATGCTTATTACAGCCAAACCCCATTCCTCCAACTTCCAGCCCTAGACAATTGCTGATCTACTTTCGGTCCCTATAGTTTGCCTATTCTTGACATTTTATATAAATAGAATTATATAACAGGTGGCCTTTTGCATGTGACTTCTAGATGAGAGTTTGTGATGACATTGAATTTCTCTTCTACTAGCACCTACAGTTGTCCTCTATGGAGTGCCTCTCTGTGCCAAAGGGCTCCACACAACCATGGAATGAGGCATATATGATTGTACCCATTTTACAGATGGGGAACTGAGGCTCACAAAGAAGTCAAGAAGCAGGCATGGTGGTGCAGGCCTGTGATCCCAGCAACTCAAGAGGCTGAGGTGAGAGAATGACAAATTTAAAGCCAACCTCAACAATTTAGTGAGGCCCTAAAACAACTTAGTGAGACCCTGTCTCAAAGTAAAACGGGCTGGGGATGTGATTCAGTGGTTCAGCACTCCTGAGTTCAATCCCTGGTACCAAAAGAAATAAAAAAGAAGAAGGAGAAGGAGAAGGAGAAGGAATCAAGGAACTTGTCCAAGGTCAGGATTTGATTCAGATTTGTTTCTTCCTGTGATCTTAACCTCCAAGCTCCACTGTTGAAAGTCTTAGAGATGAAATCTGTTTCGCTACTTTTCCAACCTCTTCTTTTAAACAGGAAAAAGTATATTCCAAAGATGCTCGAGAGGAAAGGCGAGTCCTAAGAGCCGGACCTGTGTGGAATGCCTCACCAGTGAAAAGCGACCAGCAGGCTCAGCACGCTGAGCACCAGGAAGCAAGAGCTAGAAATCCCAGGATCTCTTAGGGGAGAGACCTAGAGCTCCTGCACCCAGCATGCCAGATGGACAGACTGAAAGCTGGGGTGTCTGGGTCAAACTTGGAATCTCATTGACATCCCTATGTGGGTCTCTAGCGGACGTGCTAATAAATCAGGTTATTCACATAAGAATAAGTTTATCCACAGCAATTGTCCATCTTGACTGATATTGGAGAAATAAGAAAAGAAAAAGAATCTTGCCCAGGATGATCTTTTCCGTCACTATGATGACCATAGCAAGTTTCAGCCCTAAGACTCTGGGCACAGGATTTCAATGTCTTCCTTGTCTTTTCAAAGAGGGACAAAACATACAAGCAGAGATCCATTGAAAACTGTGGATCTTCGTGTTTCTCCTGGACGTTTGGACATAAATTACAGCACAGTTCAGTCTTTAATCTCATTTCAATCATTTGTTCACCTCCAACTCTGAAATGTCAAAAGGCTAACTGGTCAGGGAGTGGTGGGCCTCACTTCTCCTTCCCACCCTCCAGCCTCAGAGGCCAGGGTCTCCACAAACCGCACTGTTGGAAGCAGGATGCATGGGTCGAGAAGGAGAAAATCAGAGGGTCTGCGGAATTCCTCCTTACAACATTGGACCCTGGATGCCTTTTGAATGCAGGTGCAGAGGAAATGGTCTATAAATGATGACAGATTATTAGGTACATGGTGAAAGTGAAGCCAGCCAACCTCGAATGTTCAGATCTTGATCCCAGTTCAATTTGGGGCTTCAGCTGAGTTCTTTAAAGAGGAAAAGAGCATCATTTTCTCTCCTGCCATGGGAGGACTGTCCCTCTGCCTGCTGCTTGCTATCTCTCATGCTCTCTGGCAGCCGGAACCTGTCCCTTCAGGCTGAACGCGAGTCTCCTCTGACTGCAGAGTGCTCACTGCATTTCTAGAGTCAGACAAAAGCCCATCTGCAGCCCCCTCTGCTGATTCCTGAGGTGAAGCAAATTACTTAACCTCCCCAAGCCTGTGTTTCCTCACTTGCTAAATGGGACTATGAATACTAACCTCTTCAGGGTGTTATGAGGATTCCATGAAATAAAATATAGAAAGCTCTTAGCAGAGTGTTTGACAGGGAGTAAGGCCCAGTAAACACGAGCTATTATTTTTATAAATTTCTCTCAGCTATTTGGAAGGGCGTCCCAGGGAGCCACCCCATGGGCTTTATTTTAGCACACAGGACACATGTATGAGTTAGAGGGCCTGGGAGGGGCAGGGTGGCACTGTCTCTAACAGGGCTTTACAGCATAAGCACTGCATCTGAAAGGGAGTGATTTTGTCCTCAGCTCATGAGTTCTGAACCTCTCAGAGGAGGCAGGGATGAGAGAGCCCAAGTGAGGAGACCAAATGATAGAGGATGCTGAGGCTGGGAGTGGGTACAAAAGCCACCACTGCTCAAGATAGCCGTGGTCCAGAGAGCAGGAGCAGGGAGGGAAGATCCAGACCACGTGGGGATGGGGAGAGGGGACGGCTACCATCGTGTCTAGCCACACAGCTTCCAGGAGCCAATTAGGATTAGGACTCTTTCTCCCAAACAGCACGTCCCCTCTCTAGGACCCGTGGGTGTGATGGGAACCTCAGCTGGATTTGGTTCATGTCCTCCAGTGGATCCTGGAGCAGCACCCAGCCTCCACCCAGCCTTAGCAGTGGCCTTGGACTGGGGCAGGTGTCGGCATCTGGTTAGAGACCAAGGGCCTGGAACCCGGAAGATGAGAGCAAATAAATGGATGATCTGTGGAGGGCAGGAGAGGAAGGGTCTCTGCGGTGTTTCTCTGTGTTGTGTCCCAGCCAATGAACCACCACCGCGATTGGCTTCCGCAGAGGCTGAAGCTGACATGAAGGTCGGATGTGAGATGGTGGTTACAGATCAGCACCGTGGAAGGAATGGGGAGGAGGCAGAAATGAGCAGAGGGAATCCAGAACTCAGTGCAGCCCCACGAAGCTGAAGCCAATGCAGACAGGAGAGGGGAAGGTCTGGAGCAAGGAGGGTCTGCACCCAGTAGGGCAGCCGAGACTCAAGAAGAGGATGACCTAGGGTACGGTGGCTTTCTGCAGCTGAGAGGGACCCTCCTAGCTGGGGGCTGACTGCTGACCCATTCCCCATGGCCAGGCGGCCAGGCCTTCTTGACAGCTCTGGGAGGAGCCTCTTGTTTCTACCACAGACACCTCCACTGCTGTTCACGGTCAATTCTCATTCGTGTTAGTTGTATTCAATAAAATCTCTGCAGACACTGCATTAGCAAATACTAAGCCATTGCTCCCAGGAGAATTGAAGCCCCTGGTCTCAACATTTTCACCAATCAATCCATACATAACCTTGTTTTATGTGTTTCCTTTAAAGATACTTTACAGAATACAAATTGTTTACACTGAATTCATGGCTGACAGCACTGTAACTCATGTCTGAGTGAAGCAGATATCTTACAAATCTTTTCCACAAGGAAAATTACAGCCGTCTAGTGCTTGGGAACACTGGTCAGCACCTCAACACTTCAGCTCTATACTTGGGGGGCACTTCAAATAGCAGATCACCAACCAAAAGTACAAAAATGCAAAAAAAAAAAAAAAAAACCCAGAAACAAACAACAGCAAAATACACCTACCACTTATTGAGACACTTGTTTGCAGTATAAAAGCTGAAAACTCAGACAGCATTCTCTCCGTGGACCTCAATTGGGAAGATGCACGATGGATCATTAAGTTTTTGCTGCTCTGTGTATGTCTATGGGTGGAGACAAAAGTGCTGCTAGTACCAGCTTTGAAATTACAAATCCATTTCCATGAGCAGGTGAATTCACAAATGCAGAAGTCCTGAATAATAACAATCAAACGTGTGTGTGAGTGTGTGTGTTTGTGTATGTGTGTGTGTGTGTGTGTGTGTGTGTGTGTGTGTTACTAGGGATCAAGCTCAGGGCCTTTCCACAATGCTGGGTCTATTTTTATTAACATACATTGCTATTAAAATTAAGTTTATCTTTATACCATCTAATATCATCTCTGCACTCTTAGTGATGCAAAAGGGTAAGGAACCAATGATCCGCTGAGGCTAGATCTTGTGAGTGGCAGGAAGCTGAGAGATCAGCAAGTTGGCCCTACCCAATCTTAGGGAATCCTTCTCTCCTTGGGTTTCTGTTAGAATCATTCATTTGCTCAAGAATCACTGGACTATACGGAACCAACTTCTCTTCCATGTGCCCTCAGCTTGAGTTATGTTTATTCCTCACTTGCTAATAAAACAACAGCCTGTGTTTAATGTGGATTGATTCAAATAAGAGAACTCAGCAACTTTCCAAATCCACCAACCTCTTCCTGTGTGGTTAAGCATTCCCATATTTGATGAAAATGGAGAAAGGAAATGAGAGAGGATTTGGCTATTATCCTGGAAGTTATTTTCTTGCTTTTAAAATATTAATAGACGATTTCTCCAAATTATTTTTTTATAATTTCTGTAGAAAGCAAGAACAATTTTTGTGGAAGAGCTGGTTTTTAGGCAAAAATGCCATTTAATCTCAAAGCACACCCTGCATCCGTTTTAAGTACTATCTGACATGTGTAATTGAAGATGGCCAAGGTTAATAACACTGCAAAGACTCTCTGAAGGAACAATAATCAGAGGGATGCAAGGTGACGTCTTTCAGTTCAGTGTTTGTTAAAAGCGTATGGGCTTTGAATTGGTTTTCTGCCTCCTGCCACACTATGTTCTCACTACATTTTCCTACAAGGTCTAAGCATTAGCAGAGTCATTTATAGATGAGTCTAAATGTTTGTTCATTCACAGTAGAAAACATTTAGAGCAAACAAAAGACGTATGTATAACTTTTTTTTTTTTAAATCTGGAACTTAAGATAAAGTGTTAGAGGATCTACATTCTATTTTCTTCTCCTTCACTGAGTCTTCTGATGGATATTAATTTCCCTTTGTAATTCCCTTCCAATTAATTATGCAGGAGAAAGAAGGAAGAGTTGTTCCAAATATAGCAAAATGATAGCTCAGCTCTAGAGTCCGGCTCACTAGAGAGACCTTCCCATACTTAATGTGGACTCTGGACAAAGGGAAAATCTGTGGTCCCAACACTTTGTCATCTTGTCAAATCCTCCAGGGCAGTTCCGCTTTCTCTGGGTTTTGCTGCCCCTAATTTCCCTCTCTGTTTTATCCCATGAGAGTGGCATCAGCTCTGGTCTTAACAGAATGCACTGCACATCTTAGCCATATGTCATGGCCTTTGACACCAGCTTCCACACCTGTGAGCTGCAGTACAATAGCAAAGAAGTTGCTGGCATATGACCCTCAGCTTTCATGATGTCAGGTAGCCACCTGGAGTGAATAGGGCTCCTGACCCATAACTCTGATCTTGAATAATCTCATCCATAGCATCTAACATGCAATACAGGAATTATCATTTCCTGTGTGTGCCATGAAAAAAGTTGGGGAGGACCACTGAAGAGTAATTTTAAGCCAAGGCATGATGGTGCATGCCTATAATCCCAGCAATTTAGGAGGCTAAGGCTGGAGGATCACAAGTTCAAGGCTAGCCTCGGCAACTTAGGGAGACCCTGTCTTAAAATAAAAAGTAAAAAGCCCTGGAGATGTAGCTCAGTGGTAGAGCACTCCTGGGTTCAATCCCTAATATCAAAAGAAAAAAAAAACCCAACAGAATTATCATGGTTTTCAGAATCTGAAAGGATTTCTTAATGCTCTTATCCTCAAACATATTTACTTGACGCTAGTGCCTCATGAGTAGCTGTCCCCCAAAACTGCCTCATCTTTAGTGTAGAAATGAGTCAAAAGTCATTCATTCATTCATTCAATCATTACTGCAAAGAATAAACTAGATGTGTACCCAACCCACTTCCCCTTCCTAGGCTTAGATTTCCTCAGGCCATTTCCTCTAGGTAGGCATGTAAGATTAGCTCTTGCTGAAGTAACCTACATCGAAGTGATATGTGACTTCTGGGTTAAGGCCACCAGCAATGGTGTGTCATCTCTGCACTTTCCTCTGACTCCTCACACCAAAGTACCCTTGGAGACTGCATGTGTTGAAGATGGCAGCTGGGTCCCTGAATCCTGTTATCCCACAGCCTCTAGCTGATTGGATGTGAGAAATACATTTTTAATTGTGTCAAGTCCTAAGACTTCAGAATTCATTAATTATAACAACTGGCATTACTTACTACAATCAACACAATTTCTTCAACCTTATAGAGATGCATGGTGCTATCCCGTGAATCATGTCCCACCCCCACCACCAAATTCATGTATAGAAGTGCCGACTCTCAATATCTCAGAATGTGTTTAATCCAATGTGACCAATGTCCTTGTGTGCAAAGGACAACACACAGAGGCAACAAGAGAGTGACCTTCTATAGAATAAACCACATGGAACTGTGGTCTTGAACTTCTAGCCTTTAGAACTATGAGAAAAATAAATATTGTTTTTTATGCCACCAAATCCATGGTACTTTATAATGGCAGCTGTACATGTCACATGACTGATGTACATGTCAAATCTCACATACCATCTTGTTTCCATCTCATTTCCTAATAAGTTTGCTTGTGTTTTTAACTTGTGGACAACTACTGAGTCCTTAAGGATGCTAATTTTGCTAGCTCTTTTCTCTATCATCGATATCCTTTGTGGCTCACAATCGATTTTGGTAACTTCTCTTCTCAGACAAGCCCACACACAAAAGCACACACCCACACACAGGTTATTATTGTTTTTGCTTGATGCTTTCCACATTTCATAATTGCCTTGGTCATAGAGGTTGATTTAATAAAAGCCTTTACCATAACAAGGGCTGTCCAGGATCTGAACTTGGTCTGGTCTGAGGGCCCACAGGGAGCTGGATGGGTTAGGTGAACACAATCCCCAATGTTTTTGCAAGATTCTCCTTCACTATATTTCCTTCCCGGCCACTGTTCAAAGCCTGTCACTAACAAACCCACTAAGTTATAGGTTCCTCTGACACAGGATCTGTCTCTGGAGACCATGAGCACGAGCCACGCTGTCCGGTGTGTGCATGTGCAATGTCAGCGGAATTGCTCATCTCCCTCACCATGCTCGGAGTCCGGGCCAGCCTGTGGGATCTGCGAGGCTAACTGTGGCACTGATACTTTAGGCCAAACCAAGCTCTGCTGATGGAAGCAAGATGTACAGTTCCAGGCAGCCCACAAAACTCAAGATACCACCTTGCAAATGCTTTGCTCAGGGCTTTTAAACAAGCAACCACCCCATTAATAATTGGAGCTTCCAAAGTGTTCACTGGGCCACCTGCTCAGATGACGGTCTTGCCCATCAGCTGGGGAATTTGTTTAAAACAGCGCCCTCTACTGGGTTATTAGTTACTCTGAGGCTTTTACAGTCATGCCATAGAATAGAACCCACGCCTAAGAGGAGCCAGGATATGATCCCAGCTTATTCTTAGGGACAAATATAATCCTAAATGTAGCTCCACATTTAGAAACAAGAGGGCAAAGGTGTTCCATAAAAATAAGCCAGAACATATTTACAAAAGGAGCCCTTCCAAAATAAAGAGTTCCCCAGATGAGAGCAGGCAGCTGTTTTGAGTCTTCCTTTCCTGGGACATCAGCGGGACCTTCAGAATTGGACCAAAGACTTTTCAAGATCTTTTGTACATACTTTTAAGAGGACCATCCAGGGACACCCCTGAGCCACACCTCCAGTCCTTTTATTTTTTTTATTTTGAGACAAGATCTGCCTAAGTTGTCCAGGCTGGCCTTGAACTTGTGATTCTTCTGCTTCAACATCTCAAGTCGCACGGATTACAGGTGTCCACCACCATGCCTGGCTCTTATTCTGCATGCTCTTTTTCTTCTCTTGCTGCCAAGCGGTGTCAGAAAGGAAACCCAAAGCAGGGGATGAGGGAGGAAAGTCTCTGAAAATGTGCTTCCTCTCTACAGAGCTCAAGGTCATTTAGCTGTGGAATGGAGGTTGCTCTCTGTGGAGCCAGCGTGATAAGCCCACTGCCCTCACCCATTTGTGTACAACACAGAGGATCATCTGCATTTGGGTTCAAAAAAGCCCAATAAATAGCACCTTTCTTGTCCCGCCACAGGAATCAGGCAAACTGAGATCAAAACAGATAGTACTGATAAAAGTTGGTTTGTTGGATATGGCATTAAATACATAAGCCAAAGGGACTTTGCGGACTCCCCCCACTGTATTGAACTCTCTCACCTGACCACAAGCAGCACCTTCTCACAACAGCCGGCCCCTGTAAAGTTTATGGCATGGAGGAGCAGAAGGAAACAATTCCCACCAGGGAAGGACTGAGTCACCCTGCCCCAGCTTCTTCTCCTGAACTATAAACTCTCCAATCAGATAAGTTATTCCTCTTGTCTCCTGGGAAGATTATGATGAAGTGGGGTAGGGTGGGCAAGAGGCCAGGAACATGGAAGGAGACTCAAGAGAAGGAAATATCTGTCCCCCAGCAACCTCCTCTGGAAGGAGGCCCTCATCTGTGTCCACTCACCTCCTCCCCCAGCACTGGCACAGGTGGGCATGCACATGGCTCAGCAGCATCTGGTGTGCAGGCCAGGTCAGGGGCTTCACCCAAGCTTCCAGAGCCTGCCATGACATGTATCGCTGGCCTTGTCATTCTGCTCCAAAACTGTTTTCTTTTCTATTTCCTGCATTTGAACTGGAACTCCTGGAAGGCAAGGATCATATTCCATTATTTTAAAAATGCATCTCTGCATCTCCAGAGCCTGTTAGTAGCACAGAGTAGATGCTTAACAAATATTTCTGGAATGAATGAACAGATGGGTAGATAGGTGAATAAAGCAAATGAGTAAAAATTCAATCTGTGGGAACCTACAGAAGAAGATTTCTTTTCTTTTCTTTCTTTTTTTTTTTTTTTCTTGTGGCACACCAAGGCTTTGATTTGATTTGATTTGATTCAGTCTAAGAGCATAATTGCCTTAACTCAGGGGAGGGGAATGGCAGAGAAGGGGTCATCCTAGAACTGACCTTATAGAAAGCCCCAGAGTACAGAAAATCAGGATCGGAACCCAAATCCTCAGAATGCCCGGGTTCCACAGATGGTGAGCCCCTGCTGGATCCCCACAGTGGTTCTGGCCTCTCACCTGAGTGTGGGCCTCTGAGGCATCCTCTTGTTCTCCATATTGCTACTGCTCCTCTCATCTTCTCTCCTTTAGGTTGGTCAAACTTTAGTTCTGGGCTGGAGAACTGGTCTGGGAATCTAACCCAGGAAAACACAAGGCCCTCTCACTACCAAAGTGTAACTATTGATAAAACACAAACTAAACGTTCACCTAGTATATATCATACACTTTCTCCTTTCTGTTTGCCTTTTTTGGCCTGATGTAGACTTGAATAGCAACTTGTCCAGAGAACATACTCAGTGAATATTGGTTAGATATGTTTAACTATGATGATGTCAGATATAACAGATTGAACTTTGAACAGAGGGAAGACCATGGAAAAGTTGCTCTGTAAACTGTACCGTCTTTTGTGTGATGTGATGCTTAACACAAGGAAACTAGTCCAACAGACTCTCATCGGGGTTCCACCTCTGTGGCAACTTTGACAATTCCTTTTCTAAACTTTTGTTTGCTCTTCTGTTCTCTGGAGATAATAATTGTATCAATCTCACAGGACTGTTCAATGAGAACTTGAAAAAAAATCAAATGCTTTGCATAGCATCAGGCACATAGTTAGTATCCCATTAAATACCTTTTTAGTTGCGAATGCTGTTTTTGTTATTTTTATCAGTTAAGATGCTGGGGAAGTGCAGGCAGCTGAGGAGAAAAGATAATAGCTTCCAGGAGCCTGTGTTGATTGAAGTGGCAAAGCCCAGAGTGACCCCATGCTGTGGCACAGATCTGTGAGCTTCCAGATGGTCACGAAGAAATGGTTTCTGAGAATGAAGGAGCTGAAGCACAGATGGAGTTGGGGTAACTTACAGGAGCTCAGAAGAAGTCAATTGTTAGATCATGTGCATGTAGAAACCCTGACATGGATATCTTGGCTCTTTCCTGGAGAGTTTGCTTTTGGGGTTTCCAAGCTCCATTCTACCCAAGGAGGAGAGTGGAGAGGGAAGGAAGAGAGAAAGTGAGAGAGAGAGAACTGCTCAACCCACTGTGCCTCAGTCCAGCTTCCTGCCTCCCTGGAGAGAGGAGACGTGTCCCTTGGCTGCTAGCCATCCAAGGTCTTAGCGGGACGCCTGTGTCTGAGGGTCCAGGGAAGACAAGCAAACCAGCTCTGCTTTGGGTTGTCCCAGGGGAAATGGCCTCTTGAGGACCCCGGTCTCTTGAGGATGCTGCAGAGTGTGTCTGCACACGTGGTCTACAGAGGGAAGCAGCTTGCCACCATGAGGGCTGACCGAGAGGCTGTGGAGTCCAGCCCCAGGGCTATTTTAGGCCAGGCCCAGAACTGGAGTCAATGGAGGTTTTGTTTATGTAACATCTGCAGAGGCCCTTTGGAGCGCATAACCCTGGGTCTCCAGGCCAGCACTGCAACTAGCAGGGGTGCGGCCGCCAGCTTCCTGTTGTTCTTGGCACGGCTGCCCAGCTGTTTGTGTGGCTCCTCTCTTGGAGCTGCTTCCATCCTTACAGGCTGCTCTCTGCCGTTGCCTTGTCTTCAGCTCCCTTCTGAGGGGTGGGATGGTAGAGTATAAGTAGCAGCAAAACCAGGCAGAGAGGGTGACTCAGGTACCTCGCCCAGAATTGCCTCCTGACTCCAAGGTGCCTTGGCTGAGCTGTGGCCTCCCTGCTCCAGGATGTCCTTCTTGCACATGCTGTTTGCTGAGCAGCTTTGCAGTCAGGTCCAGTGTGGGAAGCAGAGGATGATGGGCAGGAGTCTGTGAGCTCAGGTCTGAACCCAGATCTGCATCTGGGAGTTCTTGTTTTGGGTAAGTTGCTTAATCCCCAAGGTACTTATGACACACCAAAACATATATAAACATGGTCATCCCTTGGTGTCTTGGGGTGCTTGGTTCCAGGACCCTGTGGTTACTAAAGCCTACTTATGTTTGAGTTCATTATATATAAGGGCATAGTGTTTGCATATAACCTGTGCAACCCTCCTGTGTACTTTAAATCATCTCTAGATCACTAGAGATGTAAATGCAATGTAAGTATTTGTCATCTTGTACTGTTTAGAGAATAATGACCAGGAAAAAAGTCTGTAACATGTGTGTTCAGTAGAGAAGCAATTGGTTTTATTTTCTAATATGTTCTATCTGTGGTTGGTTGACTCCACAGATACAGAACCCACATACAAGATAAATAATAAACATTCATTTCCTGTCTACTGGATCTACTCAAAGGCATGAAGACTATATTGTGTATATATACCACATTTTCTTTACCCATTCATCTATTGAGGGACACCTTGGTTGGTTCCATAGTCTACTGTGAACTGAGCTGCTATAAACATTGATGTGGCTGCGTCACTATAGTATGCTGATTTTAACTCCTTTGAGTATAAACCAAGGAGTGGGATAGCTGGGTCACATGGTGGTTCCATTCCCAATTCTCTGAGGGATCTCCATACTGCTCTCCATAGTGGTTGCATCAATTTGCAGCCCCACCAGCAATGTATGAGTGTACCTTTTTTCACCATATCAACACTAACATTTATTGTTGCTGTATTCTTGATGATTGCCATTCTGACAGGAGTGAAATGAAATCTTAGAGTAGTTTTGATTTGCATTTATCTAATTGCTAGAGATATTATAACATGCTAAGCAAAATAAGCCAATTCCACAAAACCAAAGGCCGAATGTTTTCTCTAATATGCAGATGCTAATTCATAATAAGGCAGGTGGGGGCACTAGGAAAGAATAGCGTTACCTTAGATTAGGTAGAGGGGGAAGTGATGGGAGGGGAGGAGAGGGGATGTGGGTATAGGAAAAATA
This sequence comes from Spermophilus citellus, assembly GCF_964194105.1. Taxonomy (NCBI): domain Eukaryota; kingdom Metazoa; phylum Chordata; class Mammalia; order Rodentia; family Sciuridae; genus Spermophilus; species Spermophilus citellus. The sequence continues at coordinate 41,183,096 of NC_138189.1, read as the reverse complement.
GTAGAATGAAACAGACATTATTATTGTATGTAAATATGTGAATATATGGCCAATATGATTCTGCAACATGTACACTCGTTATGGGAGTAATTAAGGTCAACAAGGTCATAAAGTGAGGACCCTGGTCCAACAGAATTAGTGTCCTTTTAAAAGGACAATTATATTCCATCTATATATGATATATCAAAGTGTATAAATGCATTCTATTGTCATGTATATCTAATTAAAATAAATTTTAAAAATTTTGTAAAAGACTATATTGTAATATTTTTTTAAATATTTATTTTTTAGTTGTAGTTGGACACACTACCTTTATTTTATTTATTTATTTTTATGTGGTGCTGAGGATTGAACCCAGCACCTTGCACGTGCTAGGCAAGCGCTCTACCACTGAGCCACAACCCCAGCCCTTATATTGTGATAGTTTTGAAAAACAGATTCATTGGGAAAGATTGGGATTAAAAGGCCTTTTGTAAACATAAGTAAAATTAACATACGCAAAAAAATGTACAGAGCTTGAAATGGACAATTGGATAAGTTTGTCTAATATTCATTGTGTAACTACTCCTTAAATCAAGATATAGAATATTTCCATCTCTCTGATGTAAAAATTTCCTTCTTATGCCTTTTGGATCAATAGCACCTTACCCCCAATCTCTGTGTATTAGTCTGTTAGAACATAACAAAATACCACAAACAGAGGGGTTTAAACTACAGAAATTGATTGATTTCTCAAAATTCTGGAGGCTGGGAAGGAGCACGAGAGACTGCAATGGAGTAAATCAAATTCCATGTATGTATGACTATTATAACTATAATGCACTAATAAAAGGGGAGGAGGAAAGAAGAAAAAACAAAAGAAATATTGGAGGCTGGACATCCAAGCCAGGGTATGAGCCTAACTCAGGAGGACTCTTCCTGGCTTGTAGGCGGTACCTCCCCACTGTGCCCTCACATGGCCTCTGTACAGGCGGAGAGAAAAAAACCAACTCTGATGTGTGTTTTTAAAAGGACACTAATCCTATTGGACCAGGGTCCTGACTTTACAACCTCGTTGACCTTAATTACTTCCATAAGGGCCTTGTCTCCGAAAATAGTAATAGTAGGGGCTAAGGCCTCCACATATGAATTTGGAGGGACACAATTCAGTCCATAGAACTATTACCATGACCTGCTCCCCCAGCCTGTGGCTGGTAGGTTCTTCTCCCCTTACCTCATAGCAACTCAAAAAGCAGGAAAGTCAACATTGGTATGCTACTCACTCACATAATGGAAAATAATGAGCTATTGGTTCATAGGATCTATTTTGGACTTTCCCCTGAGCAAGGTATGAGAGAAGCAAGACAACAGAGGTCTTTGGATCTTGAGAATTCCGACCCCTGCCAATGGTTAGTTCATAGAACCATGTTTAATTTATCCTTGTTGAAGGCAGAATTTCAAGGCTTTTGGGACCTGGTCTAACTACTGACAATGCTCCCACTGAGAGGCAGAGAAGGAGATCTCAGTTCACTGTGGTTCCTAGTCAAGATTTGATATGAAACATAGCTTTCTTGGGGAATAGAATTTGGACTTTCTATTATTCTTACCAAAAAACAATAGGGTAGCCAGTTGGCTGAAGAAAAACAGTTGTTCCCAATTACATGTAGTTGTGAATTAAGCCAATACTGACTTAACAGGTTTTATACAAGATGTTTTTCTATACGTGGGATATTTTACTAAATCCTAGAAAGATGTAGCAGATTTGCACATCCATTGTTATCTGGCCTCATGCTTTATGAAATATCAAAGGAAGTTTATTTTTAATAGTTGTACTGCCAGTTTAACTGTTTAACAAGGAAAGAGTTGTTTTGTTTTGTTTTTAAATAAAAATCTTCTCTTTGGGGACAGGGAGTTGTAATTTACTCTTATAATGGATTTTGAAGTGAAGGCATCGAACACTAGAGATCTGAAATAATAAGCCAAACTTCTTGCAACTCTGCAAAACGTGGCATTTCCCAGGCGGGGACTGGGCTTTCTGTTCCCAGAGGTTTCATCCTGGTTTCTGTAAGTCTGGTTTTTATCCAGAGACCCTGCTTGCCTGAGGTCCCAATTTGCACAGGAAGGATATTAAATTGGAAAGAAGCAGAGGAGCCTGGGCGATGTCGAGAGGGGTTTGTGTGTCAATATCTGAAAGACCTGGGTTCACCTCCTTTGTCTTCCCTGTCTGGCTGTGTACAGGAGCCAAGTTACTTAACTTTTCTAATCTTCAGTTTTACCACTTATAAAATGGGCAGCAATAATGTCTACCTCTGAGCATTTGCTAAGAATCCAGAAATCCTATCTGTGAAGTGCCTGTGTTTTAACCACCTTTTTCTTCTCTGTGACCCAAAGACCTTACAGGTTCAGAGGCCTCAGTCCTGAGATAACTAACTCCACTGTTCTGGGCCTGGGGTAAGGCAGAACGTCATGGTGGAAGGGTGTGGCATCAGAAGGCTGTTCAGGACATGGCAACAAGAATACAGAAAGCTCTGTCACCAGAGATAAAATATAAACCTCAAGGCACACCCCAGTTACCCACCTCCTCCAGCCACACCCTACCCGCCTACAATTACCACCCAATTAATCCCTATCAGTGGATTAATGCACAGATCAGGTTAAGGCTCTTATAACCTCTGAATGTTCTTGCATTGTCTCACACGTGAGCTCATGGGGGACACCTCATATCTCAACGATAACAGTATATAATAGCAAACTCTTTTAACAGATATGCATTAAGTGCCTACCTGTACTGTGTGCCAGACACTTTGCCAGGTAGTTCAAGGACACCAAGATGGCAGAGTCAGGGTATAAGAAAGATGCCACTGGGACAGATGACAAGTCATGCCCCTGTTTACTCTAAGTCCCATTACCATGACAAGTCTGGCCCCCGAGGACTTATCACCATGACAACTCACGCCACAGGTTGGATATTTTAAGTGTATTCTAATTAGGTCTTCTAAAATTGGACAATATCCTGATCAGGTATCATAAAGTAACCAATGGGAGCAAATGGGGTAAGGTCTTCAACCCAGTCCATATAGGAAAGAGAACACCTTGCAGCTCGCCATGTAAGACACTGATTCCCAGACACTGGGGCCCTGAGCCACTTTCTTGCTCAGCGCTCTCTGCTCTACTCCATGGAGCTCTACCCTCACCTCCACTTTCAATAAATTTGCATGCACTTCACCTGTTACTTGTGTGTGTCTTGCTCCATTCTTTGTTTGGGACACCAAGGACCTGGACCCCAACTGGACACGCCAACGATAACAACGTGAACAGTGGGGATGAGGGGTGAGCAAATTATGTCTGCCTTCCTGGAGGTCACAGCCATTCAGTCGTCACCATTCAAATGGGTAGATGGAAAGAAGATGCTCGAGTTCACTTTGTCACTGGGAAAATGCAATCAAAACCACAGGGAGATGCCATCTCACGTGTCTTAGGAGGTCCATGGTCAAAACAGTAAAAGGTAAGTGTGGTTCAGCATGTGGAGAGATCGGGACCTGACACACCACTTTTGGTAGGAATATAAAATGGTACGGCTGCTATGGCTCACAACGTGGAAGGTCATCAAAAAACTAAAAATAGACCTGCAATATAACCCAGCCATCCTACTTCTGGGTATTTATCCTGAAGAATTTTAAAAATCAAGACTTAGAAGAGAGACTATTATCCCAGTGTCTACTGCAGCACGATTCACAACAGCTAAGAGGTAAAACAACCTAAATGGTCGTCAATGGATGGATGAATAAAGAATATGTGGATAAATTCTCACACACATAGGAATAGTACTCTGTCATTTTTAAGGAAGGAAATCCTGCCATTTGTGACAACATGGATGAACCCAGAGGACAGTGCAATATGGTAGGTGAAATAAGCCAGTGCAGAAATATGAATACCGTGTGATCTCACATGAGCCACCTGAAGTTAACACAGAAGCAGAGCCAATGGTAGTCGCAGGGGGCTGGAGAAGGGACACATAGAAAACTTAAGGGTACTAAGGTTTTTTTTTTAATTGATTTTTTAAAATGAATAACAGTGAAATGCATTACAATTTGTATTACACATATCTCAGTCTATACCCAAAGGACTTAAAACAGCATACTACAGGGACACAGCCACATCCATGTTTATAGCAGCACAATTCACAATAGCTAAATTGTGGAACCAACCTAGATGCCCTTCAGTAGAGGAATGGATTTAAAAAAATGTGGCATAGATACACAGAGGGTACTAGGTTCCCGGCGTGCCCGAAGATGGATTTCTGGAGATCCGCTTGGCAGCACAGTGCCTCTAGTACTGTACTGGACACTTAAGAATTTGTTACGAAAGACAACCTCATGTTAACTGTCCCTACTATAATAAAATGTTCTAAACTGGATTTTGGTAAGGCTTGCATAACTATAAATTTACTAAAATTCACTGGATTATATAATTAAAAGGATGAATTTTATGATGTGTAAATTATACTTCAATAATAACGCTGTTCTTTCAAGTCGTTATTAAATTAATGGTCCCACTTCTTTCAAGCCTTTGTTCCATGTCACCATTCCCCCTCCTAAATGTCCTTTGCTTTCTTCTTTTTTGTAACCACCTTCTATTATACTATGATTTATTTTCCACATGTAACCAATTGTAAGTTGCATGATTTTTTTTTTCACATTTTAGCACACATGAAATCACGATGCAACAACTAATTAGCAGTATAGAATAACAGGGCCTCGCTTATCACTGCCACCTTAGAAATAGCAGACTGTGATATTGTGGTAGTGTGATATTGTGGTGCTGTGATATTGTGGTATTGTTTCCTACTATTTCCAGAATGTGAGCTCCACAAGGGTGGGATTTTAATTTTGTTTACTGCTATATTCCAAGTGCCTAAAACAGTGTCTGGCACATAGTAGGTCCTCAATAATCATTTATTAAATGAAAGAGCATCATGCCTATTGTCAATAAATATTAATAAAAGAAAGAAATTAAAATTAAAAGACAAAAACCGAGAAGCATATTTCTTCATTTCCTCATCCAGTGTATGCCCAGGACACTGGGGAAATCGCTTAGTGAGGAAGAATGTCAGCAGAGAGCCACCAGGGCTCATCCTCCAAGGACACAAGAGAAATCCAGGGGGATGAGGGTGGGACTCAGCATGCGCAAGGCCCTGGGTTCCACCCAGCATCACAACAGAAACAAAATCCCCAGAGACACCCAGGGACCTTTGGGAAAGTTGAGAAAAGGCACCCATTGTCAGCTCAGTTCCAGCAGCACTGGTTCCTGCCCTGTGTCCCTGTGACACCAATTCACAGAGTCCACGAGAGATGCAGGAGATAGGCCAGTACTGTAGGAAAAGTGGCCAACGGTCCCACTAGTCATCCCTTTGGCACTCCGTAATAGTACAGGGTCACCTGCCCCCAAAGTAGGCGGAGGTTCTCAGTTTGGCTTTGCCCTCCTGAGAGGTGGCTCCTGCTCATCTGCCTGGAGGCCCCAGGGGTCCCCAGTCTCAGGGCTGTGTGCAGACATCACCACTGGTCCTGGGACAGGTCTTCTGCCAGGTCTGGGTGTGCCTGGATGGGAACATGTGACTTCCTCCTTAGACAAGTCCTTTGCCTTCCTTAGCTGAAGATTACCAATCCCATCACAGACTGCTGTTTTATTTACCTTCAGTTGAAAGGGACAAATTTCATATTTTTCCTCCCTTCACTGACCCTCTGAAGGAAAAATGAAAGGCCAAAGAGCCAGGAAAACCCCATTTGGAGGACAGAAAAACCTCCCCTTAGAAGCAAGACCCCTTTCTCAAACAGCTTCAAGTGGCTGCGCTCTTCTCCTCATTTTTTTATTTCTCTTGCCATCAATTACCCAGTAAGCACAGAACCCTCCATGCCTTTAGGGGTGCATGGTTTTAGTGTCTTTTTAAAAGAGGACCAAAAAAAAGAACTTTCAATGTTAAAAAGAAAAGTTTTTATGTTTGTCTCAGTCCAGAAAAAAACATGAAATTTTTATGACCTATGACACTGCTCAGAGGAGGACATACAATCAATCAACAAGTACATGAAAAAATGCTCACCATCTCTAGCAGTCAGAGAAATGCAAATCAAAACCACCCTAAGATACCATCTCACTCCAGTAAGATTGGCAGCCACTATGAAGTCAAACAACAACAAGTGCTGGCGAGGATGTGGAGAAAAGGGTACACTTGTACATTGCTGGTGGGACTGCAAATTGGTGCGGCCAATTTGGAAAGCAGTTTGGAGATTCCTGGGAAAGCTGGGAATGGAACCACCATTTGACCCTGCTATTGCCCTTCTCGGACTATTCCCTGAAGACCTTAAAAGAGCATGCTACAGGGATACTGCCACATTGATGTTCATAGCAGCACAATTCACAATAGCTAGACTGTGGAACCAACCCAGATGCCCTTCAATAGATGAATGGATAAAAAATGTGGCATCTATACACAATGGAGTACTATGCAGCAATAAAAAATGACAAAATCATAGAATTTGCAGGGAAATGGATGGCACTAGAACAGATTATGCTTAGTGAAGCTAGCCAATCCCTAAAAAACAAATACCAAATGTCTTCTTTTATATAATGAGAGCAACTATGAACAGAGCAGGGAGGAAGAGCAGGAAGAAAAGATTAACATTAAACAGAGTCCTGAGATGGGAGGGAAAGGGAGAGAAAAGGGAAATTGCATGGAAATGAAGGGAGACCCTCATTGCTATACAAAATTACATATAAGAGGTTGTGAGGGGAATGGGAAAATAAACAAGGAGAGAAATGAATTACAGTAGATGGGGTAGAGAGAGAAGTTGGGAGGGGAGGGGAGGGGGGACAGTAGGGGATAGGAAAGGTAGCAGAATACAACAATTACTAATAGGGCATTATGTAAAATTGTGGATGTGTAACCGACGTGATTCTGCAATCTGCATTTGGGGTAAAATTGGGGGTTCATAACCCACTTCAATCTAATGTATGAAATATGATATGTCAAGAGCTTTGTAATGTTGTGAACAACCAATAAAAAAAAGAAAAAAAAAGAGTGGGTCTGAACACAGAGTGAAGACCTTGTCTGGAGAAGGAGGAAGTGACCTTCTGTGTGACAGGCTGCCGAGAGGTCTGGAAAAGCAAGAGCAGAGAATGGATCTAGTTAGATGGTAATCATGGGCCATGGTGGCCAAGGGGAGGTGACAAAACACAAGAAAGAATGGGAGGCAAGAACATGACAATGGACTAGAGAGGACTCCTTCAAAGATCTTGGCCTGCAGGAGCACTGAGAGCTGAGGCAAGAGCTAGAGGGGGCAAAGGTCAAGGGGATTTTGTTTTGTGTTCTTTTTGGGAATTAATCAATAGAAAGGGGGACATTATCGAAGCAGGACAAAGTGGGTGAATTGTAATAGTCAAAGCTGTTGGTGAGCCAGACACGATGGCAAACACCTATAATACAGCTACCTAGGAGGTTGAGGCAGGAGGATTGCATGTTCAAGGTCAGTCTGGGCAACTTAGAAGGATGCTATCTCAAAATTTTAAAAAATAATAATAAAAATAAAAAGGGCTGGGGATGTACCTTGGAGGTAAAGCACCCCTGACTTCAATCCCCAATACTGGAAAAAAAAATAGAAAAATAGGCTTGGGTAAGCAAGAGGAATAGAAAATAGAAGCGTGTACAAGGGGTAATAGGGCTACTCTCAGGAACAGGGATAATGCTACTCACTGTGGAAATGTGGCACATAGGACCTCAATTGCTTCGAGTGTGGTAGATTTGGTCTTATCAACAAGAATCCTCTCCAGGTATCTTAGCTAAATTTTTAGGCAGGAGTGAGGAAGTAGAAACATAGTCACAGGTCAGGAAAAGAGGGTGGAGACAGATATATTAGGATTGTCAGGCAGTGGATAGTGGCCCCTAAGATATAGGGCCTTTAATTAAAAGTGAGATCAGAGGTGGGCACAGTGGCCTGTCCTCCCACCTACCCTGGAGGATGAAGCAGGAGGATCATGCATTCAAGGCCAGCCTGGGCAACTTAGCAAGACTCTGTCTCAAAAAAATAAAGATTAAATAAAGAAAGTATGATTGATCAGCCTGGTTGTGTGTTTAGCTCCTACCAGTTTAGCCAGACAGCAGCAATCATGAAGCATGCAGGGAAAACCAAATGGTGCCGGGTGTGGTGGTGCACACCTGTAATCACAGCTGAGGCTGAGGCAGGAGGATTGCAAGTTTGAAGTCAGCCTGGGCAACTTAGCAAGAACCTGTACCAGAAAATATCTTAAAGAGGGCTGGGGGTGTAGCTTGGTGGTAGGGCACTTGCCTAGCATTCGTGAATGCTGGGTTCAACCCTCAGAACCACAAGAAAGAGAGAGAGGTGGGGGGGGAGAGGGAGGGAGGAAGAAAGGAAGGAAATTGCTAAGGAGATCCAGTTGAAGCTGTTTGATAGACACACAGAGCCTATGCTATAAATAGCATAGTAATATTATTTGAGAACAGGAATGTTATGACTGGGAATCATTCTATGATGAAAAAAAAAAAAACATTTCCTAGAAATGTCCAGTGTGACAGGCACTGTTCTAAGCAATAGGATACATCAGTGAACAAAAAAATATAAGGAGCCTCCATGCTGTGAGGAAAATCCTATGGAGATCAATGTTTTCCAAAGAAGACAGATACATGCAGTTCAATGGGCGTGCAAGACTATCTCGTTCAAAAATATTTGAACTTCTTCTCACATTTTTATGTCCTTTAATATCTATTTTATGTCACTAATTATATAATGTTAACATATATACACAGTATATACTCAATTACATAAATAAAAATAGATATGTTGAGAGATGCATACTGAAAATTATTTGCTGATGGAGGTGCTTGATTAAAAACGTACGGAAATCACTAGCCCATGTGGAGATAGCAGCGGCAGAAGAGGGATTGCCTCAAATCCCCCCAAACTGACATCTTTGAGGATAAATATAAGGAATTAGATTAGCTTTCTGAGGAGCACAATCCCTGAATTATCCCATCCTGTGTTGGGAGTTAAAATTCCTAAGTGGTGAGCCTTCCAGAAACGAGACAGACTGAAAAGATTGGGAAGGACTTTATAATGATTGTGCTGTCAAAACCCAGAACAGGCTGCCCTGGGACAAGGTAGAGACATTCAGCAGGGGCCAGATGCCTCTTGGTGAGGCTGGCAGTGGAGGGAAGTCCTTAGCAGGGTACCACAGATTTCCTTGGGAGGACTGGACCACATGACCTTCAGAGGGCCTTGTGAGAGTAAGCATCTTTGAACATAGGAAGAATGAGCTGGGAAGTTAGAATCCCAATCATATTTTTCTGTAGGGAATTGGACTAGGGAATGGTGACTCACAGCCTTGCATCCAAAATCAAAGGGGTCATAGCTGCCCAAATTGTGGCAAAAGGAGACCTGAAGGACACGTCAGCATTTCCAGCCTGCTCCGTGGAGGAGATGAGGCCTGAGTAGCAGATGTGAACATGTTGGTTTCTGTGGTTGGTATTTTCCGAGTGACTCACGAGGTCCCTACAGCCTGATAAAAATCATCAAGAGGCAGCTCAGAAGAGTGGAAAGTTACTCAATGTATGAGTGCTGCAGTGCTCACAGGTAAGGAAGCTGGTGCTCAGAAGGACAAAGTAACTAGGCTGGAGCTGCCCAGGTAAGAGCTGGCAGAGCCAGAATTCAAAGCCAGTGTTGCCTAACTTAACACCCCATATTTATGTTTATATAAAATTCAAATCGTATTTTACATAATGCAAAAAAATAAATATGGGGTGTTAAGTTAGGAAACACTGGCTTTGCGATTTTATTTAAATCTACATGGTAAATTTAAGAAATGTCTTAGGAAAAATGTGAAGGTTTGCAGGTGGTCAAAGAAACAAGAATTATAATGCAAAACAAAACAAAACAAAAAACAAAGTACATGTATAAAGTCATAAATTGGCGTGAACATACTTTATATACAGAGATATGAAAAATTGTGCTCTATATGTGTAATAAGAATTGTAATGCATTCCACTGCTGTCGTATTTTAAAAAAACAATAAAAGATAAAAAAGAGAGAGAGAGAGAGAGAGAGAGAGAGAGAGAATCAATGGAAATGCTAGTGGAGCATGGTCTAAGTAGAGCCTTAGGAGACTTCTAGGACACTGCAGAACTTACCAGTTAAGGGAACAACTACCTCTTCCATGAAGGTAGGAAGTCAGAAGGCTGCGGTGGGACTGGAATCCACATTGCCTCCTCCTCACAATTGCCTCTTGACTCCTGTGAAGCTGGGAGTTCTGAGAACCCTGCTGGAATACTACTGCAGAAATACGTCTCCACAAACTCATTTTCTAGCAAAATTCAGCCAAAAGCAACAGAAAAACCCCTTCTGCCTCACTTCCACCTTCAAAAGAAAAAAAAAAGTACAAAGAGGAATTTTGAGATTGTTCTAAAGGAAAATGAGGGAATAGACTTCTAGGTCTAGGGAATAGCATCTACAAAGGCAGAAGAGACAGGCTTCTTTCAGAGATGAGCTGGGAACTGAGTTTGGCTGAAAAGCTTTATAGTAGATGCAAGGGAACAAGAGTAAGAAACAAGAGTAGAATTTTTTTTTTTTTTTTTGTCATGGACATTGAATATTAACCTTGGTAGGTAAGAGAAGATGATTGCAGATTTGTAAAAAGAAAAAAAAAACAGTTCTGATTAGGTTTGTACGGCACAGAGATTGTTCCAACAGTGTATGCATAGCTGGGCTGGGAGTCAGGCAAGACAGAAAGCTAGGTGGAAAGTGGAAAAACTCTGGGCTGGGGTCAGGAGGCCTGGCTGCACACCCTGCCTCTACCAGGAATCCACTGTCACGTGGTGGTGACAAGTCCCTGTGTTCCCGTCTCAGCTTACCAACCACGTGGGAAAACCAGACAATCTACAGAGAGTGCTTAGCATGCTGGGCACGTGGGAATTGTTAGCATGGCCAGTACCTTGAAGAAGCCTTCTCTCCTGGCTAACTGCTTCCTGAGTTCAATGCAAAGTTTCCAAGAGTTGATTTCCAAAGACATTTTCAGCTCTAAAGTTCTCCGATTCCCTGATTCTGTGAATAGAATACAAATGTGTAACATTGGCTAAAGAAATGTGGCTAAAGAAATGTGAAAATTATAGTTTCATAATATTTTTCTTGCCATTTGTTTACATTAATTTTGTTCAACTCACCTTTGTTCCCCCAGACCAAATTATAATAATTTGTTGGTTACAGAGAAAGAGAATAAAATTCAAATTGTATTTTACATAATGCAAAAAACTGATGTCAGCCTTAGATAGTTGAAGTAATACCTGCCAAGGTTCATGCTTCTACCTTATGTCTTAAAAGAGGATTGGGAGCTTCTCACAACCATCTAATTTTCTGAATCAAAATACAAGTAGGTTCTTTACTAAAAGGATCTCTAGGTCCACCTACACCTTCTAGATAGAATTTCTACTTCCTGCAGCATTGTTGGGTACTCTTGGCTCCCAAGTTTGGGGAAACAGAGCTGTGCAGATGAGTTATACTCCTGCAGTTCAAGGAAGGGTAAAAGGGAAAAGCAGCCAATCTGATATTGGTTGGCCCATGTTACAGATTGAATTGTGTGCACCCCACATTTATATGTTGAAATCCTAACCCACAAACCTCAGAACATGACCTTGAGTTATGATGGGGTTACAGCCAGTAAATCCATCATAAGTTGAAAAAATATTTTAAGAAAAAAAAATGCATTGAATGCCCGTAACTTACCAAACATCCTCGCTAGCCACCCAGGGCACTGTGGAATTCTGGTGTGGCTGCCTGGAAGCTGTGCTCCCTGATGCTGCCCAACACCATGAGTGTCCAGCTGTATTAAACTAGTCTAGGAAAACATCAAAATTCAAGCTTCAAACTACTGCTGCTACTGAATGCAAATCACACTGGCATCATTGTACAACCGGAAATCCTGAGTGGAACCACGGTAAGTTAAAGACCTCGTGGGGTCTTTAAGGAGGTAATGAAGTCAAGATGAAGCCATGGAGGTGGGCCTTCATCCCATTGTGACTGGTGTCCTTATTGAAAGGGGAGATTTGGAGACAGCTTCACCCACCAGGGCCAATATCATGTAAGATGAAGCAGAGATCAGGATGAGGTTTCTAGAAACCAAGGAATGCCAAAGACTGTCAGCAAACTACCAGCAGCTAGGAGAGAGTCATGGAGATTCCCTTACATGCCTCAGAAAGAGCCAACCCTGCCAACACCTTGACCTTGGACATCTGATCTCCAAAACCATGAGATGATATGCATCTGTTGTTGAAACCGCCCCTTTTGGGTAACATAGTTACAGCTGTGCTGGTCAAGGAATACAGTCTATCACACCAAAGATGCAACCAGCAGCACTCAGGAAGGTGTTGGATAAATATTTGTTATATAAGTAAATAAATAAACGAGAAAATGGCTTTCAACAAATGAATACCTTCTCACCTCCTCTCTCTGCAGGAACGTTGCCTCTGTCGTAAGGGACACATGTAGCCAACTTACTAGAGGACGAGAGTGAGAACTCATGGGAGTAGGAAGAAGCAGCTGCCCGTAATGACCTGCAGTTCCTAGAAATTCTCCCCTGGCCAGACTTGCTACCTAGGAAAATTCACCTAGGAGGGTGGAATGCCTATTATTTATTACTCAAGCTAAGAACATGTTCCTGTCTAGAAAATGACTTTATTTTTTGAAATCAGCAAAATGGCTTAAAATATGTTAGGAGGTTTGGGGACTAAGGGTAACCTCAGGTGTATGTATCCAAATCAGTTTCTCCCTCTTTGTGAAAGACATCTGAGTTGCTAGGGGAATGGAATCCATGTTTCTAGCCCATCTATCCTGAAACCTCAAGAAGACTTGCTCTATAAGCACCACATGAGGGAGATGTGCTGATGACCCTCTAACTCCCTTCTTGAGTGAGTGCATTTCTTGCATCAGCTTTGCCCTCAAAGGCCTTTGGTTTAATTCTAACATCAGTTTCCTCTTCTGCTGGAGTAGCTCCTCACGGACCTTTTTGGGTATTTCTATTGAAGGGCACTGTGCTCGTCCGCTTTCTGTTACTATAATGAAACACCTGAGGCTGGGTAGACAGAAGAGGTTATTTAGTTTTCAGTTCCTCCGGGGCATGACGCTGGCATCATCTCAGCTCTGATAAGCACATTATGGCAAAGTATATGGAAGAGAGAGATTCCCGGCTAAACAGAAAGCTAAGAGGGACTGGGGAGGGGCCAGTCATGACCTCCCAATAGACCCCACCTCTTAAAGGTCCTTCCACCTCATAACATTGCTACACTGAGGACTGAGCTTCCAACACATGAAACTAGCAGGCCCACAACCCCAGCATGCAGCTCCTAGGTAGGTGAGGACCAGCCCCAGCCAGGCTCCTTCTTCCTAAGCAGCTGAAGATTCCTTGGCATCCAGTCTTGTCCTTGGGAAGTCCCTTCCTTGTGCACCTCTTTATGAAAGGCAGTAAATCATTTCTTTTAGGGTTTGGGATATTAAAAAAAAAAACTGATGTAAAACACACACCCTGTGAGCTGGACGAGGTAAAGACCTGTACAGTGTTACTGTATGTCCCAAGCAAATAGGAGAGTTTCCTAATAAATATTTGTGGGTCTCAGAGAAATGCAAAGCTGGATCTCAGGAAGATTCCAGAATATATGAACCACACAAGACAGGGCCCATTCAGGTTGGCTCTTTACTCTGAAATTTGTTTTGTGTTCATTGCTTCATGCATGTCAGTAACTACATACACTCTCAGAGTGTGTAACTGATCTTAAGCAGCAAAAAAGAAAGTTGAGTGAGCCAGACGTGATGTTGCACACGTGTCATCCCAGCAGCTTGGGAGGCTGAGGCAGGAGGATCGTGAGTTCAGAGCCAGCCTCAGCAACTTAGTGAGGCCCTAAACAACTCAGTGAGACCTTGTCTCTAATAAAATACAAAAAAAGGGCTGGGAATATGGCTCAGTGGTTAAGTGCCCCAGAGTTCAATCCCAAATTCCAAAAAAAAGAAAGAAAAAAGAGAGGACTGAGAATTCCATTTCAGATTAAAAACAGGGTTATTTTTAACCTGTTTTTAACCGAGGCCCGGGTTCAATCCCCAGCAACATAATAATAATGACAATAATAAGTAGAAGATGGAAGAGGGAGGAAAACAGAGCTCACACTGGAGACAGAAGACCTATCTGTTGGAGGGGAGAGAGGAGAACACACCGCGGAGCAGGCTGGGCAGCTATGTGGTACTGCCATCAGTCACTCCAGACAGTGCAATGTGGCCTTGCTGAGGCCAGAGCCTGGAGGTTCTGGTCTCTTACTCTCAGCTCTTGTATAATTTACCTTGTCTACACCGCAGGCTCCCCACCTGGGAAAGAAAACCACAGGAAACCTCTGTTCTGACTCAGAGAGGGAAGAGCAATTTGAGTTAGCAAATATTCTGAAGTGCGTTTTTAAGCCTCTCATGCCTAATGTCAAATTATTTTGCATTCTCAGCTCATGATGCATTATTTTAATTTGTCCTTGGGAAGTCCTTTTCTTTCTTCCATTTTTCCTTCTTCTTTCTTTCCCTTTATCTCCCTTCCATGTTCTCATTGCCCTTTCCTACCAACACCCCTTCCAGTGTGTTTAGAACATATCTTGACGTGTGTGCTTGCAAAATGAGGATGCATGTGGACTTTAGTTTTGCATATTTTGCATTACGGGATAGATCTCATGAGTCACAAACTCAGCATTTACTTGCCACCATCCCAGCGATAGATCACTTTCAGCAGCCCAAGCCACAGATAACACTGCCATCAGCATTTATTCAACAAGTAACTTCTACTTTTGAAGTTCACAGTCCAACAGAAAGAGACAGAAAAGAAGCAAATCACTTAATAAAGAAGTAAATCAGGAGCCAATCATGGTGGACCACACCTGTAATCCCAGCTTTCCAGGAGACAGAGGCAGGAGGACCACAAGTTGGAGGCCAGCCTGGGAAATTTAGCAAGAGCCCGTCTTAAGATAAAAATAAAAGGACTGGGGATGTCGCTCAGTGGAAGAGTGCTTGTCTATCATGTGCGAGGCCCGGGTTCAATCCCCAGCACCATAATAACAATGACAATAATAAGTCATGTAGTACATTAGAAAGTGATAAATATGATAGGAAAAAGAAAAAGCAGGATTAGAATTGTGAGTAGGATGAGCAGCAATAGAAATAGCATGGTCAAGAGAGTCCTTTGAGCACAGACCCAAGGGGAAGGGAGGGATAATTATGCAGATACCCAGAGAAAGGAGGTCCCAGAGAGAGGCAGCAGCCATTGCAAAGTGGTCAGGTTGGAAGGCACAGCAACAAGCCAAGCAGAGCAGCAGGAACAGCAGGAGGGCAGATCACTTAAACCCTGTCAAGCATTTAAAAACGTTGATTTGATGTTAGGTAGAGACTGGTTGCAAGGTTTTGAGCAAAGAAATGTCATGATCTGATGTGAGATTTTAAAAGATGGGTCTGGCTGACATTGGGAACAGATGATGTGAGAAGTGAGGGAGGAAGCAGGGTTCTGTAGATCACCACACAGTCGTTACGTGTTTGAGGCAGTCAGAGAACCGAGGTCTGCAGACAACCAAATAAACTCAATTTCAAAAAGTGACAGGACTTTGCCAGGAGAAATGAGTTCCGTGGGGCGTTTCCATCTGACAGTGCACACTGAGGAAAGATGGCTGCCAAAGACATAAGGAGAGAGGAGCTGAAGTTCTTCAGACATTCCTGAAGACCTTGGGTGGCCTGCTTTACCGCGAGCTGGACACAAGGGGAATTCTCACTCTCAAGCTTCTCCCTGCTTCTGACACCAGATTGAAGATTGAAGAGACAGGACAAGAGAGTGGCCACAGCACCCCTCAGTGTCCCTGGCCTGAAAGAAGGGGTTTCATTCCACTGGAGAACTGGAAGATTCCACATGCTGTCGCCAGCCCTTGGTCAAACACAGCTGAACTCTTGAGCCACTGGGGGACATACCACAAAAGTTTCTGTGCTCAAGAGCTCCTGCGGGTAGAGGGAAACCCTATCTGCCCCTGGGGTGACAGTATTCATGTCCCCTTCCTGCCCCCGAGAAACGAGGTGAAGATCCACTGCTTCTGGGGGAAGATGGAAACAAAAACCGTCCTCCCTGAGAGGAGGGGGCAAGAGAACCATCTGGACCCAGGATCCTGCACCAATGCAAAGCAGAAGGCTGCTCCCCTGGGGCGGGTGCAGGGGGGTCTTCTGCCCAGGAGTATACACTTTACAAGACGGAATTTTGGGTCATGGGCAGTGAGGGGAGAGGCCTAATTTCAAGATCAAGGCACACAGTCCCTGCCTAAGACTGAGGCTAAACCAGGAGAATTGAGGATTCCCCCGCTGTCACCCATTCAAGAGCCTAACATCAAGAAACAAGCAATAGCCAAGTGCCATGGCACACACCTGAGACTCTGAAGGCTGAGGCAGGAGGATCACAAGTTCGAGGCCAGCCTCAGCAACTTAGCAAGACCCTAAAGCAACTCAGTGAGACCCTGTCTCAAAATAAAAAAAAAAATACAAAGAGTCAGGGATGTAGCTCAGTAGTGGGAAAGCATCCCTGGGTTCAATCCCAAGAAAGAAACAAGGAAGGAAGGAAGGAAGGAAGGAAGGAAGGAAGGAAGGAAGGAAGGAAGGAAGGAAGGAAGGCGGGCGGGAGTAAAGAATGAGAAACTCTCTATGGCACAAACAGGGGTAGCTGGCACCTGAGGGTATAGTGCTCACAGAAAAAATTACTCTAGCATCCAAAGCCTCTCACTAAGAAAGGCTGAAGACAGCGCACCAGAAGAGCTGAAAGGCTACTGTCCTCAGAAGGTAATGACAGCAACAGCAAAGGCCAAATCTAGCTCAACTCCTCCACACTAATAGCTGGACAGAGGAGGAGCATGAATTCCATTTATCTCTGTCACTACTGTCCTCCAAACACAATGCCTGGCTTTCAATTAGAAATCGAGGCACAAGCAGGCACAATGGTGCACATCTGTAATTCCAGCTCCTAGGGAGGCTGAGGCAGGAGGATCTGGAGGTCAAGGTCAGCCTCAGCAATTTAGTGATTAAAAAAAAGGGGGGGGGAGAAAAGAAAAGGAAGAAAGGGAACTTCTTTAAGATGGAGGAATAAAATATGGCCTGGATCTCAGAGGTCAGGTTCCCACACTCTGGGACTGACAAATGGAAAGTTTATATTTGATTTTGTGAATCCTTAAAATTCTTAGCAAAGACTGCCATCCATTTTAAGAGCACTATTAAGAGTCAGAGCCGGTGGCTATCCATACATCTTTAACCGGGGGAATGGTTATTGTAAACCAGGAGGAAAGGAACTGGGCCAGATGCAGAGAAATAGCAAATGTCACAGGAAAGAAGCAAACGCAGAGGTAGCCTCAGTTCTGAAGAGGACTTTGAGCAGTGGAAGACAAATGATGCAGAGAGTTCGTAAGTGTATTGTGTATACACACACATGTGCGCTGTGTAAATATCCCACAGGCCGCCAGGCCATCCTTCAGATTCATGATATAGGAAGGTTTCCTTACACCCAAACTTAAATTGTCTCAACATATCCCTTCTATCAACTTCGAAAAGTTATTTCAATAATATTAACTATGTTACATTTAAGATATTTTAAGGGTAAATTTTAGCATCTGTTTCTACATAGTTCATCTGAAGAGGGGAACTGATTTAAACCCTGAGTTCTTTATTACAGTTAACTAACCAATAGAGTGAATCAAGTTCAACACAAAATCCTTTCCATTCTCATACATCCTCTTTTGAGCTTTCTGATAACATTTGTAGGTTGTGATTTTTCATCTCTCTGTGAGGCTACGGATCAGAAGCATTGCAAACACATGGTTACCTGTCAGGGTTTGTCAGCTTTCGGTGACTATGACAAAATCCCTGAGATGTTCAACCTAGGAAGAAGAAAGGTTTGTTTTGACTCATGGGTTCAGAGGTTTCAGTCCACGGTTGGTTGGCCCTGTGGATGAGGCCTGTGCAGCATGGTTTATTATGTGGGAGCACATGCTGGGAAGTGAAAAAGAAAGAGAAGCAGTGCCAGGGTCATGTATCCCCTTCATGGACACGCCCCCCTGCAGCAACCTAACTTCTTTCCACTCTAAACCCCTTAAAAGTTTCACTGCCTCCCAATAGTACCAAGCTGGCAACCAAGCCAGTAACCCATGGAATTTGGGGGAACATTTTAGATCCAAACTATAGCATTTGTCCTACTTCAGTCAGACATTCTAAATCCTGAGTACCATCTCCTGTTCAATCAAATGGAAGATGAAAGGGCAGATAGCGACAGAAAATTCCAGAACATCCCTGTCATATACCAGCTTAGTGAACATATATTTAGTGGGTATCATCTCAGTCCAAATAATTGTGTAATAAATACCTAGTTAGGGGTTTAATTAGGCTGCAAGACAAAAAAAAAGGATATATTTGAAAATAATTTACTTCACTATGGACAAATTATTAACTGATATTATCATAGAGTTAAATTAAACACTATGACTAATTACAAATATATAATAAAGGGATATTTCACTTTGACCATGGTGTTAGTCATATTTTTTGTTGCTATAACCCAAACTTAACAACTTAGACAAGGGAAAGTACCTTTTGGGCTCATAGTTTCACAGGTTCAGTCCATGGTCAGCTGGCTCCATTACTGTGGGCTCAAAGTAGAACCTCATGGCAGAAGGACAAAAACAGTGAAAGAAAGGTGCTGAGCTTGTGGTAGCTGGGAAGGAGAGAGAGAGAGAGAGAGAGAGAGAGAGAGAGAGAGAGAGAGAGAGAGAGAAGCCAGGGACGAGATATAGTCCAAGTCCACACCCGCAAGTGACCTACTTCCTCCAGCCATGCCCCACCTGTCTACAGTTATCACCCAGTAAGTCCATCCAAATTATGAATCCATCAAATGGACTAATCCTCCGATGAGGTTATAGCTCTCACTCTAATCATTTCACCTCTGAACTTTGCTAGGTTGCCTAACACATGTGCTTTTCCTGGGGACACCTTATATCCAAACCGAAACAACCACCCAGCCTCTTTTACCCAGGAGGGTTGCTGTGTTATATTGGATGTTTTAGTGAAGACCCCACAATAACAGTGACTTAGTAGAAGTTCGTGTACTGTCAGTAGAGGCTCAGGAAGGGGGCTAAGGGCTCTTATGGTAATGTCACAATCATCATAAACCCAGGATCTTTCTAATTTTATTGTCTTGTCATCACATCTTGAACCTGTATTAGGCTGCCATGATAGAATGCCCATATTTGGTGGCTTAACCAACAGAAACTTATTTTCTCACAGTTCTAGAGGCTGGAAGCCCAAAGCTGAGGTTCCAACAGGGTTGGCTCCTGATGAGGCCTCTCTTCCTGCCTTGCAGACACCTTCTCACTTGTCCACACAGCCTTTCCCCTGTGTGCACAAACCTGGTGCCAGTACCTCTTCTTAAAGGACACCAGTCCTATGACCTCATCTTAATCACCTCCTTCAACCCCCATCTCCAAACACAGTCACATTGGGTGTTTGTGCTTCCACATTTGAGTTTGGTGAGGACACAGCTCAATTCCTAACATGACTCAAGAGCGATACTCTAGCTGCCACCACAAGATCTCCATTCCAGCCATAAGGCAGAGAAAAAAACAGCAGAAGACACCCTCTTCCTTTTGAGTGCTAGAAATTTGCACACGTCACTTTAACTCAAATTCCATTGGCCAGATCCTTAGTTATGTGGCCACACCTAATTGCAAAGCAGCCTGGGAAATTGATTTTTTTGAGTGAACATCTGTGAGCCTGGCTGTTATGGTTGGGACATGAGGTGTCCCCCCAAAGCTCTTTTGTTAATACAGGAATATTCAGAGGTGAAATGATTGGATGAGGGGAGCTATAACATGATTAGTCCATCCTAGTTTGAATGGACTGGGGGGGGGTAACCATTTGAGGGTATGGCACGGCTGAAGGAGGAGGGTCCCTGGGGGCATGTCCTGGAAGGGGTCATCCTCCCTGTGGCCCCTTTATCTTCTCTCTCTTGCTTCCCTGGCCTCCAAGAGCTGAGCAACTTTCCTCCACCGCTCCCTTCAGCCATGATGCTCCACCTCACTCTGGCCCCCAGCAATGGAGTCGGCTGACCACAGACAACTTCTGAAATCAATGAGTCCAAAATAAACACTTTTTCTTCTCTAAGTTGTGCTTGTCAGGTATTTTGGTCACAGCAATGAAACACACCGGCTTAATTTTTTATTCAGGAGGGAAGACGAGATGTTTGGAGACAACCAGCCGTCTTAGCCACGGTTGGGAATGTTCCACTTTCTGGTATGATCGTGTCCATATCTTGGTTTGGGTCTGTCTGTCCTTATCCACTTCTCTTTAGTATTTCTTTGTCTCCTCTGCAGAGTGTTGGTTCTACTCAGCGTCCCCAACAGGAGCTTGGTGTGTTCTTACATTGGAAGGCTTTATATGGGTCCACAGGAGACCTGGATGCGTTATTATCTCAAAAGACCCTTCTGTGCTGTGATCAGGGGTGAGGAGGTCCAACACAGGAGTCCTAGGAGGAGAATTCAAGGTCAAAGGAGAGAACTTTTAGATGGAGACATTAGAACATTTTGTCTGCTGGTGGAGATGATAACCTTCTGTCCTTGTTTTTAAAATCTTCAAAGACAGCAAACCATTCGTGGGGGAGAGGATGTTTAGAGACTGTTGAATTCCTATGTTATTTCTCTCTGAGTAACAACTGGGTCCTGCCTCCTGCTTTGTGTCTCTTGAAGATGGAATGTCCCCTTCCGCTAGCATTTTTTAATCTGGTTCCTACAAAATTATGCAATTTCCTGATGTTTCTTCTATGATAACTGAGCCAATGTCTGCTTGGGGGGACTTTCCCTGTTTTAAGGTTTCCCAAAAGCTTTCTATGAGTCTCTGTGTCCTGTACTCTACGGGAACACTCTGTTCTGACACTCATGGAACAGCTATTTAAAAGTGCATCTTGTCACCTTGGCCCCATTTCAATCAACAAGTATTTACTGATTGCTTTCTCTGCCCCAACACCATTTGAGATCCTGTAGAATACAGACAGAGATCTGGAAAAGACCCGAGAGAGAACAGCTCACTTTGCAAATGAGCAATCGTGAGGCCCAAAGACCAAACAACTCGCCTCAAGATCTGAAGGCTGTTGAGAAAAATAACCTGCCGAGATTTCCCATTTCCTCTTCTCCTTGGGGTTTATGCTATGACGGGGAAAGACAAATGAAAGTGTGTGGGATAACAGGGCACCTTTTTCTGAGCCAGGCACTGCGTTTTCAGTATGTTATATAATTTCCATTATCCCCCTAAGAACTTAATAATAAGATTACTCTGTGAGAATTCAACTGCAAAAAAACCCACAGAATTCATCCCGGCAGATCAAATGCAAAACCTACAAGGAGACATGCACAAGAATATTTTCAATATAATTATTTATAACAGCAAAGACTAGAAAAAACCTATATGCCTAATAAAATCAGAATCATTAATTTTTTTGGAATAAAAATTTTTTTGTCCTTTTTAGATATACATGACAGTAGAATGTATTTCAACATGTTATACATAATTATGTGGTGGTGATTTACATAGTGGAATCTATTATAGCAATATAGATGAATAAACTGGAAATACATCAACGTTAAATACCTATATCTCTATTATACACAGTCATAACGTTAAAGGGAAAAGTAAGTTGCAAACTGACAAGCTGGATGTAATTCCATTTATTCAAAGTTTTAAAGCACAGAGGGACCACATATGTCTCTGGTGTACACATATATAGTATAAACAGGTGTGGAAGTCATCTAAAAATTCAGTGTACAATGATAATAGCAAACACATAGAGTTCAATTTGTGCCATGCACTCACTATTCTGAGCTCTTTGTACCTATTAACTCACTTCTTCCCATTAATACCCCTGTGGGGGAGGTACTGTTACCTGCAGAGAAGCTGAGCAGAAAAGGTCTGGTGAGTGCTGCTTTGTTATGCACTGGAATCCAGCCGTGAACACACTCATGTTCAAAGGCTCTGAGGAGTAGGATAGTTTTGTTTTGTTTTTTTAACCTTTTTAATTCTATGTTTTCTTAACTTTCTTGATGGCACCCTTTTTGATAACAATGCCCAGTGGCTTCCAATAAAGGTAATGCCTTACCCAAGATGATCTAGGTAGGAGCTCTGCTGCCCCCTAATGAGAAATGCTAATCTATTCATGTCTGAGCGAGGCAAGCTCTGGGCAGGGAGCCAGGAGCTGAGAGGCTGCCCTGAGCCATGTGCCCCAGCCTGCCCATGAGGCAGCACCGTGACCATGGGGGACATAGCTGCCCTATCACGATCAGATAACATTAACACTAAGATCACCCAGCAAATTCCTGGCTCTGTTTATGGTTCACCCAGGAATCTTCAACTTATAATTTATTTTCCCTGTAAATTTTCCAATTAACAAGACGAGTCTTATTGTTTACAAAAGTGCATTCTTTCATTCTGTCGTGAATTTGATAACGTAAGTCTCTTCCCAACACCAGTACCTACCCCAGAGCTTTATTTGAATGAACTAATAATCCAAAATCTGGACTGATAAAGCCAGGAACCAGATCTGGAACATCAGGTGTGGATACCTTCAGAAACCTTTTGGGAAGCAATCAGCCACTTGTCTAGGAATCTGTCTTTCTCTTGGCCTTTTTTATATCACCATATGTATCTAACCTTATCTTGCCAGCAATTCTGGGAAGAAGATGTCACCATCCTCATTTTAAAGATGAAAACACCAAGGCTTAAAGGGAGGGGGGTCTGGCCTGATTGACAGAAAATTATGATAGAAATCAAGTTTTATTGATGCCCCTCCCTATCCTTGAGGTGTTGGAGTGAGTCATACTCTTGTTTCACAACTTCCCAGTGGAGAAGGGCTAAAATGTCTGGGCAGAGGCACTACAATAGGTAACATCCTAACTCCTCCAGAGGCCATGTGGTAAATGCTTGTCCCCAGCCTCTGGAGCTACTGGGAGCTGGTGGGACCTTAGGAGGAGGTGGAGCCTTAGGGGAGTGAGTTACGTTATTGGGGTGCACCCTTGAAGGGGACATTGGGACCCCAGCCTCTTCCTCTCTCCCTCTGCTTCCTGGTCACCATGAGGTAAGTAGCTCTGCTCTACCATGGGCTCCCCTCTATGATGTGCTGCCTCACTACAGGCCCCCAAACAAAGGAGCCGACTGACCATGGCCTGAAACCATGAGTTAAACAAACCTTTCTTCCTTTTAAGTTGTTTATCTCAAATATTGTGTCACTGCAACAGAAAGCTGACTAACGCAGGCTACTTGGTGGCTAGGGCTTTGACCCTGAGATGAACATGATGATGAGCACAGCCCTCACAGCTGATTTCCCTGGGGTGCATGAAGTTTGCCCGTCCTTCTGCTTAGTAAGGACAGAAATCCTCACAGGGTGAGGCAGGATAGGGCCCTGGTCCTCTGGAAGGAGCTGGGATTTCTGGGGAAAAGGCAGGGTGTAGAAAAGAGTATGGAGGCCATAGCAGGAAGAGGAACAGGGCAATGTTCTGAACCATTTTCTAGAGCAAGTTAATGAGTGATCGACTATTCCTTCTTTCTAGAAACAGAAATCTGACAAGGAGAGCCATGGCCCCAGGTTTTTCTTTTGCACCATTTCCAGATGCTGCAGACATAAGAGTGGATACATGTGCACACATGCAGAGAAAATATCTGAAATAATAGTCATCAAAGTATTATTAACTGGGCTGGATGTTGTGGTGTACACCTGCAATCCCATGCACACGGGTGAGGTAGGACATAAGTTCAAGGTCGGCCTGGGCAACTTAGTGAGACCCCCATCTCAAGGAAAAAAACAATTACTAATTGTGATCTTTGGGCGAAGGTTTTGGTGATGTTTGTTTTCTTCTTTCTACTTTTGTTTTCTTTTTTTTATACTTATTTTATTTATTTATTTTTGTGGGAATCGACCACTGAGCCACCTTCCCCAGCCCCTTTTATTTTTTATTTTGAAGCAGGTTCTTGCCTAGGCTGGCCTCAAACTTGCAATCCTCCTGTCTCAGCCTCCTGAGTAGCTGGGATTACAGCTGTGAGCCATCATCCCCATCTTTGTTTCATTTTTAAATAGTGAGCTGAAATTATTTTTTAATTTTTAAAAAATGAGATTTTTTTTCATTTTTTAAAATTTTTATTTGAGAAACAAAGACCCACATGTATCTACTACTTTCAAGTATGTTTGCTGCCTCAAGGATGCCTGAAAGTTACAACACGACTGAACAAATTAGTATCCTCTGGCCACACAAAGATTTGAGAAGAGATGGAAGAAAATCAGACATACACAGATTTGGATGAGAGGGTGCCAGGTACACATCATACCGTTTTTAGTTCCAAGAACAGGCTGTTTGGTACCTCTTGACTCCCCACAAAATCATCTTCAGACTTTCCAGATATTTGCTCCCTGCCGGTTGGGGCAAAAAGAGCTCTTTAGGGCTGATTGTGATTACCAAAGACCTCGAATAAAAAGCTGAAAAAAAAAAAAAAAAAAAAAACATAGAGATTGAAACTTTTTTTTTTTTGAGACACAATCCAGAAAGAGAAATTGGGACATAGGTGTAGCTCAGTGAGAGAGTGCATGCTTGGCATGTAGCAGGCCCTGGGTTCAAATTCTAGCACAGTGAGAAGGAAGGAAAGAGCAAAAAGAGAAATGCTAACCAGCTGCTCCATCTTGGGTCCAGGAATGGACAAGAACCAAAATGTCCCTGAGTCACTTAGGGTGAGACCAGTAAATTGGCCTGAGATAGTGAGGCAGGGGATTTCCTTCTTTGACTCAACACATGACCATAGCACAGAATTTTGCCATGTGATTGTCCTTATAAAAACAAAGATATAGACTCAATCTATTTTTATTTTACGGCAGATGCTATGGTCCCCTCTCTCTTGACCTCCAATGAATGTGCCTATATCTAATGGTTGTCATCTGCAGAATCCAAGTTATTCCATGGATGAGGGCTAGAGCCCTAGAAAGGAGAACCAGGTGGGAGAACCTGGGGCCATGGCTCTCCCTGTCAGGTTTCTTCCTCCAGGTCTCTCCTAGATGATGCTGTCCAATGTAACCACTAGCCACATGTTTTTTATGTAAATTGAAATTAATTCAAATTGGTATTGAAGTGTCAAGAGAATCCAGGGACTCAAACAGGGGATCCCAAGCATAATGCCATCTCTTTTTTCTTTTTTGTACTGGCGAAGGAACCCAAAGGTAATTTACTCCTGAGCTATATCCCCAGCCCTTTTTATTTTTTATTTTGAGACAGTCTCGCCAAGTTGCTAAGGGCCTTGATGAGTTGCTGAGGCTGGCCTTGAAGTTGTGATCCTCCTGCCTCAATCTCTAGAGTGGCTGGGATTACAGGCATGCACCACCACACTCAGCCAGCCCATATCCCTCTCCCTCTCTCTCTCTCTCTCCCTTCCCCTCCCCATTCTCTTTCTCTCTTTTCCTTTTTTTCACCTTGAATAGTTCTCAGATGTTCTAGCATGGTAGCAGAAAGTATTGATCACCTCCAGATTGAACAGCAATGGATTTTTCTTTTAAAATAATCTACTCTCGCTGGGACCGCTCGCCCCTCCTGCCCCTCGCGGCTTCTCGCGCGCCCCTCCCCGCGCGCCAGCCCTGAGGAGGCGGGGAGGGGAGGGCTGGGCTGCGCTGCCCCCAACTGCACGCGGAAGAGCACGCAGTCCGACCTGGCCTTCTTCAGGTTCCCGCGGGATCCGGCCAGATGCCAGAAGTGGGTGGAGAATTGTAGGAGAGCTGACTTGGAAGATAAAACACCTGATCAACTAAATAAACATTATCGATTATGTGCCAAACACTTCGAGACCTCTATGATCTGTAGAACTATACATTTTGCAGAGGCATCAGAAAACTAAAGAATGATTGGGTTATTTTATTTCTCAAAATTAACTGAAGCAGATACTTGTGAAGTCACTGGGAGAGTCCTTATAGGACAGTACTTTGAGATAATGCAATACCAACAATATTTGATCTTACCAGTCATTTGAACAATCCACACAGTAGACACAGAAAACGAATAAAAGAATTGAGTGAAGATGAAATCAGGACAATGAAACAGAAAAAAATTGATGAAACTTCTGAACAGGAACAAAAACATAAAGAAACAAACAATAGCAATGCTCAGAACCCCAGTGCAGAAGAAGGGGGTGATGAACAGGATGAAGATATTTTGCCTTTAACCCTTGAAGAGAAGGAAAACAGAGAGTACTTAAAACCTTTATTTGAAATTTTGATTCTTATGGGAAAATAAAATATACCTCTGGACGGGCATGAGGCTAATGAAATCCCAGAAGGTCTCTTCACTCCTGATAACTTTCAGGCCCTGTTTGAATGCCGGATAAATTCTGGTGAAGAGGTCCTGAGAAAACGCTTTGAGACCACAGCAGTTAACACATTGTTCTGTTCAAAAACACAACAGAAACAGATGCTGGAGATCTGTGAGAGTTGCATCCGGGAAGAAACCCTCAGAGAAGTGAGAGACTCGCACTTCTTTTCCATTATCACTGATGATGTGGTGGACATAGCAGGGGAAGAGCACCTTCCCGTGTTGGTGAGGTTTGTAGATGAGTCTCATAACTTGAGAGAGGAATTTGTGGGCTTCCTGCCTTATGAAGCTGATGCAGAAATTTTGGCTGTGAAATTTCACACTACCATAACTGAGAAGTGGGGACTAAATATGGAGTACTGTCGTGGCCAGGCTTACATTGTGTCTAGCGGATTCTCTTCCAAAATGAAAGTTGTTGCTTCTAGACTTTTAGAGAAATACCCTCAAGCTATCTACACACTCTGCTCTTCCTGTGCCTTCAACATGTGGTTGGCAAAATCAGTGCCTGTGATGGGGGTGTCTGTTGCATTAGGAACAATCGAAGAAGTTTGTTCTTTTTTCCATCGATCACCACAACTGCTATTAGAACTTGACAATGTAATTTCTGTTCTTTTTCAGAACAGTGAAGAAAGGGGTAAAGAACTGAAGGAAATTTGCCATTCTCAGTGGACAGGCAAGCATGATGCTTTTGAAATTTTGGTGGATCTCCTGCAAGCACTTCTTTTTTGTTTAGATGGTATAAATAGTGACACAAATATTAGATGGAATAATTGTATAACTGGTGGAGCATTTGTACTCTGTAGTGCAGTAACAGATTTTGATTTCATTGTTACCATTGTTGTTCTTAAAAATGTCTTATCTTTTACAAGAGCCTTTGGGAAAAATCTCCAGGGACAAACTTCTGATGTCTTCTTTGCTGCCAGTAGCTTAACTGCAGTACTACATTCACTCAATGAAGTAATGGAAAATATTGAAGTTTATCATGAGTTTTGGTTTGAGGAAGCAACAAATTTGGCAACCAAACTTGATATTCAGATGAAACTTCCTGGGAAATTTCGTAGGGCTCAGCAGGGTAACCTGGAATCTCAGCTAACCTCTGAAAGTTACTATAAAGAAACCCTAAGTGTTCCAACAGTGGAACACATCATTCAGGAACTTAAAGATATATTTTCAGAACAGCACCTCAAAGCTCTTAAATGCTTATCTCTTGTACTGTCAGTCATGGGACAGCTCAAATTTAATACATCAGAGGAGCACCATGCTGACATGTACAGAAGTGACTTGCCTAATCCCGACACGCTTTCAGCTGAGCTACACTGTTGGAGAATCAAATGGAAACATGGAGGGAAAGATATAGAGCTTCCATCCACCATTTATGAAGCCCTTCATTTGCCTGATATCAAGTTTTTTCCTAATGTATATGCTTTGCTGAAGGTCCTGTGTATTCTTTCTGTAATGAAGGTTGAGAATGAACGCTATGAAAATGGACGAAAGCGTCTTAAAGCATACTTGAGGAACACTTTGACAGACCAAAGGTCAAGTAACTTGGCTTTGCTTAACATAAATTTTGATATAAAACATGATCTGGATTTAATGGTAGACACATATATCAAACTATATACAACTAAGTCAGAGCTTCCTACAGATAATTCAGAAACTGTTGAAAATACCTAAAAGACTTTTTAAATGGGCTTTCTCTTATATTTGATATTTGGAGAAAAGCCGTAAGGTATATGTAGGTCACTTATCACTGAATATCTTTGCCTACAGGCCTCATGAATACATTAGCCATTGGTAATCTGCCTATGTACATGGCACCTGTTTGAGCTCTCATGCTTTGAAAAATTGTCTGTTCTTCCAGAAGACTGCATTGGAAGTACCACATTTCACCTCTGCGTGACCTCTGCTAGTAGCACTCTGAAATTCTTTTAGTTAAGTCTTTTAGGTTATAAAATGTATTATTACCATGGATCCAGTTGTCAGGTATTATTATCAATTTTGAAGAAATAAATTTTGAGGAGGTATAAGAAAAGAATGCATCTTATGAAATGTTACAATGAAGCCTACTGTTGACCTTTGACTATTAGGAGTTTTAAGTGTGTTAAAATCTGTAATGGACAATTAAGGGAATTAACCAGAGTTGTGAGCTCACCAAATAGATTTCAGTATAGATTTTGTCTTTATCAAAAGAACTTAAAGAACAAGTTACAGTTAAAATTTGAGTGGAAGAGCTTGCTGTAGTTGTTCCACATCTGGTTGTTGCTGTTTACATTCCTTTGTTGAGCCTACGTCTTCATAAGCCTACACCTTCATTTTAGCAGGTAAATGGTGAACACTTTTGCTTCATGGTCAAGACAGAATCAGAGGCTGTGGATATGGGCAACTTGTCTGTTTTCTTTTTCCATGACTATATCTACTGCCTCGTCTTGATTTATAAGCAAAACCTGGAAAACCTACAAAATAAATGTTTCGCGGTTTATCTAGAAATAATACAGAAAATATTGCTGTTATTTTTGGTGAAGAAAATCAATTTTGTATAGTTTATTTCAATCTAAATAAAATGTGAATTTTGTTTAAAAAAAAAGATAATCTACTCTCTTCCTGTGTGCTTGTGTGCGCACCCCCCGCCCCCCGCACACACACACATGTTTGGAAAGGCACACACCAAATGAGGTGCTATGGCTACTTCTGCAAGTCAGGCATGATAGCTACAGGGTCAAAGGGGAGCTGACGAGGGGCTGGGAATAGAGGGACAAGGGACAATCCCTGTCCCTGTATTCATTTCTGGATGCAATGAAGGTTACCAGGCAAAGAATGCAAATCCCTGCCCCTACAGCTTTGAGGGTGAAGGAGGCAGAGTTCAAGGCCAGCCTTGTGCTAACTTTAGCATGGCAGAGCCTGGAACACAAACCAGCCAAAGGCATTCGAACAAAATACCACGGGAAACGAGGCCTTCCAGCTGCTTCCAGTAAAGTGGGACGTTTTCTTCGGTGAGGATGCTTTAATTTTTAATGTGAAAAACTGATATAAAGAGGCTTTAAAATAAATAAACAAGCAAATAAACACACCGTCCCCAAATTCTCGCCAATCTATTTTTTTTTTCTTGAAGGACAAAGCTTGTAAAGAATAATAAACAAATGTCTGGGAGAAAATCTTGTCCACTCTCACCTGCCGTGTCCCACCTTACTGGAAGCAGCTGGAAGGCCTCGTTTCCCTGTGGCGTTCGCATGGCTTTGGCTGGTTGTGTTCAGGCTCTGCAGTTCTAAAATCAGCACACAGCTAGTCTCCAACTCTGCCTCCTTCACCCTCAAAGCTGTAGGGGCAGAGATTTGCATTCTTTGCCTGGTAACCTTCATTGCATTCAAGGACTGGTTCCTTGTCTCATTTAGGAATCAGGTTGACTGAGATACGGGGTTTGCTCTTTATAACTATATGGTCAAGTACCAATTGACATGTTCTAGACCAGGATCCAAGTGATCAGAATGCTGGCTCTTTTTACTCACTATCACTGCACTTTAACCAAGTTATTTAGCTATTCCAATGCCCTAGTTTCTTCAGCTGCTATGTGAATTAAATGCAATGATATATATAAAGCCCTTTTAATAGTATTTGTCACATAGTGATTGTTAGGTGTCATTACTATTTGCACATCTAGAATCACAGAGGGGTTCTGGGGTCCAGGGATCTTCCAAATGTTCTGGCTAAAATAATTGATGGACAAATTTGATTTAAGGACTTAATATTAAATTTTTCTAAGCTCCTAATCATTATTGTTATCTTTAATGCTGCAGATTTAATGCGATTACAGTCATGTTTTTATTTTTTAAAACAAAGCTTTTACTCAGCAGCCTTTTCTATTATTTCTAAATACACTCGGATGCCATAAGATGTTTGGATCCCAGGAGAGGAGCCAGCTCCTCCAGACCTTCATCATCCCCGTCACAAACTCACCCTGTCTCCCCACAGAGCTTCTGGGTCTGTTCTCACTATAGCTTAAGAGAAAACGCTAGTGTGACTAGCCTCTCAGCTGCTTCCCCAGCCCCTGGCTTTCAAGTGAGGCAGATTCAAAAAGAGGACATAAACACGCTATTAAGACTTTCCTCTAATGTTAGATATATGGTCAGCGGGATGCAATTGGTACAACCATTTTGAAGTTCAATTTGACATTTAAAATAATTGAAGGTATCGCTAATCCCTTGGAGCTGGTAAATCCACTTTTGTGAATTTAAGTAACTGATAAAGTCCATCTGGCGTTGCTTACATTAGCAAAATATTCTGGAGACATATCTAAATGTGCATTCATAGTGAATATGATTACATAATTGTGACACTTTCATACTTTGAAATTTCCGTATTAATACTTTCTTTTTAAATATGAACGAGAACTGCAGATACTGCTACAAAAAGATGCCCACAGTGTGTTAAGATATCACGTTGTAGCAGTTCCCTATTGCCATGTAACAAACCATCCCAAAGTCTTATTTAGCAATCACTTACTTGCTCACGATTCTGTGTGCAATTTGAGCTGGGCTCAGACAGGACAACTCATCTCGACTAGAGGTGGGCTCAATGATAATGTGTCCCCAAGCAGGCACTGCTGGGGCCTTCTTAGAACTGCCTGGTCTTTCTCTTCTACCTGCCCTCTCATCCTCCAGGAAGTGAATCCAGGCTTGTTTACACAGCAGCTACACCCCCAAGAGACTGAGAGTGAAACCCGCAAATCCTTCTTGGCTGGGGATGCCCAATGTCTTTCCCACCTTTTTCTCTTGATCAAAGCGAGTAGTAAAGCTAGCCCAGATTCAAGGTGTGGAGAGATAGATTCCATCTCTTAATGGGAGCTGTGTAGTAGCCATCACCCCAAATGATCTGCAAATCATGCTCATTTTCTGGGATTTGTGTTTTTCTGTAGCCCCCTCCCATACTGAACCCAGGATAGCCCACGTGTCCAATAGGATAGAGTAGAAGGGATGCATGATTTGTGGGGCTAGGTCAGTGCAGGCTTTGCACCTGCCACTTTGTTCTCCTGCACCAGTCTTTGCAGGAAGTCAGGCTCATTCCCAGAGGAGTTTCAGCTGCCTACAGATAAACACCCACAAAAAGGAACCCAGGCCTCTGCCAACAGTCGGCTCCCTATGGGTGTGTGACCAAGCCACCGGAAGTGGGACCTCCTGCTCTAGTCAAATCTTCAGATGATGCAACCTCTGATGACACTTGGCTACAGCCTCGCGGAAGTCCCACACCAGGCCATGCAGTGAAGTTGCTCCTTGATTCCTGATCCACAGAACACTGTGAGAGGTAGTAGATGTTTAGTCTTATTTTAAGCCACTAATTTTAGAATGATTTATTATGTAACACTAGATAATGAATACAAGTGCAAATAATTGTAGCACAGAGAGATTAATGAGAGAGATAATTCCCAGAGGATGGGAATAAGTATGTGTGTGTGTGTGTGTGTGTGTGTGTGTGTGTGTGGTTGCTGTTGTTGGATGCTAAAGGAGAGGCAGAGTCACATTGTTTTCTTTAGGCTTTTTTTTTCATATTTGAAGCTTTTCACTGATGATATTTTACTTATCTAATTTTTTTAAACAACAACAAAAAAATTTCTCTTGATCTTTTGAAACATTTGCTTGCACGTGTGTATTTATTCTGGGAAGAAGGTCAACTCATCTGGGAGTCGTTAGAGGGCATCTGGTCCTTCCTGTAACTGCAGGACATGCTCAGAACATCAGCTCAGGCTTGGTTTACCACCATGAACACACTTGGGCAAAGCATCATGCTGGGACAGAAGTAACAGCTCAACTGCCGTGAGGTAAATGAGATTTTCCCCAAAAGTCAACATCCCACCTAGTCACTGCAATGCAATTAGAACATACAGCTGGATCTAGTTTAGAACATGGAGGATCTGTTTGAAAAAACAAACACAAAATGGGGCTCAGCTGTCTAACCCAGTTTAGAGAACACCGTGTTTAAAACAAAATGCTCCTATGCATTTTCCAATCACTTTTCATTGCAATGAGGTTTTGAAAATCAATGGACCCAACCAATTAATCTGTGTGATTGACAAGTTCTTTTCAAATAAAGAGTCTAAAGGTTTTCATCCACTGTAAAAAGAGATAATTACCATTTTGATAACTTGTGGGGTTTTTTCCCCCAAAGTCTGAGATAAATCCATAAATTTCTTCCTGGAGGGCAAGAAGCCTGCATTTTCTCTCACACTGTTCTTTTTATTTATAATGTTTGTTATTGCTTTTTTTTTTTTTTTTTTTTTTTTTTTTTACTGATTTACTAGGTGTTGACAGCATCTTCAGGGCTGGAAACAAAATCCTCAAGGAGGCACTAGCTTTGGCCTAATAGACAACAGCTTGGGTCTCTTCTCTGAGATTATTCCAGGATGCACGATCTTTAATCTTATGGCCTTGCACAGAGTCCTGGAAAAGGCCATTTCCCTTCAAAGGGAAATGTCTAACTTTCGAAAAAGGCATGAATTCGATCCCTAGCACCACAATTAATTAAAATAAAGAAAGAAAATAAAAATTTAAAAGGCATGAAATAAGGAAACATGATATAAAAAGGACATCTTCCTAACCCCTAGGGATTATACACCAATTGCTTAAAATTTCTAAATCTGTAATTTTTAAAAAAATATTTTTTAGTTGTCAATGGACCTTTATTTTTATTTATTTATATGCAGTGCTAAGAATCAAATCCAGTGCCTCACACATGCCAGGCAAGTGGGCTACCGCTGAGCCACAGCCTCAGCCCTAAAATCTGTGATTTAATGGAGAAATTCAAACCTGTTCTTCCTATTCTGATTAAAAGCTTAGGGGCATTGCAAATAAAAATCAGATTTTCCTTGATGCAGCAACTTCTTTTAATTTTCCCTACTGCTTTTAGTTCAACATCTGCCCCCAAATCCCATTCAAGACAGGATCAGGTGGGCATCTTAGGTGTATAAATATGAAAAAGACTGTTTCCCAAGAAATTGCAAGTCGAGCTTTCCCAAGAAATGTTCAGGAGGAAACTGTAGCCACTGCTAGCAATTTGGGATACACAGAGAGAAGGTTTGAGAGCTTCCATATGCTCCATATGTCCAGCTCCAAGACACACTGTGATTTCGAGCAAGCCACTCACATCCTTCTAGGGTTGGTTCCCTTCATTGATACAATAGAATAATTCTTGTGAGCCAAGCATCACAAAACTATTAGAAGGTTGACAAAAGTAGAGAAATTCTAGCCACAGAGATACAGTTCACATGGGTTTGTGTTCAATTGGGTTGACTCAATGGTAAAGACATTTAATATAAAATTCCTGAGGGAGTTTGCCTAAGTTTCCTTGAAAAAAATCTAAAATGTAGGAAGACTTTCACACTGATTTTGCAGATGAGGCAAGCCCTTGTCTTGTGAACTTTCTAATTCCAGTATGAGATCTATTTTCACAAACACGTTACACACAGGTATAGTAAAGTTGTTTGTGAAAGAAACAATTGAAAGTACAATCCACATTACTGATCATTGGGTTTGGGGTTGGGGAGTCCCGTTCTGGTTGAGGACAAGAACAAAAAGTGAATCAGGGATCTTCAGTACTATATAAGCC
The DNA here is from genome assembly GCF_964194105.1 of Spermophilus citellus. Lineage (NCBI taxonomy): Eukaryota > Metazoa > Chordata > Mammalia > Rodentia > Sciuridae > Spermophilus > Spermophilus citellus. The sequence goes on along the minus strand of NC_138189.1, from coordinate 41,149,054 downwards.
TTCTGAGGAACTGGATTGAAAGTGACTCCGAGCTTTATCCTGCTCTCCCTGAACTATAGGACCCATAAGGGTCTGACCAATGTACCAAAGAGTGAAAGGGGGAAAAAAAATGGAAGCAAGAGAACAGAGACATGTCTCAGCTGGCCTGGCATCCCTGTCAATAGGTGGCTGACTTAAAACAGGGAGATTAGACTGGACAGGCCCCTCCTCTTCCCTGCCCACCAAACATAGGCAGGCACACAGGATCTGAGAGAAGACAGAAGGGGGCCTTTGCTTTTTCAGTACAGCACCTGGTAAAACATGCTTCTCCTGTCTCACCAATCAGATTGGCCAGTGACTCCTAATCTTTCAGATTGGTCAGAAACCCCTCATCTTACCAATTAGACTTCTCATGACTCCTCCTATAGGGAGGAGCAAGTCCAGAATTTGGAGAGTTCAAAAGAGTGGTTCCCTATTGCACCACCCTCCTATACAGGAAGTCCCTTCCTAACATGGACAAGAAAATAAATGTTTCCTGGCTCTGCCTCAACCCAAATAAATATAATCCCTGTGTGAATAAATTATCTTGTAGGCATTCCAATGCTGTCCAACATATGTTAACCAGCACCCCAATTAACATGAAAGTTGGGGGTGTGTGGCTGGGAGATGAGTCACTGTATTTTTGCAAATTCATATGAAACACAAAACAGACAAACACTCTGCTCAGTTTTTGTTCTGAGTGATTTGGAGGTGGGTATGTTAGTTGTTAGAATTTGGAACACATTCCCCCCCTCCATAAACTGATGTTCCAAAGCAAATTGATATTTGGTTTCCCAAAGTGGGCCACCAAAAGTTTTTATACCAGTACAATTTTTCCCTCTGCCCTATTGTTTTCCTGAATAATGAATTACAAAATCTAACATGGAAAACCAGAAATATATTAGCATAGCGTGTACCAGCTGGGGCTCTCGCTACTCCTTCTCTCCTTCTCTGGCCCATGGAACAACTCTTCCAGGAACAACAGAATTGGGATTTTGAAAGAGAAGGCTTGGGTAGATTCTCCAAGACAGCAGTTACTTGCTAATTTTTCCATTTCTGTATCTGCATCTAAACAAGATGTAAGTTCTTCTCAACAGCTATATAAAAAACCTCAAGTTCCTTAAATGACTGAAATTGAGATGATAAAAGATTTTCTCATTCAGTTACTCATTTCTATATTAAAAATTTAGAGCCTGTTATATACCAGGTTCTGGACAGACAATTATGAACCAAACAGACCCTTTTCCTTCCTTCATGGAAGGAAACCTAATTGTAGGTACAGGGGTAGGTGTGGGTTAGTTAACTGTAAGTTCAATATTAAGCAAATAGACAAATAAATAATACAAGCCATATTAAGTGGTACAAAGGAATTGAGGGCAGGGAGGGAGTATCTCTAGGAAATGAAATTGGTGCTGAGGCTTGAAAGATGAGAGTTAGGCAGGAAGAGAGTTTGTGTGTGGGTGGGGTGGAGGTCAGAATAGACCAGCCCAGGAACAGCCAAGGCTGGGAGATGAGGAAAGCTGGGGGTGTTTAAGAGGCCACCAGCAGGTAGCCCAGAGCCCCACTGCACTGAGCAGAGAGGGAACTGAGGTGGTGTTGGAGAAGCCAGTGGAGGCTCCTCATGCCAAACCTTGTGGGCCAATTAAGGTGACATATCCTGAGTATGGAGAGGCTTGATGTCTTCAGATAGGCTCATGGCAGAATCAGAATTACTTTTTAAAAGTCTAGTCCAGTTGGGGTTGTGGAGTGTGGATTTGGTAGAGGGACTAGGGGTGGGAAGGGGAGCAGGGACACCCATTGGGAGATGACCACAGGAAGTCAGGTAAAAGAGAATGGAGGCTGGACCACTGTGGCTGTGGGGTTAGGGCAGTGGTTAAAGTTGCTCTAAAGTTTAAAGGAGGGATCAGGATATCTGTAGGATGAGTTGGAGTGTTTTAGTCAGATTTTTCGCTGCTGTGACTAAATTTTTTTTGAGCAGAACAACTGTAGAGGAGAACAGATTTATTTGAGGGCTCACGGTTTCAGAGGTCTTAGTCCATAGAAGGCTGGCTCCATTCCTTAGGGCTCAAGGTGAGGCTGAACATCATGGCGGAAGAGGGTGGCAGAGAGAAGCAGCTCACATCAAGGTGATCAGGAAGCAGAGGGAAAATTTCCAGTCTCCAAATACAAATATATACCCAGAGCCATGCCCCAATTCCTACCTCCTCCAGCCACACCCTACCCCTTTAGTTAATCCCATCAGGGATTAACTAGCTGATTGGGCTTAGACTCTAACTCAATCATTTCTCCACCAAACCTTCTTGCATTGTCTCATGTGAGCTTTCCGGACACCTCACACCAAACCATAACAGGCTGGAGCACTTGGGTGGATGAGAGGGCCTTGCACCATGATGGGAACATAGGAGGAGGGACAAGAAGAGAAAATGGAGAATTGGCTGGGGGGTGGGTGTGCAGTTGGAGATCACTGTGAAGTCTTGTGAGGCACTTACAACTCAGAAGGAGCTCTGAACTCTGAACCAGAGAAACCAATATGGGAGCTGTTGGGACAGAGATGGTGTCTGGAGCCACCATGGGGCCCTGCACACCTCACAGCCAATCACATCTGTAGTATAGGAGGGTAAACCAAGCCATAGGCTTAAAGTGGAGAAGGAAATCGATTAGTCCATGATGGTTCAAATAAACCACCTTCTACCTGCTATTATAATAAACCCACTTTTATCCCACACTTCACATAAGAGTGACAATGGGCCTGAGGAAAGGTAGCTTGGGTTCTTTTGTTGTAATGGTGGTATCTGGGGTGTGGGGTGCTGGGGATTGAACCTACGGCCTTATGCATGCTAGGCAACCACTCTATCGCTAAGCCCCATCCCCAGTCCATCGGGTTCTGATTTCTTTCTTGTGATTGGAACACTGAAGTGCCTCCTCTGTGATTTTGCATTTCACAGATTTAATATCCCTTCCTCAAAATACACCAAAAGTAAGGGAATTTTCTGTGCAGTTAGCTGGGCATGTCACTTTTCTGAAACCCTCTAAGAAGGGGCCATTTTGCCTTCTGGGCTAAAACCATTTGCTTTCCCTTCATGATTAGGATTTTAGTTGCATCTGGACATTGCTGAGTTGGAGCTTTACCACTCGCTGGAAAGTCCCACTCCAAGTGGAAGTGACACTCTAAAGCCATGGAGTTTGACCAGACTCTGGCCTCCATGCAGTGGACTGCCAGCAGTGAGTAATTCTGGCTTTGGAAAGGGTACATTTGTAAGGCTAAATTAATACGTCCTGTTTCTCATCCGTGACTTCTCTCTGTTTCCAGTTTTAAACAGTCAGCTGCCTTGGTTACATGATCATGCAAAAAACATTTTTTTGGAGGTGTGCATGTTTCTTGTCTTTCCCAGAATGGACTCGAGTCTTGGAACCAAATCAATCAGTACCTATCCAGATGCTCATAGGAGAGGAAGGAGAAATCAAATCCATGTCCCTTACCTTTCTGAATGGAAAACCCCAAACATCCAGCATCCTCAAATCTCCCGTCATTGTTCTCCAGTGATGAGAAGCTGTGAAGCAGATGGGGAACTTGATAGTTTCCATTACGTGGACAGTTTCCATTCCTTTCCCACATTTTATTCTTTCATTTCATCTGATAAGGTTGAAGAGGTGCGTGTGACTGATATAAATTGCTTTTCCTCATCAAAAAACTATGCCGGGCACTGTGGCGCACGAGTGTAATCCCAGTAGCTCAGGAAGCTGAGGCAGGAGGATAGTAAGGTAAAAGCCAGCCTCAACAATTTAGCAAGGCCCTAAGCAACTCAGCAAGACCCTGATCCTGTGTCTAAATCAAATGTTTTTTAAAAGGACCAAGGATGTGGCTTAGTAATTAAGTGCCCCTGGGTTTAAACCCTGGTACCAAAAAAAAAAAAAAAAAAAAAAAATCTCCCGAATCAAAGTCCATAAACATTCCTAGAGAGGGCACTTAGAGGAAAAACACTGGAAAGAAAAGTGAAATAGCATCTAAACTAAAGGCCCAACCTCCCTCTGATCTTCCTTTTTGTTACCCTAAATTCAGTACACAAGACTTAAGTCTCTGATGAGAAAAAATATCTCACCAACCTCAAGTTAAAAGACGTATGTGGCCTTAAGGCAAAATATCCCAAAGCTCCACCAGACCAAATCCAAGGTGACCAGGGGGACAATTACTCTAATGTCGTAACTCGCATATTTATGTAAATAGTAACTTGGGTCTCACTGGAGGGCATGGCTTTGCCTCCTAAAGGACTGTTTTACTTGTCTTTGACCAGCAGCCAGCTGCCCTGGGTAACTGCCACGGGCACAGGAGAGCTAATTGCTCACAATTGGAAGTACAGACGAGGACAATAAAGAAAAACAAGTCAAAGTTGGCCCTTAGGACTGACAACACATGTGCGGCTTCTCCTTGGCAAGCTGAAGTTTCCAGGTGGGACTTACTTCAATCCATTCTGTGGATTATTGATTAAAAGAATCTTGTCACAGTTAGGTTCCTAAAGTCAAAAGGACAAACCAGCCATCGGGCCATGGCAGAAACACACACAGAGGCCAAGGGATCTGCAGCGTCCACGTGTGGAATTGAGAATTGTGGTGGAGACCCAGCAGTCAGCAGCAGCAGCTGTGATTAGAGAGGCCAGTGGGTACCTGGGTGACACGGGTCCTACTTCCATGACGGAAAAGAATTCCTTTTCCAGGGCTAACAGTTTTTCAAGCACAATTTTTGGCGAATCACTGGAACTGTCAGCCACCAGAAGTGCTTAAGCCAACCACTAGGAAAAGCAAGATTTGGAAAAGCAAAAAACTTCCAGAATGTTCAACTAGCTGGGTCACTTTGCAAGTGACTTCACCCCTCCTACCCTCGGTTTCTTCATCTATATGATGGGGGTGATCATTCTAAGATGGCACTGGGAAGTAAATGAAATAATATAGATAATTAGCACAGGACCTGGAAAACAGTAAAATGTCTAATAACTGTTAGCCAAGATATTCCTGCTGCTGATTGTGATGTTGTCAAAGAGGGAGCAGAAGAAACCCTTAAATAAACAATAATTCTATATCTTAGACAAAGCCTTAGCCATAAACATGTTAATTTTTTCTTTCTTTTTGTTTACAAACATTGGCCAATGTTCAGTTATGACAACACTGCTTATGGAAAAAAAATACCGTTGAAAGTTTTGGCAAAGTGTGAGGAAAAAGTCAGAATCTCTTGATTTGTCTGATACAGTTTTCAGTGCACACTTCTTTGCATATTCAAAAATATAAGAATGCCCAGGATTCTGGGGCCTGTGGGTCAGCAGCTCCTGTTTATTTAGAAACTGGTCCCGGTACAAACATGTCCCGGGCCTAATGATAGCCCGAAGGTACAGTGACCCTGTGTTTATTTCCTTGTTGATTTCCCTTCCATGGCTGCAAACTCATTTTCCCATTGCTTGCAGGAAAACAACATCCAGGGGTGCGGTAAGCCTGACTTGGCAGCCCAAAGGTGAACAAACCATCCTGGCTTTTGGCAAGAGAAGGAGGAAGTTCAAGGGAGCCTCTGTCCATCCAAACCAGCACAGATTTGTCATTGATGCTAACAAGTAGCATTCTGTGGGGTGCTCTCCCTGGAGGATGCCCACAAGTTGCTCTCAGGATTGGGGATCTGTTCCCCAAGTCTTCATTAGGGCAGGGGATGTATTGAATGAACTCTGAGGAGGGGGATTTTCATGCCTATTCAGAAGGTGGGACTCAGGAGAGATGGAAATTTTCCTGATCTGCTGCTGAGCCAGAGAAACAGCTCCCAGGTGGATTGTCCCAGAGACCTCACACCACTGGAAAACTACCCAGCAAAGGTAAGAGGGCCTGGTTCCCCCACCAGGTGGAATCTCAGGCAATTTCAGAGTACTTTGCCCCTGCCCAGGCTCCTACCCTGGCTCTATCCGACACACATGCTCACCACCCCAAGTTGGGGAGGAACACCTAGAGGGGACCTTTCTCAAAACACTAGGAAGTCCTCCAGACAATAGCGCTTTTTGGGTCAATTTTTTTTTTTCCTTACTGATTTCATGGAAATCTCCTTTGCTTTTTTTTTTTCTTTTTTAAAAAAAGGAAACTAACTTGCAAAACAGATCAGTAAAAATGTATGCAATCCCAGTAAGCCTAATTGTATTTACATAACATTATTCTTCATTAGTTTTTAAAACATATTCACAGGCACATTTTGTTTCATTTCTGCAGGACTAGGTTTTCTTGTTGCAAGAAGAGACACTGTTCCAACACTGGGTCCTCTGTCACAGTGAAAGCTCTATGCCCAAGGAATGCCAAAGAGGTGGTGGGGGCTCTTCAAAGCTTGGGCTTAGCACAGAGAGGAGAGTAGATTGAGGGAGAGCATTTCAGATCAGCACATGTCCTCAGGGAGGAGTCTGTGGGGTGAACATTGACAGCAAGACCACGAGCATGTGTGTGGCTGCAAAGGAGAGTCTGGGAACACAGACAAGAGGAGCCCTGCCTTCTGTTTGATGAAAACGAGTGAGGTAGTTGTGCAACGAGCTGTGTGCAGCATGATATGAATGTTTGGGGATGGAGGGGGCTTGGGGGGCTCACCAAGTGTGTGAGAGCTGGGCTGGAGGCTTTGGCGACCTGTGGTGGGGAGGTGGGAAATTTCACAGCAGAGGCAGTATGTGGAGGGAGGTGGCATAAAACAGCAAGAAGAGCTACATAGATTTGATTTCAAATTCTATCTTTGTTTTCTCTTTACATATATATATTTATTTCCATAGTGATCTACAGGTATTGAAAACCATGAACGCATTCTGCGTCCTTCCAAGCCCAATACAACAGACAGAGTTCATTCTGCCTTTCTCCCTTTCCATGTTGGAACTCCCTTCTTTAACATTTATTGAAGACAGGCTACAATGATATATATTTGTTTATTTAATATACTTAATAAATTTATAATATATAGTAATACATTATATATTATTTTATATAATTTAAGAGATATTAATATATTTAATCATTTAATTGCTTAATATTTTTGCTCATTTGTTCATGTCCTGGATCCCAAAAACCTACAGCTGGCACAAGCCCTGTCCTTGTCCCCACACAGATGCCCTCCTTCCCTGCTTAGGCTCTGACACCTGGTCTGGGCCTCTACATCCCTCCACCACTCCTGCGTGGTGCCTACCTTGCTTGGCCCCACATAATGACCTTAAGGACTGTGGTCCATCCTCTGTATTAGATGGCTCCTAATTTATGATTGTTTGACTTACAATTTTGCAACTCTAGGATGGTGTGGAAGTGATGTTTTCAGCAGAAATCGTACTTCCTAGTACTCATACAACCATTCTACTTCTCACTTTCAGTACCATATTCAATAATATTTAACATGTTATTATAAAATGGGCTTTGTGAGAGACGATGTCCTGACTCTAGGCTAATGTAAGTGCTCTGAGCACATTTGAGGTGAGCTAGGCCAAGCTAGGATGTTCAGTAGGTCAGGTGTATTAGGTGCATTTTCAATTTATAATATTATCCACTTACATGGATTAGTCAGGATGTAACTCCGAGAAGGATCTGTATTATATCGTCCCTATCTTTAAGCTTTGAGGGGCAGAGCTGTCTTTCCAGGTATATAGGGCACGTGTTCCTGGCCCCAGGCCTGGAGAGGTGAGACTCACACCCTTTATCCCATCCCATTCAGTACTGCTCTCATATACAAGGACATGGGCTGCTCAGGGTCTGCTTAAGGTAGCAACAACATTTTCAGGGAACAAATTACTCTCTGCGATCACTGCTCCTATTTCTATTCTGCCAAGATCTTGCCCAGGCTCTCCCTTGCTCAACAACAGGTACTAATGAAGCAATGAAGCACTAGGTACCAGGTGTTTGTTTTTGTCTCTACATTGAGACACAGAGGTTTTTTTTTTTTTTTTTTTTTTGTACCAGGGATTGAACCCAGAGGCACTTAACCACTGAGCCACATCACCAGTTCCCCCCTTCTTTTTTTTTTTTTTTTTTTTTTTTGTATTTTATTTAGATACAGGGTCTTACCGAGCTGCTTAGGCCCTTGCTAAGCTGCCAAGGCTGGCTTTGAACTTGTGATCATGCCTTAGCCTCCCAAACCGCTGGAATTACAAGCGCATACCACTGCACCCAGCTAGACACAGAAATTTTAAACTGGGGTTTCCATTCTTAAGGGACACTCCATCTACTGGGCAGCAGACAAGCAGTCAGTGACAATTCCACATGGCCAAGGGCAATGAGAGCTGTCTTACTGAGGAAGGGCACCTAACCCAAATGCAGGGGGAGAAACGAGATGCTCAAGGGGAATCCTGGATGGGTCAGGATCAACAGGGAAGGAGGGCCAGAGGGAGGCAAAGGGAGTAGTGTGAAGGGCAAAAGGGAGAAATGGGTGGTAAATTCCAGCAGCTAACTAGGGTGGCTAGTGCCAGGGCCAGAGGCAAGGGCAGGGGCTGGACAGACAAGTTGGTCCAGGTGGACCATGCATACCAGGTCAAAGGCTGCATTGTAGACTTTGAGCCAAGAGGCTCTGGAGCTGAGCTCTCTGGGTTCAATCTTGGTTCTGCAACTTATTACTAGCTTTTCGATCTTAGGCAAGTTAATGTGCCTCAGTTTCTTTCACTGGAAAATTGGAGGCTATAACAGTGATGACTCATGGGACTGACCTGATTAAATAATTTCTTCTACATGGTACACACAGAAATGCACAGCATATGAAGCATATGATTAATATTAGATATTAATATGATTTTTCCAACAAGTAGATCAAAATGGGTTAGGGCACTGGCAATGCAGGATCATTAAAAAATAATTTTTTAAAAAAACAAATTATTTAAAAGAAAGAAATTTTAAAAAATAGATTTGAGCATTTCAAAAGAAACTGCAAAGTCATTGTCTTCTGAAAAAATCAGAAAATTTTGGACTTATTTTATGACTTCTTGTTTTTATTTGATACGTTTTGGGGAGTGGGGCATCATAACCTTTTCATTGTTTTGGCCTTGAATGGTCCTAGTGTTGCCCTGCATGCTCAGGAGACCTCTCATCTATTGGTTTCCCATTGTTAGGGGTAGCCTTTGTGTGCACTTAGTGGGTTCTGAGCCAATAGTAATGGTCATGATCTTCCTGACAACCCAGTAACAACCACCAAAGCTACCCCAAAGCTTAAAGCAGAATTATTGCTAAATCAATTCTGCATCATGAGTGTATCTGTGGGGATGGAAGGGCAAGGAACCTTGTAATTCTTGAAACTTTTCTGAAAGTCTATTTGCAGTAGGCCATGGTGGTCTTTTAGCATGGCCTTTTAGCCCTGCTATTGGAGCTGTGTGGTGGTCCTCTCTTCCCTACATCCGTATCCCTGAGAACCAGGGGAGCCAAAAGAGGAAGAGGAAAATCCCAATGATATATCAAAATTAAAAACATCTGTGCACCTAAAGACACAATCAACAGAGTGAAAAGGTGACCCAGAGTGGGAGAAAATGCTCACAAATCATATATCTGATAAGAGGGCTGGGGATGTGGCTCAAGCGGTAGCGCGCTCGCCTGGCATGCGTGCGGCCCGGGTTCGATCCTCAGCACCACATACAAACAAAGATGTTGTATACACCAAAAACTAAAAAATAAATATTAAAAAATTCTCTCTCATATATCTGATAAGAGATCAGTATCCAGAATATAAAGAAGTCCCACAATTCAACAACAAAAACAATTTAGAAATGGGCAAAAGACTTGAACAGGCATTTCTCCAAAGAAGATATACAAATGAACAAGACTCCCATGAAAGGATGCTCAGCATCACTAATCATTATGAAAATACCAATCAAAACCACAGAAAAATGCCAACTCACACTCATTAGGATAATTTTTGTTAAAAAAAAGAAAGAAACAATTGTTGTCAAGGATGTGGAGAAATTAGAACCTCTGTGCACACTTGGTGGGAATGTATATTGGTGCAGCTATTGTGGAAAATAGTAGGACAGTTCACCAAAAAACTAAAAACAGAATTGTCATATGACACAGCAATCCCACTTCTTGGTATATACCTCAAAAATTAGAAAGTGGAAACCTCAAACCAATGCTTGTATATCTATATTCATAGTAACATTATTCACAATAGCTTAAAGGTGAAAAGAAAGGTGTCAACTGACAGATGAATGGATAAACAAAATGTAATATATACATACAATTGGGTGCTATTTCACCTTAAAAGAGAAGGAATCTCTATACTGTGTACAACTAGAGAATTGAAATGTTGTGCTCCACTTTTGTATGATAAATTGAAATGGATTCTGCTGTCATATACAACTAAGTAGAATAAATTAAAAATAAATAATTTTTTTTTAAAAAAAGAAGGGAAATTCTGACACTTGGCATAAGTTGGATGAAATTTGAGGACATTATGTTAAGCGAAATAAAGCCAATTACAAAAGGACAAATGTTATATGATTCCACTTGCATGAGGCACCTAGAGTAGTCAGATTCATAGAGATAGAAAGTTGTTAAGAGCCGGGGGTTTGGGGGAATGGGGAATTATTATTTAATGGTAACAGAGTTTCTGTTTTGCAAACTGGAAAGAGTTCTGGAAACAGTGGTGATGGTTGTACAACAATGTGAATGGACTTAACTACTGACTGCACACTTATAAAAATGATTAAGATGGCAAATTTCATGTTGTGTGTATTTTACCATAATTTAAAAATGGCAATGAGTTGGATTGGGGTTTTTTGGTTGTAGTTTGTTTGTTTGTTTGTTTATTAAAAAGGTGGATCAATGATTTAGGGGAAGATGATTAGGAGAACTGTAGGACGAAAAAGAGTCCCAGGATTTACAAACTTTCCACATTTCACTATTTCCTAGAAATGGTGGAGACCTATGTTATAATACTTAAATTTTATTTTAAGGCTTTTCTCCTGGGAGAAAAATTATATATATAAAGTCTTGGTCAGAACTTGGTTGTGCTTCCTTTAAAGATTAGCTAAGACGCTCCGTTAAATCACAAAGACCTTACAACTCCACCAATTAACTATATAAGGAGATTGCCTCCAAACACCTTAGCATCCTACTGAAGGTACAGAAATGAAGATACATTATGCAACAGGCTTATTTTTTAGTGTGGGTGTGAGAGCATATAAGTGTGCTACTGAAATATTTCAGGCTGTAGCTCTTGATGGATGTCAGGTGGTATATGAGAGGATTTTAAGAAATCCACACCCTGATAATCCAGTTCTACGTAAAAATTTGTAGAAATAGACCAGCATGAGACTGAAACTGAATGTGAGGGCACAGCCATGGCAGGTAAAGCATCTGCCTAAACTCTGGTCCAAGAAGAAGAAAGGAGATGGAGTCAGGACCCTTTCCTCCTCCAGGTAAGTTACCTGACCAGGAGTCCAGCCTAGGCTGCCAGGGCCTTCCTGCCTCATATAGCTTCCTGTACCTCTTTTATTTTTGTTGGTGTATTATAATTGTACAAAATAGTGGGATACCTTGTGATATACACATATAACCTAATTTGGTCCATTTCATTTCCAGTACCTCCCCTTTCCCTCCTCTCCTCCCATCCCCATTCCCTTTGATGGGCATAACTTGGCTATTGGGGATTGGACTGCTTGGCTATTGGGTATACATATATTGCTGTAGCATTCTCTCAGATAAATATCAAGGAGTTTTACAGCTGGGTCATATGGTGGTTCCATTCCTAGTCTTTTGAGCTTTTGAGCTTTCTCCACCTCTAAACACATATGATCACTTCATCTCCATGTGAGGCATCTTAATTGATTCATGCTAAATTAGAACAATAATGAAACAACAAGTGAAAAAAAAATGAATAGTGGGTGATGGAGCTTTGTAGAGCCTAAACCAGATGTGTGTCTTCATTTGTTTATATTCCACTTCATTCTACAAAGGGACTGAGGCAACAACTGCAGGACAGAAAGGAGAACTGAGGCCACACAATTAGCATGACCCATTTCTGGCCAGCACAGAGTTTTAATTTTTTAATTCTATTATCCACTAACATCTAAAAAAAAATTTTAGGAAATTTCATATAAAAATTTAAATTTCGAATTCTTTTAAAGCAGGAAAATCCAGCCCTACTGTCCCCACATTCATTCACTCATTCATGCACTCAGCAAAGAGATTGGGTGACAATTCTGTGCAAGGCACTATTCTAGGTATGGGGGGTATAGAAGAGATGAAATAGACAGCAACCAAGCAGACAGATTAATGAGAAAAATAAAGGGAATTATAAATGTCATGAATAACTTAGGGCTAAGGGTAGAGGTTGACAATGGGGTAGGGGACAACATTATTTTAGTAGAATGTGAGGGAAGACCTCTCCCAGATTGCCAGTCCTCACCATGCCCAGTACCCCCACCCATTTCAATCATTCACCGTTATCTGCCCAGCAGTTGGGGAAATCTGAGTCTGTGAGTTCTGCAATAAAAGGATGGTTAAATATATTTTAAAAAAGAGTTTGAATTAGGATCAGGGCAAATTAAAAATAAGGATTGTTGATAAGACCAAAAAAAAAAATAAGAACCCAGCAGAGATAACATAAGAGTCTTCTTAATCGATATAGTTGGGCATTGGATTCACCGAGCTTCCTGGCAACTACAGCAAAAGGAAGATATGGGCAGTGGAAGTTATGGGCAGTGATGTCACTTTCATTTGCTGAAAAGAAGAAATAAAGCCACCCCTTTCCAGGTATAAAGCTCTTCTCTCCTGAACTGAGAATAGAAATTGGCTGCATCAGACTTTACAAAGGGAACTGAGTAAAAGAGTGATCAATACCTTCATTGACACACGTATATGTCCCATCACTTCAATAACTCTTCCAAAACCCCTTTATTAGGACACTAAAATAAGCATTAGAGAAGGAAAGTGCCAGTCTTTCTCTCCAGTGTCCACAGATATGAGACGAGGGCACATCTCACCTAATTAAACCTGGTGGGCAGTCATTGAAAAGCCAAGATAATGCAGAGCAGACCACTAGCTCCTGCTATGTCAATTCACAGTTCATGGAGCATTAGAAGAATGGACAGAGTGCCTGTCACTCAAACATCTTTCTTCCCTAAATCTTTTCTTTTTTTTTTTTTTTTTTGGTAATGGGATTGAACTCAAGGGCACTTAACCACTGAGCCACATCCTCAGCCCTTTTTATATTTTATTTTGAGACAAGGTCTTTCTAAGTTGCTTAGGGCCTCACTAAATTACTAAGACTAGCTTTGAACTTGCTATCCTCCTGCCTCAGCCTCCTGAGCTGCTAGAATTATAGGCATTCACCACTGACTGTGCCCTGTTCCGTAGTTAGACAGGGAGAAAGTAAAGGTTCTTGGTGGCATGCCTTAGTGCCAGACTATTACACAGAAAAAGCAATTTCTGTGGCCCTTGAGCTTTTGATTTAAGTAAGTAAAAGCTCCTTTGTTTTCTGGAGTAGCCTTGTGGAGAAACGCCAATGACCCTCGTAAAGGAAGGAAATTACTAAATCTATTCATCCACTTGCTGCACGAGAGGACTCTGCCACAGCCTGGGCTGGTGACCAAAGGCCAGGAAATCTCAACTGCCTTCTAGAATGTTCCTCGGTAGATCTCCCTTGGCTCCAGTCTCCTAAGCCTCCCCAGAATTGCTAAAGAAGCCTCTCCCCTGGATTCCTACTGTGTTCTGGCCATCATATATCTCCAGGTGCAGAGAAAATGTGCACTTTCAAATGTGTTCCTGTCCCAAGGAAAACATAGACGCCAAAGACAGTGAAGCCAAATTTTTTTGCCCTTATTTTTTTGGCCTGGGTGCTGCCTTGTCCTGGGTTATCTTTTTGCTCTCTGGAGATTCTGTGTGCTCACTCCCCTCCTGTAGGCAACAATCCGCAGCTGTCTGAGGGCCTGGACGGCAGGTAGGTATTATTTCTCTTTCTCTCTCTTAAAAACTGAAAAGAGCATTTTGACTGTGCTGCTTATAATCCCTTCCCAGACTTCCTCCACCCTCTGGCCACACCTCTCTGTCACTCTGGTTAAATATGCCCTTTGAGCCAACCTCACAGAACTGGTTCTCTGGGTTTGTAACAACGACCTCCCAGAATACCCAGGCGGAGCTCCCTCTAGCAGGAGCCTCACAGGTCTGTGCTTCTCCATCTGGCAACAGGCCCTTCAGGTATCAAATTAATCCGCCCCACCTGAGAGGCTCCTGAGCACCTGACGTGGAATCCCACTAGGTCCTGCAAAGGGGCAGTCATGGTCATCCGAGGATCTGCTTCTAGAGTCCCAGATGGGGCCATATTTTCTGACAAACTTCATCCTGTAAATTTCTTATCATGGACTGTAAACTCATTCATGGGCATATATCAACACAGTACTTAAATCACTTTCCAGGGGCTGGGGATGTGGCTCAAGCGGTAGCACGCTCGCCTGGCATGCGTGCGGCCCGGGTTCGATCCTCAGCACCACATACCAACAAAGATGTTGTGTCCGCCGAAAACTAAAAAAAAAAATAAATAAATATTAAAAAACTCTCTCTCTTTAAAAAAAAATCACTTTCCATTTCTTTCTTTTATCACTAAAATGAAATGCAAAACAATGAGTTCAACTTACCCATCGGGTTTTGTTTTTGAAGGGCAGGGGTCACTGTTACTAAGACTTCCGAGTTCTCCAAACATTTTAGTAGACAAAAAAAAAAAAAAAAAAAAAAAAATTTGTCACCAACGGGTGCTGAGTGGCTAGGAGACACACCTGGCAGGTGCCTGATGTTTTTGTGAATGCCAGATTCGTGGAATCTTGCTAATTGTTGCGGAATTCCTACTGTGGGCTGGGCACCCCAAACTCAACTCGGTTTGGTTTCTCATTCTCAGATTTCTGGAAAGTCCTGTTGTTATTCCCATTTTTCAGATAAAGAAAATGAGGTGCAAAGAGCTTCAGAAAGTTGTCCAAAACAGTGGGCCTGGGTTTGAACCCAGATCTGCTTCACTCTGAAGCTCTTAGGAGGCAGAAGGAGGTGAGGGAAAGGGTGAGATGGTGTGAGGTCTCAAGCCATCGATTCCTCAGTCCCCTCAGGCTTTATGACTCTCTATCCCACAGCCCTTGTCTGATTAGTAAACATAGACTCCATCTCATTCTCTACATCAGTCACACTATGTCCATTCTGGGTGCCACCTGATTTAGTTTTCCCAGGACAGGCATTTGGAGCTGGGTAATTCTTTGACATGGAGACTGTCCTGTGTGTTGTAGGATGTTTAGCCACACCCTGGGCCTCTGCCTCCTAGATATAAGTAGCTCCTCCCACATCTGACAACCAAAAATGTCTCCAGACAATGTCACATGGCCTCTGGAGCACAAAGTCACCCGCTTGGAGCACCAGCATCCTCCCTGCACACAGAGGCAAAGGGAGATTACAGTTCCTCAGAGGCCATGGTCAAAGTCCCCAGGGGTTGGAGCTTCCTGGGCCGCAGTGGGTGGTCTTTGGTAATTCTTCAAGGAGAATGATCTCTAGACATGGCAGCATTTTGGTCTCAAACTTGACAAAAAAAGACTGGGACTCCAACCAGCCTCAAGCAAGCCTCAGGTATCACCAGCTTGTAAGTGGATGGAGCAAGAGTCCCCCCAGAAGGCTGCAGGGTCAGGATTACCATTTGGACAGGAAATGGGTACCTTCTGGAGATGGTCCTTTCTTCTAGGCCATACCTGTGGCATTCATTTGACACCCCCCTACCCCAGCACAAGGGGTTAGAGTACCCATGCCAGATATGACTTTAGGGGTATAGAGGCTATGTGAGAAGGACTGTGTGGTGCTGGTTTCTCATGGCCTATCATAAGGTGACAGTGGCAGGCCACCAGGCCATTCATCCCAGGCCCCAGAATAGGTCTCAAATCTAAAATATTGACATAACCTCCAATGTTATATGCTTGCTGAATTTTAAAAATATGTTCAAAATCATTAATTTGTTCCAACTAAACATTTAAAATATATCATTCATATCTCTATTTTGAGATTTCTTTGATTGTTAATCTCTCGTGAGCTGTAAAACGTGAAAGTGGCCTGAACCAGTCTTGACTTTGGATGAGCCCCGTTGCATCATGTAAGCAGAGTAAGGCGCATGGGGAATGCACAGGGCTACAAGGCCCTGGGCTCCCAGCTTCTTCCCCACATGCTCTGATCAGTGCTGAAAATTCTATGAGAACAAATTAAAATAAGCCTACCATAGGATCTAACCATTGCACTCCTAAATATTTACTCATGAGAAATAGAAACCCCCGTCCAAAGAGTCGTACCCCAGCAAGTCTCATATTTTCACAGCAGCTTTATTGGTAGTAGCCCCAAACTGGGGACACCCCAAATGCCCATTCATAGGTGATTGAATAACTGTGTTATGCTGTGTCCACACCATGCAATACTACCCCACTGTGAGAAGTGTTGTCACACATAATATGAGTCTCCAAAGTGTCAAAAAAAGGATGCCCACTGTCTGATTCCACTTATGTAGACTTCTAGAAAATGCCGACAATCTAGAGTTATAGGAACCAGATCAGGGTTTGCCTGGGGATGTGGTGGAGGGACCAGGAGGACACTTTAGGGGGTGATGGATATGCTCCTTATCTTGATTGTGGTGATAATTTCATGGGTATATATGTATGACAAATTCATTAGGATTGTGATATTAAATATGTGCATTAGGATGGAGCCCTGTGTGTTAGGAGCAGGGACAGAGGCATAGTCACTTGGTCCACTTAAGAAATTCCACCATTTCTCTCTCCTTGGATTGAATGAACTTGGGGGTTGTGGCCATCACTCCTCAGCACTGTCTGGCAATTGTTAAGGACGTGTGAGGAACTCAGAAACAACATATCCGCTTCTTGGTGGGTGAGAGCCCTACTATGCTAGGGCTCACTGTTCCTGAAGGGCACCTTTTATCTGCTAACTCTCCTCTTGGGACCAAAAGCAAGAGATCAAAATACACCGGATGGATTTGCATGGCTAAGATCCCTCCTTCCTGGAGAGGGAAAAGGGTGGCCCCCACTTCCCCAGAACAGAGAAGGTGGCCCAGCAACCTGGATCCCCTCCAGCAGCCTCAAGCCAAAAAACCTGTGCAGTATCTCAGTGTTCATTGAAGAAACAGAATCGGTGCTGCCTCCAAAGCCGGGCTCTGCAGGTGCAAGCTCCAATTACAGCAGCCAGGCTTCCAATACCTTTTCATCCCCAACAACAGCCAAGCCTCAGCCCCAGCCAGGGATTGAGGGAGGCCCCGGAAGGAGTGCCGACCAGACTGGGAAAAACAAAGACTGTCCAAGCATAGCTCTTGGGAGTCAAACCTGAAACCTGGATCTGCTTTCAAAACTCTTGTGGGAAGGAGCCAGTGCACAATTTGGGGAAAATCAGTTCACTGGACACAGGGAAAGAATCCACCTGCCGAGGTCCTTACCCTGTCTGTAAGATATTGTGTGGCATTTTCTTTTGCACCCCATCAAGTCTCAGTATTTTTATAACAACAATCTTACTGGTTGTTTCCACCATTGACAAGGCTCCCCCTACACGGATGTATTTCCCAGGGTTATGGTTGCAGTATGTTCCCCTAAATTGATGGTTCTTTATTGTTAATATCACATCAAGGTTTAAAACTAAAGCACCCGGAACCTTCATATTTAGCAAAGAGGTGTGTGGCTGTGGATGCACTTACCTGTGCTCCATCTTCCACAGAAAGCACCAGGGCCACAGACTGTCTCTCTTAGTCCTCTTCCTTCTCATTTTATCCTGTGGTTTTTGCAAATTTTAGGCTAAAAAATTGACTCAAAGCTCCAGGCTGCTTCTGTAACGGAGTTAGCTTGTTCTGCAGCCAAAAGGGCACTGCCAGGGGAGAAAGATGTGCAGCCACCTCCCTGTGACTCTCTGGGCTGCTTTCCCCAAACCTGCTTCATGAGGAGCTGCTTCCTCACCTGTATGACACTCTTGTTTTTAACACCTAAATCTCTAAAGACTTAAAAGTAACAAAAGAAAGTTAAAAAATCTATATTTCTACCACCACTATCCTATCAGTCAGGTTTCGGTGTCTCCTTCTAGATCTTGTTATTGAGCCGATTTTTTTGGGGGGGTGGGGGGTCTACTTAGCATGTGAATACACATATAACTCCTGATTATTCCTCTGACTTGTCTCCTCCACTGAGTTTTGCAGTCATGAGACATGAACTGCTCATAAGGTGAAAACAAAAGAAATAGGCCATTTGACACTTTAGCACCTTAATGCAGCCAATTCTGGTTAGGGAGAAATAGACTGAGTGACTACAAGTCTCTGGTCACCACATTTTCATCAAATGATCAATACATAGCCTTGTCTTAAGTGTGTTTCTGTTTAAAGAAACCTTATCAATACACGTGATTGATTCTTTAGCATTGAACGTGTGTCCAATAGCGCTGTAACTCATGCCTGAAGGAAACTTATCTAATGTGAATATTTGCACCTTAAAACACAATGACAATCTTCTTAAGCTTTGGGACACTAGATAACACTTCAGCACTACACTGATGGGCCATTTGAAACAGTGAAATCACAAGTTAAAAGCACAAAAATGAGAAAAATGTGCCAATAAGTAGGCCACAAAAGAGCCCTTGTTATAGAACCCTCTGAAAAAAGAAGGCTAAGGTCACCTTGTTGAGGATGTGTGATCTGGTGAGTCAAATTTTCACTGCTCCACAAATGAGCTTGTCCACAAATGACCACAAAATCACTTTGAGTATTGATCAATTGGGCATTAAATTAAATTTTATTGCCTGGCACAGTGATGTACACCTGTAATCTCAGCAACACAGGAGGCTGAGGCAAGAGGATCACAAGTTCAAGGCCACCTTGGGCATCTTAGCAAGGCCATGTCTCAAAATTAAAAATAAAAGTGGCTGTAAATGTGGCTCAGTGGTAGAGTACCCCTGGGTTTAATCACTATTACCCCCCCTCAAAAAAAAAGAATTATTGAATAGGCAAATTTAAAACTATGGAATCTGCAAATAATAAGTATTAATCATACCTGTGTTGTATAAATACAATATATTATGAAGACAGAAGGCAGGTGGTTATTTATACTTCCCTTGGAAAACAGTTTGTCTTGTCTTATTAAAGTCATTACCAGGATGGCTGCCATGTCTCAGTAAAAAAATCTTTTCCTCTAAAGTGTTAGTTTCTGTAATATGTGACGGGAATCTTCTGTCTTGCTCCCAAGACCAGCATCAAAATTGCTAGATCTGGTTGAGTGGAATCCATCTGGGAAGAAGTCTGTCTGAGTTTGAGTGGTGGTCTAGACCCCATCAGCAGTCCTGACCTTGAACACAAGGTAAATGTCCTCATCTGCAAAGGAGAAAGTCTGCATCCCATCAATTCTAAGCCACTCATTATTTCCCATTTGAACCTCTCTGAAACTCTGTGGGGTTTTTGTTTTGCTTTGTTTTGCAACTGGTGATGCATTGTCATTTAAATGGAAGCATTTTGTTTTCTTTCTGGGTGGTACAAAAAATAAGAATGCACCGTCCACCCTTTGGTCTCATAGAAGTGATGAAATACAGCATTAGGGATGCTCCCTCAGGATGCTGTGTGGATTGAACAATGCGGCCGCTTCACGGGGCCAAGAAAAAGTCAACAACATGCAAAACAGAAATGTACAGTGCAGAGCACTTGCAAACAAAGTAATTATTATTTATGAGTATTTACTTTTGACGGGGAGAGCTCACTCTTTCACTTTCAAGTTTTTTTTCGGAAAATTTCACAAGGGCTGTGCCCTGACCTCTGCTCATTCAGATTATGTTTTTCAGGCAGTGCTTGGTACAAACAAATTATTTCACTAATAAAATGTTGGTCATTGGAAAGAAGTTCCTAAAGCAATTTGAAAACCATAACTTAGAAAAAAAGCAAAACACAATTTGGGGGGGGGCAGGGCTATGGCTCAGTGACCCCAGGACTATGGCTCAGTGACCATGAGGCTACCCGTGGTTCAGTTCCTGGGATTCTCTTCTTTGTACTACAAGATTCTTTGCCAGTACAAATTGGGTTTCCTCTTGTAGAACTGCCTTCTCCTATATCCTGTCCTCAAAGCAGTAAAGGAAAGTGAAACAATTGAGGCAATTATCCAGTCCTAATTATTAACACAGCTTAAGAATCTTCCATCTGCGATCCCCAGATCCTCACCTCGGAGGCTGCTGCTGCTTCTTTGGGGTAGAGGGTGGACACCTGGGTTCCATGTAGGAGAAAAAGCTTCCAGTGCCTTCACTCCAAACAAATGTTTCAAGTTCAGGGAACGTGTTTCCTGGTATGTGGTTGTTGGTTCCTTGATGGAAAGAGACAAAAATAGATCCAAGACATGTTTTCAGAGTCTAATGTGGACACACAACCGTAGGCTCACCAGGAGTGCAGCACTGAAAGCTTCTGAGAGTCTGCTCAGAGAGGAAAGTATGGAGGTGCTCTGTCTGCTGTCCTTGCGTCGAATGGCTCTCCACGTAAGAGGGCAAATGGGAGAGGACAGAAAACCAGAGTTTATCAGGTGCTTCTTGGGCATTTTGTGTAACGGTTTCAACACACTTAAATATGGGTATTATTATTTTTCTGTTTTACAGTTAAACAACCTGATACTTAAAGGTAAAATGAGGGCTGGGGATGTGGCTCAAGCGGTAGCGCGCTCGCCTGGCATGCGTGCGGCCCGGGTTCGATCCTCAGCACCACATACCAACAAAGATGTTGTGTCCGCCGAGAACTAAAAAATAAATATTAAAAACTCTCTCTCTCTCTCCTCTCTCACTCTCTCTTTAAAAAAAAAAAAAAGTAAAATGAATTGCTTAAGGTCACAAGGAACAAAATCAGCTTATCACTAAATCCTTCTGGCTCAAGTTCTCTCTCTCTCTCTCTCTCTCTTTTTCTTTCTTTCCTTTTTTCTTTTTTTTTCCAGGGCTGGGTATGAAATCCAGGGCCTCACATAAAACAGGCAATTAGATTCCACTTTGGGGCAACACCCCCAAGCCCCCTCTTTGTATTCTAAGGGACAGGAAGGTCTAACTAGAGTCTCAAATGCCATCATAATTCCTTTACCATCATTTATTTCTCCTGTGATCTTCTCTGAGGGACATTTCTAAACCTGGCTGCTGTGGTCATGTCGTGTCCTAACCACAGGGACATGCATAGGCAGCTGTGAGCTAATGTGTTAGAGACAATCAAGCTTTGTTTTCCCTGAAGCCAGGGGAGGATGCTGTATCCCTTCAGCCGCAACACTCCTCCTCCTTAGAAATATAAAAAGAAAGATAAAGTAATCGATGTGCGGCCTCTGTGAGATTCCTCTTTGATTTCCACTCTGAATAGCAGGCGTTATCCTTGGAGGTTATTGCTTTTGGAGTGCTGGCCAGTAAATATTAGTATCTCCTTTACGTAAATTATACTAGTTGACGGGCCTAAGGTCACACCAGGAATTAGTGATGCAGCCAAAAGTGGAATCTAATACTCCTAGTCCCCCATCCTGGGCCACATCAGACCACACTGCTGTTTTATGCACATTCAGTAAATATTTACAGCTCTCTATGTCTTCCCAGCTGCAGTTAGGACAAGAAGTACTCCTACATATATACGTGCATATGAAACAGATGTGAGAAAATGTAAACTTGACTTACATAGACACAGTCTCCTTGATATGAAAAGTGGTAGGCTAAACCCTGAGATACCCAAGATTTATGAAGAGTACTTGGCCCTTTTTTAATCTCTTGGATGTTTTCAATGTTTTGAATATAAGATGGCTTTTTTAAGATGAGTTGACAGAACATGTATCAAATCATGCCCCAACTTTCCAATACATAGATTTTACGTTAAATAATCAACAACTTATCAGATATCAGTCCTATGTCTCTTTGTAATACTATTGAATAATTACAATGTATTAATGATGAATAGACCCATTCTATTAAAATGGCAGATATTCTTTACTATAAGATGCTTGAGGAAGGAGAACATCTATCTTAATGGAATTGTATATTTTAAAAAATGAGATTCTTTTAAACATTATAGTGAATTATGTGAGGGAATGCTCATTCAAACTGATTAAAGAAAGAGAGGGATGTTGTTGGCTCACAAAACAGGGAAGTCTAGAGGAGAGGGTCTGGTTCCAACAGTACTGATCCCCCCCGCCCCCTGCGTAACCCCCACCAACCCCACTCCACCCCACCAGCATCTAGCCACTGCACTATTCTGCTTTAGAGGGAAGTGGTACCACTCTTCCCATCCCACCCACCTGACAGAAAAGATCCTAACTTGCTTGGTTACAAGTCAGAGAGCTCAAACATGCTGAGAAGGAATCATTGACTGAGTCAATCAGCCACCTTTGGGGCCAAATGGACTATGACCAGGGAGAAATGGACTATGGTCTCCTGAGGCCAGGTCCTGCGCCCACCTTCTGTCGTGAGTTGGTTGGCCAATGCCACACCTGTCAGTGGCACTAAGACCAGGGGATGGAGGAGAAGCTCTCCAGAAGAAGACAAGGAGTATCGACGCCAGAAGAATGGAAAACTGAGATGGGCAGACATTAAGTGCTAATTATCTCAGGCTGTTCTAGTGGGCTTGTGATTAAAATAACTACAATAAAAATCCAGTTGAGTGGCTGATATTGGGTGCACAAGGCTAATGTGTGACTTTCACCCTTTCCATGGTGTTACCATAGAGGATGTAGAACATGGTATTCTTATAGTTTAGATGTGAGGTGTCCCCCAAAAGCTCATGCATGAGACAATGCAAGGTTTAAAGGAGAAATGATTGAGTTATGAGAGCCTTAATCCAATAAAGTGAATTAATTCCCCTGATGGGATTAAATGAGTGGTAACTGAAAGCAGGTAGGGTGTAGCTGGAGGAGGTGGGTCCCTGAGAGCATGGCTTTGGGGTACATATTTGGTATCTGGCAAGCGAAGTCTCTCCCTGCTTCCTGATCATCATGTGAGCCAGGAATGGAGCCAGCTGTCTATGGCCAGAGATCTCTGAAACCATGAGCCCCCAAATAAACTTTTCTTCCTCTACAATGGTGCTGGTTTTGTTTTTTTAGTCACAGCAGTGAAAAAGCTGACAAAAAAACAGTATGCTCGATGACCTGATGAGTGATTTGCAATGGTTTCATGGTGTTCGTAACAAGAATATTAGTATCAAAATGTATTGTTCCCAGTTTCTGCACTGGGTTCCGGTGCCTCCCAAATAGTATTTTCTGAATCCCAGCAGGTCCCTTGTGGAGTAGCTGGCACATATTTCACTGTAGAGCCTTTCTGGTGATAGAGATACTGGACCTCAAGGAGGTGATGCAATCTCCCCAGGGTCTCACCGCCAGTTTGTGGCCGAGTCTGTAAACTCTTGTCTCACGTCCTGACTGTGGGGATGGGCTCCCTTCTGGGGCACCATTTGGCTCAGATGAGGAAGATTGATGAGGGCTCTTATGTCAAGCACCACTATGATTGGTTTTTAATGGCCTTGATTTTCATCTTGTAAGGAAAATAGCATATCCTTCCCTGGCTAAACACTATGTCAGGAAAAGCCACAAACCAGTCCCCTGAGTCCTGTTTACGAAAATGAACCCAAACCTAACTTTGCTGAGCCTACAGAAACTGATAACCTCATGGAGCTTCCCTGTGTGTACCCCCACAGAATGAGGAGCGGTGTTCTTGGGAATGGCCATGCATTTTTCTGAGTTCATCATGGCCGAAGGAAATGAAAAGCAGTGTGAAAAATTAGGTAAAGAAACCCTGGGAAAAGGAGATAGCAAGAGGAAGACACTCAAGGGAAGATGGAGGACATGGCAAGACTCCAAAAATCATTGTGTAGGGGGACCCACAGGGAGAGTGGAGAAGGAAGCTGGGAGGGAGGGCGGGTCCAGGTTCTAGGAGGCGGGGAAGATTGACATCACTGCATCCTTATCCCATGCCATAGATCTTCACATCCATTTTCCTGTTACATTTAATATGATCATCACGACGTCTTTGCAAGTGATATGTGGTCCTTCTGCATATATGTGAAGGTGGAAACAAAGGCTCATGGAATCCAGCTAACTTTTTCGGTTCCTGCCACTAATCCCTGATGAAGTTGGGTCTGAACCCAGACCTATTTGATTTCAAAGTTCATATTTTTTTCTGCCCCTCCCTCCCCATCACCCACTTGACTTCGCTTATCTAGAAATAGAGTCTGAGATAAGGATTCTTGTACAAAGCATTTCTTGAGGAAGTGCTCTCAGGAGAAAGGATGTGACAGAAGCAGGACAGAGCAGGAGACAATCCCAAGTGAGGAGATAGCTGTTTCAGGGCCAGGTTTAGCCTGATCCCACAGGGAGCATGAATTGCACCTGAGAATTCATCCTGCCTTGAGATGAGGGAGCAGACTTCTGTATACCATATCAGTCGGTTATCGCCTATGGGCTGTCCCACTTAGCCAGGGTGCAGAGGGATGGGGACAGGGGTGACACCTCAGAGGAGAAACTGTGTGGATGAAGGCAGTGGCTGTAAGCAATTAGCAGCCTCACTTGCAGCAGCAGGCCAAAGATCAGCAAAGGAGAACTGTGCGTGGTAACAGCTTTCTCTACACACCCGCTACAGCCTCTGACTGTGAAGGGGAAGGAAGGATGGGAAACCAAAGGAGAAGGAGCCGCTGTCCTGGTGGTCACTGGAAATCCCACTCTGAGTGCCCAGATCAGTTCTGAAGCCTCAGCCATTGCAGCCGTCAATTCCAGGTAGCTACCCTGACACTGAGCAAGGTCCTGTGATAATGCAGCCCTAGACATGCCCAGTACCAACCTTCTCCCCTCAGTGGCCCACCTGACTCTTTTCCAAGTCAAGCTGCAATTGATTAGAAGAACCATCCATCACCCTCACTGCATACAAGGCCAGAAAGACTAGCATTGGCTGCTAACATTGTCTCCAAGAAACTGCATCCCTTAATTCCAGGGACCTCTGCCCTGCCCCCACCATGTCTGGAACACACACATCCCAGATTGACCCAGTTCATAGGACCACACTTCTGGCCAGTGGAACCCCCTGAAAAGTTCTGGCTAGTACCCTATAGGCTCACCCAGACTGGTTTCTCCCACTGGCTTCTACAAGCAAGTAGACCCTAACCCAACCTGGGAGAGGGTTCTTAAGCTTTATTCTTGTTTTTCTGTTTTACTTCTAAGCCTGATTCAGTAAATTCTTTATTTTTTTATTTCTTTAAAAAAAATTATTTTTTTTAGATATACATGACAGTAGAGTGTGTTTTGACATGTCATACATACATGAACTATAATTTCCCATTCTTGTGATTGTACATGATACGGAGTTACACTGGTCGTGTATTCATAGATGTGATTCAGTAAATTCTCGATACTTGAGTTCTCTTATGTCTCTCTGAACACTAAATTAGCAAATTCTGAACCATTGTTCCTAGGAGAACTGTAAGCATCTAGTCACATTTTAATCAACCATCCAATACATAACCTTGTTTTATGTGTGTAATTGAAAACATCTTATTTAATATATATTGTTGATTCACTAACATCAAACACCCAATAGCACTATACCTCATGCCTGAGCAAAGCTTACCTAACATATATGTATTTGCTCTGTGAGGTACTTCACAGCCTTCTTTACTTTGGGACACTAGACAGCTCTTCAGCACAAGTCACTAGACAGGCACTGTGGTACACACCTGTAGTTCCAGTGACTCAGAAGACTGAAGCAGGAGGATCCCAAGTTTGAGGCCAGCTTCAGCAACTTAGCAAGACCCTGAGCAACTTTGCAAGAATCTGTCTCAAACAATAAGAATGGCTGGGGATGTAGCTCAGTGGTAGAGCATCCTTTGGTTCAATCCCTAGAGGAGGAGGAGGAGGAGGAGGAGGCAGGCAGCGGTAACAGGTGATGTCACCATGAACAGAAAGCACAAAAATGTGAAAGTGTGGTTCTAAATCGACTTGTTGAAACAAAAAGGCCACTTGTTGAAACAAGAAGGCAAACGTCATCTTGTTCAACCTCAGCTGGGAATATGTTCATCTGGTGACTCAAATTTTTGCAGCTCTGGGCATGTCCACAAATGACCACAAAATCACCATGAATATAGATTTGGTAGTTACAATTAAGTTTTATGGAGAAGTCAAACTCACAACTATGAAATCCACAGATAATTAAGATTAACTGTATAAGCACCCAATTCTAAATGACAAAATATTTTTGTGCCTTGTTATTAATTTTAAAGCCTCTGTTTTAAGCACAAGCTCCTGGAATATTATGTAGCATTAACGTGTGTGTGCGCGCTCACCAATGAAATAGAAGAAATAGTCCAGGTACATTGTATAGATTTTGACTTTTCAATGGATTAGTATTTTGGAGGAATGAGGAAAACAGATGTTATTATGGTCTTTATTGTGTGCACATACAGAGGATCTTTATTTTTTAAACAGGATCATCCATTTTTAAAATCTGAGGTGTACCTGTAATATTTAAAAACAAAAGGGAGGCTCTATTAAGCCACGATGCTGGCCTAGCGTCTTTCAGGTGACATCTGCTGAGATGAGTTGCAAGCCAACCACACCGCCACACCTACCACCCCAAAGACAGAGTACACACTGAGAAAGGGTGTCTTTTCTCCCATGCCTTGGGTCTGAGCCCGTCCCATACCTCCAGTTCAGCGCTGTTGCCTCATCTTTGAGGCAAATGGCTTTGCTGATGTTTTTGATCAGCTCTGGGCAGGGCAACAGCTGGTGGTGCTGACAAGCCAGTGGGCAAACCATTCAGAAGGCAGACGGCATGGTCATAGTGAGGGTTTAAGAGCCAGAGCGAACTCTAAGTAAGCACTGAAAGTCTGCCCCTTTGGGAGAGTCTGTTTCTTGGTTGAAAGGACTTTGTCACCATTGTTCTGTCTTTTAGGCACAACTTCCCATCCTGTGTCCAGTCCTGGATGCATGGAGGGATGGCTGGGCAGGAAGGGGTGCTCACTGCCACTCTCACCTCCGGGAACCCCCTTATCAGCCCAGGTGAACATCCTACCCTGTGTGTGTGCCCCAAGGACTGTCTTAGGGACAGACTTCCACTCATTCCCAACTTTCCAACCACATGGCTGCCTCCAAGCTTTGCCTAATAGAAATCCCAGAGATGATTTGGTTTCTAGTGATTTTCACTTTCTCTCCTACTTGGAAACCTGAAAAGGCCTCTGAAGCTGGAGTGTTGTAAACAGACACCCAGGATTGCATCTGGCTGCTTCCTATACGCAGTTTCCCTCACAGACTTGCGTAGTCATAATGAAATAAACCTGGCTCCACTTGACCCAGAGGGAGTGCAGATGGAGGCCTAGCTAAGGGGAAGGGTGTAAGACCCACACACTCTTGGACAGTCAGCCTCCAAAATTCTGAGCTGAATAAAACTCATTTTATAAATGACCTGGCCTCAGAAATTTTGCTGTAGCAATGAAAATGGACTAATACAGCTTATTTCTTTGCTTGACTTGTGAGAGTTCTTTATTTATTCTGAATATTAATAATCCCTCCTCCCATGTGCACCAAGAACTTTTAGATCTTCGTTGAGGAGCAGTGATAGCAAAGGAGGCTTCAAGGATCCAGTGCGGCTCAGAGCGTTAAATGTATACAGATGGTGGCATCCATCTGCAGAGATCTGACTCAGGACTGACTTGCACACAGAAAAGGAGTGCTTTCACTGAACAATTATTTGATTTTTTTAAAATCAAAAGTCTCCCGCCATTAACAGCAATTCTCATGGATATGATGTGGGAGTCCGTCTAAGTTACCTAGAAAAAAAAGTAAAATTTTCAACAGGATTGCTCAAATCAGTTTACCAACACTTGACAGGGCTTTTCTTAGATGTGTTACTGAGCAATTTACCTCCATCAGGAAGGATGATAAATACATGCTGAGGTCCACCCGGTACTTTCAAGGACATGACAAGAGAGTTCGGTGGACGGCGAGACACCAGTGGACAGCGAGAGTCCTAAGAAAACACAGATCTGGTCCCCATCTACCATCTGGGAAAGTCTTGTCCCTAGCTAAGCTCTCCTTCTCCCCCAGGACACTGCTAGCCTGAGAGAGAAAGGCTGAGAACAACAGCTGTCAGCATCCTGAGCCAGAGCCCCGCTGCACCCCAGTGAGTGTACCTGGAGCAAAAGTAGCCGAAGGGGACAGGAGAAGCCCTCACGAGCCACGCCTGTTGTGTCCAAAACGTATGAAGAATAAAGTTTCCCCAGAGGTCTGGTTGTCATCTGGCATCCACTTCCATTCCAGACTCATGCTAAAGATGGGCACCTGGTGTGGTTCTTATTAGATTTCAAAAGGGAACTTAATTCTCAAGACTTTAATTCTCATGAGTCTAAAGCCCCTGAGGAACTGAGGATCACAAGAGAGCTGACGGAGAGCTCGTCTCCTTTCCCTGGTTTGCCTATTTATGGCCAAAAGAATGTGAAGAAATGACACTTGACTGAGAAGAGAAGACTTTCTATCTTGGCTGCCCCCCAATTTCTACTATCCATATGGCTCCTGATGCCCCAGAGACCTGGTCTCTGCACTGAGGCGGGTGGCTTCAAAATGCCGTTTTGCCCAGCACCTCGCCCCCCCACCCCTGGCTCAGTGTGTTCAACGAGAATTTGAATGACAGAGGAAATGAATGCTAGTCTGCAGGCCACAAACCTCCATTTACTCATTTTACCTTTGTACAAAGTCATACTGAATTATAATTTACACAGCATAAAATTCACCTGCGTAAAATATACAACTCAGTGGGTCGTAGTTCATGTAAAAGATGGTGCAGCCATCACCACTATCAACCTTCAGAACACCTCATCCCCCCAAAAAGCAACCCTGGGCCCACTCCATGGTTCTCCATTGCCCCTCTTTGGTTCAGCTCTTGAAAACTACTTTCTGTCTCTATGAATTTTATTAATCCAAGAACCTCGTGTAAGCGGAATCATGCCGTCTAGATGTCCTTTCGTCGCTGTCTTTTTCACTTAGCATAATATGCTCATTGGGTCACAATGCCCTTCCTTTTTAAGGCTGAGTTGTATTCCACCGTGAGTATATACCACACTGGTTATCCAATCATCCATCAGCGGTCACGTGGGTTGCTTGCACCTTGGAGATTATGAATAATGCTGCCATGTACATCTGTGAACAAATATCCACTTGAGTCCCTGCTCTCAATTATTCTGGGATATTGAGGAACCTCCTCAATGTTTTCCCAAAGGCCAGACCACTTTAAATTCTTATTTTCTTTCTTCCTTCCTCTTTTCCTTCTCTTCCTCTTTCTCTCCCTCCCTCTCTCCTTCCTTTCTTCCTTTTCTTTTTGGCCATTCTGGTGGGTATCAAGTGATATCTCCATTTGATATACCGTTCTCTAACAATTAATCATATGGAGCATCTTTTCATGGATTTATTGGTTATTTGTGTATTTTCTTTGGAGAAATATTTATTCAAATCATTTGCCCATTTTTAAAACTGGCTTATTCTATGGTTTGGATAGAATCGAGTAAGTCCTCCAACGGTTCATATGCTGGAAGCTTAGGCCTTGGTGTGGTGCTATACGGAGGTGGCGGGACCTTTAATTGGCGGAGTCTAGTGGGAGGTGACTAGATCATTGGGGGATATCTCATTGCATAAATCTGCCCTCAGAAAATATCAATGAGGGTTGTTATAAACGAACAAGACTGGCCCCTCCCTTCTCTCTCCCTTTCTTTCTAGTCTTGCCGTGTGATCCCTTCTTCTTGCACACATTCCCACTGTGATGCCACCTGCCATGTGTCACAGCCCAGAGGACTCTCGTCAGAAGCCAAATGAATGGGACCACCCACTCTTGGATGGTCAGCCTCCAAAATTCTGAGCTAAATAAAACTCTTTTCTTTATAAATTTACCTGGCTTCAGAAATTTTGTTGTAGCAATGAAAATGGTCTGATACAGCTTATTTCTTTGCTTGACTTGTGACAGTTCTTTATTTATTCTGAATATAAATAATCCCTCTTCTGATGTGTGATTTGTCCATGTTTTCACATTGCAGGGGTTATCTTTTCACTTTCTCAACGATGTACTTTGAAGCACAAAAGCTTTTAATTTCGATGAAAACCAGTTGCTTTTTTCTTCTGTTATTTGTGCTTTTGGTGTTGTAGTAAGAAACCATTGCCTAATTCAAAGTCATGAAAATTTTCTCTTATGTTTTCCCATGAGTTTTATAGCTTTTTATCTTACATGTAGGCTCATGATTCACTTTGATTTAATTATTACATGATATGCCTGCAAGTTTCTCAAATATTAACCTTAAAAATATATAAGTCTTTTAGAACAATTGAATTAATTCCTTACTCTACAAAAGAGAGCTATTGTTGTGATGCTGAGCAGTTTCCTTTAACTGGAATCATTTTCCTTTTTAAAACTTTTTTTAGTTATATATGGACTCAATATCTTTATTCTGTTTATTTGTTTTTAAGAGGTGCTCAGGATCAAACCCAGTGCCTCACATGTGCCAGGCAAGCGCTCTGCCACTGAGCCACAACCCCAGTCCTGGAATCATTTTCTTATAAGTATTTTTTAAATGTAGAATTATGTTTATATGTTTAAAAAAGAAGAAAAAAAAGAAAAGAGAAAAAGTTTTCCTGGCCTTTACCCATATATACATTTTGTTTAGGAATTCAGAAAACGTTTAAATATTTTATTTAATCGCTCATTTAATAAATTTCTGTATGCTTAATATGCACGTGCAGTCCTCCAAAAAGTGGGTGGTCTGTAAGACTCAATGCTGCAGAGGGTTCAAGGTGAGGGGTCCCAGGAAAGTCCGTGAAGTTTGGCAGTTAGAAAGCATGAATGCCTATGCCAGGTCAGGCTCAGCAGGTGGGAGGGCATCTAGGGGAGTCACAACTAAAGAGAACATCGCTTGGGAAAAAGAGAAATCCGATAATACTAAAAGGTACAAAAGAGTCAAATTAAGAATTATCCCACCTGGGTGCAGTGGCACATGCCTGTAATCCCAGAGGCTTGGGAGGCTGAGGCAGGAGGAGTGCAAGTTCAAAGCCAGCCTTAGCAAAAGTGAGGTGCTAAGCAACTCAGTGAGACCCTGCGTCTAGATAAAATACAAAATAGGGCTGGGGAGGTGGCTCAGTCATCAAGCTGCCCCTTAGAGCAGCTTTTTTTTATTTTATTTTATTGTTGGTTGTTCAAAACATTACATAGTTCTTAATATACCATATTTCACAGATTGATTCAAGTGGGTTATGAACTCCCATTTTTACCCCGTATACAGATTGCTGTGTCACATCAGTTACATTTCCATTGATTTACAAATTGCCTTTCTAGTGACTGATGTATTCTGCTGTCTATCCCATTCTCCACTGTCCCCACTCCCCTCCCCTCCCCTCCCCTCCCCTCCCCTTCTCTCTCTTCATCCCCTCTACTATAAATCGTTTCTTCCACTTATATAATTTTTCTCCTACTCCTCCTTTCCTCTTATATGTAATTGTGTATAACCCTGAGGCTCACCTTCCAATTCCATGCAATTTCCCTTAACTCTCCCTTTCCCTCCCGCCTATCATCCCTGTTTAATGTTAATCTTCTTCTCCAGCTCTTCGTCTCTACCCTGTCCTTGGTTACTCCCCTTATATCAAAGAAGACATTTGACATTTGTTTTTTAAGGATTGGCTAGCTTCACTTAGCATAATCTGCTCTAATGCCATCCATTTCCCTCCAAATTCTATGATTTTGTCATTTCTTATTGCAGAGTAATACTCCATTGTGTATAAATGCCACATTTTTTTAATCCATTCATCTATTGAAGGGCTTCTAGGTTGGTTCCACAATCTTGCTATCGTGAATTGTGCTGCTATGAACATCGATGTAGCAGTGTCCCTGTAGCATGCTCTTGTTAGGTCTTTAGGGAATAGACCGAGAAGGGGAATAGCTGGGTCAAATGGTGGTTCCATTCCCAGCTTTCCAAGAAATCTCCATACTGCTTTCCAAATTGGCTGCACCATTTTGCAGTCCCACCAACAAAGAACAAGTGTACCCATTTCCCCGCATCCTCGCCAGCACTTGTTGTCGTTGGACTTCTTAATGGCTGCCAGTCTTACTGGAGTGAGATGGTATCTTAGGGTGGTTTTGATTTGCATTTCTCTGACTGCTAGCGATGTTGAGCATTTTTTCATGTACTTGTTGATTGATTGTATGTCCTCCTCTGAGAAGTGTCTGTTCAGGTCCTTGGCCCATTTGTTGATTGGGTTATTTGTTATCTTATTATCTAATTTTTTGAGTTCTTTGTATACTCTGGATATTAGGGCTCTATCTGAAGTGTGTGGGGTAAAGATTTGTTCCCAGGATGTAGGCTCCCTGTTTATCTCTCTTATTGTTTCTTTTGTTGAGAGAAAACTTTTTAGTTTGAGTAAGTCCCATTTGTTGATTCTGGTTGTTAACTCTTGCGCTATGGGTGTCCTATTGAGGAATTTGGGGCCTGACCCCACAGTATGTAGATCATAGCCGACTTTTTCTTCTATCAGACGCCGTGTCTCTGATTTAATATCAAGCTCCTTGATCCATTTTGAGTTAACTTTTGTGCATGGCGAGAGAAAGGGATTCAGTTTCATTTTGATGCAAATGGATTTCCAGTTTTCCCAGCACCATTTGTTGAAGATGCTATCCTTCCTCCATTGCATGCTTTTAGCCCCTTTATCAAATATAAGATAGTTGTAGTTTTGTGGGTTAGTTTCTGTGTCCTCTATTCTGTACCATTGGTCCACTCGCCTGTTTTGGTACCAGTACCGTGCTGTTTTTGTTACTATTGCTCTGTAGTATAGTTTGAAGTCTGGTATCGCTATACCGCCTGATTCACACTTCCTGCTTAGCATTGTTTTTGCTATTCTGGGTCTTTTATTATTCCATATGAATTTCCTGATTGTTTTATCTATTTCTACAAGAAATGCTGTTGGGATTTTGATTGGGATAGCATTGAACTTATAGAGAACTTTTGGTAATATCGCCATTTTGATGATGTTAGTTCTGCCTATCCATGAGCAGGGTATATTTTTCCATCTTCTGAGGTCTTCTTCTATGTCTCTTTTTAGGGTTCTGTAGTTTTCATTGTATAGGTCTTTCACCTCTTTTGTTAGGTTGATTCCCAGGTATTTTATTTTTTGGGGGGATATTGTGAATGGAGTAGTTGTCCTCATTTCCGTTTCAGAGGATTTGTCGCTGATATACAGGAATGCATTTGATTTATGCATGTTGATTTTATATTGCGCCACTTTGCTGAATTCATTTATTAACTCTAATAGTTTCTTTGTAGACCCTTTTGGGTCTATTAGGTATAGAATCATATCGTCTGCAAATAGTGATAATTTAAGTTCTTCTTTTCCTATTTTTATGCCTTTAATTTCTTTCGTCTGTCTAATTGCTCTGGCCAGTGTTTCGAGGACTATGTTGAACAGAAGTGGTGAGAGAGGGCATCCCTGTCTTGTTCCAGATTTTAGAGGGAATGCCTTCAATTTTTCTCCATTCAGAATGATGCTGGCCTGTGGCTTATCATAGATTGCTTTAACAATGTTGAGGTATGATCCTGTTATCCCTAATTTTTCTAGAGTTTTGAACATAAAGGGACGCTGTACTTTGTCGAATGCCTTTTCTGCATCTATCGAGATGATCATATGGTTCTTATTTTTAAGTCTATTGATGTGGTGAATAACATTTATTGATTTCCGTATATTGAACCAGCCTTGCATCCCAGGGATGAATCCTACTTGATCATGGTGTATAATTTTTTTGATATGTTTTTGAATCCGATTCGCCAGAATTTTATTGAGGATTTTTGCATCTAGGTTCATTAGAGATATTGGTCTGTAGTTTTCTTTCTTTGAAGTGTCTTTGTCTGGTTTAGGAATCAGGGTGATGTTGGCCTCGTAGAATGTATTTGGAAGTTCTCCCTCTTTTTCTATTTCCTGAAATAACTTGAAAAGTATTGGTGTTAGTTCCTCTTTAAAGGTTTTGTAAAATTCTGCTGTATACCCGTCTGGTCCTGGGCTTTTCTTAGTTGGTAGTCTTTTGATGGTTTCTTCTATTTCCTCTATTGTTATTGGTCTGTTTAGGTTGTCTATATCTTCCTGACTCAATCTGGGCAGATCATATGACTTAAGAAATTTATCTATGCCTTCACTATCTTCTATTTTATTGGAGTATAAGGATTCAAAATAATTTCTGATTATCTTCTGTATTTCTGATGTGTCTGTTGTGATATTGCCTTTTTCATCCTGTATGCTAGTAATTTGGGTTCTCTCTCTTCTTCTCTTCGTTAGCATGGCTAAGGGTCTGTCGATTTTATTTATTTTTTTCAAAGAACCAAATTTTAGTTTTGTCAATTTTTTTAATTGTTTCTTTTGTTTTGATTTCATTAATTTCAGCTCTGATTTTAATTATTTCTTGCCTTCTACTTCTTTTGCTGTTGTTTTGCTCTTCTTTTTCTAGGATTTTGAGATGAAGTATGAGATCATTTATTTGTTGGTTTTTTCTTTTTTTAAGGAATGAGCTCCAAGCAATGAATTTTCCTCTTAGAACTGCTTTCAGTGTGTCCCATAGATTCCGATATGTTGTGTCTGTGTTTTCATTTAACTCTAAGAAGTTTTTAATTTCCTCCTTGATGTCTTCTAAAACCCACTGATCATTCAGTAACCTATTGTTCATTCTCCAAGTAATGCATGATTTTTCCTTCCTTCTTTTATCGTTCATTTTCAGTTTCATTCCATTATGATCAGATAAGATGCATGGTATTATCTCTACTCCTTTATATTGTCTAAGAGTTGCCCTGTGACATAATATATGATCTATTTTTGAGAAGGATCCATGTGCTGCTGAGAAAAAAGTGTAACTACTTGATGTTGGGTGGTATATTCTATATATGTCAATTAAGTCTAGGTTGTTAATTGTGTTATTGAGTTCTATAGTTTCCTAAACCTGATTAGTTTTCCTCTTTGGTTACTTTCCCCCCTTTACTGTCCTACCTCCCACTGTTGGTTTTCAATGTTATTTTCCATTTCCTCTTCCTGTAATGTTTTGCCAAGGATTTTTTGAAGAGATGGTTTTCTAGCTGCAAATTCTTTTAACTTTTGTTTATTGTGAAAGGTTTTAATTTCATCTTCCATCCTGAAGCTTAATTTCACCGGATACACGATTCTTGGTTGGAGCCCATTTTCTTTCAGTGTTTGAAAAATGTTATTCCAGGATCTTCTAGCTTTCAGAGTCTGTGTTGATAGATCAGCTGTTATCCTGATTGGTTTGCCCCTAAATGTAATCTGCTTTCTTTCTCTTGTAGCTTTTAAAATTCTCTCCTTATTCTGTATGTTGGGCATCTTCATTATAATGTGTCTAGATGTGGATCTCTTATGATTTTGCACTTTTGGCATCCTGTAGGCTTCTAGGATATGGGATTCTGTTTCATTCTTCAAGTCTGGGAAGTTTTCTCGTATTATTTCATTGAATAGATTGTTCATTCCTCTGGTTTGGAGCTCTGTGCCCTCCTGTATCCCAATGACTCTTAAGTTTGGTCTTTTAATTTATCCCATATCTCTTGGATGTTCTGCTCATGGTTTCTTACCAGTCTTGCTGAACTGTCTATGTTCTTCTCAAGTTGAAATACTTTGTCTTCATTGTCTGATGTTCTATCTTCTAAGTGATCTATTCTGCTGGTAGTATTGTCAATTGAGTTTTTAAGTTGGTTTATTGCTTCTTGCATTTCTAGGATTTCTATTTGTTTGTTTTTTATTACTTCTAACTCCCTGTGAAATTGATCTTTTACTTCCTGGATTTGTTTCTGTAGTTCCTTGTCAATGTGATCTTTCATTGTCTGATTTTGCTGTCTCATGTCTTCCTTGAGAGTCCAGATCATCTGAAGCATGTATATCCTGAACTCTTTATCTGACATTCCATCTGTTGCAGCTATTACCTCTTCTAGAGTTGAGTTGACCTGCATTGCTTGTGGTCCTTTCTTTCCTTGTCTTTTCATGTTGCTTGCGTTTCTTTCTGCTTGGTGAAACTGTTGTGTTTTTGAAATTTTTCCCCCTGTTTATTTATGTTGCTCTTGTATAGTTGGGATATCTCTCTTGTAGGGCGGGTAGTGGCTGTGCTCCTCCTCTAATCAGGGTGATCTATCCACTACGCTGGTTGGTCGTAGGTCTGCCCGCCCTGCGGGCACGGGTGGCTGCTCTACTCTGCCCCCACTCCAATTGCGGTGACGTTCCTACCACGTCCTCGGATCGTTTGTCCTGATCCGGATGTGGGCAGCAGCTCTTCTCCACCCCTACTCCAATTGATGTGACGTGTCTACCACGCTGGTCGGCCTCCAAGCCTGTTCCGCCGGTGGGTCTCAGATCTGCCCACCCTGCGGGCCTGGGGGGCAGTTCTGCTCAACCCCCACTCCCAGTGGGGGTACCTAACTGCCTCTCCAACGGGTCTCTGGGCTCCTTCCGGACGCTGGCGGCGGCTCTGTTCAACCCCCACTCCAACCAGTGTGACGTGACTGCCTCGATGCTACTCCTCCACTACACTGGCAGGCTGCCGAGCCTGTCCTGCCAGTGGGACGCAGGACTGCCTACCTTGCAGGGTCAGACGGCAGCTCTTCACGGCCTCCACTCCAAGTGGGTTGACTTGGCTACCCTGCCGTCGGGTCGCTGGTCCTGTTCCAGGCGTGGGCGGCTACTCTCCTCAGCCCCAGCTGCAGTTGGGTTGTCGAGATACCACTCCGGCGGGACCCTTAGCCTGCTCTGGGCACAGGAGGCAGCTCCACTCTGCCCCCCAGGCCCCCGCAGCACCCAGCAGGACCCGGACCAAGAAGCAGTCCCTGTAGGATCCCCAACCCTGAGCCAGAGCCGCTTTGGGAGCCAGGAGCCGGTCTCTCCGATCCCCGCCACTTTCTGCTAGGAGCAGGCTCCTCAGGGCTACCGCTGCGGGTTCCCCAATCCCAGGCCAAAGCCGCCCCGGGAACCCAAGCCTGGCCGCACCAGACTCTCCCTGCTTGGTGCCTAAGCCTGGCCGCACCAGACTCTCCCTGCTGGGTGCACGCTCCCCTGGGAGCAGAGTCTAAGACGCACTTCCCGCGGGCTCCCCAGCTCCGGGTCAAAACTGTTTCAGGAGACAGAGTCCCGCTGCCCCTCTTCGCAAGTTTCACTTGTGGCTGGCCTCAGCTCGCAGTCCCCGCAGGCTCCGAGGCCCTGGGCTCAAGCAGCCACAAGAGCCAGAACCCAGCCTCTCCGATCCCTGCCACACTCTGCTCGGAGCAGGCTCCACAGAGGTACCCCAGCCTCAGACCCAGGCAGCCCCGGGAGCCCGAGCCTGGCAGCATTAGAGCAGCTTTAGCAAAGGAATAATTGAGAGCCCAGATTGCAGCGATGAGTAGCAAGGATAGTATGAAGAGCTTAGCTTTCATGAGTAACTTAGAAATCAGAAAAATATACCTATATAGAGATCTTGGAACACAAGCCAGCGTTTTAAACTAAAAGAAGTTCAAAATTTAGCATTTGAGGTCTAAGTGCAGACAGACCTGGCTTGGCTATTTGTTAGCTGTGCAGCTTTGAGCAAGCTACTAACTGCTCTGGGCTTCAGTAAAATGGGAATAGTGATAAACCTATCTCATGGGGTTGTATCAGGATTATATGAGACCTACACATAAATCTCTTGATAGCTATACATTCTGTACCTTGACAAAAAAAATGAAACACATCCAAGTAACTACAATTGAGACTTGGTTAAAATTCTATTTTATTCTACCATAACCCTCTTCCTACCAGGAAATCCTAATACTCTTGAAAAAAATATGATAAATACACATGACTCTCATCTTCTGTCCTTCATGCAATACGAAGTTGAGTCTCTTCTGCATTCATTAAACGCTCCATCCTCTGGTATAACTGAGACAAAGTCAGCCCTGCAGATTCCAGTTGTAAAATGTATTCAAGTGATCAGTTCCGGATGGTCCCTCCTAGTGATGAGATCAGCACCATTTTGAAATCTCTTCCAACCCCAAGCTAGAATAAGTCACTAAAGCTCTGTATGGCTAAAGGTCACCATAAAACATTCCTTTTCATCTCTGGCTAATGAAAGGACAATCTGTTTCCACCTATCTTGTGCAACTGTATTCACTCATTAAAACTCCCTCCCAAAGAATAATATTTTTCTTCTAAGAGAAATGAAATTGAGAAAGAAAACACCCGTGACTCCCAGGCACACAGGTCAGATCGTAAAGTCCTGTGACACAGATGAGCCACGTTTTCTGGCACCCTATGTCAGTCTCTCCTATCCTCTCGTCTCTCCAGCAATTGATATTTTCCCTGTAAACACAAGAAACTGCACTGGGTTAGGGATGTCTTGTTTTTCTCCTGAGTATTTTTCGTTTACAGTCTTAAACCTTTCCCTCTCATGAACTTCCTCCCTTGTTTTCTTTACCCTTTCCTGTTGTAAGAAGAGGATTTTGTTTCTTATACTGATTTGGAAAGCTTCCTTCCTGGCATTCAGATGCTGTCTTCAGAATCAGAGATAATGGTCCATTGCCGGCCAGGGGCAGGAGAGTGATGGAGGAAACAGGGAGCCCTGGTCTCTCCACGCTGATCAGGTGGCACGCTCCGAGGGCTGAGAGGCCCAGTGTGTGCCAACAGTGGTTGCACTGTTCCCTCCCGCGACACCGGGGCATTAACATGCAAGGCTGGTGGTTTGAAAATTGTCAGTATTTTCTAATCCACGCACTCTTTGGAAAGTCAATAGGTTTTCTGAAGAACTTAATCACTCAGAATAGAATTGAATTTATTGCAAATGCCAATTTTTGTGATCAAAATCCACTCTTCCTGGCTCCTGGCATACCTGAGGCAGGTTCTGCTTAATCATTTCCTTCTCATGAAACACGACATATATAATAAGTTATTTTTTAAAAAAATGTATGGGGAAACCTAACAGAGCAACTTGCCTATCAAATTATGAGAAATGATTATTAATCTCCAGAGGGCTGTTCAAATAAAACCTTCATTTCCAAAGAGACTTACATACCAAAAATATTCAAATTTTCATGCTTAAAAAGACTCAAGAGTATATGTAAGCAGGGGGTGAGGGGGGTGGCTGCATATAGCAAGATCACTCACTCCAATTCCTTCATTTATGAATGAGGAGACAGTCCAGGGATCTGAAATGAAAGAAACCCAAAGCAATTCATTGTGATCAGCATGCAATTTAGGACCCAGCTGTCAACCCAGACCTTGTCTCATGTCACCACCTCTGCCCTTTGAGGTGGGCTTGGGTACACCAAAATATAATAAGAAATCATAATGCAAATTTTTCAGAAGTAGAAACTAGATTTTCTCCTTCACTCCTAGTGACCTCCCAGTCGTCTTAACTTCCTGTGTGATTCTGTCAAACATCCTGGGTAGGATATCCCAAGCACAGGGTTCTACACAGTGCTATCATCTGGCAGGTTAGAAAATTGAGAATCGTTTCCAGTCCCCAGAGCAGAACTTCTGAAACTTTCATATGCATGCAAGTCACTTGGAGATCTTGTTAAATGTGAATTCAGATTCCTGGGTCAGAAGCAAGCTCTGAGATTCTGCCTCACTAACAAAGCTACTAGGTTCCCGGTGATGTTGGTGGGTTTTGTGCACCGCACTTGGGGTAACAGGGAACTACAAGGGAGACACAGGCGGAGACATCAGCAGGAGTCAGTTATGGTGTTACAATGTATTGAAGGCCGGCTGTAGAATTTGGATTCTCTCTTGGAAGTAACAGTGGCAACAACTATACTTGATATCTTCAAACCGATGTTGTCTTCCCAAGTTTATTGGATGCTCCTAAGTCATTTCCACAGGGAAGCTTACTCAGCCTTCCGTGGGTGGGTCATCACATGCACAGCTTTGTTTAGAATGTGTTACCCTCCAAGTTAATACTGATCCACTCATCTGTCAAAGTCACATGAATCTAAACACTGAGGGACAGCTATGTCTTTTTCAGTATTGAATGCTCAAACTGAATGTACCTAACACCTTATACTGGGTCTGCCCCATGGTTTTTCTATAAACATTGGTCTATGTTATATTTGTTCTAGGAAAAAAGTTCTCAAACACTAGCCTGCATCAGTTAGCCGGAGGGCTTGTTATAGCACAGGATGATAGATCCCACCTGGGGTGGGGCCTAAGAGTTTGCATTTCTACTATCCTTCCAGGTAATGCAGTTGCTGCTGGCCTGGGAACCACACTTTGAGAACCACTGGTCTAGAGGAGACCTTCAATAACTTCCTGCCAAGGGATGTTAATAAATAAGGCTAAAAGTGTGGACTCTGAGCTATTTATCATTAAGCCTCAGAATACACATACATAAAGTGCAGATGATAGAAATATTACTTACCCCCAGGTTAATGTGAAGATTCCATGAGCTAATATAGATAAATAACTCAGTAATTGTAAATCGGTATTAATTAACATTACTAAAACCACTCACCTCACTCGCTAATGGAACAGAGAGACTAAAATCTTTTGCATAAAGCCTCAAGGTGGTTTGTTTGTTTTTAACAAATAGACTGGGCAAATGTGAGTTTAGCTCCTAATCTTTTAAATCTTTAGGAATAGTATATGATCCTCTTGTGTTTTATAACCATGGTTTTTATATTTTCTTAACCCATGAGAATACCAGCTGACCTTGGATTAGTATGGCTGTAATAAAAAAGACAGACAATAATAAAGGTTGGCAAGGATGTGGAGCATTGGAAATTTCATATGTTGCTGACGGTTATGTAAAACGGTGCAACCACTTTGGAAAATAGTCTGGTATTTCATCAAAAAGCTCAACATAGGATTACCATATGACCCAGCAACCCCACTCCTACGTTTATGTTATATAGAATTGCAAATATGGTCTCACAAAAACTTATATGAATGTTCATAGAAGTAATTCTTTGTAGCCAAAGAGCCCCATACATTTATGAATAGCTGAACAAAACATGGGATATACTCATGGAATATCATTTAGCCATAAAAAGGAACAAAGTCCTGATGCCTGCTACAACATAGATGAAACTGGAAAACTTTATGCTGAGTGAAAGAAGTTTGGAACAAAAAGCCACAGATTAATGGACTCTATGTATATGAAAAGGGTACCCACCAGCCATGTGTGTCCTGAGTTCTTTTCCAAAGAAAATGATGCTAAAAGTGTTTAAAAAAAATTTTGAAGCATTTATAAAATAAAATATAACATCTCCATACAAATCCCTAGAGATAGGAAGCAGACTGGGATTACCAGGGCTGGGGGAAGAGGCAAGGAAGAGTGAGTGATGTTAATAGTTTGGGTTTTAAGGAGGATGATGTAAGTGTTCTAGGACACTGCCAGTGCTGCTTTCCCCATCTTGGGGGCGCCCAGGCAGTCCATCGGATCCCGGTGATGGAGTATAACAGGAAGCAAAGCTCTGGGAAACAGTGTCTTCGTCCAGCTTCTAGACGAGTCAGTTTGAGGCCAAGTTAAGTAACTTATAAAGCGTGAACAAAACTAAAGCAGCAGAGAATTATCTTACACAGAAGACAAGAGAAACAATTAAGTGGGAAGGTATCAAAACAAGGTTTGATGGAAATCCTTGAAAACGTAAGCCAAGAAAGAGAAAACAGCTTGAACTCAACAAAGAAAAGCGATGAAATGACAATTATTAGACTAAAAATATTTAGAGACTGGAACTTAATGGAACAATTCTAGTCGGAAGTTAAGTTCTGGTTAAATGTTTACTTTATTGTCTGTATGACTTTTTACACATTGAACTTGTGCAAAATTTAAAAACCATTGAGTTGTATGCTTAACGGGATTGATTTTATAGTATTAAATTATAGTACAAAAATGATTTTAAGATCCTATAATCCAAGTTGAGCTCAGTGGTGCACGCCTGTCATCTCAGCAACTCAGGAGGTTGAGTCAGGAATTTCGCAAGTTCAAATTCAGCCTCAGCAACTTAGCGAGACCCTGTCTCTAAATAAAAAATAAAAAGGACTGGGGATGTGGCTCAGTGGTTAAGTGGCTAAGCACCCCTGGGTTCAATTCCTGGTACAAAAAAAAAAAAAAAAAACTGTAATCCTGCTTGATTACAATATTTTCATCTTATTTTCATCTTGCACTGCCCTTTAGGGTACCCACCAGCCACGTGTGTCCTGAGCTCTTTTCCAAAGAAAATGATGTTAAAAGTGATTTTAAAAATTTTAAAGAAGAATTTATAAAATAAAATATAACATCTCAATACACTTTTAAACTGAAGTGATTCTATTTTGGATATATTTAAATAAAATATAATATTAAAATGAGCTTGCCTTTTTATTTTTATTTTTTAAAATCTAGCTAGTAGAAATTCTAGATTTTGTACATGATTTGCACTATCTTTCTATTGGCAGCACTGCTTAAAATGTCCTCCCCAATAGATCAGGTGTCTTTAGAGAGACACCATGAAAAGTATGGGTGTCTGGGAGTGGTGAAGCTGAGACTGGTCTTTCCTTCACACAAGGGCTCTGTACCCGGGCTCCCTGAGCTCTGTCCCATTAGCATGACTCAACACATGTAAACAGGGCAATTCAATGGATGTTTCCAGTTTTTGTTCTTTGAGTAGAAGGCCACCTGCGAAAACAGAGCCTTGTTATCTCAAAGAGCAAGGTTCTGAGCCATTATTATTTTAGAAAGTACTTTTTGTGTCTCTTGCTAATGAACTACACAGCAAGTCATCTGAAAAAGAAATTTTTAAGGCATAATTTCTTTCCTCTTCTGAGTAAATTTTTTTCCAAGACTCAAGTCCCGCATCAAAATATCATTAACATTGACATGTATTTCTAGATACAGTGATTCATAAGAACTCTCCTAGCAGGGAAAATTATTTAAAAATGAGTCAAAGACAAAGATTTATTTCATAAGCAAAGTAGTTAGAGGTAATTTACTTAAATGGTTTAGAATGAAAAAAAATGTCTATTAGTAAGAAAATTAAGTAGGTTGGTTGCTTTTACAAAAATCGTAATATCTTTTGACTATAAAAACAGCAGATGTTATTCCGAACAATGTCAAAAACACCAATAAGTAAAGACAAGTAAATAGCCAACAGTCCTAATTCTTCTACCAGAGATAACTGTTGATGTATAGATGTTAAGCCTTCCAGAAAAAAAAAATAAAGGTTTTGATCAGTCAAAATTTTTCTGCATAAAGAAAATTGGCTCAATTTCTGTTGTTGACTCCTGGCCAACAAATGGAACATTTACTTTCATCCAATCAGAGCTAATTCTGTCAGCACTCTAAATTTTGAGAAGACACATCCAATTTTTATAGATTTGATTAGACAACATTCCTAGGTTACAACATTTTGCCTTTACCTCAGCTAAAACAAGGAAGCTATTTACAGTCTGCACAGAGATGATGTGGGTGGGCATGAATCTATACATTTTTCTTTTCTCCTCACCAACAAGTTTGTATAAAAATATTTACTGCTTTCCTATAGATTCATGTACATGGAGTAGTGTCCAAGTCATGAGCCAGGAAGATGGATTATTTGCTGGAGTTTTTATGGACCCGCATTCAAGTATTTCCCCAGCTGTGTTTACAGCTTTGGGTTTCTAAGCCTCTTGAGAAGTAATCAGATTTGATCATCTTAAATCCCAAAGTAAATTTTCTTTTCTGGAGATTACTCTACTTTCGAACACAGGTTAGTTTGGCCTATTGAAACATCTTCTAGTGCCGTGACATCCAAAAATGAAATCTGTGATTTTGCTCCAAGAAAGAGAAAGGAAAACCTGAAATATGACTTAGATTCTTCCTGCAAGAAGTAAGATCTCAAAATCTCTCTGTTCTTTTAAAAAAATTATTATATCCTGTCTTACTCTTTGCTTACTTCATTTTGTAACTTTGGTCTCTTCAAAATAGTGTAAACCCCTTTAGAGCCAAGATTCTCAGAAGATTTTTTTTTGTATTATAGTTTATTTTATAACTTTCTATAGTAACCGGCTCAGACACAGATGGCTTTATATGCTCAATATTTTGTTTCTTGATTAATGGGAAGTACATATGACATTCAAAAGTTTAAGAGATTGTAACATGGGTGATTTTAGCCGGGGGACTTTTATAAGTGACTATTTTGGAATTCATTAGTTTAAACCTCTGTATCTTCACAGCAAGCTACACTTAGAGCCAGAGTGTTTGCTAAGAGCTGAGGCTTTGCCTG
The DNA here is from genome assembly GCF_964194105.1 of Spermophilus citellus. Lineage (NCBI taxonomy): Eukaryota > Metazoa > Chordata > Mammalia > Rodentia > Sciuridae > Spermophilus > Spermophilus citellus. The sequence continues at coordinate 41,104,863 of NC_138189.1, read as the reverse complement.
TTAACAGTAAGAATCAATTCACCCATCTGTGCCTCAGTGTCCTCATGGAAATGACAAAGAACTAATTGACTAAATTAGCTAATTCATGCAAAATGAATGGCATAGCAACCAGCATATTTATCAGGTTTTAACAAATGTTAGCTGCTAGCACTCATCTTACTACAACCACTATTCTCTTGATTAATGAGCTCAGTTCTCCACTAACTGAAAAAAATGTTCTCTTTTTCCAGGCTGGGTCCTTAGAGAGCCATGGATATAGAGAAGTGAGGCAACAGGGAACATCTGCAGAGCTGGCCAGGTAAGCTAAACAACCAGACCATTTTGTGACACATTCAAGTACCCAGGAAATGGGATGAAAGCAACACAGGTGTCATGTGAAATGCTTAATTTGGTCCACATATGCTGACCTCCCACTGCCGTACACTGCTGCCCAGGGAACGGGACAGCAAGAGCAGAAATGAGATGCTGTGTCTGCCTTTGCAAATTTTCCGTCTCTTGTGAGCTTTGCAGTGTACAGTACAAAGGAATTATTTGTGACCGTGTAGGGAATATGTTTTCCTAGATTTCTAAGAAAAGTCTCAGGGGAAAAAAATAAAAAATGTGCTTCATTTTACACGGAAAACTAGAAAAATAAAGATACTAAGTTAAAATGCTCATGCCCCTGTAATAATCAGGTGTTGCTGTTTTACAAACTACTTCAAAACTCTGTGCCTTCAAATAACTGTCATTCATTATTTGGCACAATTCTGTGGGTGGGTGAGCTAAAGGTTTTGCCTGTGATCACCACAGAGGAAAGTCCAAGATGGCCTCACCCGTGTCTGGGAGTTGGTGTTGGCGGTTGGCTAGAGCCTCAGTTCTCTTCCTAAAATTACTCATTCACCTATAGGTTAGGATGAGCGTCTTTACAGTTTGGTAATCTCAAGGTCTCAAGAGGGCAGGAGTGGAAGATGCAAAGCTTCTGGAATTCCCACTGTCCCAACAGCAGCCCATGTAGTCAGAAGTCCCACCTTTAGTTGCGGAAAGACGCGTTGCATTGCCAAGGGGTGGACACAGTGTCAGTTAACCATCGCTGCACAACAAACCACCAGGTGCTACACTAAATCTCCCACACCCTACTTATTACCCTTTCCGTTGTGGCGTTTTCTCTTTAGTGACATGTGTAATTATCCCTCCAGGTTCTTTCTGCAGTTACCTAATTTGAAGTGTCATGACAAAACGAGGGTCAATAACTTAAGGAGAACTACATTTCTTTCTCACTCTCAGAGTTCAAAAGCAGACCCATGCATTTAGGAATAGCTCCAAAAGTCAACTTGGGATGAAAGGAAGAGGATACATGTCTCAGTAAAGAGAGGGAGCCAGATTCTGAGGCTGGGCCACACCCCTGGACTCTTCCCAGCACCTGGAGCTTCCTTTGAAGTGAAGGAAATTGCTCCACCACAAGGAGGCTGGAGGAGGAGGGATGGGAGCCTGGAATGTGGACCCAGCAAACATTCTGTCTGCATCCAGGAGAAGATGGACTCCCGAGCTGCAAACAGCGTGGGCTGACTAAAGGGATCTCCAGTTAGGGTTCTTGGCTTCTTGTGTTTTACTTCAATTTGACCCTGAAGAATTTCACAATTTAAACAACTCTAAAAATCTGAAATCTCTAGCCCAACAAGCAAGGGTCACTTTCCCAGGTGCCCCCTGTGGAGCCCCTCCCCTCCAGTGTGCACAAAGAAGAACCGCAGTCTGATACTCTTAGAAAACATGCCTGCCATGGCCTGCCTTGCTCTGCCTAGAAAGGTTAACACGAGGGTCACTTCATAAAAGCAAGTGTGGACAAGAAGGGGCAGAAGTGGAAAACCCAAAAGGACACCCACTTCCAGAGGGGTGTCAGATGCCTTCCTCAGCGCTCTGTCCAGGACAAAACACCGAGTCATGGGAGAGAAAGTCTCAGAATAAAGTATCAGAATCCCACAGTCAGAAATTCTTTCCTGAAGAATGTGAGGCTCAGGGTTACAAATGCAACCAAAAATTTCCCGGAACTGAATAAGGTGTCTGTCAGAGTCCCTTGAACCAGCCGAGTCATTTCTGTATGTTTTCATATATTTTCATAAATGCAGGTGCATGATCAATTCAAGCACAGGTACGTGAGTCCAGGCAGGCATGGGTGGTCTTTTCATTTGTTTACTTTCCCTTTTATCTTTTTATTTTCACTTTGATTTGGGAGTTCCTCTTGTCTTCCTCACATTTCAAGTCCCAACCCACCACCTACCCAGACCCATTTAATACTCTAGTGAGTATATTTCCTATTTCTGCCCACGGCTATATAATGGTATATGGACACATACAAGCACAGACACACTCATGTGCTTTCTGATCATTGTCTAGTTCACAAAAATAACGATAGAATATACATTTCCTCTGCGTGGTGCACCCTATCAGCAAGCAATACCTTCTGAAATTCTTCCTGTCAACCAGCAAATGCTAATTCATTCTTTCCAATGACCATATTGTTGTATCATATAGAATCTATTACTGGAGGTATTTTCTAGCTTTTACAAGCTGTTTGCAAAAAAAAAAAAAAAAAAAAAAAAAAAAAAAAAAGAAAGAAAGAAAGAAAGAAAAGAAAAAAACAACAACAAGCAAACAAAAACACCAACCAACCTTCCCCTGTATCTTGGTCACTTTGGATTTGGTTTCCTAGGTGTTGCCTATGCATATCCTTTGCTCATTTTTCTATTTTCTTTCTTGTTTCTCTTGTCAAATTATAGTGAATCATCGTATATTATTATCAAATTATTATTTATCGAGTATCACTGCTATTATCTGCAAAACAAGTTTAGTATACGTGCTGCCAAAGCAAACACATGTTATCTGAATTACATATATTTTATTCAAATCTGTTGTGGTCTATTGTATCTTATGTTATTTTTACAGAAAAAGCTATAATTTTTATAGTTGAACATAACTGTCTTTTCTCCCAGAGTTTTGATTAGGAAGATTTTTTTCTGCCTCCATATAGTACATATAATTTACTAGATTTCCTTGTAAGTGCTTTGCTTTACTTTATCTTTTTATATTTTTCACTCTTATATTTGTACTACATCATTGAATATGCGATAAAATTGGAATCTAAAAAGACACTACTAGAATACAATGGCTTTATAAAAGTTCTAGTTACTTCTAAGCAAGTCCCCTGCCCATCTCTAGTTATTTTTCCAAACTTACTTGTCTTTTTCTTTGGTATTTAATTTTTTTCTCTAACAGTTCAAGGTCACTTTATCCAATTACCAAAAGCAAATGAATAAACCAAAAACATATCTTGTCATTTTTAGTGAAACACACACACAATTTGAGGAACCTAATACTTTTATGACAACGAGTCTTCCCATCCAAGATTATGGTACCTCTTTCCGTTTCTTCATTTTCCCTTTTGCACATAAGGGGAATAAGTTATTGTTGTTAATTTCCTTCTTATTGCATCTATTTGTAAGCACTTCACAGGGATTTTTTTGGTTTTCATCATTTTAAATACATTTTTTTCTACCCCTAATTTCTAGAGTAGAGAAGGACTAATGACGTTTTTACTAGATTCCTTGGGTTTTCTAGGTTTACAATCATATCATCTGCAAATGTAAATAGTTTTACTTCTTCTTTTCCAATGTTTATTCCAGTTTTCAAGTTCATTGTCATAGTTTAATATTTTATTATTTTTAATACCCTTAGCCATTTTAATATCTGTTCTTTCTGCTTCCTGATCATTTATAATTTTGCTTTTTCCCCCTTTTTAAAAAGTTAAGCCTATTTACAGATATGTATACGTGTTTAGATGTTTTTATATAACAAAATTGTAAATTTATTCATATATTCTACTACATGTTCTGATTCCTGTTTCATTAATTTAAGCTTTTACCTTTATCGATCATTCTTATTTTTTTGATTTTTTAGGATGGGGATTTAGTTTAATTCTCATCTGAAGTTTTCCATAGGCAAGCATTTCAGTTATAGAATTTTTCAGAACGTTCACAGATTCCTAGAGAATGTTGCAAAGTTCTCTTTTTTATGATTTTTGAAATTATCAGTAATTTCTATATTTCCTCTTTGAGCTGAATGTTTTTGAAGTATTTAACTTTCAATTTATTTTTGTCAACTTTAAAATTTTTTTTTCTTACTTATGGAATTTTGATCACATAACATAAACTGAGGTCTTTACACTTTTCTTTGGTATTTAATTTGGCTTGTAAATTTGGAATTGCTGCATTTTCCTTATAGTCATGTACATGGTCAGTCTTTTTAAATGCTCTGTGGATATGTAGAAAATGATGCAAATTTTTGTAGCAGGAATATGGAAGTTTATTTATTTGTCATGTGTGGGAAGAAGCACGGCACATAGGTTAAAATAAAGATTTCAGACAGGGGGCATGGCACGTGCCTGCAATCTAACCTACCTGGGAGGCTGAAGCTGAAGGATTGTTTGAGCCTACAGGTTTGAGGCCAGCTTGAGCAGCTAGCAAAAGCCTCATCTTAAATAAACAAACAAAAAGTAAGGACTTCATAGAAAACGTTTACTTTCAAATCTTGACTTTATACATGACCTTGAGCACATCTGTAAATATATAAATAATAGTATCTGCCTCATGGGGTCATTGTGAGCATTAAATTATTTAATATTCGTAAGATGTTTAGAATAGGAATTAGCACATGGAAGGTACTATGTAATTACTAAATAAGTAAAAAGAATTAGTCAATTCCTTCTTTTTTTTTTCTTTCTCCAGAACATTCCAACACAGTCCAAAGAGATATATTGAGTCACTGAAATTTTTTTGGTGTGTTCAAGGATGGCTTGTAGATTAAAACATATTATTCTTATTTTTAATTACATTTTAAGTTGTTAAAATTATAAATTGTAAAATTTAGTTCTTCCTTATCTCTTTTTCTTAAAGTAGATTTTTCAATGCTCACCTAACTTCAATGAGTTTTTCTTATCTTCACTATGTATTTTCTTCCACTTGACCACCCTTTTGTTCTTCAGTAAATTCAGCCCCACTCTTCCTTGACTGAGAGATCTTCTGCCAAGTTGTACATAAGTAACCATTGTTGGTACACTTTAGATCTTTGAAAGCAGTTTGGGGAAGATAAGTTGTTCTGTGTCATCAGTCTGGAGTAGAGAAGTACTCCCAAGTATGTTAAGCGATCTGAGTTTGGCAGTCCATTCATTTTTACCATTTCCAGTGTCCTTCATTTCTTTATGTAGAGCTAGGTTTCTGTCTGATAGCATATTCCTTCTGCCTGAACTACTTCCCTGAACATTTCTTGTAACGCATGTTTGATGATAATGCTCTCAGTCCATGTCTGAAAAGGCCTTCATTTCCCTTCCTATTTGAAAGACTGTTTCACTGAGTGCAGAATTGGGGTTGACAGTTTTCCTCCCCTTCAATACTTCAAAGATGTTCTTACATGGTATTTTGACTTTGATAGTTTGACAAATCTGCTATTTTTGTTCCTCTGATTGCCATCTATCTTCTTTCTTCATGATTTTCTCTTCATTTTTGGTTTTCAACAGTTTAAATGTGATGTGTCTAAGAATATTGTTTTTCATGAGGTAGAGAGGCAGGGATTTATCCTGCATGGTATTCTCTCAGAATTGCAGTGAATTGGGTCAGGCATGGTGGTACACGCCTGTAATCCCAGTAGTTTGGGAGGCTAAGGCAGGAGGATCACAAGTTCAAAGCCAGCCTCAGCAATTTAATGAGGACCTAAGCAACTTAGCAAGACTCTGTCTTTAAATAAAAAATAAAAAAGGGTTGGGATGAGGCTCAGTGGTTAAGTGCCCCTGGGTTCAATACCCTGTAACGGAAAAGAAAAAAAAAAGTTCAGCCAATCAACAATGGATTTTGGCTTGATGTCTTCTGTTATGAGAAGAGCTTGTATGTGGATGTGACTTCCCCTTGTAATTGGGGCTCTTGAGTTTCTAAACTTAGCTTCAGAAACTCATTACTAGTTTTTTATAACTCCTTTTAATGCACATCTGTTCTCCTCTTTTTTTTTCCCTTTGGTACCAGGGATTGAACTCAGGGGTGCTCTGCCACTGAGCCACGTCCCCAGCCCTACTTTGTACTTTATTTAGAGACAGGGTCTCACTGAGTTGCTTAGCACCTTGTTGTTGCTAAGGCTGGCTTTGAACTTTCAATCCTCCTGCCTCAGCCTCCTGAGCCACTGGGATTACAGGTGTGCGCCACCGTGCCTGGCACATCTGTTCTCCTCTCATGCTCCGCTTCGGGTAAGCTAGTTTGCATGTTGGAATTTTCCTTAGATTTCAGGCTACTTGCTCCTACAGCCTCAGCTCTCTAATGGACCAAAGAAAAATTATGATTTTGTAGATTATCCTGCATGCTCCTTTTCCATCCTGCAACTCACCTTCCCTGAACTGCTTTCAAAGATCTAAAGTGTACCAACAATGGCTACTTTTGTACAGTGGTGTTAGTGAGGCTTTATCCAGCTTTTTACATCCTAAGAGGAAATACCTACTTAGCTTTTAAATTTAAAGATATTATTAAATTTATAAATCTAGCAGAAAATATAATCCTTTTTAAGGGAAATTTTACAACCTAGTTATGAAACCTCTTTAACATGTTTAACTGCACTATCAATTATGTGATATAAAGTTAATATATCTCAATATTTTACTAGTTTTCTTGGAAAAAAAAGACCCACAGAGTATGGAGCCCAGAAATAAACCCAAACATATTTGGTCAACTAATTTTCAACAGGGGCACCAAGAAGATAGATATGATGTAGAAAGAATATTTTCTTCAATAAATGGTGCTAGGAAAACCGAATATCCACGTGCAAAAAATAAATAAATAAATAAAATTGGCCTCTTAACTCATACTTACACAAAAGTCAGTTCAAAATTAATTATAGGCCTAATATAAGTTCTGAAACAATGACATACCTGAAAGAAAACAGAAGCTCTTTGACACTGGTCTTCGTGTATACATGATTTTTTTAATAGAATAACAAAAACACAGGCAACGAAAGCAAAAATAAACATAGGGAACAACATCAAACTAAAAAGCTTCTGCACAGCAAAGGAAAAAATGAACCAACTAAAAAGGGAGCTTGTGGATGGGGAGAAACATTTATGGTCCATGTGTCTGACAAGGGGTTAACATCCAAAACATGTAAGGGACTCACACAACACAATAGCAAAAACCAAACAAACAAATCTGACTTATTAAACGGACAAAGTACCTGAATAAACATTTCTCCAAATAAGACATAAAAATGGTCACAGGGTGCTTAACATCACCAATCATCAGGGAAAAGAATCAAAGCCACAATGAGAGGTCACCTCACACCTGTTAGATGGCTGTTACCAAAAAGACAAGGGATAAGAGTGTTGGCGAGGGTGCAGAGAGAAGGGAACTCTGCACCTTGTGAATGGGAAGGTAGATTGGTTCAACTGTTATGGAAAATATTATGGAGGCTCCTCAAGAAAAAAAAAGAAAGAAAGAAAAACAAAAGAAGAGAACTATCATATGACCCAGCTATCCTTTCCCTGGGGTTGTATCCAAAGAAAATGAAGTCATCACCTGATAAATTTATGTGATGTCCATGTTAATGGCAACTTTGTTCATGAAGTCACAGTATGGAAACAACCAAAGTATCCATTGCTTGATGAATGAATAAAGGAATTGTGGTATACACACACACAAACACACACACACACACACACACACACACACACACACACCCTGACATCCGCATCAACAAGAATGAAATTGGAGAACATTATGCTAAGTGAAATGTCAGAAAAAAGAAAAATACTGCATGATCTCATTTATATATGGAATCTTTAAAAAAATTGAATACATGAAAACTGAGTAGAATGAGTAACAGGTGTGAGTGAGGAGGAGCATGAAGAGACATAGATCAAGGAGTACAAAGTTATAGTTCTGTAGGATGAATGAGTCTAGGATTGTAATTAATAATAGTGTACTGTATACTGGAAATTTGCTGAGTATATTTTAGGTACTTGTACCACACATAAACTTAACTGTAATAATTCCTTCATGGTTTAATCAGCTTTTTTGCTGTTGTGAATAAAAGACCCAACCAGAACAACTGTAAAGGAGAAAAGGTTTATTGAAGGGCTCACGGTTTCAGAGGTCTCAGTCCATAGAAGGCAGGCTCCAGTCCTCAGGGCTCAAGGTGAGGCAGAACATCATGGCAGAAGAATGTGGCCGAGGAAAGCAGCTCACACCATCATTCAGAAACAGGGAGAGAAAGACTCCACTCTCCAGCTACAAATATATACCACAAAGCCACGCCCCCAATTCCCACCTCCTCCAGCTAACCCTACTACTTCAGTTACCACTCAATGCTGCAGCCCAGCTGCAGCAAAAACGGGGGGGGGGGGCGGGGGGGGGGGCGCAGGAACTTGTGTACATTGATACAGCAGGAGTGGGAGCCGTTTATTGTAGGACAGGAGGGGTATATATACATTCCACACAGCTCATCTTAATTAACATAAACTAGATACAGCAGTCAACCAATAAGGAATCTCCACACTTAATGGCTTGCTGGCGTTACTTCACAAACCACTCCCTCTGGCAAAATGCCAGGCACCATCCTGACTTGTTTACAGACCCTAACAACTCACTTAATCCCTGTCAGGGGACTAAATCACTGATTGGGTTAAGTCCTCACAACCCAATCCTTTCTCCTCTGAACCTTCTTGCATTGTCTCACATGTGAGCTTTTGGGGGACACCACATCTAAACCATAACACTTCACTATACATATGTATATCAAAACATTACTGTTGTGCACCTTAAACTTATACAAATTAAAATGATAATGTGCTGAAATTTATTTTTAAGTGTTCCAATCATCTATTGCAGTAGATTGTATTTTTCAAGTGAGTACCATACCACTCTTCCCATCCTTCACACTCTGTCAGGAGTCTGTGCCACTCCCCACCTAAAAGTAGAGTCTTTCTCCATCACTCTAAATCTGGTGGTCTTTGTGACTCCTTTGGTCACTAGAATATGGGAGAATTGATGCCATGCTCATTCTAGGTATGACACTTAGCTGACCTGGCAGCTTGTTCTCCATATACTAATGGGGACACTAAGTCTCACTGATTTTGTGATCTGGGTCTCCTGTATTCTCCCACAATTCTCTGAGGAGTGTGAAAACCACAGGGTTTGGAGAGAGGGATGTTGTTTTATCACTTTTTATATTCAACTCATCTTTTTGCTACTTTATTTGATTATAAATTATTTTCATATTCTTTCAACATTTCATAGATAATTCAATTGCCTTCCATTAATTTTGCATATCTCTGTCTTATCTAATCCCCTGCTCACAGCTTCAGGTTTATTCTAATGACATTCTAAGGTTACCTACTATAATTATACTTTTTAAAAATCAAGCTGTTATTATATTTCTAATAGTTTTTGTTTCTACAGGTAGGGCGAACGAGTCTAGAGATCTAATATACAACATTGGTGAGTTTTTATGCTCCAGGTACATTTATTTACTCATTTATTTATTTTTATTAGAGCTTTATAGTTGTACATAGTAGTTGAGTTCGTCCCGACAAACTCATACATGGCATGGAATTCGATTTGAGTTCATGATTTCCTCTTAGATGTTTGGTGTTTGATGTACACAGTTTTATGATCATTATATCTTCTTTATTAAAAAATGTCCTTTGTCCTGCCCAAATATCTTCTTTTTATTCTGTTGAATGATTTTATACTTAAATGCCGCAGTCTGGCTGGGCACAAAATCACAAGCCACTCAAGCAGGAACAAACTTTATTTCTGAACTCCACCAGCACACTCCACACACACTCCTGGGAAAAATGTCGAACGCCTCGCCACGCAGCTCCTCCGGGACACACTACTCCAACAGGAAATCCCTCCTCCGGAATTCCCTCCTACCGCACTCCCCAACCAAGGGGAACTCGGGAGAGCTCCAAAGTAGCAGGCCAAGGCAGACAGCAGGGGTCTAATCTCCAATTGAATGTGCATCTTAACATAACCATTATCATCTCAATGGCTTGCTGGTGTCACCTTTCAACCCAAAATGCCATGCGTCATTCCTACTTGGCTATGGCTCTCAGCATCTAAATACCATTTTTGCTGATGTTAATTTTATATTTCAGATATAAATATAAACCTCTTCATGTGCCTCTTTTCTTCTCGTTATTAAGTCTGTACCCTTATTTCACCGTATTAACAGCATGCAGTTAAATTGTGTGTTTCAGTGTAATAGGAAAGTCTCTGCTATTTCCTTATTCAAAAAATATTAATTGAACACTTACTTTGTTCTACATTCTAGTCTAGGCATTGGTGGGTCAAACAAAGACACCTGATCTCAAGAAATTGGGTGAGAGGAGGCCAGTGATAAACAATACCCATAACCAAGAAGCAGTTAACATGGTGTATTACAAGTGCTAACTGCTGAGGAGAAAAAGAAGAGTTGAGTAGGGTACACGGCACTAGCATATAAGAGGGTAGGTTGCAGTTATACATCGTTCATGACAGGCCCTGTTGAATAAAAGTGAAGGACAAAAGGGAGTAGCTACGTTGGCATCTAGAGAAGAGTAGTCCAGGCAGAAATAACAGGCATTACCAAGTCTTATGGTGGGGGTGTGTCTCACATGTGCAGGGAAGAGCAAGGAAGCAAGTGTGGCTGGAGTGGGGTGCAAGAGAAAGCAGTAGATTAAGACTGACAACCACCATTGGATTCAGCTTTAGCAATGTCACTGGTAACCTGGCTACAGATGCACAGTGCTGGAGGGAGGCAAGGCCTTGTTCTCTGGGGCACTACTACATGGTGAATGTGCGGCTGGCCCTCCGTAGCTGCAGGTTCTAAAGTCACAGATTCCATCAACTTCGAATTGAAAATGTTCAAAAAAAATTAAGTCTGTACCAACTATGTATGTTTTAGTCAGCTTTTTCACTGCCATGACTAAAAGACCTGAGAAGAACAATTGTAGAGGAAGAAAAGTATCTTCGGGGCTCCATTGCTCTGGGCTTGAGGTGAGGCAGAACACCATGGTGAAAAAGGGTGGGGGAGGGAAGCGGCTCACATGATGATCAGAAAGCAAAGAAACTAAGCTCAGCTCATCAAATGTGTACCCCAAAGTCATGTCCCCAGTGACCTACCTCCTCCAGCCACAGGAACCACTCAGTTAATTCCTATCAAGGGATTAATTCACTGATTGGGTAAATGCTCTCATAACCCAAACATTTCACCTCTGAATGTTCTTGCATTGTCTCACACATGAGATTTTTAGGGGAAGCTACATATCCAAACCATAACAATGTATGTACACACCTTTATGCCATTATTCCCTAAATACAGTATAACAACTATTTACATAGCATTTACTTTGTCCTAGGTATTATAAGTTAACTAGAGATGATTTAAAGTATAGAAGAGGATGTAGGTAGGTTATGTGCAAATACTTCAACATCTTATATAAGGGATTTGACATCATATAATGGATTTTGGTATCTGTAGGAGGTCCTGGAACCAAGCCTCCTTGGTTACCAAGGGACAACCGTACCTAATTTTATTTCTACTCTTTAATTTATTATTTATTTTATCTTATTTTTATATTTTTATTTTGATACAATGATTTCAGTGGTTTGACCATTATTTGAGTTTTCTCCAGATTCTAATCTCATCTATACACTTTCTGGCCACAAAAGGAGCAGGATTTTTAGCTTTCCCTATAAGCCCTGGGCACAGAGGAAAGAGGACTGGGTGTGTCTTTGAGCCAGTGTCTCCAACTGGGCAGGAAGCAGGTGCCCTTGTCAGGTAACTGAAAACAGCTTATGAAAGGGACCAAGGTGCAACACAAGGTGTAGGATAACCAAAGGGAGAATGCAGGACCCAATGATAGTTTGTGTCGGAGTGAGATGGGTGGAGCCAATATCAGGCAAGAGAGAAGAAACAAACTTACATCACAAACTTGACCTCTCCATTAATCTGGAAGGGGAATTCAGAGGCACATAAGGTAGCATGTCACTCCTGGAATCTGGTGCATGCATAGCAGCCTCTATTCCAGTTTCCTGCCCCAGCACCCTCTCTTCTTAGCCTATAACCTGCCATTCCCACCCAAAAGGCTAATTCCCAATCAAACATGAGCACAAATCCTTAGACGTGGGGGATTTACCTTCTAGTTCATTACATAAAAGACAATTTAGTCTGTCTCTCACTTTGGGCTGGTATCATAATTGATTTTTGGTTACAAGAAACAAATAAACGGAGCCTAAGTATATTCCAGACATCAGATATGACCTTGCATACCCTTTGAGGTCTAGTTAAAACTTGGCCTGACCCCCAATACCACCACCTAGGAAATTCAGAATCTTCACTACAGTTTCAGTGAGTTCCTGGGCTATTTCCTTTTCCTCCTTCCTGCCTCTATACTCCCACCTCAGCATGGGCTCTGCCAGTTCTGCTTCTTGTTCATCTAGCATTTAAGTTGAGAGGATTCACTGATTTTCCTTGAGCAGCCCCTTTACTTCAAGCATCTTGTAAGGATAAGGACTTTAAAGACATGTCACTTCTCATTTGGTCTCAGTTCTTCTTTCTTCAAACATCATCCAGTGCAGGAAGTACATACTCGTGATAAGAAGACAAATATAGAGTGCAGCTTTAGCTTCTAGTGTACATTTAGTGTGTCAGTGGGGAAAGAATAATATTTTTTTTCCTATGAAGGGTAGAACAAAGATCAGCAGCTTATCATCAACTTCAAATGGACTTAGGATCAATTGGGTAAATTATTCTCCATCAAATTCATGAAACCACAAGTAGATTTGGGCAGCTCCCCTTGTTTCTGCACCATTGCCATCGTTTTTGTCAGTGTGTCTGGCAATGTCAAGGCCAGGGCTGGCTCAGGGGCAGCCTTGACACTGTGACATGGCTGTGCTTCCCCTATTGGAAAAATGTCTTGTTTGATCGTTAAGAATTTTGTTGATCAGAGCATCATTTGATTTTAGCATTTTACAACTGGAAAGGACCTTTTTACAGAAAAAAAGTGACAAGTGATGAGTCCTCTCATTGTCTCTGCTAATTTTTTTGCCTGTTTTCCTTTTCTTTTTAGTCTCAAAAGCAGATTCAGAGCTTCATACGCACTGCCAGTGCTAAGGCACACTCAAAAAAGTAAGAAAGCTGTCAACTTTCTAGACCTTCAGGTTTAGCTGGCTTGGAAATAGAGCCAGATGATTTATCAGGGGTAGATCTGAAAGCCCTGTGGCCCAAGCACACTTCCACCCAACCTTTCCTCTTCCTCCTTCACTGGCCTTGGCTTTGAATTGCAGTCTGACAGCTCTTCCAGCCATTCTCACACCATAACCCAGGGTGCTCATACAGGTTATTTCCCCTAATCAAGTCATAGGTCTTTTATCTCCTGAAGGTGTCTGCTGCTCAAGGGACCTGGACTAATCCTAGGGTGGTGTCTGGATCACAGGCAGCCGGGCTCACTGGCTACCTTTGGCCCCAATCCCCATGACACTGTGGAGGGGAATGTCTCACAGTGCTTTGGGCAGGAGCATCGATAGACCCCAGTTTCCATGTCTTACTCTATCCCATCAGTAGAATTCTAAGGCTTGGTGATGAGGAGCCACTTCTGCTATTCTATGAAATCTCGTGTGATCTTCTCCAAGGGAGGACAACAATGCTCATGGGAGGTGGCAGCCAGTCAAGCAGGGGTGAAGAGCGCAGCCTATTTACAGATTCCACATAGTGGGAGGACTTGTAGGCACGGGTGTGAGAGACAGGCAGAAACAGTGGTACCCAGCTAGGAGAGACTGGCTTTCGTATGACTGTCGGTGGGGACCGGCCTGTCAGTGACCCTGGTCTTCGGTTCCTGGTTCCTCATTCCAGAGAAGATGCTACCTTGAGATGAGTTGAAGGCAAACCAGGAACCTCACAGACCTTCTCCCAACTTGGGGCTCCAAGGAGTTGGTGTGTGAAACTGAGATGAGGAGGGGACGTCCTTAGCATAACTTGCTGTCCTCTCTGCCAAAACCCCATGGCCACATGGTACTGAATAGTAAGGACCCCACCTGCTTGCTGCCACACTCATGTGTACTCACAACTGCTGTGAGTTGTGGGTGAACCGACGGAACGGTCTATGTTCAGGTGCAGCCTAATCACTCAGAAGGACTGGTCACCCTGGGGGTCAATCTGGGGGTGTGAGTACAGCTGGGGCGGAACTCGTCAGGGTTGTCCTTCCAGTCCACCTCCTAGGCAGACTAAGAGAAAGTGGTTGAGGGGGGGACTGTCCTATCTTAGGGGGAAGGCTGCATCCGGAAGAACCAGTCTGGTCACCCTGGACGATGGCTGGCACTGATACCGACAAAGGCTCAAATTAAGACATCACAAACAGGGAACTTGGAGATCTGGGGCCTGTACTATCTGTACTGGTTAATAACACTGCACCTAGCTCTTAACCCTCCATATGCTATCACTGGACCAAGCTGAATGGATTTCAATACAAAATACAAGCTGCTTCTCTGGTATTCTGATATCCCAGAAGGAACTAGCTTCTGCTCTCTCACCTATACTGTGGTCCCTTGACTGCAGTGAAAGTCAACACTAGTTGAGCTACTCAATAACGGGGGACTCCAGAGAAGGTACATTATAATAATACCCCACACTCTTATAATGGACTAAGGACAGTTGCAAGGAAAGTATTCATTACTTGGTGATAATGTAAGCTCTGGACTGGAAGTTCAGCTTCCATATTGGGAGGAGATAGCTACTTCTGGGCCCAGAGTTATCAGAAACAGACGGACAAGCCCTCCCTGAGTCCACACCCACTGCTCCATCTTGCTGTGGCTTAATGGCTACCAAGAGACCTAACCTTGTTTGCCTTGAGCACCTCACCATGGATTAGCACCTGTTTATTAGGGTTCTCCTTGGCAGTGAAGAATTCAGCTTTAAAAGGGCTGAGAAGAGAGGTCACTCCATCCAGTGTAATTGTCCAAATTAGAAAAGGAGTGTTTTCATGCCTCATGATTGGAGAAAAGTCAAATGAGCTTCCCTTTGCAGAGACGCTGTTGCTCAGAAGCTGACTGCGGGGCCATCTACCCACTAGTGGTGAGTGGTTTTCATGATTCTCTCTTTCCTCGATTCTTCCACTCAGGAGGACCGTGGAGATGGGCTCTCTGCTGTGTTTTCTGTCTTGGAGGCCCTGCCCTTTCTTGCATGGAAGTGAAAGTTCACTGGAAGGAATGCACTTCCCCACCAAGAAAGCTGGCTTCTCCTGAACGTCTCACCCCCACATGGTCCAGCAACGCAGTTCCTATCTTGCTTTTACCCTTTCCACTACATTCCCTTTGGGGACATTTCTTGTGTGTATGTGTCCTTAAGTCACTTTATGAATTTTCAACCCCCTTGGGAAAATGTTTGGAGACTTGTGCTTTTAAGCCTGAACAGAGTCCTCTACTTAACAGCATAAAGCCCAGAGGGTGTGTGGATGGTTGACATAAAAATATAGTAATTTGTTATTTTCTACTGAAGACTGAAGACTGA
Source organism: Spermophilus citellus (assembly GCF_964194105.1). Classification (NCBI taxonomy): domain Eukaryota; kingdom Metazoa; phylum Chordata; class Mammalia; order Rodentia; family Sciuridae; genus Spermophilus; species Spermophilus citellus. The sequence goes on along the minus strand of NC_138189.1, from coordinate 41,089,314 downwards.
AGATATAAAAGTAGAATGAAAAGGGATGGGGATTATAATAATGCTTTTAAACTTTTAATGCTTCAGGTGTGCATCTTTTAAAAAAAGGTCTACTGAGATGCCAACTCTACCTTAAAGGACTTTAAATTCATCTCAGTATTCAGTTGTTACTGTCATCGCACAGCCCAGAAATTTTTCAAAGCCTTGTCAAGGAGCCAGCCAACCCTGACTGTGGACATGAAAATAGAAACTAAATTTATGAACTGGTCTCTAACATTAGAGAACCTGCCTCTAACATTAGTGTGAACCATGATACCCTAAAAAGTTTAGATCTTTTGGGGTGATGAACTTCCAAAACCAGAAGAAGGTAGAGGTCCTTCTTTTCATGAGCCTTCTTCTCTGTGTGGCCCTACATGACTAAGGGTCAAGGCAAGACTGTTTGGGAACCTGGGAAGATGGCTGGATCTACCACCTAGCAGCCTGTGCTCAAACGTTAGCTCTGCCATTGACTTGGTGGGTGATCTCAGGCAAGTGCTTTTTAACAATTTGGAGTCTTGAAATTAGAAGAAGCAAGCTGGTCCCCTATCTCCTGTAACTGCATCTGCAACCTTCCTCTGTCATGATAATCTCCACCTTGCATTTCATTTGTCTATAAATTTCTTGACTATGAAATAAATTCCTTAAAGTCAAATTCTTTTTATCCTTGACACCAACTAGCATATTGGAGGCAACTCATACATTTGTTGTTTAAGTGAGTGAATGTGTGAATAATATTGGGATTATTGTGTGTAATTGTGAAAATTAAATGTAATAGCTCCCATCCCAAAACATATGGATCCTGATTCCTGAGAAAAGACTCAGGATTTAATGTAACAATGTGTATTTTCTTTGGTATTCATCTTTAGTTCTTTATTATTTATGTGTTTGTCTTTTTTATTTATTGTGGTACTGGAATTAAACCCAGGGTCTCTTGCATGCTAGGCAAGCACTTTACCAGGGAGCTACATCCCCAGCCTTCCATCTCTAGTCCTTTGAACTGAAATTTGTTGAAGTCCTCCAATGTCCCTTCCAGGTATTGAACTAAGCCCAAGATGACAGAAGAAGTTATTCTCCTTACTTTGCAGTCGAGAGAGGAGAAAGTATTTAAAAAACTAGAAGCAGTCAAATAATTGCTCAAGTGGAGTTTGTCGGGAGCACAGAACAGGCACCAATATCTGCGAGGGGAAGTCAGGCAGGGTTCCACAGAGGAGAGGGCAGCAGAGCCAAGCTCTGAGATGGAGCAGGAGTTGCACAGACTGTACTCCTAACAGCCGGGAGAGAGCCTCACGTCTGTCTGGAACCAGCCAGACATGAGGACAAGTCAGTGTACCTCTCAGAGAGCCAACTTCTTCTTCTGTTAATAACACAGTCCATGGGATTTCTGCCAAGACCAGTAAGGTAAGAGGCAAAGTGCATGATGACTATCCAGGCAATGATAAATGAACGCTGTCACCATGGTGCTGTATGGGAAGGAGCCTAGAAGAGACAGCCTGGTTGTTATGGGAGCCACAATCAGGTTTTATTTATTTTTTTTTTTAAGAGAGAGAGAGAGAAATTTTAATATTTATTTCTTTTTAGTTTTCGGCGGACAACATCTTTGTTTGTATGTGGTGCTGAGGATCGAACCCGGGCCGCACGCATGCCAGGCGAGCGCGCTACCGCATGAGCCACATCCCCAGCCCTACACAATCAGGTTTTAGAGGCAGCCCAGGGGAACCCCAATGAACATCGCCCCTCTTTTCCATCTGGGTTGAGGAAAATTTAGAAGGGTGATTATAGAGGCCAAAATATCACCTTCAAATTGCTAATGGTTAAATTAGAGAATCAGCATGGAACAAGGAAGCAGAGCTAGACGGCTCCCAACTGGGCAGCTCTGGCAAGGCAGCTTCCCAACAGGAAAGACTCAGCCCCTGGAGCAACAGGGGAAAACTCAGGAGCACTCCCCAGACAGAAAGAGGAGGAGCAAAACCAAGCTTGCCCAGTTGCTTTTTCCCGTGTTACCAGTCAGGGACTCCTGGGGCAGAGTGAGCAAAGGGTGGAGCAGGCAGTATGCTTAGCAAACAGTTTCCCTGTGGCAATGGGGACTTGGCAATGGGGACAGGGGAATGCTTCAGCGGATGTGGTGTTCCTAGGGCAAGGGGGCTGCTATTCTGGGCATGGAAAGGATTAGGACATGTGGATGAGGTTGATTGGCATCCAGGGCCCATACCTTGAGGAGCCATGCATGGAGAAGAGGCAAAAGACTGAGAGTAAGTGACTACTGAGAGAGAGGGAAGAGGGACTGACCAGGAATATACCTGGGTAGATTGCCAAGGGGAGTGACAAGTGTGTCTGCCACTGCATAGCATCAATATATGGTGGCGGGCTGGGGTTGTGGCTCAGTGGTAGAGCACTTACCTAGCATGTGTGAGGCACTGGGTTCAACTCTCAGCACTGAATATAAATAAATAAAATAAAGTCCATTGACAACTAAAAAAATAAAAATAAAAAAATATGGTGGCACTGATCCCCATGCTTCTAAGATAAGAAAAGGCTAATGACATGGTTTTGCCAAGTCCTTAGGAAGGATAGGATGTGGCAAGGAATTGAGATCTGAACATGGCAAGGAAGATGGGGGCTTGGTAGCCTCCATGGATCCAAGATCCACCAGCATAGTTAATGCAGAGGAGAAGGTAAAATTTTAATATGGGAATGAAAAATTCAACTGGGTCAGAGGACACAGAAGAGAAGTGCATTCTCTTATTTCTTTGTTTTTGAGATGGTAGACTTGGGGGTAACAAGATCTAAGGGGTAAGTCTGTGAATGGGTGGCTCAAGAAGAATTAAGTTAATTTATAGTTGGGGAGATTAAGGATGTTTAAGGGGTTATCTATAAGGATATGGAAGTTCTGAGGCTGAGGCTTAGGTCAAAGTTAATAGAGAAGGGACATTTTATTTCTTTACATGTGGAATCGGGTCAATTGAAGTAGTCATGTGTGAAACAAGACACGACAAGCTTCAAAATATCAACCACCACCACCAAAAAAGCTGCTTGAGAATATTTCACCTGGTTTATAGCAGGAAGGAGATCATACAGACAAAAAGACTTTTACAGCTGTCACAAAATAGAGGTCTAATGATGATTACAGAGACAGTAACGAAGAAGACTTTTTTTCCCCTCTACTACAGAAGAGTGTGCTGGCCACATATCTGCAAGGTCAACATTCACAAATGTATGCCATCTCCAATAAATGAATGAATTCTCATTTTCCCGAGAGATTCCTTGTCCCCACAAGAGCACATGAACCAGACAATAGACCCCTCCTAAGTTATGGACCCAGAGGTACTCTAGGGGCACATGTGCAAATCAGGCAACACATGCACTGTGAGTTTGTGAGAGAAACGGAATATGTTCCATTGCCATACAACCAGATGGCACCTACATCAGCTGATATTTATGATTACTACTATTATTTCCCATAATTGCCCTTCTGAGATGTGCTCATTTGCATCATGCTAAGCACTTGTAATTAGCCAATGAAAGATTTGGAGCTGAGCTGGTTCAAAATTGAGGCCTATGTGATACAATGTATATGTAGCAATTTCATCTCATAATGTTGAATATCTCCAGAAATTATGTAACTGAGGCTTTTTCTAGAGATGGCTTCTATTAAAATCAGATGAAATATGTTCATTTTTGTTGGGGCATTCAGTCATCTTAGCTCTACAAATAGGCTGGGGCCTGGGGAGGAAGCAAAACAGAGGCTACATAATTCTCCCAAATCACGAGGTATGGTCTTAGCAGTAGGTTCATTGCCAGGAGGAATCCTTGACAGTGCCGATGCTCATTGTGGGAATCTAGAAGTAAAGAGCTTTGAAATCAGCCCTCCTCCTCCCCTTCCATTTCCCTGTCAAGATGCATAAAGGCATTCAAACTAACCCAAAAGCCCAAGAGAGCTGGCTGGTTAAGTAGGACGGCCCAACCTTGAGTTCAGAGAGCTTTCTAATGCTTCCCACCTGCCTCTCTGAAGTACACTGCTTCCAAGATACAGAGGCAGCAAAGACAGAGAAGACCATGGGGTAGCAGAAATGGAAACTCATGGACGTTGGCGCAACCCTGAAAACACCATCGTTCTTAAGAAACCACCCCAAGATCAATCTACCCTTCTTTTCCTTTCTTCCTTCTCCCTCCTTCCTGAGAAAAGCAGCCTAGAGTAATATAAAGACATGAGAAACTCCACAGTCAAGGCTCTTGATAATCTGGTCCCATCTCACCTGTCCAAGTTCAGTGCCCTGGATCCTTTTGGCCCAGCAGCCTCTCACCTTTCTTTCCTCCCCACCACGCACACGCTCTGCCAGCACACATAGCCTGGATCATTCCAGCCCCCCACTTGAACACTGCGACTCTGCCTGCAGTCCTTTGTGATCTCTGCTTTCTCCACATCCTCCAAGTTCCTGCTCATGGACCAGCAATATGGCACCAGCAACAACAATGCCTTCCCTTCTGGCTTATCCCTCCCACTTACTGTCAAACTAGGGGTAGTAAATGGCTTGATCTTAGGGGTCAATATCAACTGCTACTGCACCTGGAAATGCAGCTGGAAAGTTCAGAGCTAACCTCTGAGATCCAGAGCACCTTGGCAATGAGAGCAGCAGGGGAGGAGGGAATGAAGCAGTGTGTGTCTACAGTCTGCCAGCCCTGGGCTAAACCATTCAGCCTGGTAATGTTGATAATGGAATTTAGTTTAACGTTGTCTTGTATTATTCAACTGGATGCAGTCTAGTGATCTTGTGGCAGTTCTGACAAAATTTTCAAATTTTAAAGACGCTGCTAAAATTATAGAGCGAAATGACCATAAAAGATGTCCTAGAGAGTTACAACTGGTCATCCGCTAGTGATCCTTCAAACTGGGTTTACTTCTTAGGGTTGGTTTGATAGGCCATAAAAAAGATGATTTCGATAGGCACAGTGGCACACGTCTGTAATCCCAGCGGCTTGCGAGGTTTAGGCAGGAGGATCGAGAGTTCAAAGCCAGCCTCAGTAACAGGGAGGCACTTAGCAATTCAGTGAGACTCTGTTTCTAAATAAAATACAAAAGAGGGCTGGGGGTGGAGGAGCAGGGGATGTGGCTCAGTGGTTGAGTGCCCCTTGAGTTTAATCCCTGGTACCAAGAAAAAAAGATTTCAATAATGCTCCCAGGAATGATAATGGTGTTTCTCAAATATAAGTATACACATGCATATGTGTCCTATACAGACACACTCAATGTATAAAGCAGATTACTGATTTAGTTGTAACTGCATTGCAACTGCAGACTTTCTTCCTAGAAAAGACACTCCCAGGCCTACTTCTACAAGACATCTCTTTCTGGATAGGTCAGAGGCTGAAGGAGGGAGGGTCCAGACCTTGTCCAGTGTACATCCAACCAGAACCTTCCCCTCTTTCTTTCCAGCGGTTAATAAGGACCTGGTTATAAACTACTCCGGCCCTGCCTCTTGCTGAATAAGCCATCTAGAAGCAAATTCTCAGCTTATCCAGGCCTCGGTTTCCCTAACTACGGAACGTAGGTAGCACTAGGACCTGATCTAGGCGGTCAGCCGAGCAAAGTGCTTGGAACAAAAGTGAACTTGGCAAACACTTACTCAATGTTAGCTTTTGTGATTATTATTTTCACCTTTCCCCCAGTACTTTAGAAATATAACTACTGAGATTATTCTATTAGATGGCTAATGTGTGAAGCAGCCCAGTGTTTTCTCTTCCTTTAGACACTACCTGGGAGCTCCACTCTAAGTTTAATGCTTATTCTCCGTTTTCATTCTTTTTTCCCTTCCTTTCTTTCCTCAGACCATACATGCAGACAGCTAGGGTTTGGTATACAGTAAGTAAAGCCCCACAGTATTGAGTCCTTTCTGTGAAGTTTTATGCACTGTCGCCTCCTAAAAATTCACTTCCCCTGCTCCCTGCGGCCAGTGCTGTGAACGTAAGCCTGATATCCAGTTCCCAGGTCAGATCCCAACCTTCTGAAAAGCCCCAGTGTGACCCACACCACACTGGCTGCTGGAGGCCTGTCCTTCTAGATGATTCAGCAGGTGGACAGCTCGCCCACCCCTCCCTCTGTTCCCAGGGACTCCAGGTCACTGGAAAGACCAAGTCTTTGTTTTGGTGGCCTGATACTTTTCCCTTTTTAAAAGATCTGCAAGCAAAACAATTTCTCTGCCTCAGTCTTTTTCTTGGTTGTTTTTATTTGCATATTAAAGGCACAGCCACAACTAACCTTAGTTTCTAATAAAGTCATGAATAACTTCTTTGGTTTGTTGTTGTTGTTTAATTTTTTTTTTTTAGTTGTGGATGGACACAATACCTTTGTTTTAATTATTTATTTTTATGTGGTGCTGGTGATGGAACCCAGTGCATCACAAGTGCTTGGCCAGCACTCTACCACTGAGTTACAACCCCAGCCCCTGTCTGTTTTTTCAGCTTCCAATTCCCCTCAACAGGCACCAAGCTCCCAGGTGGAGAAGGAATTTAGGCCTGTCTGGGGAGGTGGGGAGCCAGTTCCCTGCAGGTGAAGAGCCTAGGGTGCATCACACGTCCTGTGCCCTCCCCAGCATTTCTCTTCCTCGTGCACCCCTCCCCCACTGCTTTATCAGCTGTTGAATGACTGGCTGCAGCCAAGGTGGAAACCCAGGAATGGCATCAAAACTCCTTTTCCTAACCCCTTCCCAGGTTTCCTTCTTCTTTCACTCCTCCCCAGGTAAAATGCCAACCAACCCCCCAAACCTCTAGGTAGTACACTATTAAACACGTGGATGCAAAGCATTTTCAAGATCAGGAGGAGGGGTAAAATCTCTCTGGGCAAGCAGACCGTCCTCCAGGGAGGCTGAGTCCCCAGGTCCCCCCAGGCAGCACGTTCCTGAGAGTAAATAAATTGTGCGGGGATGCTAGATGCCTTCATAGACATGGGCCATGATGCAATAGGATGATAGGAATTGTTTACAGTCCTCTTCAGATGCCAGAGGGCTTAACAGCGGGGATTCCTCCTGGCTGCTGCTCAGGTGCCAGCTGAGTCAAGCATTAGCCTCCCTTTCCTGTTGGAAAGGCTGAAGCAGCAGTGACTTGCCCAGGGTCACACACAGCTTGGGACCGAAATAACTCTGACTCCTCCTTCCTGGCTCTAGCAGCAGACAACATCGCCTTATTACTGCGCTGTCATTCAAATCTGAATCATTTCAAAAGCTCCTAATTGCAGGCTTACAGTGAACTGTAACCGCCGTGTGACTGTAACTACCCAGCAAGCCCAAATAGGAATGACTGAAGTTTTACAGATTCCCCCAAAATGGAATTGAAGTGCTTGAGGTGAGGGGGGGGGGGCATGGCTTAGAGAAAAAGTGTTTGGAAATGACTTTAGAACTGCTGACAATGATCAGATTTAGATTTTTAAGCAATGAATTTGAAATGTCACCTCCACTTTGTCTTGATATTGGAACAGAGAATCACTCAGGATTTAAATAGATGCCATTCCAAAAGGCTTTGGGGGCTCAACCTCAGATATTTCTAAGGAGTCTATATCCTTTCTCTTTCTTTTTTTAAATCACTGTCTCGTTTCAGTATTTAACCCATTTTGTCCCAGCATCCCAGGTGTGGAACACCCGTAAAAACTTAAATTAAACCACAAATATACCACTTATCATAACTTCAAAATAACTATTGTTTGCAGAGTTGAAAACTTGGGACTTAATGGGTTAAACTTCCCTTTTAACTTCTATGTTGGCTGCTGTGGGGAGTGAAGAGGGCTTGGGGAAAAAAAAATCAGGCGTCTAAGTTCATATCTGTACACGGGGTTGGACACGTGCTGTGCTCAGGAAAGAAAGTAAATTCCATCTGGCAAATTGCTCTAACTGATTCATTTGTCCTCTAAGAGACGCCACCTACTTGCTTGCAGGTATTCAGGTAAATGATAGGTGGGCGGGACCTACTGAATGTCTCCATGCTAAGGTCTCAGCAATGCTTTATCTGTCCTGGCTCCTGTGATGTCACACGTTTCCTGCTCTGGACCAACCAATGCCCTCCTCCTTCCTCCAGGCACCTGTACACTGAAGTTGAGGCTGGTCAGAACTCAGGCAGCCCAAGAAGCTTCGCGAGGTTCAGCCACAAGGGGTGGGAGCTGCCTGGTGACTGCTATTTTGAGAGCCCCAAACATTTGAAAAGGTGAGCTGAAACTCCATTTTTTTTTTTTTTTCTCTTTGGTGTTTAGACCACTGGCATGGAAGGGAACTAAATGGGGAATTTGAATAAAAGCCGAATGCCTTAGCCCTGGGTAAAGTTCTTTTGAGAGGAGAGGAAACCTTGTCCTTGACATTCTGGTTGCAGAGTATACTTCTTTCAGGTCAGGTATTCAATCCTTTTTGTTTCTCCTAATCATTAATCCAGCCTCTGCTTGTCTGCGAAGCTGATCTGATTTTTTTTTTTAAAACCCCAGAAAGGAGTGGAGTAGAGACTTTTTGTTGAAACTTAGCACAAAGGCGCAGACCTGTTCATCCCGTTTAATGGAGGTTGGAAGGCCCCAGGGCTGAAAAAGTTCAGTTGCTTCTTTTTCGCTTGGCTTTGCCTAGCTTTCTGTGTTCATCTCAGAGACAATTGAGACCTAAATCTGTGCAACATGTTCCTCAGACACCTGCTTGTACCTGAATTCTGGTGACCAACTCAAAAGGCACCGTCCCTCCCATTTTCCTCCCTTTCTTCTCAGAAAAGATCTTCTGGATTCTTTGCTCTTTGTAGAACGAGTGCTTTTTACAAAAATACTGTGCTATCTAGATCAGAATCTTTACCTTCAGACTCAGATTGGCTGTCTGTTGACCTTTGGTTAAAATAAAGATTATCCCTTCAAGGCCACAAAGATGAAACAGCTTCCGTTCTAATTTTTAATTTGGGGGAATACTTTTGCTTTTTCTCTTTTTCTTTTAATAGGAAATATATAGAGGAGATTTGTTCTACCAGGGCCTGACTTGTTCAAAGTAATTGTATCACTAGGACCCATTTTTGTTTTCTTCCTCCTAATCACATGGCCTAGACTCCTTTTGCTCTGGACAGCCCTCGACAACTCCACACTGTTGTTAGTGAAAGCCAAGAAACCATCTCCAAACCCAGCCCCCTACTGGGGTGAGCTGGGAAACCTGGGGAATGAAATAACCTGTGAAGCTCTTCATTCCGGATTTATTCACGGGCCGTTTTTCTGAAATTTAAGTTAACAAGTAGGCTTGCAAAGGGGAAAAATCTATTAGGAATTATACTACCTACTATTTATCCACCCAGAAATTTGAATTACATGTAAATTTTCCAAGAGTATGAATTGGAACAAGTTAAGAAATCTTCATCTTAGGCAGACAGTTGCTTCTTACCACTAAGAATCTGCCCCGCTCTTGTTGCCAATTTCTCTCCTACTCCTAGAAGCTCACATTTTTTTTTGTTTTTTATTTATTTTTATTTTTTAATGTTTTAGTTGTAGATGGACATAATAACTTTATTTATTTATTTGTATATGGTGCTGAGAATCGAACCCAGTGCCTCACACGTGCTAGGCAAGTGCTCTGCCACTGAGCCACAACTCCAGCCTCTCAGATTGCTTTTTTTCACTGACCTCTGGGCCTTGAACTTGTGGTTGGGTGGAGACTGCTGCTTGTACCTTAATAATGTTCTTACTTGATTCAGAGCTTTGTCAGTAGAGAGAAAAAGATCTGAATCTTGTATCTTTTGGTTAAAAATGTGTCTTGAAAGTCCTGAATCTCTCCACAACCTTGTATTCCCTCTGGTTTACCATGGTTGATTAGTTCTTTTCACAATAGTTAACTTATGATTAAACACATAATCTCATCACTCTATGTCAGCATCTCTGGCTACTAAAGATCAAAGCCATGGACCTTATGCCCCCGTAGGAGAAAGGGAAAAAATGAGAGACTGAAATTCACAGTCAGAACATCTACAATGTAGCTGGTTTGTTGGAAAACTCATACCTGAGCTCTGTCCAAATCTCCTATATTAACTCCACCTGTTAGATCAAGGGACATAAAGCCTGATGGAAAAATCTCTTCCCCTGATAACACTGAGCAAATTACTTCTCTGACCTTCAGTTTCTTCCTCAATAAGACAAGAGAGAATAAGCCCTTGTATATACTGTAGTCAGGGGAAGTAAAGAAGGTAACTAAAATATGAGAAGCTTAGAGCAACCAGTGCTTGGGGTTGAGCCAGTGCCAAATAAAGGCGGGTCCATCTTTCCTGAAGGAACTCTCCTGAGTGTGTGGAGATGGTCCAGGCTACTGCGCTAAAAGATCTCCTGTGGTTGCAATTGTTAGGAACCCTGGTGGTTCTTGTCATTGTCATTAATTGGAAGTAGTTAACTCCAATGTGAATAGTTTGGAGAAATAAACCAGGTAGAGGTGAGTACCTACAGGATGTCCTGAAAGGAGCCAGGCACCAGTGTCTCCCAGTCTCCTAGGTAAAGCTTTGGGGAAGTTAGTTACTCCTTCCTTTCCCCACCTCACAGCTCTCACAACAGACACACAAAATATGGGCTCCCTACAGGCCTTCAGGGGGAAATGTGCCGCTGCCATTTGCTGTAATCTGACTTGGCAGGGAGCCCTGTTTGCTTTCAATTGTGCTATCTCCAGCTTGGACTGGGCACTTGATCGCCTCCAATCTTGCAGATAAACACCCTTTACCCGGCCTGCATGAGCCGATGGCAGCCAGAGAGGACAGACAGCAGGGCTGAAGCCTGCACTGTATTGTGTAACGGAGGTTCCAGGGTCCATTGGATCTAGGTGCCCCCTTAGTGGAATATCCTGGGACTTTCAGTGACCTTGAGTTGTTGCATAGGAACAGGGGTGTTCTCAGGGCCCTGGGAGTTTCTCCTGGTCTCACCCTATCAGAAAGAATAACACAGGTTTCCATCTTTCAAGAGCCAGGGGGTAGTGGACCAAGGACAGTGGCTTCTAATCTTGAATGTACTTCTATCTTGCTCAGGAGACTCTGGGGAAGAACCTTGACTTCCCTGACCATCAGTTTCCTTGTCTACATCTTTCCCCAAAAAAGGATGCCAAGATGAGGTACTTCACAGCCCTGTTGGTCCTTACAACAGATGCCAGGTGGGCTTCCCATCTAGGCAAGTGGGTCAGACTGACTGGAGCTGGGGGGCAATGCCTGGCTAGGAAATAGGAATCGTATTCATCCAAATTCTAGGTGGAGAAACGTTTCTGCTCTAGAACAATGACCTGGTATGTGGCATCAGATCACCTGGGCTCAAAACCCAGTCCCACCACGTGCTGCCTGTGTGCTCTGGGACAGGTTAGGTGCTGGGGATCCAACCAGGGCCACCTGCTCATGATAGACAATTGCTCTACACTGAGCTACCATCCCCAGCTAGAACAAGTTCACTAACCTGTTTATCTCAGCAGCAAAATAGGGTTATTGCAAAGATGAAATGAATTGCAATATGTAAACGGTACCTGATGGAAGGTTAACTCTTACATGCATTATTTTCTTGAAAGCATGGCTTAGTGGTGGAATCAGATTTGGGTTCAAGATTCAGTTCTGCCATGTAATTACTAGCCTCCATGTGGTACTCAATATCTCTGCCTCAGTTTGATCATTTGGTAAATTAAATGTTTAGCAAATTCAAGGCTGTTGTGACAAACAATTAAAAGAGTTACATGTGCAGTGCTTGGCATATAAATGCTTGGTCAGTGTTAACTATTGTTATGTTATTACAGAAAGAATGTCACATTGGCTACAATAACAATCTTCTTAATCAAGCTGAAGTCTGGATATAATGATGGAAATTCTAATAAATTGAGGGCTGAAGACTGAAAAAAAAAAAAAAAGGATTTCTCCCAAAGGCTTAGAAGGAAAACCTGTTAACAGAGATTATCTTCTTTACCTGGGCTCTCTAGGGTAGAATAGCTGCCAGCTACAGAGTTGGGCTTTTGCAGACCGGCAGACAGTAGGATCTGTGATGTGAGACACGGTGATCATCAGCTGCCGCTGCCATGATTCTCAGCTTCACACCTCCCAGAGCCTCTTCGACCTGACCTTGACCATGATATGCTTTTTGTATTTGAATTCCTCACTTAAGATGGGAAAAATAAGGTCTGCTAGGACTTTGGCCACCGTAAGAATGCCATCCGTAAGATGCTTCCAGGAGAGGACAAGTCAGGGAGGCTCTCAAATGTGGTTCCTCACTGCCTCGGTATCCCTGGACTTCCTGGTAACTATGGAACTATTCTTGCTATTTATGCTCTGGCATTACATAGACTCACTTTTACGTGGGTGGCACATTTATTGTCCTCTGACACTACCTCCAAACTATCAACGGCCTTTCAAAACTATTTGGAGGGCAGACAGTGTGTCACTCTTTGTGGGTTAATGAAATTTAACCATCTACTGTCCCCAAAGAATGAGGTTTGCCATGAAAACCATGAAAGTTTCTAAGTACAGAAAACTGCACTGAGCTCAAATCAGGAACAGAAAGTGGTTGCTGACTCTGGTAAACTTCCGACATCGGTTATTTCCTCCTATCTCATTCTGTGTGGCACAAGGACACCACAGTGACCTATTGGTTAGTTAAACAGAGCCAACTTCAGATCAGCATGAGGAAGACCTTTCTATGAATTAAGTTGACCAAAGTATAGCAGGTTGCTTGTCGCCGAAAGTGATAATTTCATGGTATATGCAGTGTTTGCTATGTGTTTGCCAGGTAGAGGGATGGGCATAAGGACAGCTAGATGGATGGCTGGATAGATGGATGGATGGATGGATGGATGGATGGATGGATGGATGGATGGATGACAAAGAATATTTGTGTTTCTTCAGCACACATACACTCACCCATAAAATGAGGGATCTATTAGGAATCTAACAAAATTATTTCAAGGATTAAATAAGAAGATACATGCCATGTACCTAGCACAGTATCTTGCATGCAATAAACTGCCCATTGAAAGTAACAATTATTATCTTAATTTATATTATATTCTAAAAAGGAATTCCTTACACTACACGTGTGAAGAGGGTAAATGAGATGATATGTGAACTTGAGATGTGCAGTTTCTATGACAGCCCCTTCATTCCTGTTCTGTCTCCCTGTGCTTTGTCCTGTACCTTTCTGAAAGAAGGTTTTCTTCCTGTCCCTTAAGCCATGTTCCTTGACATGGTGGGTTGACTAGTATACTTCCTATGGTGGCAACAGGTTCTATCCCAAATAACAGTCCTTATTCCTCCTCCTCCTCCTCCTCCTCCTCCTTTTTGGCAGTGCTGGGGATGGAACCCCGGTCACACCAGGTAAGCACTCGACCACTGAGCTACATCCCACACCTACCTTTTTGTTTGTTGACATCAAGAGTATGACTTGGAACATGTGGACTTAAATTCCACCATTATTTTCAAATGACTCTTATTTGTTTCTTGTATTGGATACATTTGTGACAGGGACACAAAAGACTTCACCCACAGCAGAGTGAAAACTCTCCAAGAATTTTCTTTAATAGCCTCTTGGCACAGAGCTTGGCCACTGCACATGTATGATGGGGAGGTCTAACTATGCCATTGCTATCTGTTGAGATGATTTGCATAACTTGCTTATGACTACTTTTGTCAGTCACGTGGCTTTTTTGGAATAGCACACTGCATGTTGAGGTTCCTGCATGCTCATGGTAATGCGTGAGTCACCTGGTGTTTTCAAACTCATCATTAAGTATCATTGTCATGCTTGCATTACGTCTTCCATAACACAAGCACACTCGGCCATCCCATCTGCGGCCCTTTACCCCTTGAGGCCTTGCAAATTGGCCTCACAGTCATCACTGAAGATGTCTGTATTCTAACTTATTAGTGGATTAAAAGGAAATCATAACCTTTTAGGACTAGAGAAGAGCTGCTATCCCTAAGTTACGTAGCTAAGTGATTGCCATCTCAAAATATTTGCCCTATCTCCAAGGCATCCTGAGAAGGGCTGGAGAAGGTCATTGGGAAGGTTCACCCACTCCTGTGGGAATGTCCTAAAAACACTTCCCCCCGCTTCTACTGGCTTCCTAGGTGTGCCATGACAAATTACCTTAAACTTGGTGGCTGAAAACAATGTGGGTTTACTCTTTCAGTCCTGGAGGCCAGAAGTTTGAAATCAAAATGTCAGCAGGGCCGGGCTCCCTCCTCTGAAGGCTGTCGGGGGAGAACCTTCCCCTGCCTTTTCCAGCCTTTGGTGGCTCCAGACATTCCTTCCTTGGTTTGCAACTATATAATTCTAATCTCTGCCTGTCCTCACATCCCCTTCTCCTCCATTTGTCTCCTCTTCTGTCTCTCATCTGGACATTTATTGCTGGGTTTAGGGACCACTGAGGTAATCAAAGATGATTTCCTCTCAAGATCTTAGAGTTGATGACATCTTCAAAGGCCCATTTTCCCCAATAAGCCATATTCCCAATTGTGGGATTAAGATGTGGACATACACTTAGAGGGGCTATTATTTTACCCACTCTATCCCCCAACTTATATCCATTTTTATGGGACCCTCCAACTATTTATGGAGAGATTTGTTTTTATCCTCTTGGAAGATGCAAAGTACAGGCAAGAAGAGTTAGAATAGGCAGCCTTCCCCATGGCCATCTTTTATTTCTATGAGGGGTTTTGAACTCTTAGACCTAATGAGTTCTTCTAGTCAATTCTCTAACTCTAAGGATCTATTGAGAAAAATCAGTATTGGCTGTGTTGCATTAGTAGGTGAGTAGAATCCTGGTTAAGGAAGTGATCACTCTCCTTAATTCTGAGTCCACCAAACCACAATAATTATGGTTCACTTCCAGGAGCCTTGTTTTCAAAGGGAACCTTAACAAACTAGAATCCTTTTCTACTACTTGCCTACCCAGGAAATCAGCTGGAAGGACCGGAGATGAAGGGAAAAGACAGAGGAGAAACCACCAAATGCTGTCTTTAATGCGGGGGACGGGGGGAGCTGTCACATTTGAGGGAGTCAGTGTGACAGATGTTATACTGAAAGGCAGAAACCAGGCCAAAGGTCAGAGTAACCAGAAGGAAGCATCCAGCTTTTGGGAAACTGACGTCCATCACCAACAGTGTGTCAGCAAAAGCGGGTAGGTCATCCCTTAGATGTTTTGGAAGAGCATTTCCCCATTTGGTAAGAATCTAAGATCCTTACCTAACTCAAAATCCTATGACTGCTGAAATAAATAATTTTAAAAGCTCAACTCATCACATGTGGACACCAGACACTAATGGGTACACTCCTCTTCCTTGAGTGCTACATTTGCTCAGGTCTCTGCACTCACTCAGATTTCTTCCCATCTGTCCAAATTCCATTTTCCTTCATAACCTTTCCTATGAACCTTCCTTAGCTGCTCCGGGCCACACTCCGGGCCTCTCTCTTGTTCCTTCTCCAAAGCTTATCTATTTATGGCTCCTACCTCGGCGGACCATCCTGCTGCCATTTGTAATGTTTTACCATTTTTCCGGGTTTGTAAACTCTATTTTCCTACTTAGATTTAAACTCAGTAAAGCTGAAATTGAACTCCCTTTGGAAGCTCCCACTGAGTTTAAGACAAATGCCAGGCATAGACTAGGCCATCAGTGAACACCTGTATAATGGAAATAGCAGGAAGACGTTGAGAATTCAAATATCTTTCTTCATCTCATTTTTCTCTCCATAAAACTTAGTTATCTGATTTTTAAAAACCCAGAAGTACTTCCTGAGGGGAAGAAGGCCCGTGTGCTTGCTTCTTTCCAATGCTTCTCCTCTGACATCAGCTCCTCCCAGGGCCCTGTGCTGACTGCGTGGACAGAGTGCTCGGTCAACGTAAAACACTCTGCCTTCATTTTTATTGTTGGCTCTTTCACCATGTTTATAGGCTAGGAAATAGAAGGACATCTTGTCCAGTAGAGCTTTCACAGACAAATCCCAAGAATGAAGGGTGCGCCATGACACCCCAGGGGAGGGGTGGTAAAATCCAACAGGAGAGGCGAAGCTCTTCTCCAACCTACTTCTGAAAGGTGTTTCCTGGCTTCTAAAACTCGTATCTGATTGGTTAGTCACTTGGGAGTCTTTTCGCTTAACCACTTCCCTTGTTTTTCCCACTTTATGAATATCTGCGTTCTCGGTTATTGACTCCAGATGTGTTACATTGTCTCCTTTTAGTTCAACTCTCCTATAATTTCCTGACCTAATTCTGATCACCGTAAAGATACCCCTCTCCTTTTTTTCTGCTGTCCTTTCTAGCATTGGAAACACTATGCAGGTGAATGTCATTAACACATCTCATTAATGAGTCACTTATTCTCTCTTTGAGGCCATGGATGTAGATGTTAAGCAGACACAAAGCTAACCACAACCTTTGTGGCAGCCTGTAAGCACCTGCTCCCCGTCTTCCTCTGCAGTGCACATGTCCCCTTAACATGCACACACAGCCCCCCACCCCCGACCACTGCAAGCAACCCTGGCTCTTGGTTCAAAGGCAGTTCATATCCCGCGCATGACCTTTTTATTTCTTTTCTTTTTTCCTGTGGGTACTGAAGATTAAGCCCAGGGGTGCACTACTACTGAGCCACATCCCGAGCCCTTTTTATTTTGAGACAAGGTGTTTAATCAGCTTTGCATTGTTGTGACCAAAATACGACTTAAAGGCAAAAAGTTTATCATGGCTCATGGTTTTAGAGATAGGCTGACTCCATGACTCTAGGCCCAAGGATGAGGCAGAACATCAGGGTGGAAACATGGCAGAGGAGCACTGCTCCATTCATGGCAGCAGGAAGCTGAAAGAGGGAAAGGCAGAAGGGGCCCTCAGGAAGATGGCCCCTCACAGGGCAAGCTCCTGCGACCCACCCACTTCAGTCATACACCACCTGCTTATGGTTACCACCCAGTCAATCCATTCAAACTAGGTTGGACTGATTAGGTTACAGCTGTCAAGGGAGCTTTTGGGGACACCTCATATCCAAACATAACAAGGTTCTCACTAAGTGACCCCAAACTCCTGCCTCAGCCCCCCGAGGAGTTGGGATTTCAGGTGTGTGCCACCGCTCCTGGCTGTGTGCCCCTTCTTATTCAGATCACTAAAGCATCTAATTCTTCCTGATTATGTATGAGTCTACAAACTAGGAAACAGCTCACAGAGCATCTGCCTATTTGCTTATGTATTTTAGTTCAAAAATAGTATTTATAAAAAAAAAAGTTGTTCCTAGGGATGAGCCCAACTACCATGTATAACCATAAAGATCTATTTTTTAAAAAGTCAATGGCACGGTATTGATACCTTCAAGTCTTAGTAAATTTATCTAAAATTTAGAAAATAATTATAAATTTACTTTGTTTGGTAGAGAAAGATAGTTAATCCTAACTTTGGTAATTACTCTCTCAAATAATATAATTTAGGAATTATGTTTCAGGCCAGGGCAGTGGTGACAGACCATGCCTGGATTACTGAACTATTAGTGAACTATTTTAGAGAGACCAGAACACTGTAGAAAGAATTACTACAGTATTAGTACTGGTACTGACCAGTGGGTTTCTGCACAGGTGTATTTCTGCTCAGGACAATGTTTCTGTGATTCTGATCTTTGCACTGAGGTATAGACCCAGTGACCAGTATGAAACCAACTATTCAATCTTTCTGACCCAAGGAGTTTCATCCGAAATTTATTTATTTATTTATTTATTTATTAATTTATTCATGCATTTTTTTCTTTTTTTTATTGTTGGTCGTTCAAAACATTACATAGTTCTTAATATATCATATTTCACAGTTTGATTCAAGTGGGTTATGAACTCCCATTTTTACCCCATATACAGATTGCTGTATCACATCAGTTACACTTCCATTGATTTACATATTGCCATTCTGGTGTCTGATGTATTCTGCTGTCTATCCTATTCTCTACTATCCCCCTTCCCCTCCCCTCCCCTCCCCTCCCCTCTTCTCTCTCTACCCCCTCTACTGTAAATCATTTCTTCCACTTGTATTATTCTTCTCTTACCCCTCCTTTCCTCTTATATGTAATTTTGTATAACCCTGAGGATCACCTTCCATTTCCATGCGATTTCCCTTCTCACTCCCTTTCCCTCCCACCTCTCATCCCTGTTTAATGTTAATCTTCTTCTCAAGCTCTTCATCCCTACCCTGTCCTTGGTACTCCCCTTATATCAAAGAAGTCATTTGGCATTTGTTTTTTAAGGATTGGCTACCTTCACTTAGCATAATCTGCTCTAATGCCATCCATTTCCCTCCAAATTCTATGATTTTGTCATTTTTTAAAGCAGAGTAATACTCCATTGTGTATAAATGCCACATTTCTTTTATCCATTCATCTATTGAAGGGCATCTAGGTTGGTACCACAATCTTGCTATCGTGAATTGTGCTGCTATGAACATCGATGTAGCAGTGTCCCTGTAGCATGCTCTTATTAGATCTTTAGGGAATAGACCGAGAAGGGGAATAGCTGGGTCAAATGGTGGTTCCATTCCCAGCTTTCCAAGAAATCTCCATACTGCTTTCCAAATTGGCTGCACCAATTTGCAGTCCCACCAACAATGAACAAGTGTACCCATTTCCCCGCATCCTCTCCAGCACTTGTTGTTGTTGGACTTCATAATGGCTGCCAATCTTACTGGAGTGAGATGGTATCTTAGGGTGGTTTTGATTTGCATTTCTTTGACTGCTAGCAATGGTGAGCATTTTTTCATGTACTTATTGATTGATTGTATGTCCTCCTCTGAGAAGTGTCTGTTCAGGTCCTTGGCCCATTTGTTGATTGGGTTATTTGTTATCTTATTGTCTAATTTTTTGAGTTCTTTGTATACTCTGGATATTAGGGCTGTATCTGAAATGTGTGGAGTAAAGATTTGTTCCCAGGATGTAGGCTCCCTGTTTATCTCTCTTATTGTTTCTTTTGCTGAGAAAAAACTTTTTAGTTTGAGTAAGTCCCATTTGTTGATTCTAGTTGTTAACTCTTGCGCTATGGGTGTCCTATTGAGGAATTTGGAGCCCGACCCCACAGTATGTAGATCATAGCCAACTTTTTCTTCTATCAGATGCCGTGTCTCTGATTTAATATCAAGCTCCTTGATCCATTTTGAGTTAACTTTTGTGCATGGCGAGAGACAGGGATTCAGTTTCATTTTGATGCAAATGGATTTCCAGTTTTCCCAGCACCATTTGTTGAAGATGCTATCCTTCCTCCATTGCATGCTTTTAGCCCCTTTATCAAATATAAGATAGTTGTAGTTTTGTGGATTGGTTACTGTGTCCTCTATTCTGTACCATTGGTCCACCCGCCTGTTTTGGTACCAGTACCATGCTGTTTTTGTTACTATTGCTCTGTAGTATAGTTTGAAGTCTGGTATCGCTATACCGCCTGATTCACACTTCCTGCTTAGCATTCTTTTTGCTATTCTGGGTCTTTTATTATTCCATATGAATTTCCTGATTGCTTTATCTATTTCTACAAGAAATGCTGTTGGGATTTTGATTGGCATAGCATTGAATTTATAGAGAACTTTTGGTAATATCGCCATTTTGATGATGTTAGTTCTGCCTATCCATGAACAGGGTATATTTTTCCATCTTCTGAGGTCTTCTTCTATATCTCTCTTTAGGGTTCTGTAGTTTTCATTGTATAAGTCTTTCACCTCTTTTGTTAGGTTGATTCCCAAGTATTTTATTTTTGGGGGGGATATTGTGAATGGAGTAGTTGTCCTCATTTCCGTTTCAGAGGATTTGTCGCTGATATACAGGAATGCATTTGATTTATGCGTGTTGATTTTATATCCTGCCACTTTGCTGAATTCATTTATTAGCTCTAATAGTTTCTTTGTAGACCCTTTTGGGTCTGTTAGGTATAGAATCATGTCATCTGCAAATAGTGATAATTTAAGTTCTTCTTTTCCTATTTTTATGCCTTTAATTTCTTTCGTCTGTCTAATTGCTCTGGCCAGTGTTTCGAGGACTATGTTGAACAGAAGTGGTGAGAGAGGGCATCCCTGTCTTGTACCAGATCTTAGAGGGAATGCCTTCAATTTTTCTCCATTCAGAATGATGCTGGCCTGTGGCTTATCATAGATTGCTTTTACAATGTTGAGGTATGATCCTGTTATCCCTAATTTTTCTAGAGTTTTGAACATAAAGGGATGCTGTACTTTGTCGAATGCTTTTTCTGCATCTATCGAGATGATCATATGGTTCTTATTTTTAAGTCTATTGATGTGGTGAATAACATTTACTGATTTCTGTATATTGAACCAGCCTTGCATCCCAGGGATGAATCCTACTTGATCATGGTGTATAATTTTTTTGATATGTTTTTGAATCCGATTCGCCAGAATTTTATTGAGGATTTTTGCATCTAGGTTCATTAGAGATATTGGTCTGTAGTTTTCTTTCTTTGAAGTGTCTTTGTCTGGTTTAGGAATCAGGGTGATGTTGGCCTCATAGAATGAATTTGGAAGTTCTCCCTCTTTTTCTATTTCCTGAAATAGCTTGAAAAGTATTGGTGTTAGTTCCTCTTTAAAGGTTTTGTAAAACTCTGCTGTATACCCATCCGGTCCTGGGCTTTTCTTAGTTGGTAGTCTTTTGATGGTTTCTTCTATTTTCTCTATTGTTATTGGTCTGTTTAGGTTGTCTATATCCTCCTGACTCAATCTGGGCAGATCATATGACTTAAGAAATTTATCGATGCCTTCACTATCTTCTATTTTATTGGAGTATAAGGATTCAAAATAATTTCTGATTATCTTCTGTATTTCTGAAGTGTCTGTTGTGATATTGCCTTTTTCATCCCGTATGCTAGTAATTTGGGTTCTCTCTCTTCTTCTCTTCGTTAGCATGGCTAAAGGTCTGTCGATCTTATTTATTTTTTCAAAGAACCAACTTTTAGTTTTGTCAACTTTTTTCAATTGTTTCTTTTGTTTCGATTTCATTAATTTCAGCTCTGATTTTAATTATTTCTTGCCTTCTACTTCTTTTGCTGTTGTTTTGCTCTTCTTTTTCTAGGATTTTGAGATGAAGTATGAGATCATTTATTTGTTGTTTTTTTCTTTTTTTTAAGGAATGAGCTCCAAGCAATGAATTTTCCTCTTAGAACTGCTTTCAATGTGTCCCATAGATTCCGATATGTTGTGTCTGTGTTTTCATTTAACTCTAAGAAGTTTTTAATTTCCTCCTTGATGTCTTCTAAAACCCATTGATCATTCAGTAACCTATTGTTCATTCTCCAAGTGATGCATGATTTTTCCTTCCTTCTTTTATCGTTCATTTTCAGTTTCATTCCATTATGATCAGATAAGATGCATGGTTTTATCTCTACTCCTTTATATTGTCTAAGAGTTGCCCTGTGACATAATATATGATCTATTTTTGTGAAGGATCCATGTGCTGCTGAGAAAAAAGTGTAACTACTTGATGTTGGGTGGTATATTCTATATATGTCAATTAAGTCTAGGTTGTTAATTGTGTTATTGAGTTCTATAGTTTCCTTATTTAACTTTTGTTTGGAAGATCTGTCCAGTGGTGAGAGAGGTGTGTTGAAGACTCCCATGATTATTGTATGGTGGTCTATTAGACTCTTGAACTTGAGAAGAGTTTTCTTGATGAACATAGCTGCACCATTGTTTGGAGCATATATATTTATGATTGTTATGTCTTGTTGGTGTATGGTTCCCTTGAGCAGTATGTAGTGTCCCTCTTTATCCCTTTTGATTAACTTTGGCTTGAAATCTATTTTATTTGATATGAGTATGGACACTCCTGCTTGTTTCCGCAGTCCATATGAGTGGTATGATTTTTCCCAACCTTTCACCTTCAGTCTATGTATATCTTTTCCTATCAAATGCGTCTCCTGTAGGCAGCATATTGTTGGGTCTTGTTTTGTGATCCATTCAACTAGCCTGTGTCTCTTAATTGGAGAGTTTAAGCCATTAACATTTAGGGTTATTATTGAGATATGGTTTGTTCTTCCAGCCATATTTGTTTATTAATGTTACTAAACCTGATTTGTTTTCCTCTTTGATTACTTTCCCCCCTTTACTGTCCTACCTCCCACTGTTGGTTTTCAATGTTATTTTCCATTTCCTCTTCCTGTAATGTTTTGCCAAGGATTTTTTGAAGAGATGGTTTTCTAGCTGTGAATTCTTTTAACTTTTGTTTATCATTAAAGGTTTTAATTTCATCTTCCATCCTGAAGCTTAATTTCGCCGGATACACGATTCTTGGTTGGAACCCATTTTCTTTCAGTGTTTGAAATATGTTATTCCAGGATCTTCTAGCTTTCAGAGTCTGTGTTGATAGATCAGCTGTTATCCTGATTGGTTTACCCCTAAATGTAATCTGCTTCCTTTCTCTTGTAGCTTTTAAAATTCTCTCCTTATTCTGTATGTTGGACATCTTCATTATAATGTGTCTAGGTGTGGATCTCTTATGATTTTGCACATTCGGCGTCCTGTAGGCTTCTAGGATTTGGGATTCTGTTTCATTCTTCAAGTCTGGGAAGTTTTCTCGTATTATTTCATTGAATAGATTGTTTATTCCTTTGGTTTGGAGCTCTGTGCCTTCCTGTATCCCAATGACTCTTAAGTTTGGTCTTTTAATGTTATCCCATATTTCTTGGATGTTCTGCTCATGGTTTCTTAGCAGACTTGCTGAGCTGTCTATGTTCTTTTCAAGTTGAAATACTTTGTCTTCATTGTCTGATGTTCTATCTTCTAAGTGATCTACTCTGCTGGTAGTATTCTCAATTGAGTTTTTAAGTTGCTTTATTGCTTCCTGCATTTCTAGGATTTCTATTTGTTTGTTTTTTATTACCTCTATCTCCCTGTGAAATTGATCTTTTACTTCCTGGATTTGTTTATGTAGTTCCTTGTCAAAGTGATCTTTCATTGTCTGGTTTTGCTGTCTCATGTCTTCCTTGAGACTCCAGATCATCTGAAGCATGTATATCCTGAACTCTTTATCTGACATTCCATCTGTTGCAGCTATTACCTCTTCTAAAGTTGAGTTGACCTGCATTGCTTGTGGTCCTTTCTTTCCTTGTCTTTTCATACTGCTCGCGTTTCTTTCTGCTTGGTGAAACTGTTGTGTTTTTGAAATTTTCCCCCTATTTATTTATATTGCTCTTGTATAGTTGGGAAATCTCCCTTGCATGGCGGGTAGTGGCTGTGCTCCTCCTCTAATTAGGGTGATCTGTCTACCACGCTGGTCGGTCGCAGGTCTGCCCACCCTGCGGGCGCGGGTGGCGGCTCTGCTCTGCCCCCACTCCAATTGTGGTGACGTAACTACCACGCCCTTGGGTCGTTGGTCCTGATCTGGATGTGGGCGGCGGCTCTGCTCGGCCCCTACTCCAATTGGTGTGACGTGTCTACCACGCTGGTCAGCCTCTAGGCCTGTTCCACCGGTGGGTCGCAGGTCTGCCTACCTTGCGGGCTCGGGCAGCAGTTCTGCTCAGCCCCCACTCCCAGTGGGGGTACCTGACTGCCTCTCCAACGGGTCGCTGGACCTTTTCCAGACACGGGCGGCGGCTCTGCTCCACCCCCACTCCAACCAGTGTGACATGACTGCCTCGGTGCTACTTGTCCACCACGCTGGCAGGCTACCGGGCCTGTCCTGCCAGTGGGTCGCAGGTCTGCCTACCTTGCAGGCTCAGACGGCGGCTCTGCACAGCCCCTACTCCAAATGGGGTGACTTGGCTACCGCGCCGTCAGGTCGCTGGTCCTGTTCTAGGCGTGGGCGGCTACTCTCTTCGGCCCCAGCTGCAGTTGGGGTGTCGTGATACCACGCCGGCGGGTCACTTGGCCTGCTCTGGGCGCAGGCGGCAGCTCCACTCTGCCCCCCTGGCCCCCACAGCACCCAGCAGGACCCGGACCGAGAAGCAGTCACCGCAGGTTCCCCAACCCTGGGCCAAAGCAGCTTCGGGAGCCAGAACCCGGCCTCTCCGATCCCAGCTCACGCTCCACTAGGAGCAGGCTCCAAGGAGCGACCCCCGCGGGTTCCCCTGCCCCAGGCCAAAGCAACTCCGGGAGCCAGAGCCCGGCCACTCCAAGCTCTCAGAGCTGGGTGCACACTCTGCTGGGAGCAGGCAGGCTCAAAGACACAGTCCCCGCGGGCTCTCCAGCCCCGGGCCAAAACTGTTCCGGGAGTCAGAGCCCAGCCGCCCGGAGCTAAGCGCACGCTCCACTTGGAGCTGGCCTCAACACGCAGCCCAGCCCTGGGCCAAAGCAGCCCGGGGAACCAGAATCCGGCCGCTCAAAGCCTGGTACACGCCTTGCCAGGAGCAAGCCCCAAGGAGTATTCTCCTCAGGTTCTCCAGCCCCGAGCCTGAGCGATCTGTCTGCGAGACGCAGGCAAATACCAGCCTGAAATCACCTGTTCCGTAGCTGAATGAGCTGAGATCAGTAGAAAACAGGGATGATTACATCAGCTCTCCAAGATGGCGGCTGCTGTCCTCCTCCGTGGTCCGACCGGTGTCGAGAACCAAACTGGACCACTTCTCTCCTCTGTCTCAAAGCCGGAACTCAGCACTAAGCACGGCCGTTGCACCGCTGGCAGGAGCCCCCAGAATCCGCATCGCTGTACTCCCGCTCCGGTACCTCGCCGCTTCCCAGCTGCGGGGCGATCTGCCGATCAGGCACTGCGACCCTCCATGCGGAGAAATCGCCCGCGACCCAGCCCCCGCGACCCAGCCCCCGCAGCCGAACCTCGCGCGTTGGAAATCCATCCACTAGATTCTGGAGCACCTCAATTTCACTGGAAATTCCCAACAAGATAGCCTTCAGCTGTTTCACCTTGTCTTTCTCCTGCACAGTGACTCGGCGCACTGGGGTGATGCACTCCCTTCGCCGCCATCTTCCGGAGCCCCCATCCGAAATTTAAAGTATCATCGATAACAAACTGTAACCTCAGATTTTTATTTATTTCTTTTTTGAAATGAGATCTTGCTAAGTTGCCCAGGATGGTCTCAAACTCCTGTCTCAGCCTCCTGAGTGGCTGGAACTAGGAGCTATAACATCATGCCCAGCTTTAAGCTCAGAATTTTTTTTTTTTTTTTTTTTTTTTTTGGTACTGGGGATTGAACTCAGGGACACTCAACCATTGAGCCACATCCCCATCCCTGTGTTGTATTTTATTTAGGAACAGGGTCTCACTGAGTTGCTTAGTGCCTCTTTTTTGCTGAGACTGGCTTTGAACTCGCAATCCTCTTTCCTCAGCCTCCCAAGCTGCTGGGATTACCGGTGTGTGCCACCGCCTTGCTAAGCTCAGATTCTTGAAGGTAACAGTTACCTGTAAAAGCATCTGGGATAGTGTTAGTCTGTGTGTGTTTGAAACACACTGTAAAACCTTAGATTGTTTGAAGGGATTAAAAGATTTTGAACAACTTGAAGTCAAAAAATGACAAAGCAAACATGACTGTTGCGCAATCACACCGTGTGTTCAGGGTTGTGCTCTGTGCAGCGTCCTGGCGGACAGAACAGTTGATTTCATGACCGGGCTCTCAGATATGCATGAAACACAGCTCCAGTTATTCCTTGATCTTTTTAGGCACCTGGCTTTAGATTGCACCTTCTTTCACAGGGTCCTAAAGGGGGTCATTCCCTCTGCCTCATGAACCCTTCAGCAAACTGCTTACCTGGCATCTCTGTCAAGTATAATCATAAGGTGGAACCACAATCAGGTTAGACGATGGTTAAAGTTTAGTGGCACATCTGTGAAGCAGTGGCAATTCTGTGGTTTTTGACATTGTACCTGGCTGGCATCCAGTTCAGGTGAAAGGAAAATGTGGAGACCCATAAAGGTGACTGATATCCCAGCTGGATCCAAGCTACAGTTTTGACACATTATGCTCTCTACCTGGGATTCTAAAACTAATAGCGACAATGTCATGGTTAAGGTGAGGCAAACCAGGTGACCCACCTTGGGATGCAAAATTGAAGTTACTAAAAAAATTCAATCATTATTTTAATGAAGTATTTTTAAAAATCAAAATTAATGAAAAAAATCAATGATGAACAACAGATCAAAACTTTAAGGAGAAGATCAAGCTGGGTGTGGTGTTATACATCTGTAATCCTAGACTCAGGAAGCTGAGGGAGGAAGATGGCAGGTTCAAAACCAGCCTCAGCAACTTAGCAAGGCCCTAAGCAATGTAATGAGACTCTGTAAATAAAAAAATTAAAAGGGCTGGGGATGTGGCTCAGTGGTTAAGTGTTCCTGGGTTCAATCATAGTACCAAAAATAAGAAATAAAATTTTAAAAAGTAAGGAGAAGATTCATAAGGTAAGGTTATTTAAAATGGAAATATTTCAGATGATTACTAGGTCAAGAGAAATTATCCAACATGGCATGTCCTCAAAAGTTAGATAAGCAAAGAGGAGGTAGGTTTTGAAAATATTGATGAGTTTGCTTCTTTTGCAAATCATGAAAGTAAAACTATCTTAAAAATTCTGCTTTTAGTATAAGTAAACGTCTAAGCTTTAAGTTACATGCTTTAATATACCTACTTTTCCTATTTCCCTCATTTTTTTCAACTACTTTAATGATCTGGGAAAAAATAACTTTTAGAAGGACACAGAAACATGTATATTGAGACACGTTTTTTTTTTCCTTTCACCTCAAACTGCAGTTTGGCTTAGCACAGCACTAATGGGAAAAATATGTCTGTTATTTGGAATATATTCAGTGCATCTTTCTGAACATGCTTTTCATGGCAAAAAGGAATTGCCATACGCAAGGCTTTCCAGCAGAAAAGGGGAAGAGGACACTGTTATGGACCAGGGTGACTAGCTTACCTCCTCAGACACTTTCTTTTTCCAATATTTGTGTATCGATTTCTCTTTTTCTTATTTTGGAAGAGGTGTTCAGAGCTGCAGGCTTCCAGTTCTTCCTATTACTCTCCATTAATTGCCCCTGACCTATCACTTTTTTAACTTTTTCTTTTTATTATTGAATTTCAGTGAATATTAATCAGCATTTGTGCTCTGGGTGGGACAACTAATCTGTAGTTGACTGTTTGTTGACTTGGTCTCCAGTTCTGTTTTCCTGTGCTGTTTATCATGTCAGTACATTTTGGAATGAGATTTATCAGAATTAAGGAATGCTTACAAACACATAGTAGTGCTCCAAATTCCCCAAATTCCATTTGTTCTAGGGAATGAGGATGTACTGTGGATTCCAATACTAAACTGTTTAGCCATTGAATACTTTTTTGTGTTTATATAAATCCACCTAGACCACAAATATCTTTGCATTTTCTAAAGCTGTGTTCATAGCTCTTGTTTCTGCTTTTAAAAGTCTAAACATTTCTCTGTCTTATTACCCTTAAGATGTGTATGGATGGATGGATGGATGTACGCACGTACACACATGGGTAAAAAAGTAGAGAGGTTGTTGACCTCAATATCTGCTGGATGATTGGTCCAGGACCCTGTGAATACCCAAATCTGCTCAAATTTCTTAGATAAATGTCACAATATTTGCATATAATCTTCTTACATCTTTCTGTACATGCTGAATCGTCTCTAGATTGTTTATAATATCTAATCTAAAGCTATGGAAAAAGTTATTATACTCTGTTTTTAAGGAATAAAGATAAGGCAAAAAGTCTGTAGTATTTTCTATCAACAGTTGATTGAATCCATGAATCTGTATCCCTCCCATACAGAGGGTTGACTAACACACACACACACATGCGGGGCATGTACACACATATTTTCTTTTTGTGTCCCTTGTAGCCAGGAATCATTTCCTTCAGGCCTCAGGGCAGAATCCTGCTCGGCCCACTCAGGAGCAGCCAGGTGTGCCACTGGTACCAAGCAGGCAGGTGGAGCCTAGGCTGGCTGCCATCAGACACAGGAATCCGAGGTGTGTCCTGAGGTTGTGGAACTCACCTTACCCATGCCTTGTGGGAGGGACACTGATAAGTCAGGGAGCTAGTGCAGGGTGGCTGTAGAATCTAGAAACCTGAAAAAAACGTTGGATGAACGTAGGGCTGATCAGCCTGGAAGAGGGCACACGATGGGTATTGGAATACTTCAGGACTTAGGGACAAGGTGTGTTCTAAACAGCAGTGTGAATAACACTGGTACTCATTCATGGAGGGCAGTGGGGGAGTTATATGGAGGCAAAATTTTGCCCAATATGTGAACTTTTCCCCTCACTACGGCTGTCCAAAGGCAGAATAGTCTATTTTATGAAGTAAGAAAGACCTGCTTCAGGACAATCCCTGAAAACTTCCTTTCAACTCAGAGTCTATGACTACAATGTTTCATTTTTAATACATTAAAGCACCAAAGCAGGACTTGCTGCCATCAGTGGGGGTAGATGGATTCTTTTGAATAATATGGAATCCTCTTTACTGGTCAGAAATGGGCACTCAGGCAACAATATCAGAGAAGCTTTAGGGTCAAATCCGGTTTTTCAATAGGAGGAAAATACGAAATCATCAGTGACAACTGTATCAGATAACAATTTTCTATAGTCAAGATGTACTGAAAGGAGAATTAGCAGGACAGTAGCACCCCCAGGGACCCCCAATGTTCTAAAGGACCTTATACAGAAATCTTCTCCTATCAGGCAGGCTATATTTCAAAGGCTGTTCTTAAATCTGTTTAGTGCAAATGATAGTTTCCACACAATCTCCAGGGACCCTCTAGGTTGCAGACAGCACCAACTCACTTTTGCTCTAGGATGCACCTTTGTTGTCAGTCAGGGCTACGGTTTGAGTGTCCCTCAAACGTACATTGACATTTAAGTGCTGTTGTGATAGTAGTAAGAGAAGAGAGGATCATGAACACTGGCCTTCAGGAATGGCCAAGGCCGGTCTCTCTGGAGGGGCTTGGTGATAACTGGATGAAGTTCAGTCCCCATTCGCGTTCTTTCTTGCCTGTCTGCATGTTCTGGTGCATGAGGCCCTGGACAGGCACAGGTGCCTTGCTCTGGCACTTCCCAGTCTGTGGTATTCTGTTGTAGCAACAGAAAGTGACTGAGACAGCCAGGAAGTTCAGAGTGTGAAAACCAGGCTTCTGTCCAGGTGTCAGACCCCGAAATGATGGGAGGAAGCACCTGTATTCTTTATGCTTCTTCCTGGTGCTTCTCAGCACTACATTGATGGCTTTGATGACACATTTCTATAAAAATCACCTTCAGCTTCTGTCCTACTCCAAATTAGAAGGGTGGGGAGAGAGTTGTGAAGGCACAGTAACCCTGAAAGTGCGACCCCCTACACACACACACACACACACACACACACACACACACACTTGAGGTTGGCATAGGCTCTTCTGCCTCACTCCAAACTGCAGAAAGCCCCGTGACAGTCTCTCTGCTTCCTTCAGCCAGGGCCAGAAGTGCTGCAGCCTGACACATCGAGTAAATTGAGATGGTCTCAAAGCCAACAGGCCCTCTCTCTTATTATTTGGGGCGGAAAATAGTTTACTTGTTACATCAGTGATTTTTGATCATTTCCTCTCCACTCATCAGCAAGGCTCCTCTGTGTCTAAAAACATGCGACATCATCTGTGTTTATAAGATAGAAACTGGAAAGATGAACTGCCAGGTAAATGATATTGACCTCTGTTTAAACGTCTACCTAGTTCTTTGCTTTAGAGCACAAACCACTGCTTCAGTCGATCTCCTCATCATCTGTTTTGATTCACAAAAGGCTTTATTTAGTCTAGAGTAAATTCAGAAAATCTATGCATCAGTGTTTATATTAAAAATACATTAAGAAATTGGTTTACCATATGGGTAAGTGCCAGGGCATTCAACTGCTCTCAGAAACAGAAAGAAAGAGAGGAAGGAGAGAGGAAGAAGGGGAGAGAAGGGGAAAGAAGGAGGAAGAGAGAGGAGGAAGAGACAGGATGGGAAGGGAGAGGGGAAGGGAGAGAAGAGGAAGGGAGGGGAGGCAAGGCCTGCAGTTGGGGCTGAGGCCACGTTTCTCCCCCTTCCCTTCATTCTATCTCAGATCATTCCAGGGCTCAGTAGAGTCAAGGAATCTTCTTCTCCCAAGATCTTCCCTATATCTACTTGCAGTAGGGCCTAAAGAGACAAAACCTTCTAACTTCCCAGACCTTTTGTATTGAATTAGTTACACTATTGGGGTTCTGAGTGGTCAAGAAAGGTGCTGGGAGATGAAGTGGTGGAATAGTTAGAAGCAAAAAGTGGAGGGAGAAGACAGTCCTGCCTGTTTGGTTTCCTTTTGGGTGTGACTGGCAAATTGTTACATAACACACTTTGGTTTCCTTGTCAGTTAAATTTAAAAAAAGAAACTTCTGGGGGGATTTTAAGGAATAAATAATATAATAAGGCCCCTTAACACAGTCCCCAGCACATGGAAAATGCTCAAAAAACTGTTAAGAAGAAAAGAAAAAAGAAAGGGGTGGATTCCAGACAGCCTGTTTCTGAAAGGTACTTTACACTAGTCTGGTGGATTACAATTTTTATTTCTTAAACCTCAAAGAAAAATTTTTTTAAATTTTTAGTTGTAGATGGATACAATACCTTTATTTTGTTTATTTAGTTTTATGTGGTGCTGGGGATTGAACCCAGGGCCTCACACATACTAAGCAAGTGTTCTAGCACTGAGCTACAACCCCAGCCCTCAAAGAGAATATTATGAGGAGTATTAATGTGTCAATGAAATATAAGCTGAGCCGAGCCTGGCTGGGGAGAAGTGCTCTATTAGTTAGGTCTGCATCACTGGAATGAAATACCAGCGGCAATTACTTACAAAGGGAAATGCATTGTTTTGGCACATGGTTCTGGAGGTTCCAATTCAAGATCACATGGCCCCATTGCTTTGGGCCTCTGGTGATGGTGGCACATCATGATGGGAGCATGTGAACTGCTCAGATCATGAACCAAGAAACAGAGAGGCCAGGGTCCCACCTGGCCCTTCAGGAGCATACCCCCAGTGACTTCCCAGGAGGCTCCACCCCCTCCCAAGAGCACCACCCTGGAGAACAGGCCCTTCACCCATGTACCTTTGGAGGATGCTCATCCAAGCCAAGGCTTCTCCTTGTCTCCTCCTACCTCCACTCTCCTAAGGAAGCTGAGGCATCTGACACCTTTTAGAACAGTTTAAATACTAAAAGTCTGCTTCCAGCCACCTTTCCATTGATAAAAGAATGATTCAGAAATGTGAAGTTATGTTTCCAGTGATAGCACCGGAGTTACGGACCCATTGCTATTCCAGACTTTCCCAACAGCCAGAGAGAAGGGACAGACAGGACGGGAGTACGTGGGAGTATGTGACCAAGGTCTTCCAGAAAACCCTCACAAGCCCCAGAGCTTCCGTTCACCATCTGTGAACCTTTTCCCCTGTAGTGAATGATAGCCTTTTGGGTGGCCTGTTTCCATTTTCTTGTTTATTTTTAACTATTCCTAGTGTCACTGAAAGCATTTCCGGTGAGGTTCCAGTACCTTCTAGCAGCCTTGAGGACAAATAGCAGCTGTGCAGGCTCCCAAGAAATTTGACTGAAAACTTCATCCCTTCTCGCACCCCCTGTCTTTGCGGTTGGTGGTCCTGGCTGACACGACATAAAATGCTGTGCCTTTTCAGTGCTTTCACACTGGGGGCATTTTACTTCAACCTCTTGTCCAGAGGGTTCTTCCAGGCATCCTAGCGCAGTTCAAAAATGTAAACAACAAAGCTGACTCAATGAAAGTTTGGAGTCGATGTAGTTTCTCTCTGAGATAAGGCGGTGTTTGTAAAAACAACCTCAGACTTTATTTGGAAGAGAGAAAAAATATAGCACAGTTTATGCTTTCACGCCATTTCCACATGCAGCTAGTCTGCATTTAGGTCACTCATGTGTCTTCATGTTCTTGTGGGAAGTTTAAGGTCTTCTTATTTAGTTTTGGAAAAAAAAGAAGGCTGACTTGGGGGTGAGAGGGGTTGGAGTTCTTACTTGTCATGAGAGTGGCCCTGGAGGCCTGGTGTTACCTGGGCTTCTGTTACTTTTGTGTGTGTCCATTTCTCCTCTGGATGGAGACTTCCTGAGAGCACACCCATCCTTCATGCCCCTCTCTGAGGTCTCACTCCCAACTCACTCCCAAGCTCACAGATGGTGCTTGAAAAAATATTCATCAACTGACTATCCATGAGACTTCCTTCCTATTCACAAATCAAACATGCTGAAAATCTCTGTTATTTGGGGGGCCCGGTCTATATTAGAGGAAAATGCACATTCTTATAGTATTCTGTTGATTTGAAAATATATATAATTGAATAGAAGAGCACTATTAGAACAAAGCTAAAAAGACTCCTTATGGGAACTGTAGCTTTCAGTTTCTGGTTCAACAGAGGTCAAGTGGAGACACAAAAAATGAATTCTGTAATGAATACATGTAAGAAGAGTAGCTAATATTTATTGAGCATTTAATAAATGCCAGGCACCCATCTAAGAGCTTTGTGAGACAGATCTTGTTTAATCCTCATATCAGTCCTAGAAAGTAGAACTTTATTATTCCCACTTTACAGAGGTTGAAACAGAGGCTGAAGTCACTGGCCCACAGTGGTGGTGGGATTTGAACCCAGGCCGTGTGTCCAGAACCCACCTCACCAGTGGCAACTGGGCAGATGAGAGGGGGAGGGAAATGCATGCAGAAGGAAACTGTGCTCTTCCCTTAGTAAAAATGCAAAAGACCCTGCACCTTTTCTTTCTTCTCAGATGATTTATTGAAGACTCTGGTTTTCCAGTTTCTGAGTTTTGGAGAAAGATAAGGAAAAGTTAAGAGAAAATCTTCAGTGTTAACTGTTTTATTTCTTATCCTGATGTGACAGAGAATTTTATGTCACTTTGTTTTTAATTTCATTAACATTACATTTCTTCAAGTTTATCTCTTTTAAGCTACAATAGGCATTTCACAGATATTACCAGGTGATCGTTAGTATGGCCACACAAGGATGTCACCAGTACATGTCACTCCACTCCCGTTGGAGTGGAGGGTGAGACTGAGGCCTATCAAGGCAAGGCCACTTGCCTGTCAGTCACAGAATGGACACTGCTCCATGATTGGATTAGGCCTGAGTTCCTGTCCACTGGTAGCAGAGTCTCATGCTGAGCATCAGTGTTTTGTGTGTTGTGAAGCAAAGATGAACCATTTTGTTCTCTTCCAGGTTTGCAGATGGCACCTAGGAGATCTTGACTTGTCCTGAGGAAGTATTGTTTTACTGGATTTACGGTCCAGCTGTTACCCAATTGACCATGATCCAGCCAGACTCCGTTGATGACCCGGATTCCAGCCCTTACCCGCTATGTGTGGTGTGCGGCCAAGCCCACTCCCCCGAGGAAAACCACTTCTATACCTACTCTGAAGATGTGGACGATGACCTTATCTGCCACATCTGCCTGCAAGCTTTGCTGGACCCTTTGGACACTCCCTGTGGACATACCTACTGCACCGTGTGCCTCACCAACTTCCTGGTGGAGAAGGACTTCTGTCCCGTGGATCGCAAGCCTGTGGTCCTGCAGCACTGCAAGAAGTCCAGCATCCTGGTCAACAAGCTGCTCAACAAGCTGCTGGTCACCTGCCCTTTCACAGAGCACTGCTCGGAGGTGCTGCAGCGCTGTGATCTCCAGCACCACTTCCAAACCAGGTCAGTCCTGCCCTTTGCTAGCTTGCAAACTCATCTGAGGGGATGCAGTGGGCTCTGTCTCCTGAGGGACAGGGCTTTCAGGGTGCTGGGTGCTCCATGGGATGCTGCTCCTCTCTTTTTCTTTGCATTCTTTGCATTCAAGAGAGATGCATTCAAAATAAGAAACATTCTAGGTGTTTAGGGCTGAGAATCAGTGTGAAGAAATGGTACATGGAGAGTTGTGTTGTGTGTATGTATGTTTATGGTTTTTCTTTGAAATTGTGTTAAAATATATAGAGCATAAAATTTACTATTTTTAACCATTACTGAGTGTGCAGTTAAGTGGCATTAAGTGCTTTGTGCAGCTATCACCACCGTCCATCTTGGGAACTTTCACATCTTCCCAAATTGCCACTCTGCACCACTGAATGAGAACTCCCTGTTTTGCCTTCCCAGACCCTGCAGCTGCCCCTGTACTTTCTCTGAATTTGACTGCCCTGAAGTACCTCATAGAAATGGAAACATATACTACTGTCTTTTGGGACAAGCTTGCTTCATGTCTATGTTTTGAAATGTGAAAGATACTAGAAGGAGCTGCCGAGAAAAAGATTTCCGGTGGGCATGACTTCTTTTTTTTTAACCTTAGGGGGAAAAAATATCTCCCAGTTTCACCCAGGACTATTAGAATTTCCTCTACACTAGAATTGACAATGCCTAATTGAGAAGATAAACTTTGGCCCTCCAGGAGACAGGTTCTGCTAACTTTAGGGCCAGGGAGCCCACACTGGTGGCAGACTTACAGCTGCTCCTGCTGGTGGTGGCTGGCATCACCTACTCCACCTGTCTGCCACTTCATTGTCATGTTCTGGGCAGTCCTTGTGGGAATGGCCTCACGGGCAGGTGGCCCTGATTTTTGTTCCACATGAGGGACTCTCCTAGGACATTGAGGGTGCTTAATCAAGGGTGAAAATAATACCACAATTATTTTGTAAGAGGAAATTTGGTGCCTGGTGTTTATCTTGGATTGGATTCTGCTGTGGCCAGAGCAAGGGCAGGTGCAGGTATTCTTGAAAAGGTCATTTGCCATAGGTCACAGATGTGTCTTTGTCTTTTGGGTCATACATAAATTCTCTAACATGAAGATTTGTATCAAAAGCAAGGACCTGAGCATGCTGCTTAGCTCATGTTTCCCATGCTAATTATGCCAGTGAACTCATTTTTGAGCCAACTGCTTCTTACTTGGATTTGCAAGAGACAGCTAGCTATCTGAGGATACCCACCTCCCTAATTCCCCAGAAGAAGAGTGGCCAAAGGAGAAGGAGGAAGGGGGTCTATTTGTGACCTTTGCTGGACATTTTGCCTAGGTGTGAAGGCGCCCAGTAGTTGCTGTCAGGTGCTGGTCCACACACGGCCAATACCAGGACCACACTGGGTGGGAAAGTGAGGAGCACGAGGAGAGTCCTGATGGAGCTCCACTACCCACACCCCATCCCATTCCCAACACGTTGTAACCTGCATATTTGTGTGGGCAGTGGTATTAGTTCCTTGTTGCTGCTGTAACAATTCATCATAAATTTGTGACTTAAAACATCTCAAATTTGTTAGCTTAAGTTCTGAGGGTTTGGAGTCCAGCACTGGCTTTACCAGACCAACCTCAAGGGGTTGGCCCAGCTGCTTTCCTTTGGGCCCTAGGGAAGGTTTCCTTCACTCACGCTTCCCAGCTACCTGCCACGGCTTGTGGCGCCTTCGACCATCTTGAAAACCAGCCACACTGTGTCTTCCAGTTTCTCTCTCTGATCCCTGCTTCTGTCAAGATATCTGTGACCCTGACCTTCCCACCTCCCATGTGGGACCCCCCTGGATCACCCAGTGTAGTCTCCTCATCTCCTTCACTGAGTCACTTCTGCAAGGTCCCCTCCGCCCTGTGAGGGATCATGTTCACAGGCTCTGGAGATCAGAAGGTGGACACCTTTGGGGCTCATCACTCTGCCCACTCCAGGAGTTACGAGAGAGTGAAGGAAAGAAATGGAGGCCCTTTCTGGGGAGAAAGTGAAAACACAGCTCTTCCTCACGCCTTCTCAAGAGCTGATTTGGGCTGAGAGTGGGCCGAAAAATAGGGGTGAGATGGCACATGGATTTGAGAGTGAGGCCAGGGCAGAGGCTGGGAGGAGGCTGTCAGACACCTGTGGGGCTCCAGGGAGAGAGGAGAGCTGCTCCCAGCCGAGCAGAGAGCATTCACCACCCACACAGCAGCATGACCCTCACACCCCAGGGAAGCTTGGGAGGGAGCCCTGCCCACCCGCCGCTCAGCTGATAATGATGTGAACATCAGGAAAACAGCAGTGAGAAAGGAACCCCAAACTGACAGAAATCCTGTCACCTCTCTGAGCTGTGGCCAGAGTCCTTCACAGATCCCCAGGCGGCTCTTTGGAGGGGGGACAATTCCCACCTCAAGTAGGTGTAGGCCTCAACACCTACTCTTGAATCTCTCCACACTCTGGCTGCCTAAGTAGGTCAAAGCCAGCATTTCCCCAAATATACCCTGTGTGTTAGTCATCAGATGCTTAATGCACCCCCCACCCCTCTGGTCCCTGGACACTTCATTGGCAAGAACTAAGAATCTGGAGATCACCTAGAACCTGACTCTGGATCCCTCTTGGGCCTTGACCACCTCTTCCTCCCTTAAGGGAGAGAGTAAGGAGGCTGTGATCAATACCTCTGCAGCCCTTTGAACTGGGAAGCTAGGAGGTGCCCAGGAGACCTGCATCTTCTTTACTTTTCTATAGGAAGCCTCCAACCTGCTAGGAGTATTGTCATACACGTGTGCTTTTGTTTATAAATTTTACATTTTCTTTAATATCATTTTATTCAGTAAATAAGTTTTCAATGTTTATTTTTTTTTTCATTGACTAATACAAATTATGATGTCCAGCACCATGTTATAAAATGTGTATTGTGCAATGGCTTAATCACGCTTCTTTAGGTGCATTACCTCACAGATTTATTTATTTTTGTGATAGAAACACTTAAAATCTAGTCTTAGCAATTTTCAAGTTTACAGAGCAATAACAGTGTTAATGTGGATCTCTTGAACTTACTTCTTCTGCCTAACTGAAAGTGACCAACAGCAGGCTTGAGTTGGGGTACGGGCAGGCAGCATGGTATTTTTAAACAAATGCTGCCTGTTTTCTCCAGGATTTATGTCATTTATAAACAGTGCTGTCTCCCTACTTTAGAACCTGAGTTGAATATAAATCCTGAGCAGAACCTTTAGGCCTGGCAGTGGGTGTGCATGACTGGATGGCTCATGGGCTACATGGACAAATCTTTCCGATTTCACACTAGAGAGCTCTTCTTTGGGAGTAACCCTGAGCATGTGAGCTAGCATTTGGAATCTTCTGGCAAATTCTGTTGACTTCTACCCTCTTAGAAGCTTGCAGACTCCCATGACATGGGTCTTCTGCAGGGAATTCCCAGCAGGTTGATAAGTTTGTTGAGTTGAGTGGCAGCTTCCTAACCAAAACACACTGCCAGGGGATATTGTGGGGCCAGTCCAGAGGGTCCGGCCAGCACATCTTTCTCGATGCAGACCATCAGTGAGACAGAGCATGGTGGCAAAGCTTTTCCTTCCTCCATCCTGATTGAGGCTCATCCTGGGCCCTGGACCATATCTGCCTTGTGTAATACCATCATCTGTATATATGATATTTATCAATAATCCGTACTAGGCCATGCTCTGGATGAAAGAGAAATCTACCCAAGCCATGATTTCTGCCTCTGAGGAAATGACCTTTAAAAGGTAAAGAAAATACTGAAAATGCACAGACATTAGGTTGTTTCAATTTCTCTTACTCTAAAAAATGAGAGATAATAAAGCTGACCCTCCTTAAGTACTTGAATAAAGAGATCATTGTTGAGTGTTTTGAAAGGAGTGGGGGATGGAAATATGATGTAATTGGCCCAAGACACACCTGGCTGCAGGTTCTCTGAGAATATTTCCTTGATTAACTTTGTACCCAATGTCCTGGGAGTTTCTTCTCCAAACTTCTGCCTGGAACCTGCGTTGACCTTTGCCCTTTTCTGAAGTGTGTTCAGTACAAGCCGGGCTCAGGCAGCTCTGTGGCAAGGGGGGATTTCACTTGGAGGAGAAGAATTCTAGGGGAGAATCGCCCCTGGACAGGTTGGTGTACTTCGAGTCTTAGTCATTTCAGCCTGGCTGAACACCTGCACGACTATTGTGCTTCGGCACATATATGCTTACCACACCTCCTGACCATGAACCCAGCCTCCTCTTGGCCTCTACCTCACCCCTGTGCAGTG
Source organism: Spermophilus citellus (assembly GCF_964194105.1). Classification (NCBI taxonomy): domain Eukaryota; kingdom Metazoa; phylum Chordata; class Mammalia; order Rodentia; family Sciuridae; genus Spermophilus; species Spermophilus citellus. Next base: position 41,051,387 of record NC_138189.1, on the reverse strand, counting down.
AAGAGGAAAGAAATAAGAAAACAGAAGGTGATGAGTGATATCCAAGGTGACATTTAAGGATAAATAGGACAACAGTAGGGGCTGTTTACTGGCAAGGAAGCCAGAGAGCACTCCGTGATCATTGGATTTGATCACTGGAAGGTGGGGCTTTAGTCCCAGGGTATTGTGCCAATTGGGATTACATCTGGTGAGTGATGGTGTATCCGGGTTATATGGGTTTAACCAGGTAGCGATTTTATTTTTCTCATGTAACACCAAGGGTTTTAGTCAGCTTTCTTGCTGCTGTGACTAAATGCCCTGACAAGAACAAGTCTAAGGGAAAAAAAGTTTATTTGGGGGCTCATAGTTTCAGAGGTCTCAGTCCATAGACAGCAGTTTCCAATCCTGGGGGCTTGAGGTGAGGCAGAACATCATGGCAGAAGAGAGTGGCCGAGGGAAGCAGCTCACAACTTGAACAGGAAGCAGAGAGACTCCACTGGCCAGATACAAATATATAGCCCAAGGCCATGCCCCAGTGACCGACCTCCCCCAGCCGTACTCCACCTGCCTTTAGTCATTACTCAGTTAATCCCACCAGGGATTAATTCACTGATTGGGTTACGGCTCTCCTAACCCAATCATTTCTCCTCTGAACCTTCTTGCATTGTCTCACACATGAGCTCTGGGGATAACTCACATCCAAACCGTAACACAAGTCTTGTGGTGGGAAGCCTAGGACCAGAATGATGTGGCCATATTGCCACCAGGAATCCAGGCTCTTTCTGCTTTTCAGTTAAGTTTCCCTCCTCAAGTTTGTCACCTCATGATCTCAAAAGGCAAGGAAAAACACCCAGTGTGCAAACCGAGGCACTCCTTTAAATAGCTTTCTGGGATGCCTCACTTAGTATTTTCTGCTTGTATCTCATTAGCTAGTATTTGTCACATGACCCATTGCAGAGGGGCTACAGTAAACGAAACCTGGTTCTGTTATAAGAAAGAAGGAGAGATGAGATATTGGATAGGCAATCAGAAGTGGCTGCAGAGTGATGTAAAATAACAACTGAAAACAATACTTTAATACTTATATTGCATCCATGTTCATTAACTAGTTTTATCCCCTTGATTTGCAAGATGATGAGTACTCTCTTCTTCTGTAGAGGACCTACTGAATGTCAGGAACCATCTGACATGTCTAAGATTGCCAGAGGTACAACCCAATACCATTATGAAGTCCACAGCCTGTGTTTCAGGTTACGTCACCTGTGAGTTATGAGCTAGGCACTAGCTCTTGGACATTCAAGAAGAGCATGTCCCCAGAACTTTGTAAAACTCCACTTGTGGAAAAGACTATATTACATGTCATGTTCCTAATAGTACAGAAGGAAAGAAGGGATGAGAATAATAAAGCCTTTGGAGATACGTGAAGAGCTGCCAGCTAGGCTCATTCCCTAGTATTAATTACTATTAATAACAATATTCAGTGAGGACTCTGTTCTTTACAGGCATAATCTCATTTCACCTTCATACCAATACTCTGACTTAGTGCTGTTATTATTGTCTTTCTTTTATAGAGGAGGACACGGATGTTTAGAGAGGTTGAGCAACTTACCCAGTGTCACACAGCTAGTATGTGGCAGAAGCTCAAGCTTCTGTAATACCCAAATACCAAACTGAACTTCCTTTTTACTGTTTTTTACCATCTCTGACTCACACTTGCATTCCAGCCTTACTGGAATACCATTCAAATTTGGGCCTCAACAATATTCAAAATTATTACGTCACGCTTTATCAAGGTTGCTTATCTCTGATCTAAATTATAGAAGTTAAATCTGCACTGACCAGGGCTCTATTGCATTTAAACTCTTTGATTCCTGCCTCAGGTCCTTGCAGAATCCCGATGTCAAATTTCTAGTTACGCTCTGATGGCAGTTGGTCTCATCCTGTAGACTTCTCTGGTCATCTTCCTATCAAGGGTAGTTTGCTAGGACTGCTCAGTTGTCATTAGTGTAACTGTCCCTGTGAGCCATCTCTATTAAGATTTAAGCCTCAACGTGGTAAAAATGGATTTTAATCTTCTTAAATATGGGACAGAAGGAGGGGAGTCCGGGAGCCTTTTGTCATTCTAGAGCGTAGACACGCAATGAAGTCCGGTAGGACAGCTTCCATAGGCTCCAAGTGCAGATCTTACAGCTGGAGGAGATGATAAGGCCCAGTCCTTGCTGGACCAGGTACTATCAGTCCCATTACAAAGACGAGGTCACTGAGACTCAGGAGCTTTATGAAATGGTCATCGGGCTTGTGACAGATCTCCATCCTGTTACAGAGTGGGAGGAGGAACGGCAACTCCTTTCCTCACGGAATAGGACCCTGAGTGTTGTTTGGACTGAACTTCACGCCTGTCAGGCCCTTGTCCTCCTCAAAGAGAAGGACACATTCAATTCCTCTACAGAGCCGATTTTTAAAAGTGGCAAGGGAGCACTCCATCCCTTACACACATCAGTGTAGTCAGGATGGCGGTTGGTAAAATGTCATCAATACGAGTTCTAGATAGACAGGCAGTGCTCCGGAGGGGGGGCTGGCTTGTATCTAAGCCACTCCTGTGTCGCAGCATCTGAGACTCACTTCGAGCTCGGCCCTCCAGGCTGTGTTCCAAAGATGCTGATTTCTTCCGCTGTCTTGCTCCGGCAGACTGTAGGACAGATTTGATTCTTTGCTCATTCACACTGTGGGCTCTGAATATGCCATGCTTCTGCCCTCTTCCGACACGGCTTCACCCCCAGCCTGGCAGCTCCAGGCCAGTGATGTAAATGTACCAGCTGCTCCCCAAGAACCAGTCCGCATCCTGCAGGGGGGCTGGGCCCTCTGCCGGGCATCAGCCTGCCTGCTCTCTGCCTAAGCCCTCTTGCCAACCATGGTGGGTCCCTCCGATCTCCCATCATCTCATCTGAGAATCAGAGGACATAATCCTCTTACAGGCCCATGATTTATAGCATCGCTTAATCTAAAGGCTCTAAGTCAGATTCGTTATGATCTACTGATTGTGGGGAACATGAACAGGTTTGCTTAAAGGGGCTGGGCTGGCAGGGCCCTGCAGCTGTCAGAGGGAAGGTGGCAGGAAGAAAGCGGCACCCTGCTGGGAAGATGAAGGCGCTCCTGCTGCTGGTCTTGCCCTGGCTCAGTCCTGCCAACTACATTGACAATGTGGGCAACCTGCACTTCCTGTATTCAGAACTGTGAGTCCCCTCTCTTAGCCTGCCTGCTGCCTGCCTGTGTTTGTGTGTCGGGGTGTCGGGGGTGGGACCTGAGTCTGCTCCTGGCTGGTTTGTCCGTTTGGAGGAATTCATTCTCCATCCACTGGACTCGCTCGCGCACGATGCCCCTCCGGCAGCTTGGCCGCTCACTGTGATTTAACAAGGAAAACACCATCTTCCTGGGCGAGGTGCTTTCTCAGCACAGCATTTTTTTTTTTTTCTGCTTCTGTGCCAACGCGGCTTTTTACATAGTCGGCTTTTTCTCAATAGATGTGTGTTCTGCCCATAAATAGAACCCAAATAGCAGTTAAGAACAGAGCTGCCATGAATAGCTCTCCCTCCTCCATAGGGTATTTGTAATTGAGAACAGAAATAAGTAAAAAAATATACATTTGTTTTAGAGGTTGGGGACATGATCCCTTTATTGAGCCATGCATGGGTCTCCATACCTGAGAACAGGTATAATATCAGTAAAGGAAAAAAAAACCCTATGTATAAGATATGTAGGTAGGTAGGTAGATAGACAGATGATTGATAGACACACACATATCCATTTTATTTATATTTTTGATCATTTTTAAACACATGGGAAATATAGAATGATGCCATGAACACCCATATTCCCATCGTCTCAATTTAATGATGAATATTTAGCTCCATTTGCTTCATATATTTTATTTTTTTTGCTGAAAAAAAAAAGTGGTCTGGAGTAAATTATAACCATCATGACATTTCACCTTGAAATACTTCATTATACATCTCTAAATCAAAGACATTTTTCTACACAATTGATGTCCATTTTATGAGAGGAAATAGCTCATGTCCCCAATCTCTAAAATAAATATTTTTCTGGCTCCTTTTGTTAGTAAGCTTTGAAAGAGGATTGCAGACTGGTGTGAACAGTTTCAAGGGATCACGTAAAAAGTATTGCTGTGTGTACCTCGGTGTTTGGAGCATTTACAAAAATATATTCCTCCTTGTTAACCACGCAGGTAAAAATAGCAAGAATTGGTGTAAATGAGAGTCAGTGGGCAAATGAAAACAGGAACTCTAAACAGAGTTCATGGAACCCTGATTAGAAACACATGGTTTGTCATATTTAGATGGTGGTGCCACCCGTGACTAGGTGGTGACAGCCAGTGCCTCTTTTGTAATTAGCTAGACTAACCAATTTGTTTAGCACAGTAGCTGCTCAATAAATGCTTGATGAATAGAGCTAGGTCCCTGGAGACAGCTCATTTGTTTTGGGGACTCTACCTCTCAGCATTATCTGGTCCCCTTATTGGAAAACAATTCTAGTGCACCTTAGATAAGAACTCTCAAAGAGAAGGTGTCTGAAGCCCGAATCATGAGCACGTCTGGGGGAAATGATGCCACTGTGGAAGCTTTTCTAGAAATACATGCTAAATGGGTTACCTGGATAATGACAAGGCTCCTCCCTCTCTCCTGAAGGATGCTGAAGTATGGATCTCTGGAGTCCAGTACCAAAGCAGTCCTTCCCATTCCCATGCCCCTCCACCACCCTTGTTAGTTGCTGTGTTGGTTCCAAAGACTGCTGTAACAAATCACCACATGCTGGTTGTCTAGATATCTCTTTTTAAAATCCAAAAGCTTCAAGTCCAGATGTCAGCAGGCGCACACTTCCCATAAAAGCTGTAGGGGAATCTAACCCTGCAGCCCAGTTTCTGGTGGCTTCTGGTATTCCTTGGCTTCGGGCTGCCTAACTCTACTCTCCACCTCCGTCTGCACCTGGCCTTCTCTGTGCCCTTTCCAATTCTGTTTATGTCTCCTCCTCTTACAAAGATTTTCATGGTCAGGTTTAGGGCCTACAGGATGATGCTGTCTTGAGATCCTCAACTTAATTGCACCAAATAAGGTCGCATTCACAGTTCTGGTGGGCATATCCTTTTCCAGGAATTGGAGACTAGAGGCGAATTCAATCTTCTTCCGTTGCTACCTCAGGGCCTTTCCATTTAGTTACTTCCAGTTTCATAGCCTCATTGAAGGAAGAATTTATCTTGCCTTAACAATTTTCTTTTCTGAAAGTGCATGAATCAAAGGGAACTTTTCTGCTGAATAACTGAGTGAACACCCAGGTCTAAATTGTGACGTGACCAGGAAAGCATGATGCTAGGGAATTGTCCAGGACAGTACTCCCAGATTTATTTGACAGAACTTTCTTAGAAGTTTCCAATTGCTGAGGATGCTTGGTGACGGAATTCCATGAAGCCGCTGCCTGGTGCTGCTGTGATCATTGACAAATCAGTGAATCAATGACACATTTCATGTATAGTGGCTCTAAAGAATATTGGTGCTGTATCCACCCCCTCAGTGGGAGTTACAGTCGAATTGAAGAGGTGAAATGTATACACATAAGAAATGGAAACAATGAGCCAAGGCAGAAGGGATAAGCCTTTTCAAAGTAGAGTAGCTAGTCCATTGAGAAGAGGAGGTGGAGATCGTCCACCTCCAGTTCCTAGAGATCTTTGGGATTTGAACTGGAGCTAGATTAGGCAGAATTAGGAGTAAAAGAGAAAGCATTTCAGGCAGCGTAAACAACATTGGCAGAAAGGTTGAGCGTGGTTATAATTGTCACCAAAGCTTTGAAAAACAACTTCAAGCATAGGGCTGCGTGTCACTGAGTTGAGAGATTTTTCTCTTACCTACTATGGGCCACTGGGATCTTAAGGCAGGATAGCTCAGTGGATTTGCCAGGCTTCCTGCTCTTTTCATCTGAGCTTTGAGCCCTGACCTTGGGTGAAACTTGCCCTGTGTCCCCTGTGCTTACAGAGCCAGAGACCCCCCTTGCATTTTCCCTTCTAAGAAGACACTCTCAGCTTCATTCTGTGGGACCCAACTAGAAAACTGAAGCTAGGAGGAAATAGATTCAAATTTATCATGCAATCCAGGGTTCTTAAACTCAGATGCCTGCAGGAGGCAGGCAAAAAATATTTTAGAATGTGAATCATTCAGGTATAAGACAAAAGAGATGGTTAGGCCTTTGGTTGATGGATGGAGATATATATATATATATATATATATATATATATATATATATATATATATATATATATATATGCCAAAAGTCATTCAAATTCAATTTAAGATAATTTCAATTCAGCAGGTCACTTCTGCATGCTTGATTTGGCCTTGAGGCCCATAGTTTATGACCCTGAGCAGCTCCTTCAATAAACATGACCTTTGTCACCTGGTGCCTTGATCCAAAGGAGAGTAAGTTGACAGAAGCAGCCTAAACTAGAGTCTTTGGCATGGAGTCCCAGTCTGTCAAGTAAGGGTCAGGAGCCTGGGATGCTCCAGAGTTCGTACAGGGCATGCCATGCCATGGGAAAAAGGGCCAGCTCATTCACTCTTGAGGCCCTCATCCCCAGTCTCTGCCAGCTCTGATTCTGAATTTCCTAGATCCCAAAGAGAAAGCAGGAAATGAACCTCCTCGTATTTCTGGCCTACTTAGGGCCAGGCAGATGAAAACTTGCAGGTGAAGTCCTTAGAACAGTGTAGGTTAAGAGGAGCACTTCCATCAGAATTGGGGACTGAGTTTGTTTTTCAAATTCAGATTCTTGAACCTTAAACCCCACTAAAATTACAGTCTTTAGGGGTGGGGCCACCATGTTGCTCCTTGAACTCTTTAGGTGACTCATATGGGGCTCACCACTACCAGGCCAAAAGGGCTCCCCAGGTGATTCCTTGGCCCTAGATTTCAAGACTCCCTCCCTCCAGCTAAGATGCCAGCATCCTGACTTCCTGTTGAAAATTATTGCTCCTCTCAGTGTATCCTCCTTGCTGGGCATGGTCTTCCCACTCTACCTGGTGAGTTCTTAGGAGGGCTTGAGAGATTGTCACATGCCAAGTTCTGCACTCAATTAGTTAGGTTGAACTGAGTGACATGAATTTGCCTCACATCTTAGCCAATTTGTAGGCATTGCAAGCTGTGATAATGGAGACTCTGGTTTGGTTTCTATGGGAGGGAGAGTGGATCTTGCTCATCACAATCCAAGCTAGCCTCAGCTTAATGTCTCAGAATGCAGCTCTGTATTTGAGTAAGTAAGATTGTCATTTCCTTGGCCAGTGATCTCCTGTACTTTGAAATATTTAGTTTAGCAAACATCCTTGGGAAAAACACTGGCATTGGGAGGGGGAACAGTATGTGATACATTTTATGGTGCACCCAGAAAACCCATTTACAAAAAATATAATTTTTAAAATATTTCCTTCACCTTTCAAATTTCTAATTCTCATCACCCTTGAGAATACTTTTCACTGTCATTTCTGGTGGGCACTGTGACCTGCTCATGCCTAATGGGAAGTCTCTGAATGAGCTTTGAGTGGATACACAGTAAGCTGGGCCTTGCTTATCTACAGTACAGCTCAGCGTGATTGCTGGAGGATCACCAGTCTCGGAAACTAGCGCTACTGCTTAGCTGTGTGACTTGGGAAGCCAGGAAGTGCCGGCAATCTACCTAGCTTAGAGTCGGATAAATATTTTTGGTTTGTAAGTGGAATCACTATGAAGAGTATTCATGCCAGAATCTGGAGACAAAAAATTACACTTTATTCCCTGACCCCTGTTACATCACAGTTCCCAATGGGGATGGCTTCTTCCCACTGGAGTTTTATACTCAGAAAATGAAAATGAGTGATTCCAGTTCTGCTCGAATTATTCAGGGCGGTGCAAGGATGATGGCTCCAGGAGAAACCGCCAAGAGCAGCAGGAGTTGTGGGGGGTGCTCTGTGTGCATCCTTCCTGCAAACTGTGGTCAGCCTCAGGAGTCAGGACACGCAGCACTCATCAAGTGTCTTAGGGCCAAGGATTCCAACCACCCAGCACCTCTCTCTAGGAGGACTTTCTCAAACCAACCTGCAGAACACGCTTCTGGCAATTTGTACTGATTTCATGCAACAAGGACATTACTTTGGGGCTTACGGGTCAAAGAGAACCTTAAATCAAACCCAGCGGGGCATTCTGGGCCTTCAGGTGAGAAGATGGCTCACCTTTTATATGTCACTCTTTAGGCAATCTAGCTTCTCAGCTTTCCTTCTCTAGTTCAAGGCCTTATAGCAAAACTAGCCAGACTTGGATCAGGTGTCAGGTCACAAACTACATCCCCAGGGAAGCGCCTGTTCTGAACGCTTTATCCTAATGGAGAGCCACCCGGGCTTCTCTGTGTCCTTGCACTCTTCTGTGAACCAGGTCGAGGAGGACTAATGAGGGATGCAGTGGGATTACCTCAGCACCGTTTCCCCCCACTTTGTCTCACTGTGCTTTCAAAGTTCACACAAACCAGGGGAGCTTTGTGGATTTGCCGGTAAATGTTTTCCAAATTGACTCTCAAAGAATGTGTTCCTTTTCTGCCAAAATTGAATAGGGAAAAAAAATGCTACAGATCTCTGGATTTTTCTTGTCATGTTTGAGCACCTGAAGTCGAGTTTGGATCAGGGAAGAGGTAGAGTTTACAGAGGAAATGGGGTGAGGCTGAGAGACCATATTCCAGCAGGACTGAGGTCCAGTCTGGGGGGACAAAGCCAGGGCTCGTTTGGGTTCAGTGACTCTCAATGTCTTTGGAAGTATTTCGGTTCAGCACGTGTTTTAATGGGACATTTTCGCTCAACTTTTTAGACTTGTGTATTTTGAAGGAAATTGAAGCTGCATGTTCCTGATTATTTACACTGAACTCATCAAAATGCTGCTTTGTAATGACTCTTTGATGTCCAAAGAGCATTGTGATCCTGTTTCAAGGTCTTTTTTTTTTTTCCCCTCCTTCAGAGTTAACAGTTCCTTTTCACTGGCAGGGAGGCAATTCCAGTTCCAAACTCTTCACTTTCTGGTCTAAAATGCTCTCCCTTGGAAAACTCCTATGCCATCAAAACTCAGAAGTTTGACTCCCTGTCTCCTGTGTGTGGCCAATGGTTTCCTGTCTAGTCCGGTGACTGTGTCAGGTGAAGGGGCAAGGTTGGAGTTTCTTTAAAAGTCTCATCAATTCATGTTTGATTGATTGATTTTCTTCTTTATTTTAACTTGTTATAATGGAAAATTCCAAACAATACAAAAATAGAAGCATAATGAATACCCATGTATTTTACAACCATCTCTACACTTACCACTTTCCAGCCAATCTTATTTCATCCATGTCCCTTTGAATTGTTTTTGAAGCCAGACTCATCCTATCATTTTTTTGCAAAAATTTTGCAAATTTTTTTCCAAAAATTTGCAAAAATTCCAGCATTTAATCTCTGAAGGATAGATTCTTAAGAAGTGTGATTACAATGCTAATCTCAAGCCCAGAACAAGTAATTTGAGTACCTAAATATCAAATAACCAGTCAGTTCAAAAGTTCCCTATAGTCTCATAATTTTTCTTACTACGCTTTGTTTGAATCGTGTGCCAAATACGATCTTGCAAACGGTTGGCATAGCTCTGAGTCTCTTTCCCCCTCTTCCTCTCTCTTCTGTATGCCGCTGACACGGACAAGATCTGGAGTTAGATTTTTGAGGAATCCAGCTTTGGAAAACTGCAAATACTAGACTAGAAACTGAAAGAGAAGAATAGAACAATGATTTTAATTTAACATCCAAGTTGAGGGAATGATTAAGAGAGAGAGATGAAAACATTGAATACTAAAGCCTTTGTGAATTTAACTGCAGTTTTACCTGAAGTGAGTGTTTTTGATGACTTTGTCCCCAGGAGCTTTCGGGGGAGGACTTAAAGACACTGGAGAAGTGTCTTCTCCCTAGAGTGATTCATCTCCCCAAATTTTGATCATAAACCTATATCAATAAAGCTACCTCTTTGTATGCCTGTCATATGTATATTTATGTATTTGTATGTAGTTATATATAGTTACCCATACATATACATATTTCATATGTATTGTATATATATAGTCAGTCTTGATTTATATATGTCATATACGTATGTATAGTTTATATTTTGTCATATGTATAGTTATCTATAAACTACACACATGTCCTATCCATTATAGGACATGCATTAAAGTGTTTTTAAAGGCTGAGAAAAAGCTGTTAGCATTCTAGTGAAGTCTCCCCCGGTTCCTGACACTTTGGAGACTGCCGCTTGAGAAACAAGCCCTCTGAACTCTTGGCATAGGAACACAAGGGTTTCCATGTTAACAGAGGACATTCTTACTGTCAGTCTGCGGAGTTGGTCTTGGAAGGAATGGGGCAGGAAATGGCCCACTTTTACAGGCCAAGTAACACTTGCGGGCCAAAGGAACAGACATCCTTTTCTCTTAGTCATATTCCCTTTTCAGGAGAGAAAAAGGGGAATATCCTTATTTTATGTGCCCGCCTGTCCCTCTCTGCCCGTCTGCTTTCTCCACAGCTACCCCACTCTCCACCACCCCTGATGGCACAGGAGTGGGCTGAGGAGGAGCCAGGTTTGCCAAACCTGAAATATTGGATCATTTAAAAGCTTCATTTAAAGAAGATTCCATAAGGGTAGTTCCCCTCGCTGCTTCTGGGTGGGGCCCACACATGCCAGGAGCCTGGACCCATGACCATCAGTCTTGAAGTCATCCTGCTTCCTGCCAGAGCTCTCAGGTCTCACTCCCCTTGTGTCCTTCTTGTACAGACCCTACAGAAGCAGCGCTGCAGTCCCGGTGCCCTTCAAAGCCCACTTCTCCTATTCGACTCTTGCCTGGTCAGAGCAGAACAGTCCTTCCTGAGGCGCTGTGTGTCCTTCCCCACCCGCTTCCTTCATTAGCAGCTCGGCCCACAGCAGTAAGAGAGGAAGGGGCCAGGCCCCTGAGACAGCAAGTGAGTCCACTGGTCATCCGAACAACCGTGATCAAGTGACCCTCCACCGCAGGGATGGAGGTGAGATGACCTTGTGAATGAGTGACCAGGCACACACTGGAGGCAGACACACCCAGATCCCTCATACAGTCTCTGCCAGCCGGGCAACCTGGGACAAATTACTTAGCCTCTGAATTTTTCTTGCCCTAAAATGGGAGTAACGACACCTACCTCACAGGTTGTCATGAGTATTTAATAAAATTATCTGAAGTTTATTACAATGTTGAGCACACAGGAAACCCTTAAATTGTGAGTTTTATTAGTAATGGTCGGTAGTTACTAGAAAGTATGTCATTAGTCCTAAGACAAACTTTAATACCTCTGAAAGGAGGCTGAATACAAAGAAAATTGATCGTGTTTTTCTTTTTTATCTTGATGACATATAAAATAATGGTACAGTTGATAATAGATGAAGTCTTGGACTTGATGAAATTTGGTGATAACTTCATCCACAGTGAGCCTGGGTGGACAGAAATCAGAGGAATTGCTGAAACCACAGAGTCCCTTCTTCCCTCTCTCACTGAAGAGGCAGGCAAGTTATCTGAGCTGAGAAAGGGGTGTTAGGTGAAGTCTGGCCTCTTACCAGAGCCATTTGGCAACAAACAAGGTCCACACCTGCTCAGCAGATTCCTAGGAGCCTTGACCACACCTGCCCCTGACTCTTACCTCTGCCAGCCCTCCTCCCCAGGAGTCATTCCTTAGCTATTCAGCTCATTTCTAGTTACCCTCACATTGTGGCTCCTACTTCCTCCTTCCTGTCCAGCTTCCCCCTTCCTCCACTTGAAGAAGAAGTCTCAGCCCAGTGTGTCATTTGGCAGGTGGAGTCTAGTCCAGAACCATAGCTATTTAGAGTTTCAGGAGACCTTGGAGGTGATCTAGACCAAACTTCCTATTTTATAGGTGAAAAAACTGAGGTACAGTAGTGTACTCAAATGACTCAGCCCCATCAGTATTAGGCTACGTGACCTTGAACAAGTCATGATGTTTTATTGGAAACAATGTTAATGCATTCGTTATTGTATGAAATGTGACCTCGGGAAGCAATAAAACTGGAGCTAGTTGTTAAAATTTTCAACTAACAGCTTTAGGCAAAGCAATGCCATAGATGTGAGACAGTGAGACATGTGACCATGCATGTCACCCATTAGGAGCTGAGTGTCCCCTAAAGGAACCTCCTGGGAATGCTCAGAGAATGGTGTCATGGCACTTCTTTGGCCAGTTTTGTACAAATGCAACCTGGGGCCATTTGACCATAATAAAGCTTTTACATTTGCATGTAGCATTCCAAGGTTTTGATGGGATCCTAAGGGTTTCATATACAAAGGACTGCAGCAAAGGGGGAGGGCAGAGTCCTGTCATAAAGCAGCTTTTGTTTGTAATCATTAAAAATGCGGCCTCCAAAGTCACTTAAACCTGAGTTCAGATCCTGGCTGATGGCTGACCAGCTGTGTAACCCTGTTTATATGAATGACAGCCTCAGCTGCACCTCAAGTTTCTCATTCTTAAATCAGAGCTCTTAATGACAGTACCTACTTCGTGGGGGTCAGAACTAGATGTAATACTCATGGACCACTTAGTAGACTCCAGGAGCATTGTAAGCGTCCTATAAACATTAGCCATGGTGATGATAAATAAATTCACAGCTAAAGCAGTGAATTCCCATCTTATTGATGAGAAAAACTTAGATTCAGAGAATTGAAGGAAGCTCCCCTAAGTGACCTAGCCAACCTCGAAGGCAGGCACCCTGACAGCAGGACCAGGGCCCCCACACACACACTGCACCACACTTTGTTGCCATGGTGACAGATGGCTTCACTGGGGTGTGTGTTGCTCCAGACCTGTAATTTACTAGGGGCGGGTGAGTTATCGGAGCTGAGAAAGACGGATTGTGACCCAGACAAGTAATTGCTTTATAGATTAGAATAGTAGATAATTTAGTAGAATGTTTAGATTGTTTCTTTGACCAGTTAAAGTTATGCTGAAGACGGAGCTTTTTTTCGCTTGTACAGTTATCTTCCCACTGAAGTAGCCTAAGAGAGCAGACTACAAGAAGTCCCAAAGACATTTTTTAAAAAGTGATCAGCCAAAAACATTTTGGGTTTCATGACTAATTGCTGATAGATTTAAAGAGGTTCAAAGGCTTCCTACTGTGTGTGCATCTGAAATAATTCTTCTAAGATACCACTGCTGTTTTGTTAGAAAATTAATCCAGTCACCATCAGAAGTACAGAAGTCTCTCCTCCCCTTGTTAGAATCCCTGATGGGACTGAGGTGTCATTGGGGACATGCAGTATGATCACGGCATGAACTTGAGCCAGTGGCTCTGCCACTCACTGGGTACATATCTTCGGGCAATCACCACCACTTCTGAATCATGACGATCCTCATAGCAGCCCCGTGGATGTCCCTCGATAACTTAAGTGAACTTAAGGTCGCACGAGAACTTATCATGCACATGCAGCCCCAGTGGGTGCCTGGCTGGTGGCAATAGTTCTGCCAGCTATTTGTGTTTCCGGCTTGCTATTGTACAAGCCAGCTTCCTTTCTTCACTCCCTGTGCACTTTCCTCTTTGGAAAAGACACCCATGAGATATCCGGCAGTAGACTGGTGTCTACTTACTGGATGGGCTTCCCTGAGGTGCCCACCTTCTGGTTACTGCTCAGGACAGCAGCTCAACTCATCAGGGAATTAGGATCCTTTAAACATCATAGAAGAATTATGAGACCCCTGAGAAGTGCTAATTCTCCACGAAGAGAACTGCAAATGCTTATAATCTGCTTCAGAGGTTTTGGAAGCCCAGTGGTTACTAGACAGGAGTGGTGTCTGGGGTTCAAAAATATGACCAGGGAGTGAAGGAGACTAAGAAACCCAGTGTTCTCTAGACTCTGGTTTGTTTCTTCAGTTACAAAATAACCAGAAATAGGGTCAATTTGATTTTTTAAAAACATCCCATTCAATTGCTTGGTGTCATTTAAAGAAGCATCAGGGTGATTGATTTATGACTCTTCAGCTGGTTTGTTTGGACATAAGTCTCCCTCTCTCCTTTTCTTTCTGGAGTGCAGGGTTCAACTGAGGCATGGGACCTCCATAGAATCTGGTGATTTGATTCTCCTTCAAGTTCTTTGACATTGGTTTGATTTAGCAAAGGCAGGGAATTTCTGTGAATCAAAAGGCGTTTTACACTTTGTGTAAAACATAAACAGGTTTGCTTGTCCATTGGAAGCAAGTTAATGTTTTGAAAAAAAAAAAAAAGAAAAAATTCAGGGGCTGTGTGCAGCCTGCTTCAGGCAACCAGAGCGCCCACAATGAGCATCCCAGCCTCTGTGGAGAGTGAGCCGCTCCCTTGGCAAGCCCCCATCGGGGCCCAAGGTTGTAAGCAGGCCTCAGCCAACATCTTCCAGGATGCTGACCTGCTGCAGATCCAGGGCCTGTTTCAGCGCAGTGGGGACCAACAGGCCAAAGAGTGGCCCAAAATCATTTGGGAGTCTACCGGGGACCACCGAGTGGTAGAGGCCCTAAGGAGGCTGCACAAGAAGAGACCCCCAAGGCAGAAACCCCTGGCTCACTCACTCCACCACTGCAGCTGGCTCAGAATCCAGAGCCCTGCTCTCCACTGGCCAATGCACAGAGCAGTGCCCCCGAGACAGCCTTCAGCGAGCAGCACAAGAACTCCAGGAGGACAAGTGCCAGGATCCATCAGAACTGGAGGAAGCCAAGCCCCACAGGCTACCTTCACCAGATCAGACACTGATCCCAGGAAAGGGCTGGGAATGGCAAGATCTTCCCCAGGAATCCTGGGAACTTTGCCAAAGGCCTGGGAGGTGAAGACAGAAGACGGGCACAGATAAATGAAAGAAAGAGGCCACTGGCACGGGCCTGCTCAACTCAGAACAGGACTGGAGGCTTCCCCTGGGCTCTACACCACGTGATACCCATTCTTACCAGAGTGAGAAGACACACACTGTTCCTGCCTCAGCCCTTGTTGATCTAACACTTTACCTGGCCTGCATGATATTCTCCTGGGAATCAAACAACAGGCACTCAGATGCAGCACCTCACCACGTCTGCCCTAGTCTGCTGGCTACTACTGTCACCCATAGGCCAGCAGCCTGTCAGGCCAGCATGAGGAAACGGTGGTTTAAACGGCAAATAAAAACACTTGCATCCAAAAAAAAAAAAAAAAAAATCAGCAAGATGTTTTCCACCTCTTGGAAAGTCTTCAATGTTTTGTTTTCTAAACCAGGTAACCTCCTGGTAGTTGAACAAAGAGTTTAAACTTAGGTAGTAAAGAAAAAAAAAATGAACAAAGAGAAAGAAAAAGCAAGGCAAGCACACTCCTTCATCAACAACAAAAACACTCATTCCTGGGAAAAGTATAACAGTAGTAAATATTTATCAAATGCTTGTGAAATATCAGGATATTGGGCATATTCTGGGCTCTGGGGCTTACCGAAAACCTATAGTGCATCAGATGGAAATAAAGGGCTTGAAATAAAGTAGCCAGGGTAAAGGATGCTGTTTTACATAGGAAGGCCTGGTGAGAAAGTGGCATTAGGGCAGGTGCCAGATGGAAGATGGGAGGCACCCGTGGAGGCCTCTGATGTCAAGACAAGCCAATGCAGCAGGGAAGTCAGGACACTCTGCGGCCTAGGTCCACATCTGTAGGGTGACAATAAGAACTTCCAACCACAGGATGTCTGTGAGCATCAGACATGTAGAAGGGTCTTGCTCTTGAATGCTAGTTTTTGCTATTTCCACTTGCTTTCACCTCTTCTGGATTATTCCAGAAGCAGGGGAGAGGCATGCAGATTTAAATGGAGCAGAAGATGCCCGTGGCCTACCTCCCTGCCTCCCTGGCATCCCTGCTCAGTATGAATTCATGCTGCATTTTCTCACCTCTAAATTGTGCTGCTTTCTAAATTTCTCCAGTCGGTTCCTATCTGTGTTTTCAGTATTATGCTGTCTAATTGTAGATGTGTCTGTGTCTAATCCAGTTTATTTATTTTACCTCCCCTCCTGTCTTCTGGGGTATTCCCCACCTGAGTGTCATCCATAAATTTTGTGACACTTACTCCCAGGTCATCAGTCGGGGTGTTGAGATAGATGAGGTGGTGGATTGTTGTGACAGCCTCTGAAGTGCCTTCCCATGTCTGGGCTTCATACCACCTTGGTTCGTGATTTCTGTCCATTTCAGCAGTCCCCCTTCCTTCTGTATCTTTGCTCTAATAGTAAAAATAAAATCTTGCCCAAGCCACTGCATGAGGGGGTTCACCCCACCCCCACCCCCACCCCCAATCCTTTTATATTCTGAATTACATCAAGAACAGTATTATGGTCTTCAAGATAATCCCAGGAACTTGTCTTGGTAATTTAAATGCAAATTGTCCTCAGTTCATTCAATCTTGGCTTTCTGAACATTTAAAATTTTACTTCCCTACAATTCTAAAGTTTTTTAAACCAACGATTACTTATATTACCTAATAATTTTTCACTCTTTGTTTTCCTTCTGC
This sequence comes from Spermophilus citellus, assembly GCF_964194105.1. Taxonomy (NCBI): domain Eukaryota; kingdom Metazoa; phylum Chordata; class Mammalia; order Rodentia; family Sciuridae; genus Spermophilus; species Spermophilus citellus. The sequence goes on along the minus strand of NC_138189.1, from coordinate 41,034,817 downwards.
ATACTATCACATGTTGTTGGTCTTTTCCCAATTTTCGGACGTCCCCCTGAGTGCGAAGTAATTTTTCAGAGATAATTATTCATTTTTACTACACCATTGTTCAGTAAGCATATTAGTCAAATTCTCTTATTCCCCGGGGCTGTGTGTCCAGCTGACTAATGTGTGCTCGTGTTTGCCAAATATTCCTTTACTTATTGTTTTTGTTGTTGTCCAAACTTATCTGCGTGAGTTTATAATTCTCCAGATTTCACTTCTTTGTACCTCTGAAAGAGTTCTAGCATTTGGGGGTTTTAATTCCCGCATTTGCCTGCCTCTTTTACTTGTAGATCTGCATTCTATCAAGCGGTCTGGCCTATTTTTTAATGACTCAGGATGAGCTTATGGATTTTAAAGCAATTGCTAATGTGTTAAGATGTTTTGTTTCAACACATGTGTTTTTCTCTGCTGAGCTTAATTGATGCAGCCCATTGTCTTGGCCTCTGATTGTTCCTGCCTCCAGTGTTCGGAACTGTTCCTTGATCCTAAGGGTTTCTGACACATGACTTAATAGCTACCTACTTTTTCTACTTGATATAAATAGTTAGAAACTAGAATGAAAAAAAACATGTACTATAAATTTCTTTAAAAAAAAAAACAAAGAGCAATGGAATGTGCTGATCAGATCAGCTTTGTAGAAACTGTCAAGTGTCTCAAAGCCTAGAACTTTCCACGAGGTGAACAGCTTGGCACTGATTATTCACCTTTCCTCAGAGAAATGGTTTTACTCAACCCAGCCTCTTTTTCAACACGACCTTGCCAAGTCCACATTATTTTAGAGAGCATTTTTGCAGAAGTTTATTCAGTTGCTAATGGTATCCTAACTGGGTTGAGACCTCCACCCACTCACTGGAGAATCCTGAAATCACAGAATGAATTCCTGCCATTTATTTTTAGAATCTAATCCAATGCCCTTATTTTACTAAAAACAAATGTTTGACCCCAGTACGTGAGGACATCTAAACCTGTCGCCACTCTGTGTTGATGACTACTCCAGTAGAAGGCTCTGTCTCTGATGCAATAACTCTTATTCTTAACAAGAGTTTTTACAAGGTGGAGTGACACTTGGCTTGGGTTTGCTGTTGACGTGTGCTCAAGTGGTCTCATTGACATCTGTTAGCAGGAACAAGGTTATTGTTATGCCATTTTGCTTTATTCAAATAGCATTAGAGTTTGTATCGTTAGTAGCTAGAGCAAAAACAATTGGAACAACGCAAAATATTAAATTTCTGCTTCTAAATGTGTGGCCAAATCAGCTTTTGCCAAGGATGCCTAGGCATGAACAGCTGAAATGAAATACTTGGTGGCTGATTTCAAAGATAGAGCAGCCTTGCTCTGGGGAACACTCCCACCCTCACCCGCAGTAGCTCACAGAAAGCCACTGTCCCTGTTCTCTGAATGCACACTTGGGAAATAGGCAGTAAGCAATGTCTTAGATGGTGTGGGTTTTAGATAACAATAGTCCTGGTGTTGAGACTTCAGTGTAGATCCACTTTTAAAGAGGTTGGCACGGGGGTAAACCCAGCAAGTTAGAACTGGATCATTTTCTTCAAATAAAAGAATACTCTTATAAATCATGCGCTCATGTTAGTAGCAAAGAAACTTTAGAATTTTAAAATATTTTCAAAGTACTAAAAATCTTACAAATAAACAAGTTGTTTGAAAGAGAAAGATTGGGGAATATTTAGGCATTTTAACAACCCAGACAGAACTCAGTGGGCAAATAACCATAATCTCTATTATTATTCTTATAAGCAAAGGGCAAAATAACTTTCCTACTTTTCAGATTTTGTATAATTAGAGGACTAGAAGGATAGGAACCATTGCTAGGGATCTTTAAGGAAGGGAACACATGGACATTCCTTTGGTCCAGACCTTGACCTTGGGCATCTGGCAGCTCCACTTGGCAGGGGTCCTCATGGCCCAGTGGGTGGCTGATGGAGCCCTGGACCCATGCAGTCGCTGTAAAGCACCGTGAACCTCTTTGATGTAGCAGGATGATTGCATACTGATCGGATTTTAGTCAGGAAATTTAACTTGGTTGAAGTAAAACAAAAACAAAAACCCTTAAAACATATTAAGCCCTTGGACCTGACTCACTTTCAGTGGAACCAAGTTGATTTAGTCCTCTTTCTGGACCTCCTTCAACTCTTCGGATCTCTTGCACTTGGCCGTGCAAGACTGCAAGAACGTTAATCGGCTGCTTGGCTTCTCCTCTGATTACTTCCAGAAGGGCAGAACATGTTGTCCCTGTTGAGGGTCTTCAGTTACCATTCTTTTCCCCACTGCGCCTCCAAAAGGGCTCTTGTTCTGATATGTCCGTGTTCAGCCTTTCCTGGCCATGAAAATAATGAGACTAGACACTAATGGCTGCTGCATTTTGAGTTGTCATGTAGTGTCCCCAGTGAGCTGAACACCTGTGTGTCTGAAGGTACTTTCAATCAAGCTTTGGAGTCACCAGTGCATCAAGCGAGACTCAGGCTACGCAGGGAGGAGGTTTTAACCAAACACATGCCATGCCTCAGACTGAAGCCACCTGACAGAGCCAACTAGCTGATTGATTCTGACGTTTCCAAAATTTAGGCCTGGCTCAGATTCATTGTTTCTGAAGTGCAGTTAAGTGGTTTTTCAGAGACGACCCCAATTCATTCAGAAAAGAAGTCTGGGGTTCCCACCTCACACCCCACCTCACGTTACATGCCTCCTGCCCAGGTTCCCCCTGGGGGTGGTGGAGCCCCAGATGTGGCACAACTTTACAAGGAAAGCTGCTCTAGGTTGCAGAAAACACTGCACCAGAGGTTTTTCTGTGGCTGCTGACCTGGTTTGCTGAAGAGGGTCCGCTCAACCCAGGAGCTTCCTGGCTAGTCTAGTGGAAGGGCATGCAGTCCCATCCCCAGGAGCCAGCCCAAAGCCCACCCTGCGTGTGACACATGTGTCCTTCCTGTGTTCTGGGGGTTTTGCTTGGGAGTGAATTTTTCATAGCATTTTTGTAATTATCAATTTTTCTCTTTAATAAGGCATTTAGGGGGCTGCAGGGAGAGTTACTTACCTACCCGCAAGACCCAGCATTCAATCCCCAGCACCACAAAAATAAACAAATGAATAAGAAATCTATAATTTAGCTAATGGCTGATTGAAACTAAATGTATGCAAATTTCCTTAACATACTTTGTGTCCTCTACAATTTCATATTCAGAAGGAGAATAATTTGAGAAGCATCCACTGACCCTAGACAGGCTGCCCAGCCTTAGGATACTCTGACTTCCCTCCGGGAGGTACAGGCACAGCTCCCCTGGCCTCCCCACAACCCTTCCTTTCTGAAAAGAAGGAACCGGATGGACCAGACCATGTGTTTACAAGGAAGGAGAGCAACGCGTGGAAAGCTGCCCTCTCTGTTGTCAGTGACAAAGCCATTCCCTTCCCTGGTGTTACCGGGTGAGGTTGGGTAGGCTGTCCTGAGACTTAGGGACAGGCCAATGACAGGTGGACAAGTAGTACAGAGGAAGGAGCCCAGGGCCATCCACCTGTGTAGGCCCCAGGCAGCACCAAGAGCCTCCCAAGTCTGGCAGTAGAGCCTGGTGTTTTGTGTAAAGTTGGAGTGAGAGAAAACTAAATGAACAGAGTAACCATATCCCTCTCCTTTGTAACTACTTATCCCATGTGTGTACCTATTTAACTAAGAAAGGAATAAAACTAATGAATGTTTCCCAGAACCTGCATCCAACCTCTTGGGATAGAAACACTCTAATTTCCCTCCCTCCTCTACCCAGAAACAAGGCTAGATGCAGGGAGGACTAGAACTCAGCCTCAGCCAACAGATCCGATGGATCATACTTGTGGACTTCAAGGATGCTGTTAACCATTATCAAAGTACATTTAGAGCTGGGCACAGTAATGCACCCTTGTAATCCCAGAGGCTCCAGAGGCTGAGGCTGGAGGATCACGAGTTCCAAGCCGGCCTCAGCAATATAGCGAGACCCTAAGCAACTCAGTTCTCACCCTGTCACTAAATAAAATAGAAAAAAAAATGCTGGGGATGTGGCTTAGTGGTAAGCACCCCTGGGTTCAATTCCCCAGTACTAAAAACAAAACAAACCAAAACACACACACACACACACACACACACACACATACACACACACATATAGGCATGCTCATAGTTCCTTCCTTTATAATTTGATGAGTGGTTTGTTTTTGGTTTTGTTTTTTGGTACCAGGGATTAAACCCAGAGGCACTTAACGACTGAGCCACATCCCCAGCCCTTTTTTATGTTTTATTTAGAGACAGGGTCTCACTGAGTTGCTTAGGGCCTCGCTAAGTTGATGAGGCTGCCTTTGAACTTGCAATCCTCCTGCCTCAGCCTCCCAAGCCACCAGGATTTCAGGCATGCACCACAGCGCTCAGCTGATGGGTGTTTGACTCATCTGGGTGCCAGATGTTCATGGCAGTTGTCTTCCCCCTCCTTTTTTAATATGTCCACCTTTATCATATGTTTTCAGGCATATTAACTTTGACAAGAAAATCAGTATACCTTCCCCACTACCACACCAGGATGCAAAGAATACAGTTCTAGAGGTGAGTCCTTTCACTGATCAGCATGGGGGAATGGCTTAGGCTATGAAAAAGCAATAAACAAAAAGGCAGATTTCCCTGTAATTAGAAATTGACCACTGTTATCACCATGTTAGGGATATTTGGATTTTGCTACCAACAGAGAAAAAAAAATATCCTGGGATTGGAGCAGAAATTCCACATTGATGTTAATATTTGTAGCATATTGTGATAAATGCAGCTGATCACAGCTTTTGTGTTGTTGTTTAACCAAATGATACATCAATAGGTGTAGAATTAAGAAGAGGAAGAGAATCAACTAATTACAGACACACAAAGGAGTGACTTGTCATGAACACATTGTGCTTCTTCCAGTGACCAAAGACTCTGGGGAGGCCTGTGGAACACTCACTGGAGGAAGCTGTGTCACTTGGGTATCTGTACATCTTTTTATAAAGAAGTGATGTGGGAATGGGAGCCCCAGGCTGGGAACGTATTGGCCCTGAGATCTAACCCAGAGTTGGTACTTCAGGGTTGCCAAACTCCTTTTTGTAGCGTGCCTTTGTAGAACTCACTGTGTTCTAGGACGAAGGTCGAGGATAAGGAGGAAAACTTTATAGCCCGGAGTTTCTTGTGGCCTGGGCACTCTTCCACTCAGTACCTCTTCTGGGTGCTTTACTATGGCTGTTCTTGTTTTGTTTCTTACAAATTCCTCAGGGGACACCTCCGGTGGCTGCGGCCTTTGTGTTAGAGGCCTCTTCCAAAGGAGTGTGTAGTGGAATCTGTCCATCTATTTGAGCTTTGGTCACTGAAAGAAATTCTAGTAGGCATTTCCCATGGGATCCCACTGAGAGACTGACTTGCCCTTGAGAATGTAGAAGGTACATTCATAGAGGGCCTTGTGTTTAGAAATGGCCTTGGTTATTCTCTACCCAGTCCTCCTGCTTAAATAAAGAAAATGCCACTCTATTAAGTGGTATAACCAACAAAACACTGGTAAGGCAGTATAGGTGCTGTAAAATGCTTATTGACATCAAGTGATTCACTGCAAGGCTTACTGTTGGTGAGGTCTCTGGAAACTCTCAGAAGTACTGAACTTGACTAAGTGTTCTGCTTCAGTATCTCAGCTTCCCATCTGTACAATGGGTGTGACAGTGCCTTTGTCAGCAGTTATCAAGTTCTGTACCAAAGGCAGAAGAAGGTGAGTCCCAACCACTTATGATCTTGAACTGAACCAATATATGAATGAGAAGGCAGGGAGGGAGGCAGCAGAGTGAAGGAGGGAAGATAGGAGTGATTGAGTCAGAGGTACTGGGCACATACATAGTGCAGGGGATAGGGAGTTGATCAGGGACCAGGCTGACCACGAGCCAAGCAATCCCAACCCATCTTCCTGGCTCTCAGCCCCACATTTCATTTCAACCTATATCAAGGGATTGGGTTAGTTTTCCTAATTGATGGTAACGTTTACCCTGAGCATATTAACACAGTGTTTTAAAGTTTTCCTTAATGGAGTAGAATGATAAAAAGTAGTCATAAAAATAACTATTGTTCAATTTCATTACAACAGAGTGAGCCCATTTGTTTTACTGGACTGATTTCTCATGTGCCCTCGTCGGGAAGCAGAGGAAAACAGTTTGTTATTTTTGGCCAAGGGGCAATATTTCATTTATGGCAACATTAAGATTTAGGTTTTTCTGCCTATAGATGTCTTGAGATCATCTGTGAAACTGGTTAGCTACTCTCTGGACCTGGAATATCCCATAAAATCACATAATCCAGAGGCCCAGGCCATCAAGTTATACATATTCAAAAAGCCACCAGTATATGAAAGATGTCACCTTAAAGAAGCAATGTGTGCCATTCTGGCATGAAATGTGGAGTTGGTAGGTGTCCCCAGGCCAAATAGCAACCTGCATGGGGTCAGTGGCCCAAAAAGAGTGCTGAATTTTTGCTGCACATGCTTAAGGACACAGAGAGAATGCTGCACTGTAGAGCTTAGGTCTGGAGTCTCTGGTCATTTGAGCATATCCAGATGAAAAAGCAGCCAAGATATACCACCATTCTTACAGAGCTCATGGTCCTATTATCCCATACATAAGCTCCCCTTGCTATATTGAGATGATCTTACTGAAAAGGAAGAATTGTTGGTAAACCACAAGAGGAAAGTCATAGAAAAAAAAAGAATATCCCCAAAGAAACAGGGGAAACAGAAACTTGTGGCACAGAAACAAACTCGCCATCAGATAAATGCAAATAAAAGTTTAAATAAAATGATGCAGATATGTCATGGAAATAATAACATTGCAAGAAAAAGATAACCATTACAGTAGAATTTGCAAAAAGGACAAAAAGAGTCATGCCTCAAGCAACCCAAACAGCAAAACATTGTCTCAGTTGTTCATGGGGTCTGTATAACCCCGTTAAACAGACTTAATTTATAATGGAAATAGCAATGTTGGTGGATCTCACATGACTATGGTTATATCTTTTGTGTTCCTTTAAAAAAAATCTAAAATTTTAAATTATGATGCAGAAAGAAAAATGTGCTTCTATGTTTCTCCTGATTCCTTCCATCCCTGAGGATTATAATTATTCCAAAAAAAAAAAGGATAAGCACCTCCTATCATCAACAGGAAAACGTTTTCATTTTAACCCGTTAATGCTGAGGTGTCCGTCTCTTCTGCTTCCAAACAATCACTTCTTTTCATTGTGATTCCTTAAGAGGCTGTCTCCCCAACATTCTCTCAGTGATCCTTGCAATGTCACTGGGAGGTAATAGGTCAAGCCTTACAATAGGCAAGGACACTGAGGCCCCCAGACATCCAGAGGACTCAGCTGGTGATTAGAGACACAAAAAAAGACCACACATCATTGGCTCTTGACAGGTACTTGCTTGAGCATTACAAGACAGTTGAGTATTTCTAGGAAACACTTTTACATCTTTTTCATCAGTTGCATGCCAACTGACTGAAATGCAGGGTCTAGAATTCTCTCCCCTTCTTCCATTATCGGCTGGTGATAGCTGAGCCTGGAGATTGGCTCTACCCAGAAGCATGGTGCATTAGAGGATTCACACGCTCTCCAAGAGCCAGTTTAGCAAGGCTGTAGAAGCACTGGTGGGAAAATCAGGAGTGAAGTTGACATCTCTGAGCTGTTCAGCTCTGCTGGCCCTTGTGCATGGGATAACTGGAGCCAGTGCTAACTCATGCACACAGTCCCATTGTGAAAGGCCTTCATGGGTTCAATTGCAAAGCAAGTCATGCTGTCTTTAGGGTTAATGCACCCTGGGGAACTTGTGAAAACACAGACACTTGATCTCCCTCTCCACAGAGCAGTCGGCCTTGGCATTGTTGACATTTTGGATCCTGTAATTCTTTGTTCTGGGGCAAGGGCAGGGTCCTCCTGATCACTATGGGATGTTTAGCAGCATCCTTGGCCTCTGGGTGGATGCCAGCAGCATTCTCCCAAGTAGCGGCAATCAGACACTAGACATTTTCAGAGGTCCCCTGGGGTTGAGAACCACTGTCTCAGGGATTCTAATCCCTAATGGGAGAGGAAGACCCAGAATTCTATTTTTAATCAGCTCCTCCAGCCAGTCTAATCCCTTACGCATACTGGGCCTTTCTTCCTTTTAAGTGCTCCCATGTGCTTCTGCTCCTTCTTCTGTGGCCACCTCTAGGATTAACAGCAATCTAACATGGTAAAGCCCAGTTTGTCCTTCCCAGGCTAGGCCCACTGAGCTACCCAGAAGGCAATTCACTGACCTAGTGAACAAAACCATGCTGTCTGCTGCTAAGTGGGCTGCTCTTGTGTCTCTGAAGCACTTGTGCTTAAGCACAGGGTCCTTTTGAAGGTAATGTCCATGTTGTTGTTATATAACCCACAAAAACTACATACACACCACCCCCCCTGGGATCTTCTGGACCCCAAAAGGATGCAGAAGATCTCAGCCCAGCAGGAACAGATCACCTGGGCAGCCAGAGTGTTCCTGAAGGAAGGCTGGACCTGATTTCTCCTGCAGGTGAGACTACCTCTAGCAGGAACCCATCTCCCTGTGGTCTGGTAGAAGCTGGGCCCTAGCAAAGCTGAATCTGATGCCTGCCTTTCTAGCATGAGTGATTCCTGTGCTTTCAGGAATCCTGTTGTTTAGTCTGTCTCCTGTGGTTGGAACTTCCTCTCCAAATGGTCATACTGGGGATGTTATTTTCCAACTGGAGTGAGGAGAATTTCACTATCAAAAGACTCTGCTTGGAAGGGCTGCTTCATTCAATAGGGAAGGGCCTTCCGTGTGGCTCTTTATGGAAATGACCATTTTGTGTAAAATAAGCCTGGGTGCAGCCGGGTAGCCAAAGGGATTCCCATCTGTGGGTCCCCTTGGCATTTCCAGGTATTACAGCTGATGGACTTGTGTCATAGGTGATTTCTTAAAAGGGACACTAAATATATTGATGATATTTATATCCTTGATCCACCTCTTTCTTAAGGACATAAGTTTTTGCACAGTTGTACTTAGAAATAATGTTGTCATTACTTGTTTCTCATTGGAAGACTGAATAGATGTTCATGGTGTCAGCTTTTGGCTTGTGGATTTCTTATAACAGTACCAGAGCTGGCGAACTCCTCTCCAGCGAAGTGAGCAACTGAGGCAGAAAGTGATTTCTAGCCTGCAAAGCAGCCACACTGTGTCCCCCAAACATTCCTGAAGAGAGAAATAAATATATCACCAGGATGTTGTGATAGAGCAAAGAGCAACAACACCCGAAGATTAAGGGTCCCAAGCTCCCTCTTAGAACTCCGAGCATTAATTATGATCCAACATCAAGAAAAATGAAGTGCAAAACTGGTGGGCTTAACAGCAGCTCGGTTCAAACGTATTGCAAACGTGGAGCTTTTCAGTCTCACATGGAGTCCTTGCTCACAGTTTACACGAAGATTCTGAGCTCGTAGGCCTCCCTTTACATTTCTCCCTGAGCTTATATGTTTACATGGTGGAGAAGCATCAGAGCTAGCAAAACCTAACAACTAATTTCAAGCTAAAATAATTTACACTAAAAACTTTTCTAAAACTAAATATTGACCTGACCACTGCCTGTTTCTGTGAGCCTCTTTCAGGGACCTCTGGGTAGAGAATATGAGAAGGACACAGGTCTGAGCCAGCTGGGGCTCACAACTGTAAGATTTCAGGGGCATCCAGAGCAAATTTTGCCACGTCCATTTCTTCAATATTTCTTAGTTGCCCTTGGTGGCTTTTGAGGGAAAATTTAATATATTTTTTATATGTTAAAGTTTAAAATTTAATATATTTTTATATGTTAAAGTTTAAAATTTAATATATTTTTATATATTAGTTGTTTAATTATGCATGTAACAAATAGTTTTTCAATTTTTATCAGTCTCTTAATATTACTTATGATTCTTTCTGTATATTTTATTTATTTATTTGCTTTCATATATATATTTGGTATGGGGGATTGAACCCAGGGGCACGTAACCACTGAGTCACATCCCCAATCCTTTTTTTTTGTATTTTATTTAAAGACAGGATCTCACTGAGTTGCTTAGGGCCTCACTAAGTTCCTGAGGCTGGCTTTGAACTCATGATCCTCCTGTCTCAGCCTCCAGAACCACAGGGATTTCAGGCATGCACCACAACGCCCAGCATCTTTCTGTATATTTCAAAACATTATTTAGTCTTAAGGAATGCTTGGAAAGCAGAATGCAAGTATCTGTAACCATATCACTCTAACACAACTATTATTGTTTCCTAGTTTTTGTATACGAAGGCAAATGATTTTCATAATTGCAAACAGCTTAGAACATTTTTAGATGGAGAGAAGTGTGTAATTTCTGCTCGATTAAACATGCCAACTTTGACCTCTTGCATTTCTTTGAAGAGTAGAAAGTTCTCTACATGGAGGTGACCCTATTCAGACTCTCTGTATTGAGTGTGCACTTCATTTTCTCCTAATCTTTGAGCTCTTTTTCACAGGCCCCATGTAAATCATGTGCTCTTTGTCCATCTATAAATGAGGGAAGCCATTTGAAGACTGTGACCTGAACAGTGTATGCCCAGTTCCCTTGCCAATCATGCACTTGGCAATCATGCAACAGGGCTCATGTGGCCTCTGGCTCACAGCTACTGAGTTGGTTAAGCCCAGTTCATCCCCTCGTGTGGCAGGCCCTCTCCAGTGAAGGTCTCCCTTACTGAGTCTTGTGCTGCCGCAGCCTCCCAGTTCTCATTGTGAGTGCCAGCTTGAGTGCCACACTCTTATGCTGCAGTGCCAGTTCTGGGCACTCACAATGTACGTGAAGCTATTGGTGTCATGCTTCTTTGCTCCTGGAGCCTCCCTGCATCTGTCCTGTCAACAAGGACAGTAGCTTCGTGCCTTACTGGCAGACCATCCCTTTCAGGATATAGTGCCATTATTGCCCCTTTTCCCTTTGACTTTTAGTTCTCTTGTTTCTTGTGCATACAGTCTCTGTACGAGTATGGAAATATGTGAACGCAATAACTTAATATGCTGTCTTAAAAATCCACATCTCCCTGTTTTTCAACTGAAAACCCCTGCCTAGGTCTCTGGACCAGGGAGCAGAGAGGGGCATAGAAGAAGCATCTTCTTTTTTTTCCCTACCCACCCCCACCAGCTGTAATCTCTTCTGTTTCATGGGGCAGTGTAGCTGTGAGGTTTCCAGCTCCAGCTCCAGCACCCCCATCTCCTAGATTATGTCAGTGCATTGTCTAAGTTTTGGTATTTTAAGTTTTCTTATGCTATAGTGTGTGTGTGTGTGTGTGTATGTGAGCGCGCACACGTTGGGCAGGACTCTTAAGCTGCAGATGCCAATAAGCCAACAAAGATAGCATGCCTCACAGACTGAAACATCTAGACATCATTGGATCTTGGAATCCATCGGCATGGATCTCCCTTACCACCTCACAGATTAGGTTTTTTCTGTCCTGGCTTCTTTTCCACCAATGAAACATACAGTTATCTTTCCATATTCATGGGTTCTGAGTTCACAGATTCAACCAACTATAGACCAAAACTATTCATGGGGAAAAAAATCACATCTGTACTAAACAGGTACAGATTTTTTTCTTGTCTTATTCCCTAACCAATATAGTAGGACAACTATCTGCACAGAATTTACATTATATTAAGAATTGTAAGTAGCCTAGACGTGATGTAAAGTATATGGGAGGATATACATATGTTATGTGCAAATTGTGTGCCTTTCCATATAAGGGACTTGAGCATCCATGGATTTTAGTATCAGAGGGAAGTCCTAGAACCAGTCTCCCAGGATATTGAGGCACAACTGTAAATGGTTCCAACTCTGATTGAATATATCTCTGTCACATGTCCCTACTAGAACAAATCTCTTTAGATGTCCTGACTGGCTAGATTATATCACATGCTCTACCCACCCAGTCTTTCTTCCAAGGAAGGTGGTGCAGAGGTAGATAAAGTACTTGTAGGCCAGCTTGGATCAGTTATCTGCTCTCACTAGTTTCTGCCTAGAGTACACTTGCTTTTAAAATATTTTGTATATCATCTCCGTGCAAGCCCATGTGATTGACTGATAGTTCCTCTAGGTGGGGAGGAGCAGTTTTCAAAGGGCAAATATACCTAGCAGATAAACACAAAAGGCTATGCAACAATTTCTGCATTGTTGTGAGGACTTTTGGAGACAGATGGGAAAAACAATTGAACTGAATCCCAAATGTTAGATTAACTTAGAAAACATAAGACCCAGCACATAATAGGATCAAAATTAATATTTTGGGGTTGAATGAATGAATGAAAAAGTGAACTGTGACAGGTATGGTGGCACACACCTGTAATCCCAGCAACTCGGGGGCTGAGGTAGGAGGATCCCAAGTTTGAGGCCAGCCTGCACATCTTAGAGAAACCTTATCTCAAAATAAAAAATAAAAAGGACCAGGGGTGTAGCTCAGGGGTAACACACCTGAGTTTAATTCCCAGTATGGACGGGGGTGGGGGGAATAGGACTGCAATGAAGAATCCTTCCCCTTCCTCCCTTATTTGTCTGGGAAGACACCAAATCTGTCAGTGAGGGAGCAGCTTTCACAGAGTTCTGTCCTCACAAAGTCCAACAGCCCTGGGCTGCCCCCTCACCCCTGCCAAGGCTCATTACTGCACAGTCCACCTGGCACTTGCTGTAGGTGCAGGTATGGGCTTTGCCGCTGATTCAGTGAAGCCCAGAATTCAGGCTTTGCTGAGTAAAGGTGACATTGCTAAACAATGCAACGAAACCTGGGGAAAGTATAGTGGAGTCGGAGCATTTCCTATGCATGAACCCCATGTGTGAAAGGGGCTGCAGCGCACCTACAAGAACCTGTGGGGCCATGAGTGGCCTCGAGCTAAAACCTGTGAGATAACCAAGTCAGCACCAGGCTTGTGGAAACTTGTTCTGGGGGTGAGGGATTCAGCCCCTCTCTCAGGAGAATTGTGAAGCTGTTGGATAGTGAGCACCACTGCAAATTAGGAAAACACATATAGGCAAACAGATTCCTAAACTAGAAGAAAGTAATTACAATGGATAAGTAAGTAATCCTTGACTTAGAAAAATAACTTGAACCTAGCTAGTTCATTGAACGTGTAGATATAAAAGTACCATTAACTGAAATTTTTGTTATCAGTATACCAGGATGAAATGAAGTTAATCTTGGTGCTGATAATATAGAACTGCATTTTAAAATTCTTAGTGACATGGTTGATGTTTATAAACACTGTTAGGGTTGGTTTCTGGTTTTTTTTTTTTTTTTTGGGGGGGGGGTTCTTGTCTTTGGTGGAAAAAAAGAGTCTGGAAACTTATTTCACCTACCATGTATATGGTGTCTAATTAATGAATTCCCCATTCCTGATTTAGATATCATTTTCTATTACTTCAGAAAGATGACTGCATAGCTTACAAAGAGAAATTTTCTCTGTATTTGGGGAATTTTTTTGTCTGCTTATTTATTTAGATTTTGATACTGGGCATTGAACCCAGGGCCTGGCACATGCTAGGAAAAAGCTCACCCTGAGCTACATTCCCAGCTCCTTGCTCTGTATTTTAATTCATTCTACAAACTCTATGAGCCTTCTTTGAAGTCAGCTGCTGGAGATATAAAATTGTAAGATACCATTTTTACCAATAAGAGGCTGAGAGTTTAAGTGGTAACAAATTCACAACTGGTAAATGTCAGAGGTTCAGAGATTCAAAAAGAAAAAATATAGTTGGTGCTCAGTATCTGTGAGGGATTAGTTCCAGGACTTCCCTAGAACACTGAAATCCAAGGATGCTCAAGCCCTTTACATAAAATGGCATATAAGGCAGAGGGCACTAGGGAAGAATAGCATTACCTTAGCTTAGGTAGAAGGAAGTGATGGAAGAGGAGGGGAGGGATGTGGGTATAGGAAAGATAGTGGAATGAAACAGACATTATTACTATATGTATATATGTGACTGCATGACCAATATGATTCCACAACATGTACACTCAGAAAAATGAGAAATTATATCCCATCTATCTACGATATATCAAAGTGCATAAATGCATTCTACTGTCATGTAAAACTAATTAAAATAAATTTTAAAACTTAAAAAAATATATATATAATTTAAGTGGCTGGGGAAAAAGTACATACAAAATAAAATAAAATGGCATAGTATTTGTACACAATCCATATACATTCATCCATATCTATTATCCCTAGATTACTGGTAATATTTAATACAATGTAATTGCTGTGTCAATAGTTGCTACATTGTATTGATTAGGGAATAATGAAAAAAAAAAACAGTCTGTACAAGTTCAGTCCAGATGCATTTTTTTTTCTGAGTTTTTTCAATGCCAGATTGGTTAAATCTGCAGATGTGGAGAGCCTACTGGGCTTTTACCCTGGGGCTTAACGAAAAGATTTTAAGAGATGACCCTTGAGCTGGGTCTTGAAGATGCAAAGGGAGATTTTTGTTGGGCAATGACAAGGAAAGAGCAGATGGAAAAGCACTGAGATGGTAGCTGCTGGTGTCAGGAGCAGGGCAGGTGGCTGGTGTGGCTGGAGGGAAGCACCCCTCATCACAGGGACTGTGGGAAGCCGTGGATTCCTTCAGACTACCTTTACCAGCATCTTGGCTAATGCTTTCATTGGGCTTTAATATTTCTTTCTAAAAGTAATCATTATTATGTTATGTTGCATTTCAGGGGTTAATGGCTTAATCAATTGGAAATTCAGACACAAGAATTCAGAATTAGGGAGATAGTTCAGAAGTAGTTGTTATGTCTTGTTGATGCACTAACCAATACACATAATTTTATGTCAAGATTTATATACATCCAAAATTCAATTTCTTATATGAACATGGAGATGAATACTTAGGAATGTGTACTGAAGCAATTGTCCAATGAGGGGGTTTTGGGTTTTGTATCACCAACAGAAAGAGGTCTCTTGATAAATGTGATGCATAATAGCAGAAATTGTTACATATTTTTTCTTTCCTAAAAAGTCCCCAAAATAGGGTATACAGACGCTTCTCAATTTAGGATAGAGTTACATCCTGATAACCCATTGTAAATTGGGAATGCATTTGCCACATGCAAAACCCTATGTGTCTTTGCTCAGTAGTATAGTACCGTCTGTACTGTTGAGTGTCCATTGTTTCCCTCAGTGATCACGTGGAGACTAGAGCTGAGGCTTGCCACCACCTAGCATCTCAAGAGAAAATGGGACCACATATAGAGAACCTGGGGAAAGATCAAACTTCAAAATCCCAAATCCTCCCGAATGCATCTTGCTTTTTAATATCATCATAAAAGCTCAAAACTCTAATTTGAACTCTTATAAGTCAGGAATTGCTGTAATACTTTTCCTTTATGCAGCTTCCAGATAAATAGCCTGCATCTTCAAAAATGGAACGCCAATAATCAAGCAATTATTCTGATTAAGCAATAATTAGATAGATACTGGCAATTTGCAGAGTCCAATTTGCAAATTGCCCCTTTTATTAAATGACAGGGTATGGGCTGGCACTGCTCAGGTGGTATTTCCCCAAAATGGGGCTGAGCTCACAAAGAACTTCATTATTTTAACTAGCAGCCCAGCTTGCCAGTGCCCCGCCCCCAGCCCTGCCCCTGTCCCAAGAGTGCTCTCCCTGGCAGGGCCTGCCTTTTCAGCCACAGCTCAGTAGCATTGCTGGCCATGTTTTTGATCCAGGAAGAACCTTCTTTGACCAAGTCTACCTTTAAGCAGTTTTCAGTCACTGAAATGGCAGTATTGAGCTCTCTCTATATGTACCAGTCTTACTGTTCTCTCCTCGTGGTGGATGATGGCCAGTGGACTTTGTTGATGGAAGAACAGATATAGTTCTTAGATCTGCTGAGGCCACCAGAGAACTGGAATTGCAGACAGGGGGGGCCAATGACTTTTTGATCTGTGTGGTTAGCTAGATAAGATGGGTTGGGCTGAAACCATGGAAAAGCAAAAGCAGAATTAAGGGGTAGGGAGTTTTAGGCTTGTGTTCTCTTGGTTTACCAGCAGTTTGACTTTGAACAAGTAACAGAGATTTTAAGGAGTTTTAAAAATCTGTCACTGGGGGAAGCTTGTCCATGCTGAGTAGCTTCGGGAGTTCTAAATGAGAGTGGAGCTGAAGAATGAGCATGTGTAAATATTAGAAGGCTCTGTGGTTGCAAAGGGCTAATAAGTGTAGAGTACTACCTAAGCAGTACACAAAAGCTTTCTGGAAGCTTCTAAAACCATGCACAAATCTCCAGCTGCACACTGCAAGGTTTCTTCCATGCAAGGCCTCCTTCAGATCACATGGAAATTGGTAAAAACTACTTCAGCATGAACAGAGCTGTTTTGCCAAGAAAGAGCCTGTCCTCTTGGTAGACATATCCCCTGCTGACACATGTGTTGGGAAGCAGGGCACTGGCTGGATGGGAGTCCCCTCAACTCCTCAGCTGGGCTCCTGTGTGCAGGACCCAAATTGCTCAACTGTATTTACTTTTCTTAAATCTTATGTATGGTCTCCTCAGAAATGCAGCTGACTTTCTAGGAATTGAATGAGCCCAAGAGGTGATACTGACTGATGGAAAGAACATGGGTTTGCTATCACACTGGCTTATTACCCATATTTTGGTCTACCATCTACTAGTTGTATTGAGTCTTCAAGGAAAATCTTTCCTGTTGTATGACATTGGCTGACCAACTTAACTTCTCTGAATCAATTTTCTTTATTTTCTAAATGAAAAACAGCACCACCTTGGTCCTCAGATTTGGTGGTGAGTATTAAATGTGATAAATACCATCTATGAAATGAGGGTATAGGGGTCAACAAATGATTGTTCTACTGAGGGCCTTGTCTGCCCCTTCCATTAGCTCCTTATTTATTTTTAAGACAGGTGACCTCCACCCTCAATCACTAGCTCTACAAATCCATCATAATTTCAACAAGAACATGACCATATTGCTATCAAAGTCCAGTGAAAGCTTGTTGACTATGTCTTCAGAACAGAAAAAGAACATTTTAATTTAAACCATAAGACTGTTGCTTATCAAACTGTATCTTCTGAAAACACATCCCCCTACCATTAACATTAAGAGCGCAGACAGGGAGTCCAAATCTCCTGGTTTTCTGGAAGAACAAAACTTATATGAAATGTCAGTCTTATATAATAAGATTGATGGTCAATTTAAGAAAAGGCTGACCAGCCAGATGACAGTTAAACCAATGGAAAAGAAACTGTCTTCTGAATATCAGTTCTCAGTGTGGAAACTAACTCAGTCCTCTCCTGTAATCAACCAGATCCTCTCACTGTCAGGCAAGCAGGATGATGGGGGAATAATGAGAGTGGAGCCCTCACTGAGTATGTTAGGAAAAATTAGCAAAGTAAAAGGGGCTGCAAACTGTCTCAAATATCTTAAATTACCCGGATGCAGAATGATTTCTGTAATGTACCTAGGCCTGTCTCCATTACCTGGGTTTGTCTTCTTTTGGAGATACACAAACTATACTTCTAAGTTCACCTGTGAATCCGAAAATTTCTTTCCCACAGAGCACTGTCTGGGTTTGTATGAAATGTGCACATTTATATTCGAAAACTTGCACGACTTGAGATCATTGTTTCCAAGATTCACAGGATAGTACTAGAACAATCCTTAGTCTTTGTCAGGAACATAAACGCATGCCTAGATTGGGGTCTCCTTGGGATGTTCCTACAGGGTCCTATTCTTTAATGTAGTTGGAGATCTGTGCAGTTGTTTTATATTATCATAAACAACTCACAGTAAATGAAATGTCTAACATCTTAATAAAAATTTACAATATCTAGGAGAGTTCAGATCCAAAGGATGTTAACTCCAAAATCCACCACATGGAGACCGCGTCTTTGCTGACTGCCCTAATCCCCTGCAGCTTCGCATTCCCATCTCCTGTTTCCATTTTTGGCAGATGGGCAAAAGCTTGACTGGAACAACTTGGAAGTCCATGGCACCCTAATAAATCTGTGAATGCTGTTTACTCCTTCTAGAAAAATTGGACAGATTGAAATGTTTGACCTCATTGATCTCAGTGCGTTCTCTGGTGATAGATTTTAGTTATGAGTAAGTTGAGTGATAAATTGAGTAGTTGGCAGATGGCCAGACTCTGTGTTTCACTTACACATTTTTTTTCTTTTTCTGTTCTTTGCTATCTCTTTTCCACAAGGCTATTAAATTCCTAGAAAAGTGAAAGGAAAAAGAAATGGGTGGAGACCCAAAAGGCAAACTTTTAGCCCACAGGTGATTAAAAAAAAAAAAAAAACAGTAGGTATGGCCATGTTTAGGATTCAGAATAATAGGAATCAAAACTAAACACGGAGTATTGAAGAGTTCATAGTAAAGACAGAGGCTTTACCAGGTGTGCAAAACCTCCACTCTGCTTATAGGAAATCACCCTAATATGCATGGTGGGCAAGTAGTATTTTAAGACATTTACCCCCCTTGAGAAGTTTATAACCTTAGTGTGCATGGTTTGAGGGTGTATGTAAAGATGAGTATAAAAGTAAATGAGATTATGAGGGTATTTTTTAAAGTTATTTCAATTTTTTTTTGTACTGGGGATTGAACCCAGGGGTGCTTAACCACTGAGCAATAGCCCCAGCCCTTTTTATTTTTTATTTTGAGATAGGATCTCACTATTCTACTCAGGGCCTTGCTAAGTTGCTGAGGCTGGCTTTGAACTTGTGATCTGTCTGTCTCAGCCTCCCAAGCGACTGGGATTACAGGTGTCTGCCACCATGCCTAGCTAAATTATTTCAATTCTTAAGTGAGGTTTCTGAATCAGGAACAGAGTGACTAGTTTTTATATCAGGAATTGGAATCAAGAACCTAATTACTGAACTATTCCTGCATCGTCATTGAACAGGTGTTCCCTGAGAACCTGCTGCACTTGGAGCACCACCATCGTCCCCTGCACAGATCTTGGGCTTATAGTTAGAGCTGGCAGAGGGTCCAGTAGACCTCATTTGAAAGTTTTAATTATTTAAGAAAATGGAAAAAAAAATGAAACCCTTAATGAGGGTTGATTTAAGCCACAGAAATCCATCATTATGCTTATTGAAATGTACACCTTGAGCTGTCTATAAGTTTGGGGAATGTTTTGTGATCCTATCAGCCCCTCTTGATGGGTCGTTTGCCTGGTTGTATCTTACAGTATCATGCAAATAATAAAACTGTCAGAAGTCAACTTCTAGTAATTTAGAGAATAAATACATTGATTTGTGTAGTCTGGCACTGTCCAAGGCCAGGGTAAGTGGATGCTCTCTAGTGGAAGAGAGGGCAGTGAGCCTGAATTCTTCTTTTTTCAAGACCAAGTAGTCCCATAGTTGAGGGGAAAAAAAAAAAAAAAAGAAAAAGCAACCATTCCCCCTCTCCCTAGAGGAGCTACCCAGTACCTCAGGCTTTATTTACAGACAGTTCCCACACAGCCTAGATGAAGGAAAATAGCCTAGTAACTGCCCTGGGAGCACTGACACCTAGTCACCCAGCCTTGAAGAATGAAATGAATGATTTCAAGAATTCTCAGAGCAGTGATTGGTCAGTGGGCAGTTAGGTTTAAACACATGCATGTAATTCAGTCAATTAAATGAGATGGAACACTTTAGGATTGTGGCTCTCAGACATGACTATACACTGGAATCACCTGGGGGACTTTGCAAAAATACCAGTGTATAGTAGACCCACCCAGAGATTATGCCTTGCTTGATAGAAAAGGCATGTTGATAGAACAATGGTCAAGTTGCTTAGCAATATACCTCAAAATGTACAGTCTCTAAAAATATGCATTTCTTTTGGTCCAGTTGTAGGAAAACACAAAAATATAAACACCTGTATGTGCGTGTCTAGGCATATAAAAAGATTGAAAGGCTAAATACTAACAGAGTAGCAGCAGTTTTCTTTGGGATGGAATTATGGATTATTTTTATTTTCTTCTCTTTATTTTTCCATATTTTCAAAAATGAGGCTCTTCCCTAAACCTCAGTTTTGAAATCAGAACAAATCAAGCTATTTCTATGTGACTCTAATGTAACCAATGAAGCACTTTATAAACAGCTTCCACGTAAAACAATACTATATGCATGAGAGAAGACATACATGACGGGGTTGCAGGGAGTTTGACCTTTGACATGCCAGCAGAGGCGGGGGGCTACAGCATTGTAGGCCTATAGTTTATCTAGTCCCTTCAAGTGGATTCAGTGTAGCACTCAATACATGGAAAATTCAAGTTTGGTTTTTGGAATATTTTGGAATTTTTTTCCCCTGAATATATCTGATTCACACTTGGTGCACTCCTTGGATGTGGAACCTGTGGAAGTGGAGGACTATGTAGCTCCCGTGTCCTTGTTATCTGCCTGTCTTAGTGCTGTGCTAGATTACTAACTACTACAGGAGCAGAGCCTTTTTTGGGGGGGGGATGAGGGTACCAGGAATTAAACTCAGGGGCACTCCAACCACTAAACCATATCCCCAGCCCTATTTTGTATTTTATTTAGAGACAGAGTCTCACTGAGGTGCTTAGTTCCTTGCTTTTGCTGAGGCCAGCTTTGAACTGGCGATCCTCCTGCCTCAGCCTCCCAAGCCATTGGGAATATAGGCATGGGCGACCACACCCAGCAAGAGTCTTAGGAGCACCTAACCTATGTCCCACATTCAGTAGATATTATTAGCCACTTAAATATTTATGAAATGAGCCAAGTGTTGAGTCACACACCTATAATCCCAACTACTCAGGAGGCTGAGGCAGCAGGAGGGCAACTTAGAGGCCAATCTGATCAATGCAGAGAGACCCTATCTCAAAATTAAATATACGAAAGAACTACAAATGTAGATCAATGGTCAAGTGCTTGTCCAGCATGTGCAAGGCCCTGGGTTTAACCCCCAGTACCCCCAGTACCCCAAAACAAACCAATTAGAATGAATGAATGAATGAGTTCCAAGAAGAGAGAGATTATAGCAGTCCCCCCACCCCTTATCCATGGTTTTCCTTCCCAAAGTTTCAGTTACCCATGGTTAACAAAAAGAAGAGGGGTGAGTACAATACAGTAAGATGTTTAGAGAGACCACAATCATGTTACTCTCATCACAATATATTGTTATAACTGTTCTATTTTTAGTTATTGTTCATCTTCTACCAATCCTGATTTATAAATCAAACTTTATCATAGGCATCTATGTATAGGGAGAGCATAATATACATAGGATTCAGTACCCTCTGAAGTTTCAGGCATCCACTGGGGGTCTTGGAATGTATCCCCAGGTGATAAGTGGGGGCTGGTGTACTGTGAAGCTTCAGCAGAGAGAACAAGAATTGAGGTAGGCTTTGGATACATGGGCGGGACTTGCATGGTGGCCACTAGAGTCCAGCCTGGGCAAAGACCTACGGTAGAGATGGATTGGAGGTGAAGAGAGACCGTTTGTTGCTGTGCCTGATTGAAAGAAGCCTATGTAATGCAGCGTTAGGGTTTGGATATGAGGTGACCCCAAAAGCTCACGTGGGAGGCAATGCAAGAAGGTTCAGAGGAGAAAGGATTGGGTTGTGAGGTCTTAACCCAATCAGTGATTTATTCCCTTGATAGGGATTAACTGAGTGGTAACTGAACTGGTAGGGTGTGGCTGGAGGAGGTGGGAATTGGGGGGTGGATTTGGTGTATATATTTGTATCTGGAGAGTGGAGTCTCTCTCTGCTCCCAGATCCCTGTGATGTGAGCTGCTTCCCTCTGCCACACTCTCCCGCCATGACGTTCAGCGTCACCTGGGTCCCTGAGGAATGGAGCCAGCCTTCTATGGACTAAGACCTCTGAAGCCATGAGCCCTCAAATAAACTCTTCCTCCTCTCTAGTTGTTCTGGTAAGATCCTTTAGTCACAGCAGCAAAAAAGCTGACAAAAATATGCAGTGACTATGCCAAATGAAAGGAACTGAGCAGAACAGTAGCCAAAAGGTGGGAAAATGATGGAGAAAGAAGGGGTTTTCGGTTATCCAGCAAGTCAACACAGAGCTGGCATTTCCTGCCAACGGGAGAAGCATAACTCTGCTCCCCACCATTTATACAACACAGTGCAGAAGAAATAAAGTGTGATTTACAGAAGGAGGAAGAAGGTTGTTTGAATAGATTAAAAGGGAAGGAAGAACTGGGGTGGTGGCTCAGTGGTAGAGCACTTGCCTAGCACATGTGAGGCACTGGGTTTGATTCTCAGCACTGCATATAAATAAAGAAAATACAGGTCCACCAACAACTAAAAAGGCTTTTTTTTTTAATTAAAAAGGGGAGGAAGCTCATTTAGCAAACAAAATGACGGGAAAAATAGAGTTTTTGTTTCATGCAAAAAGATTTGGCAAAAAGAGCCGAATAGCTTTGCGTGACACTTTCTCAAACACAGAGGAGGAAGAACACAATTTCTCAATATCCGAGTGTCGGGTAGTGCATGTAAGAGTCTGACACCCAGTCCTGAAAGGGTTTAGACAAACTCTGGCATTTCATAGTTATCCTAGGAGTGCAATGGAATGCTCTTGGAGGACTGAAGGAAATGTTTTTATACGTCTGGAAATGATTTCCTCTCAAGTGCCACACCACCTTCCCCTACACTCCATCTTCACAAGGAGCTGGGAC
Source organism: Spermophilus citellus (assembly GCF_964194105.1). Classification (NCBI taxonomy): domain Eukaryota; kingdom Metazoa; phylum Chordata; class Mammalia; order Rodentia; family Sciuridae; genus Spermophilus; species Spermophilus citellus. The sequence continues at coordinate 41,012,074 of NC_138189.1, read as the reverse complement.
AGACTCTGAGCAGCCCCTGGGATGATAAAGACCTTACACAAAGGCTTCAAAAACAAACAAACAACAAACATTATAGAAAGCTGCACACCTAGGCTGCTTTCAAAGCTGATCAGAAAAGCTCAGTGATAGCATGTCTAGAAATTTTCACCACCATAAAAGCCACTCTTTCCAGTTACCCTAAAAATCCTTCCTGATCAATCCTGAAATGGAAATCACAGTTGATCTGAGCCAAGCTTTTGTCATTTGCAAGTGTTATAAAATTAAGTTCAGGCCAGGATCATTGTTATACGCCTGTAATCCCAGTGGCTCAGGAGACTGAGGCAGGAGGATCATGAGTTCAAAGCCAGCCTCAGCAAAAGCAAGGCACTAAGCAACTCAGTGAGACTCTGTCTCTAAACAAAATACAAAATAGGGCTGGGAATGTGGTTCACTAGCCTAGTTCCCCTGAGTTCAATCCCCGATACTCCAACCTCCCAAAAACTTAAGTACAATCACTCAGAATGGAAACAGGAATTGCAGGGAACAAAGGTTAACCCCAAAGAAACTGACCACCCCCCACACCTACATACCTGAATCCATCCATGGCAGCTGACAGAAAACTCAAATCATCTGTAGCATGGGAATTATCTGCTCCCCTCCCCCAAAGTGTCTAGAGAAAGAACTCAGTGACCCCAAAAATGTCAGAGACTCACAGAACGGATGAACTACTCTGACATCTCTGTGAAGAATGGATCTGGCATGTGGACTGTGCCCAAGCCCTCCACCTTCCCTCATTAACCACTGTCAACCTCACATCTGGTTTCGGCTTTGGAATTCTTCAGCCTCAGCCCAGGGAGCAGCACTGGTATTTATCAGGCACTCCTGGCTATCAGCTCAGCTCTTCCTAAACTAAACAGTGGGGTCAATTCCTTTAGTTGCTGGAAGCTCTGGAATTGTGTAAGGTTTGGACTAGCTAGAGCTGCCATGAGGGGCTGTACTGAGACAATTTGGGGATGGCGTTTTGGAACCCAACATGTAACAAGCAGCTTAGGATCCTGTGCTGGGGAGGTGCATGAGGTCCCCTTCAAAACCAGCTTCTGCTTCTCTTAAATCTTCGAGCAAAAACATAGGAAAAGACAGAAGATGTACTGCAGAATCATGGTTAAGAGTGTCCTATTCAGAGTCACAACTCTGATGCCAAACTCTGTCTTTGCCACTCATAAGGTGACCATCTTGTTTTTTGCCTGGGATTGACCAGTTTTAAAACTAAAAATTCTACCTCTCAAAAACCAGGTCTGGGACTGCTCGTCATCCTAGATGCTAACTATATGACCCTGGGCAAGTTAACCTATGTCTTGTTTCAAATATGCAAAACAGAGGTAATGACCATGCCTACCTCATTAGGTTATTGTTGGAAGAATTAACTGGGTAAGACCAACCTGACCTAGGTTAAGGCCTGTGTGTATATGTGTTAGTTGAGACCTGACATATGTAGAGAATTTAAATCAGCAATAAAAACCCAGTCAGGGGCTGAGGATGTGGCTCAAGTGGTAGTGTGCTTGCATGGCATGTGTGAAGCACTGGGTTCTATCCTCAGCACCACATAAAAATAAAATAAAGATATTGTGTCCACCTAAAACTAAAAAATAAATATTAAAAAAAAAAACAGTAGAGCTGTGTCTAACTTTCAGGTTTTGCTTTAATATTGTGCCATCTGGGGTAAATTACATAACCTTTTTGAACCTCATTTTTCCACACCTGTAAAATAGGGATAATATACCCAGTTGGGGCCGTGTTTAACAGGATAAGCCCCAGAACTGTGCCTGCTAATAAAGATCACATAGCAGACAACAGCTCAGGTGATGAGCATTGTGATTAAAAGGAGCAACCGGGGCGTGGCAGCCCATGCCTGTAATCCCAGCAACTCGGGAGGCTGAGGCAGGAGATCGCAAATTCAAAGACAGCCTCAGCAACTCAGCGAGACCTTGTCTGTAATAAAAGGGCTGGAGATATGGCTCAGTGGATAAGCACCTCTGGATTCAATCTCAGAGAGAGAGAGAGAGAGAGAGAGAGAGAGAGAGAGAGAGAGAGAATAGTGTACTAGCTAGTGTCATGGTCACCTTGGACTCCTCTCCTCAATGTTTACAACCAGGGCAGATGCTGTTATGAATGCACAGGAATATGCGGATGCCTGGACTAACGGGCTCCCCCTAGAGGTGGATGGATAAATCATACAGAGGAGTCAGCCTGCCCCTGCCCCTCACCAGACAGGATTCTTAAAGGCTCCATCTCTAGGATTCAGAGGCCACACCTGATCCTGGAGATATTTAAGTTATTTTTGGAGAGGAAGAATGGCAAAGAGAAACCAAGCTCGAGGGCACACGGGGACCCAGCAACATGTTCCACTGACAAATGGCCCTGATGACAGAGCCGACATGAAGGCACAGGCAGCATAATGGTCACAGTTAGCTCTTGCCTGTCACCCTAGGCCCCAAGATGCCAACTGGATAAGAACAGGCCACGCTTGACAGCTTGTGCCTCCTGTGTTCCCCATAGCAGCCACTCAGTAACTGGCGGCAAACGATATCAAAAGCAAAGAGTCTAAAATTATAATTAACCTGCTTCTAATTTTCCTTGCTTTTTCTCTGCCTCCCATGTTGCAATCACCTCCCAATTATCAACCATCAGTCTACATGGCATCTTGAGGTGTGTGCCCAGTTAAGTTCTGCCTGCCTTGGGTTCAGACCCCAGACCTTCCACTTACCATGTGACCCCAGGAGAGTTACTTCATCTCTCTGTGCCTCGATTTCTCATAGGCCAAGTGGGCATGTAACAGGATCTCCCTTGCGTGGATGGGGTGAGGACTGGATGGATTTATGTGTACAGAGTGTGTAAAACAGGGTTTAGTCCATAGATGATAATAAGTGGACTGGAAATATTGCCATAACTATGTGGTCATTTGTTAGAGTCTGTAAACAAGTCTGGATGGCGCCTGGCAAAATGCCAGAGGGAGTGGTTTGTGAAGTAAGGCCAGCGAGCCATTAAGTGTGGAGATTTCTTATTGGTTGACTGATGTATCTAGTTTATGCTAATTAAGATAAGCTGTGTGGAATGTATAAATACCGCTCCTGTCCTACAATAAACGGCTCCTACTCCTGCTGTATCAACGTGCACAAGTTCCTCGTCACCCCCCCCACCACCCCCACCCCCCCCCCACCCCCCCCCCCCCGTTAATTTGCTGCAGCCGGACTCCGGCAGTCATTGATTTGTGGGTTGAGATTCGATAAGAGATAACGCTTTAGTTGGCTTTTTCACAACTGTGACTAAAAGACCTGACCAGCACAATTGTAGAGGAGGAAAAGTTTATTTGCGGGATCATGGTTTCAGAGTTCTCATTCCATAGATAGCCAGTTTTATTCCTCAGGTCTCCATGTGAGGAAAAACAACATGGTGGAAGAATGTGGCTGAAGGAAACAGCTCACATGGTGATCAGGCAGCAGAAAGAGAGGTCTCCATTATCCAAAGCCACTCCCCCAATCAACTGCTTCCTCCAACCACACCCTACCTGCCTGGAGTCACCACTTAGTTAATCCCATCAGGGATCAATTCACTGATTAGGTTAAGGCTATGACCCAATCATTTCTCATCCAAACCTTCTTGTATTTTCTCACATGAGCTTTTCTGGGACACCTCACATCCTAACCATCACAGATGGAATCACAGATTCTTACAGATGCTAATTCTGTAAACTAATAGAAAAGAGAGAGAGAGGACATCTTTAACATTAGCTGGAAGAATGTTCACTTCCTCTTTCCCTCCCTTCTACCCTCCAAGGTAGAAACTGGCCCTGTTCAGAGACTGGCCAGCTGTTTCTCATGCCTGCCCAGCACTGGATAATTCCTCCCACTGCAAACATCAGTATCTTGGCAAAACTGAGTCAAGTGTGCTTGCTTAGGTTGGCCTTGGTCCATTTGTCACCTGAGTGAACTCTACCCTGAGGGCACGCTGCACCTTCTGCTCCTCTTCCCACCAAGCTATGAGGCTGGGGATCCATTTGCAGCTAACTTGGCCTTTGTTTTCACATACCTCTCCAGGTTGTTTTGAATTTTCCCTTTCTGGTGTTCTGGTGTTCATCAGCAAGTGAAACAGAGGTGGTTAGAAGAACTGGGAACATATATGCCCACTAGGGACATTTCCCCCCAGTGGTTTGGAGGCAGAAGAAAGGGGCTAATGAGGGGAGGCAGCGTGTGGCTGGGGTGATGTAAGAGAAGCAATGGTTCTCCAGCTTGGGGGCTGCTCAGAATCAAACTCGCACTCAGGATCTAAGCTGACTCCCAGAGATGATGATTTCTTCTATTAACTGACAGGTCACCCATGACTACAAGTGCTGGGGGTGTTTTCATGTACAGTTTCTGGTACCTGTGTAAGTGGCCATGAGGGTCTATCCCAAGGAACATGGATTATAACCTAGAAGGGGACAAAAAGCCATCTGAACAAGGAAGAATAACTCCACCTAATATTCTTAGCCCAAAGAGATATTATTCAAGAAGATGCAGCCTAAGATTATGCCTCAAGGCATGATAATTATGCTAGTTTCTGCTTAATGAGTTGCTACTACACAGCTGGGCAATTTTAATGAATCTTTAAACCTCATGGTAAATAAAAATTATTGTGTCCATTCTACCTATGGGAAATGATGTACAAAGGGACTGAGGAATTTGCCCAACTTTGCAGAGCTGGTTGATGGCAGACCTAGGATCCCACCTAGATGTTTTAAACTTGAAAGCCTGCACTATTTCCATTTCACTGTACCATCTTTCTGAGGAGGCTCTCTATAGCATTCATTGAATCAAAAATTATATTTCGGTATTACTCTAAAAAATCCCTATGGCACAAGCATCATGTGCCAAAGGGGACAATATATGGCAATAATTACTCTATAGTCCCAGGTTTTAAAACCCAGAGCAAATAAAATCCTATTAAAGTTTTAAGGGAAGTATGTGACCAAAAGGAAGACCAACTGAAAAAAATAAACTCTACCTTTCCCTTCCCACCCCCACCCCCACCACTCTCTCTGGCCTTGGATTGGAGTGCATGAAAATGAAAAGGAAAATGATGATCTTGCTGAGGGAAAGGGAGATGCCCATCAATCAGTATGACAATCACCCACAAGTAATTATGTGTTATCAGGGCCATGTGGGTGCAGCCTGAAATCCCCAACCTGGTAATTTCAACAAACAGAACACTAAAAGGGGTGACTGTTACTCAGTTCAATTCAACAAATGTTTACTTAGAGCCTTGTGGTTGCCCAGAGTTAACCAGTTAGCAGAGTTGATGTGTCTTGACCAGTGGCCATGAAACATATGGGAATCTAGGAGTCTGTTCTTCCCAAGCACCAGGATGAGGAAGCCACCTCAGTCCTAGAGAGCGAGCCTGCATTTTTAGAGTTTGGCTCCATTGACTTAATTATAGACTAGTAAATTCCAATCTCTCTGTGAAATGCTCCCCTATCATATATTTTTTTTTGGTGTAATAATTGTTATTGCATTGGAATTTTGAATCACAAAATCTGTTGTTTGGATGGTATATTTAGGCTTTAAAATATTGTCCCCCAAATAATTTTAAAAATGAATGTGCCTGTACTAATTGTTCAAGGAAATGTTCTCTGTGAAGGTCAGCATCTCACATCTGGTTCTCATGCCTCATTCATGAATTAGGACCTTAGCCTGCAGAGACTGAGTACCACAGTGGTGGGGTACAGTCTTCACACTGAGATGGTACAATGCCAAGGGGCACTTCATCTGGGTAGAAGCACAACTGACCTGAGTCATCTGATGAATATAAATAGCCAGTTAAGAAACAGGTTGAGAATACCTTATCTGAAA